>NC_064887.1:31413336-32038336 GCF_929443795.1 Astur gentilis
TAAAGACCACCTCCAAGCTAACCTAATCAATCAGCAGATTTTATTTATTTTTTTTTTTTACTGTCATACCAATCCCCTTACGTGATAGTTGGTGAGGGTGTCCCTGCTGCCAAACAATCCAGCTCCAAAGGACTATGGAGAATCACAATGTAGTCCAAGAGCTCATCCCCACCTTCCACAAATGGTGGGACTGTAAGAGAAAAATCCATCAACAGAAACATTTAAGCATCAGAAATATCATAAAAGTATCTCAAATAGTAATGTTAAAAACAAAATAATTTTGACATCTACCTCAATTTGGGACATGTACTGATTTATAGTTCATTATGAACCACTACTCCTTTTTGAAGAGAAACATTTACCTAATGATGTTCTCATTCTTCTCCATTGTTTCTTGTTTTTTTTGTTTGGTTTTTTCCAGATTCTGTCAGAACGATCCTGTGAATGGGGGGTGGGGGGGAGGTACATGACTTCTAGCACCCTCTGTCAGCAGGAGAAAACGGAAGTGCAAAAGACCCTCTTCCAGGTCCTCTTCACCCTCTCTCATTCTCTCCCAGGAGTGGGTGGGCTGGGGAGGAAGCACTGCCATACAGCTCCTCCCAGCTCCTTCACTGACTAGCAAGACCTGTGAGATATACCTTGAGCAGCAGAATGGATGCTCTACATCTCCATGCAATAGTATACTCAAGAGAGCAGTTCAAAGCCTAAAAACCAAGCCTTTACAGTTCTTAAATAAACCCTTCCATGTCAGGAGCATGTGATTAACATCTGTACAATTCATTACCTAGAGACATTCAGAAGGGACTGCTGAGATGCAGACTGTAGTAAAGGATTGAATGGAAAAAGAAGGAAAAAATCTTTTACAAGAAGAGGTTCAAAATTTGCACAACACAACTCAAATTCAGAGAAAGATGTTCTCTCCCCAGAGGTAACTGTTCATTGATATTTTTAATGGATATCTTTCATATCCATGATTTTCTTCTACAAAGGCAAGTTAGGAGAATTTTAAAGGTTACTGAGAATACTATTTACCTACTACGAGCACAAAAACTCTTAAAGAACTAACCTGAAAGTAAGAGTCTTCAAACCATCCTGTAACCCTGTGTGCAGTGCAGTGCTCAGGACTAGATATATAGCCTAACTGATCTTTCATATAATGATACCAACAAAAATAAAAACATACTTTATCAGGCTTATGGAAATCTGATAAATCAGTAGTTCTGTTGTTCACACACCTAAGATTTCAACTTCATATTTGATTTCTTGTTCTCCAGCTATGCTTGTGGCCACACACAAATACTGGCCCCGGTCAGCCTCAACGGCATTCAGAATCTCCAGCTTGGTCCCACCAGATACAATGCGGAGGTTGTCACTTGCTTTCACAGGCACACCATCTTTTAACCAGGTAAGGAGAGGCAGAGGATTGCCAGCAGCTTTACACTCCAATGTCAGTGAACTGCCAGCAACCACCTGCCTGTTCTGGGCTGTGTCAGCATCACCCTCAATTACCGGAGGAACTGTAGAAAGGAAAAAAATGTATTGCAAGTGATTAATTCTGTAGCCAGAAAATGTATTAAAAGCAAATGGGTTAGTTCCTTCCCACCCACTTTGGCTCTCTATGCCATTATGTCACACACAATTTTATGTGAGAATTTGCTGCCGGGGCAAGCCAAGACAAAGGAGAAACAGAGAAGTCAAATGATGTAGTTTAACATTGACCAGTTGTATAAAATAGAGGATCTGCAGGGCTTTGGGATGGAAGAACTAAATATGAAGGTCTTAAAACAGTACACTAAAGATCCCACCCAGAGCAGGTATTTCAGGTAAGTGCTGTTCGGCATGCACATGTGAGAAAGAGAAAGGATACATGGAGAAGAAATCGTTTGCATACTTCACTAAGGCATGGTATCAAGGCCTGTGAAGTCAAGAGCTTTTTGAGACTCACATAAAGCACAGGGTGCAAAGTTCCCCCTACATGGCCCTGCTAACACAGGCCTGTCTCTAAATGCAGCCATTGACTGTTGTGCACCTTTGACAGGCCCGCAAAGCCTGCTGACGTTACAAAGGCACAAAAGCTTTCAGGATGCACTTCCTGTAACTTGGCAAATAACCAAGTTCAATAAACTCTCACTTACCGTAGACATCGACATCATATATTTTCTCAGCAGCTCCAGCAGCATTGGTCACATGGCAAGTATATTTTGCAGAATCTGATACTTGGGCCTGAGGTATCTGCAGGAATTGCCCTCTATCCACATACAGAGCTTGGGGGCTGGAAATAATCGGGCGTCCATCTTTGTACCATGTAATGGTAGGAACAGGGATCCCCTTGGTTTCGCATTCCAAATTTATAAGATTGTTAAGAAGTGCTGATACCTCTGTGGTAATATTTCCTCCTTTAATACTAGGAGGGACTATTTCAAAAGACAAAACAACAACATTAAAACCTTAGTATAAAAGTCTGTGCAGATTTAAATGGATTAAACATTAGAATACTGTTAGAATAAAAGATTTTAGCTTAATCAGACTTCCAGTCCTTCCTGGTGTTCTTTCTTTGTTTTTTTTCCCAGCAGAGTTATACATTGCGTGTACAATTCTCTGGAGCACACAAAGAGTTGAAAGCAGGACAAGAACACAACATAAAGGGCCACCATATATTTAAGAAACAAGTGCCAGAGCAAGGGGCACTGCAGAGCATTGCTGCCTCACTAGAGGTACGTGGAAACATTTTTATCTTCTAGGCTCCAACACAGACTCTGAGAATGGTTTGGGTTGGAAGGGACCTTAAAGATCATCTAGTCCACCCCCCCTGCCATGGGACAGGTGGGCCTCCACGCATCCTGCAATGCATTTGGGCATGGCTCTGCCTCTTCCCTGCCTCTGAGGGGGGTAAAGAAAGAGCAACCCCTGTATACCTTGGGAGGTGCATCCTCTCAACAAGAAACAGCGACCTGCTATTTAAAATACCACATACATCCAAGAGCCTCTATGACTGGAGTGGGAACTGCTCAGTACACAAAACTTCTGAAGGTGAAGTCACTTACTTTGAGACTAAATATGAGCTTAACAGTCTAGCTTTATGCTCCTATTTTTGAAGTTTTTGGCCCGTAGTCATTTCCCTTGCTCACTATGTAGCAGTACTTGGATTTTTCTAGCAAACAAGCTCTCGTGTAAATCAGCCAATATAAAGAGTTTGTAAATCTCTGTAGAAATAATAAAAACACAGTGCAATTGGCAACAACTAAATTTATGACTGCTGAAAGTACCAGACACATCTGGCAGACACATTAACTCCTCTGCTGCCAAACATGCTCAGTGTATCCTAGACTTCCACTGACTTCCATAGTGTTCATTTAAAATGCCACTGCAGAAACGTAAAGCACAGTGCCAGTGAACGGGTCTACACCTATGAGATGGGTCTTGCAGATTATCAAACCATGCTGAAATATTTTCCTAACTAATTTGTGTGCAAAAATACACAAACCTCTAAAATATGCTGAAACACACCCAGTTCAAAGGAGAATACATTTCTCTATCAGCAAATGCTTTCATCCACAGAGATGTGGAATGGTTTTAACATGCTTTTTTGGGAAAATATCAAAGCCAAAAGTAGAGCTAAACAGCTAAAACCAAGTAAAAACTAGCAAGAATTAGCATCTAGGTTCCTCATTCCATGGGCTTCTGTTTGTTCAACCAGGATTAATGAGAAGTTTAAAAGAGAGATCCCATTCTGCTATGACAAATTCACCTCTCTTCTGAAGAACCTGAAGTAAGGTCTACTCATCTGCGAGGATTTTATTGGGGGGGGTGGGGGGTGTATTTCCTCTAATTTCACAACAGCCACAATCACCTGCAAGTTCTCACAGCATTTTATTTGCTTCCGATGGAAAAAAGACTTCACTATGTTCACTATGACTGGTGTACAGGCATATTTCTGTGCCTGTGGTTGCTCCATGCTTCAGAAACATCCCAGATGAGGGAAATAATGTATAATAAGTTCACAGTTATCCGAAGACAAGACACACAATCTTCAGAAGCAAATCCATAGTAAATGAGGACTCATCAGCTTAAGGGCTCACAGATTTAAATCCCCCACCCTTCGTACTCCGGGCACAAGAGCATTATGCCACCTATAGATTTCTGCACTTGTTTTGCCCTAATTTCTGCTAGCACTGTGCTCTCTCATTTTTCAGGTTTGACTGGGCTTTCACACATTCTTTGTCTTCCAAATTGAAAAACTCTTCCTCTTGTGTCCTTTGAAGCCTTCCTTCAAACACTGCTTCTTCCTTCTTCCATGAATCTTTCCCCTCCTTTTCTCCCAGTTGATAATCTCCTAATTTACATTAAACTTATTTACACTAATCACAGGAACTGCCTGTTCTCCATGTCTTTGCTAAGATTCCACTGCTTATAAAAACACAAGTATACTCAGTGTGCTATATACTTCACAAAAATAATGTTAACATGGTTATCTCATGCTAGTGCTTCTTCTGTTGCTATAAATGACCTCACTTGCTATAAATGACCTCCATTTACAACAATTTAAGCAAGATGACATAGCACACTACCTGAAAATCATCTGGAACATTCTTTTTCAAAGATTATTTGGGTCTGATTCTTACTTTTCACTTTGCTTTATATTTTTGCACTAACTTTAACTTATTCCTGGCTGAATTTACTCATAGCCCTAGGTTAAGGAAAATAAGACCATAAATGTATTAAAATAAAAGTCTTCTAATTAATTTTCTCCTCCCTAAGACAGATTAAAATATGATGCCAATGTGATAATAAAATAATTCAGTTGAAACTAACTAATAGCAAAATTTGAGAAGGCCCTTCAAGATTTTTGGCTTTCACCAATTAGAAACTAATAAAAAGCATATAAACGCCACTTAAAAGCCAAGCTTGCAAAGACTACATCCATACGTAACTTGATACATACTAACGCTCAAAAAGAATACTCATCTGTTCACAAAGTGGTAAGTTATGTTTACACACACATTTTGCAGGATCAGAGCCTTAATTTATATTTGTCTGAGTATCTCCATTCAAAAAAGAAACCTTATGAGCAGAATTAAAGGATCTTCTAGGATCAGGCATTCTATAAACTTACCATGGATGATCAGCTTGACCTCCTTAACTTGTTTGCCAGCAGTGTTGGTGGCACTGCATTGATAACGACCTTTGTCAATCCTTCGAGCACTCTTTATGTGTAGAACTTGATCTTTGTCCAGAAGCTCAACATTGGGATCACCCAAAAACAAGGGCCTGGAACAGAGATTATTTTGCTTCACGGAACTCTGACCCCATCCTTTCAACATTAATTACACAGAAGTACTTTCCTTGGGTTGTCTGGGACACCAGCATCAGAGCCATGGTCCTAATCCTGATCTCAGTTCCTTTTTTTAATTACTTAGGTCATGATAGTCCTTTGCTTATAACAAAATGTCTGCATTTACCAGATGAAACTGTCAACATATCAATACCAAAGAGTAAGGAATTGTCATATTGGAATATCTGTGAGTACTAGCCAATGTCTATACTGAACTACATTGTTAAACACCAACACTATTTAAAAACATTTACAGCCCATTGTGGTTTTCAGCTAATATTTAAAGCCACCAAGAATTCTTGTCTTGGCAAGCTTTCCTGGAAGATGAGACAAAGAATTGAAACATGCAGGCTACAAATGTTTTAAAACCTTTAATGTATATATGCAGAACTGCACAAAGCATTAGCTAGAAAAATGTTTCACATGGGTACTGTCTACCAGTGAAAAAATCATGTCAGCAAAACAACTGTATTTTAACTAATGATATGTTTAAAATAATCCAGATATAATAAACTCATAGAAATGGTTACATTTATCTTGGTTCAAGTATTGTCTGGCTTCAAATACTGTAGGTCTGCTCTGCAAGTGCCAGTGTCAGGAATGGGACAGTTCACAAAGAAAAGCAGGATGCTAACTTTTCATTAAAGAACTTATCACCTCACACCACCACAAATTATATCCAATGCCAATAACTTAACACTAGTTAAAAGAAGAGCTTGGTGGTATAGTACACCTTCTATGTTCTAAGGGAGGAATAACCTAGACACAAATCACAAAAGCTGTAATATACTTACTTGCCATCTTTGAACCAGTGTATGTCAGGAAAAGGGAAGCCTTTGGCTCTACACTCCAGACTGACTTCCTGGTTGAGGATGACTGCAATTTCACTGGGGATATCAGCACCTATTATACTTGGTGGAACTTTAAAAAGACAAACATTACAGGAAGAACTGGTATTTAACCAGAGAAGGTATGCTATGAAACTGGAAGAAATGCAGTAGTGGATCATACTATTCCCTTGAAACAACTTTACTTTTCACTGCAAAGTGACTCCTGCTAGATCACAACATCATTTGTACCATGACAAGCACTTCCACACTTCTGGTGGTGAACTGTATGTAAAACAACTCCTATGTTAGACTGCTGTACACTCAAAATACAAAAAAAAAAGTATCAAAGACCAAAATCCAGTAATGAAAAGCAGCATTTTGTCTGTGTTACTACAAGAATGGCAAATTTTAAGTGTTCAAAAGCCATCATGATGAGTGCTTTGGCACCCAATATTTAATGGGCAGTAAGAAGAAAAACATATTTATAATAAGTTTAAATTTATTGGCTTGTTAAATATCAACTGTTTTTCAGATCACCATCTTAAAAAAAAAACTCAAACAAAAAAACAAAACCAAAAACATAGAACTAACCTAGTACATCTAGGTTAAACAGCTTCTCAGAACTTCCTGCTACATTTATGGCTTTGCATGAATATTGTCCAGCATCATCAGTAGCAGCTTTAAGGACCTTCAGTATCTTCCCATTGTGCAAAATCTGGAGAGTACTGCTTTCCACAACCTTAAAAGAACCCGAGATATTAGCCTTATGTGATCCAAGTTATGTCAGCCAAATATCACAGCTGGATTTTTATAAGAAAATGGTAGTTTTAGGCTAAGCATAATCTGTTTTCCCTTTCAGTTACAGCACTAATCTCCTCAACTTCTGCAATCTATTCAATATGACTCGTAGCTCAAAATACAATAGAGTGGGAAAACCAAAGAAATTCTTTGTCTATTGGTAATGTTCAGGCAGAAAGGTGCATAAAGGGGTCTCTCCTCATCTTAAACTATCACTTATCAGCAACAAGTAGAAGCATAGGACTCAAGGATAATCCTAAAGAATCCAAATCACCTCCAAGAGTTTTTATTTCTCCATCTATAGAATGAAGAAAATACCATTATTGGTCCCCTCTGCAAGGACTCTAGCATCTACAATACTGGGAGATTGATAAGGCTAATTCTTAGGGGAATCTTGAAAATAAAGAGTTTACTTTTAACTTATCGAACAGCTGAACTAATGGATTAGCCATGTTTGGCTGGCTTTCCATGAGGGAGTTCTCAGTGCAGTTTAAATACACGTAAAGGCATGTACTTGTATTTACTTTAAGTGAGCTCTCATAGCAAGCACTCAAAAGACAACAGAAAACTGACTGATGATGGCTATGTTACCTCAATTAGGTTAATCATACATACCTGGATATCTTCTTTATACCAGGAAATGATTGGGAAGGGATTACCAGATACTTCACAGAAGAGACTTACAGGGTGATTAAGAACTACGGATGTATTTGTCACCTTTTCTTGATCTCTAATTTCAGGAGGAACTACAAGAAAGTTCAAAGTCATGTATTAAGCCTTCTATTCCACTGATTTCCCACTTCCTCCTTCTCCCCAAGTCAAGTGACTCTGTAATCTAAATTTCTCAGACCTTCTTCATTCCCTCCCCAATGCTTCCATTTGCCTTTTGGATCTGGACATACCTCCCTGTGTCCTTTCTTCTCTTTATCAAAAAACAGTCTTCTCTTGCCCAGTAACAGATTCCCAAGGAAATACACTCAAACACAATCACCATCAACATTTTAAGAAAATAATCTTAAGATTTAATCTTAAATTTAATCTTAGTTTTAAAATCCCACGTTATTTGCTTAACATATTCTAGAAGCAGATTCTAGAGAGTCATCCTTCCTCCTCACTGCTCCAGTCATCCCCAAGACCATCTGCCTCTCATTTGTCCCACTATGAATCCGAAGTGAATGGCATCATGTGGTGGATTAGAAAATTCAAACCCCACTAATGAGCCCTGCTGGTACAAAATGGAATTCCTGCTTTTTTCAGAATAAAGGTAAGGATATAATCCTGCTCAGGCATCAGAACCAACTGTCATAGGAAGTGAACAAGGCTGAAATAAAAGTACTCTGTAAGAAGCAAAATATCAAAGCATATCTCAAGGCCACCTGTAGAGTTTCTATTTTCCAATTAGGATTCTGGAAAAAGAGTATCAGGAGCAAGAATTCTCTTATTCTATGTTCATTCTGTTAAATAACTTTTCTCATATTTATATTTGAAATGCAGATCCATCACCCAATCTTTAATTTCTACCGCACAAAAGTCTTCATTTGTTACTTGCATTAAAGTTTTCAAGTATAACTAGAGGAAATGAGATGCACCTAGCTCTTCGAGTGAAACAAAGATGGTTTGTGCATAAAGTCACACAAAACAAAAACAGTAGAAAAATTATAGAGGGAATCAGAATAATACAAATGCAAGTACTCAGATTAGATTTTATAATTTAACTGCACATGGGCAGATTTGGGGCATGCAATTTCCAACAATAAAAGAGAAGATGTTCTTCAAAAACAGTTCCCCGATAGTTGCATTTATTATTTACCATTAACTTTCAGTTTGTATTTCCTTTCTGTGCTTCCAGCTTCATTGGTTGCCACACAGATATACTCTCCATTATCAGAAGGTGTAACAGAAGCTATGATCAGCAGTGTCCCATCCTCCAGAACTGAAATCCCTGGTTCACTGCCTGTCAGCTCTCTTCCATTACGTAGCCATTTGATAACGGGCTTTGGAATACCTAACAAGAAAACAGTGACACTTCAAGAAACGGTTCGCTCAGCTCAGAATAAGAAAGGTTCAAACAATTCCCACTGCTTGCTGGAAGTCTTACTGGCGAGGACAATGCACAGGGAGGCTATGAGCTTTCAAACTTAGAGGCAGCCCCCACTGTTAAAGTATGATTTTAACATTAAAAATCTCAGTCCTAAACATTATAATATCCTTGTTGGCTAGCAACGACTTTTCACAGAACTTCTGCACATGGTGGTTATTTAAATCACTGTTAGTTTGAATTTTTCTACATAAAGTTGTCGTGGTTTAACCCCAGGCAGCAACTAAGCACCACACAGCCACTCACTCACTCTCCCCCATCCAGCGGGATGGGGGAGAAAATCGGGAAAAAAGAAGTAAAACTCCTGGGTTGAGATAAGAACGGTTTAATAGAACAGAAAAGAATAAACTAATAATGATAACGATAACACTAATAAAATGACAACAGCAGTAATAAAAGGATTGGAATGTACAAATGATGCGCAGGGCAATTGCTCACCACCTGACACCCAGCCAGTCCCCGAGCGGCCATTCCCCCGCCCCCACTTCCCAGTTCCTATACTGGATGGGACATCCCATAGTATGGAATACACCGTTGGCCAGTTTGGGTCAGGTGCCCTGGCTGTGTCCTGTGCCAACTTCTTATGCCCCTCCAGCTTTCTCGCTGGCTGGGCAAGAAAAGCTGAAAAATCCTTGACTTTAGTCTAAACACTACTTAGCAACAACTGAAAACATCAGTGTTATCAACATTCTTCGCATACTGAACTCAAAACATAGCACTGTACCAGCTACTAGGAAGACAGTTAACTCTATCCCAGCTGAAACCAGGACAAAAGTATATATGGAAAACACTATGCAACTTGTACATTTTTTATCATGACAAGGAGTACACAGAAACTTAGTAATTTTCAATGGTCAGCAGGAAAATGTACTTCTGTCACTAAAGGTGGCAACAACGATACACACCTTTTGCTGGGCATGGGAATGCAATGCGTTGATTTGCCACTCTTTCCTGAAAGGGACTATTGTAGGGAGGGTCCAGATCCTCAATAGTAGGAGACTCTGAAAGAAAATTAGACCCCAAAAAAATTCTTGAACTCTGCTCCCAAATGTGAAAAATACAGTCTGGCAATACGTAACACTTCTAAGTCTCTCTCCTTCACAGAAGGTCAGATTCCAATAACCCTCTTTACATTGATGAAGCATACTACACAAGCAGTCTTGATGTCCACAGGAATATTTAGGAAGTAAGCAGTACAAAGAGGCTTTGACTGAAACTGGTTCTCTCTAAAACCCACTGTATTTGTTTTGAAGGCAGAGACAGACTTTGTGCAAAATCTGAAAAATACTATTTAAACTGTTTTTCCTCATACCACGTATTAGTAGTACTACCATCCTTTGTTCTTCCATCTCATTTTAAATTTTTATGTGGTCTGAGACTATACAAAGAATTTTATAATTAAGTAAAGTTACTGGCAGTTCTTTGTTGTTTGTAACAAGCAGTTCTCAGCACCTCTAATCCAAAGGGATCAGAATGTTGCCTTCCGACTATTACAAAGAAGAAATAATGCCTGCATAGCTTAAGTCAGTCATGCTACATTGATGTCTGTCAGTCCATCAGGTGAGGAGTTATACTACATATTTAAATTGGTACATTGACCACTGCTGCCCTGTCACCGTTTCAGTAGCATACCATCTGATCGAGTGAAGAGCTCAATTTCAGCTCATGAAAAATTCCTCTGTGTTTAAAGCTGAGACACCAGGCTCTGAGGTTCAGAGACAGTCTGTGAAAATGTGAGACAACTGAATACACAGAGATAATATTTGAAAAAGAGGTTTCCCATACTGGAATCTGAATTTAATTACCTACTACAAAACCAAATCATAAGTAGCTTGAAGATTTTTTTTTTAATTAAAGTAATATATTTTGAATTTGTTTTTCTTATTTCTGCAAACTCTCCAAAGACTATTTGCCTATTCTAATTTTCCTTAATTAACATCAGAACATAACATCTAAAACAGATTTGGATTTTGCATCATGTAACAGTCAACAACAACAAAACATAAAACAGATGCACTGGCATGAAATCACACCTAGCCAGGGCAGGAGACAAGATTACAGCTCCAATATAAATACCTTGAACTTGTACTGTTATCTCTGATGCATCGTTGCCTGCGACATTACTAGCGACACACTTGTAGATTCCAGCATCAGGAAGCTGGACGTTGCTGATGCTTAGAGCTCCGTTCAGGCTGTGGATAAACTGCCCACCACCTATCGGCACAGCACTTCTGCCTTTGAACCAAGTGATTGTTGGGGGAGGGATCCCCTGGGCACTGCAGGGTATGTCAGCTCTGTGGCCAGCTTGGACTTTCAAAACTCGAGGCCCACGCTGTATCTTTGGAGGAACTAGGGAAGACAAGTTTAGTCCATAGAATGTGAAGAAACTGATGTACTACAACATTCTTGAAGGAAATTCTTTTCTGTTTCTTTGTCATTTTAGAAAACATCCTTCCTTATTCACTGAAACCAAATTCCCTCAGGTGACTAAGGAAGCAGAGCTGCATGTTCTCTACATAGGATAGGATGTACGATACTCTACTGCTTAACTTATTTGGAGCAGCTACATTTCAAATTCTACTGCATGACTTCCAAGAGTGGTGAAATCTTGTTAAACCAAGCACCTTTGAAGAGCTAGAGGACTGGCTCTTGATAACACAAAACAATTCAAAAGTTTTTATCATAAAAAGTTTATTTTCCCTTTGATATTTTAATTTCCTTCCCCTACTCCCAGATCTTTGTATACTTCCAAACACAAGTTCAGACAAGGAGATAAAATCTGATTGGAAGAGATTTTGCTGGTCCCAAAGAATAATATAAATCCAACATAACTCTTTTGCCACAATGTTTTTCTTTCTGACAATAAAAAGACTTATAAAGAATGTCTGACACAATAACAAGTGCCATTATTGCAGACCCTCTGTTAATGTACAATTACAGATAAACAAAGATGTGCACTGATATCAGACTTCTTTATACACAGAACCAGACAGTAGTTTGTTACAGCCATTATAATTGAATTAGTGTCATCTGAAGGTTTCAGAGGTGCTGGGAGTAGGAGTTCCAATCTGGTACGTTTATGGTATGTGGTCCACTTCAAAGACATGAGCTGGCAATGGGCATTGGCGACAACACTTCCAAACTACAGCAACATGAACCACAGGACAACTATCTATACACCTACAATTACTATTGATCAGCCTTGTCTGGGCTGTGCCAGGCCATTGCTCCTGCACCCACTCTCCTATGTGCTTTAGCACTGGCAGGAGGTGCATATGCCACAACCTGTGTTTCTGTCTGACACAGGTGAGGAGGAATAAATGAGAGAGCATTGAGCTTACAATACATGACATTGTGTAAGTGGTTAAGAGACTGTGGTTGGGGCCCCAGGATGGGGAGAGTAGGAGGAAGACAAGGGAGTGACAACGTGATGATCTATTGTAAAAAGGAGAGGGAAGGGCACATGGGCCCTAGCTTGAGCAAGAGTGAGTAGACACCTTTAATGAGCGGGAGAGGAAGGTGGGCACAAGCACAGGGTGCTGGTCGGAATAGAGAAAATATGGTAAGGTGGGCTAAGGTATTCATTTGCAAAGGTGGGTACAGCAGAACGTATATGCATATAGCTGTGCACAAAGACAGGAGCAGCTGCCTATCAACAGGTGACAGAGTTACACACCGGTTTCACTACCACCTGAGCAGGTGTGCAAGCAAACTGACATTTGCTACCAAAAGAGTTTGGATATTTAATTCCCATCAAGTTGGTGGGAACTTGATACCTGTAAGCCTCATCAAACTTTGCTATTCTCAGCCACTATTTGCAAACTTACTGCTGAGAAACCTCTTGCACAGAGAACATCTAAGTGCATTAGAACAAAAGATTTCAGCTCTTAAAATCCCTTTGGCTGACTTTAAAAAGAGTAAAATGTCATATTGTGCTATAATTCTTTCACGAGTCTAAGGAACGTTAAAAGAACGGGGGTGTGCATGTGAATATATATGTACACATATGCGTGTATGTATACAGTATTTCCTTTCCACATAATCAATAAAAACTTGCACATGAAAATAATATGACCTGAAATAATATAGGTCAATAGTAACTTAATGTAGATAAGGGAAAACGTTTGAAAAGCTCTGCATGATGCTAAATTCCATGCAGAAACTTGCAGATGATTACCCTTTAAGTTAAAACTTACCATGTATACTTAGCTTCACTAACTGAGTCACATTCCCAGCAATATTTGTGGCTACACAGATATACATTCCACTGTCTGAAACTTGTGTCTCACTGATCTTCATTGACCCTGAGGGTAGAAAAGTGTGTCTGGAAAAATAAGAAGCAGATACACTGTATAAACACATATTGAAAGGTGAATGACCTCTACACTTACACATTGCTAATTATTGCTATGAGCTAAAAGACCACCATTCTACAAGGCACACTGAGCTGTGCCATATTAGTGAACTATGACTTACATTTACTAATTTTTTCTAACTCTTTACTGAGCCACTACATTCAGAATATACAGCAAATATCTAAAATGTAACATCCAAATTACAAAGTTTGGTTCTAGCTACTTACAAGACATATTAAAATCTGTCTTGTTTCTAGAAATGAAAACAAACAAACAAAAAAACACCCCAACAAAAACAAACAGGTACAGAAATGGAGCCCTTCAACCTCCCATCAAATTTTTTGCTCAGCCCAGGTCAGCAGGATCAGAAAGTTAAACAACTTTTGATACTACTTCATCTTGGCAAAAAAAGATGTTACGTTGATTCAAGATGGAAAAGAGGATTCTGAAGAGTATTCTGATTCAAAACTGCCAGTTCTGGTGTTTATAGAAACTGTCATTATTCATCAGTAAATAGTTAACATAGCATTAATTTTTTGCTACAGTTCTGGTCACAGGCCTGTAACATTACAAGATACATTGGCCACCTAAGCCAAAATCTTATGTAGAAGTCAAAAGTAATAAAGATAGGGAAAATAAATGAGGAGGGAAGAAAAAATGACAGCTAAGAACTGACAAGAAGAAATTCAAGTCTAGCACTCAAGGTTACATAGAAAATTTAGGCAAACTTGGTGGGAATTGGTGGTATCATCTGTCTTCCTTTCTCCGGCACTGTCGAATTAGGACAATATTATCATACAAGCATAAATGGTGAATTTGGGGACTGCAACAGCCCAGAGAAATGAATGGAAAGAAAGTGAAGTGTATTTCCTCCAGGCCACCCAAATCTGTCTGATACTATGATTCCTCCTTTGCTGCCTATATTTTTCCAAACCTTTTTTTTTTTTTCTTTTCTTTCTTAATAACCCCAAACGATAGATTGCTGGGGCAACTTATTTTCCATAATTTTGTGCACTAATTACATTTGCTTTCCAATAAATTTCTTTCATTTCTGATTTCAGTCATCTTTTGTTTACTGGTCACATTTCTAACATCATCTTTGGGTGGTCTCAAACAATTTCGTTTGGACTAATTCTTTAACCTTTGCTGACATCTGTAAACAATTTTATGGAATGGGCTGAGCTGGACTTCTGTTACTCTAGACAACTTGGATCTCTCCACAACAGTCATAAGCAAGTAGCCTAATTTATCAATGTCTCCCGAGGTAAAATGAGGATAAGTAAGGGGCCAAGAACATGGATTCGTCAGTGCATGCAACATGCTCGTCGGACACAGCAGAAAATTACACGCAGATTACTAACTACAAATCAACTCTCTAGGCACAAGCCTCCTTCACCAAATATGCTGGCCCAGCAGCTCTTAGTTGCCGAGGCTGTCGCAGACCCACTGGAATGGGTGGCTCTGAGATATATAGATCTGGCCACAAGGGAAAGAGGCTCACCTTCAGGTCTGGGCGATTCCTTAATTCAGCTCAGACACTGGCTGACTCCCTCCACTTAGATCACTGAGAGACACTAGACAACAGGCACAGCAATCGCTACAGTGGACCACTTGGCCAGCATTTCCGTTTCCTGGTTTGTGAATACAGCTGTAGACTTTACCCTTTCTGAGGTATCCTGAATTCTAGAAAGCACTAGCATGCCCCATGAGAGTACCTGACACTTCAACTGGGAACATACAGAGAATAATCACCTACTTGTCTCCTCTCTTATTTTGCACCATACTAAAATAATAAGGAAGAACTCCAACATTGTGGCCCATGCTGTATACAAGACAGTCCCCAACTCTTCATTCTCTAAGGCTGCCAACTCAACATTTTTATCAGCATTTAGCTATGTTTTCACATGTTCAAGAATATCTGGAGAGTTTTTGGATCCAAAACACAGACAACTATAAGCCCTTGTAAGCACTCCCAAACATTTATAATCATCCGTATTCTACTGGCAGCCCAGACATCATATGAATAACAGACAATGCTCCCCTGAGCATAAATATGAAGTGCTTAAGAAAAGAAAAACAGTTTTTAAACATTTATAATCAGGCACAGATTATGTGGGTCTCTAAGCACCACCACAGTACAAATATAACAGGATGTCTTTTGTCTTGGCCTCCTGCGTTTGCATATAAACATGCACTGGAATGGAAGCTGTACAATGATGCATGGTCTTAGTATCCTTCGAAAGAGGCATACACTTGTTTCAGGAAAGAGAGTTTCAAGACCTAGTAAAACAGGGTCCTCATGCAGGACAACTTAATACCTTCTGATTGATCCTGTGGTGATGAGAAATTATATGCCCTTCCAAAGTCTTGAAAGCTTAGACACAATTTCACTTTCCTTTTGTTTTCATCAAACATTGTTACCTTGGAGAGAATGGAGATATGAGCTGCATTTCTTTGGCCCAGGTAATTATGGGGGGTGGCAAGCTCTTCACTTCACATGGAAGTGTGACATCTTCCCCTGCAATGACTGAGATCTCTATGGGTTTATCATACGCATTTCCTTGCTGGTCGCCAGGCCTGGATACTCTAGGTTTCACTATAACATGGAACATGTTAAGAAGCTGCAATGAATATATGTATTTGTACAAATGTAACACCACAGAGTTTTACTTCAGATTAAACATCAGTTTTTTAATGAGGTTTATAACATTACAATCTTATTTTTAATGACGTGTCTGCAATAGACATAAATCACTGTAATGCTGATACACAGTGCCTGTAGCTCAGACACTGGCTGATGCCTACATGTCATACCACAAACACCAGCAAGACTGCACTATCTACCCAAAAAGCTGGATAGCAACAGATCGATGTAGTTCAGACACATGCTGAGCTCTGTATTGCATAGGTAGTTTGCAACCAATACCTGAACTATGTTACACTACAGCACCAATACTTACAAGCCATAAAAGCCTTGCAAAGCAAGCCTACACCTAAATCAAACTTTTTGTAATGTTGGGAGATGGCAGGAAGCTTTGGGACTGGTGGGATTAATGCATCTTCATTCTTCTACCAGCAGGAAATTCCATTCCTATACAGATATTTCCTATCCACTTCCATAAAAGATGAAATTATGATCAGCCCAAGATCCTAGTCCATGAACTCAAGGTAACAGGAATCAGGAGGTTTCAAAAGAATCATAATGGCTGAAGAATAGGCCTTTCAGAATCAGCCATTTGTAAAATTGCCTAGTATGTGGATCTAGTGATCTAGGACAAAGTCAAAAGCACCAATTAGAGATTAGTTTAAATTCTGTTTGCACTGTGGGTATCCTAGTTCACAATCCACCTGAGTGGGTTTTACCATCTAAAGTAGAATGCAACAGGAGACAGACAATAACACACTATTTGATTTTAGCTCATACATACCATAGACAGTCAGCTGGACTTTCCGTGTAGCATAACCAGCAGCGTTTGTTGCAGTACACACATATTCCCCAGTCTCTTCACTCCCTGGTGAAACTACATACAGACTTCCATCAGACCCTGCAGAAAATTTCACATTGCCAGGAAGAATTACTTCTCCTTTCTGTGGAAAGAAAAAAAAAAAAAGTCCACAGTGCATGGATTTTCTAAAATAAACCAAATTACAACTGTTTAATTCAATGAAAGCTAAAGCTTACAGTGATAAAATCTAATGAAAACATTAAAATTATTAAAAGAATATAAAAATTGTTACAGCCTGTAGCATCCCCCCTAGCTTACCCCATTGTTGCAACCCATTCTTTGTATGAAAGATACCGTATTTGTAATATAACACTGGGTCTAATTTTTTACTGTGCAATATGCTCTATGCTCTTTAATGCAGTTCTGTAGACCAAACAATCTGCACACAGTCTGACTACATTGAGCAATGTTTTAATTTATATTACAGTACTGATTCCATTGTTTATGGCCGAGATGCACAAAATATTTTATATTAACTAAGAAGCCTGGCCCCAAAATTCCTTCCATACAAATTAACTAACTTCAACTAACTTTTCACACTCCTTAAGTGTCACTGTCTAAGCAGTAATAAGAGCAGAAGCACAGGGATTCTTATGCAGAAAGCTTGTTACATTTTACAGACCCCAATTCTTAAAAGAAAATTAAGAAGTCAAGATTTCAACTGAGTTAATTTTGACATTGATTTCTGATGTCCAGATGGATCTTGTATACATTATATAAAGTGTTTCTTAGTCAGCAGATCCTTCTTTGTCTGTATTGAATGTTGTAAGTGGTAAGAAAAAACTCCTCCCATGTTTTCCTCCCTACCAAACCAAGACAGTTAACCATGTTCTATTCCTTCTTTTACACAAAGCTGTTCATAAGGTCCCAATCAGTTACATCTGCACAACTTCTGAGACACAATAGTGCCTTCACAGCAATGTCATGCGAACTGCAACATATCCCAAATAACTGTTATTACCAGAAATTATGCTGTTCAAGGTGGGGGAGGGGGGGTGGAGCCTGACTTTCAGACAAATTCTCCAAAAGCTTGAGGTCCTCCTCAGTAGACACCTTGTCAAGGACATGATTGAAAAGTGATAGATCATTAACCCCAGAATGCCATTATTAGACACAGTTTCCTCAGAGGAAAAATTCACCTTAAAGTAAGGCTCCAAAACAAAAATGAACTGTCAATCTGTGGCAGGTTGCCTAATCTCAAATTATCAATTCACAACAGGAATACGAGCAATTTCTAAAGTGTTAAAAACAAAGACACAGCGATAACCAAAGCCCTTCTAAAGAACAGAACATTGATCTATGGCTGGACCATGGCCAGAAAGCACTGCTCTAAGAAACAAAAGCAGATATGAATAAATAGAGATTTGCAGGTCCCTCACAACTGATGCTTTTGGCCATGTTTCTTGCATATAGTTCTCATGACAACTAAATGATACATTCAATTCATCTTTCACCATGAACAGCTCAAAGATGAAAAATTACCTTGGACCAGACAATAGATGGCTTAGGAACTCCACTTGCTTTGCACGGTAATGTTACTGGGGTTCCTTCAATGGTGCTGAATATCTGCTGTCCATGCTGAATAACAGGCAGAACTAAAAATGAATGCAAATATTAAACAAGCGCAGGAGACATTTCAAACCATGGCACAACTCTTACAATAAAATCCTTATACTCAATTACTACTTCATACAGGCAGCAGGGTTTGGGCATTTTCAGCCTGTTCTCTGAATCCTAATGTTGACAATGACCAGCCACTTTGCTCTCCACTCTCCAGTCTTTCATAACAGAATAAATACCTGTTCATACCAAAGCATGTCAGCTATAGGTTGGGTTAGGTACATATAGTTTTAAACTAGCTGTAGGTATTTCACATAGCTGATTGCAATCATTTTAGAAAGGCTGTGTCACAATATCCTCTGACAACATTTTAGGCTTACTGAAACAGAATTGTACATGATTCAACCTATACAGCACCTTTCGGCATTTTTGGTGCTGAATCAGTTTCCATCGATAGACAACATTTTGAACAGAGCAGATATGAGAGTGAAGAACTGATCACACTCCAAGTTCATTTAGTCTTTGTTATAAAAGCTACAAAGTTGTGCTAACTGCAGTGATGGTTTCTGCAGGGACTGACTGCAGTCAGTCTTGATGAACTTGAATAAAAATACCAGATCAGTTCACAAAATCAGTAACAAGAGATAACAACAACCCCAGATCCCCTACTTAACTGAGCTGGTTTTGAATTAACAACGGAAAAAAAGATCAAATTTAAGGCCAAAATACAAAAAAACTAGTTCTTTCTAAAAACATACAAATATACTCCTTTCTGTTCTCAAGTTCTGAAATACGCCAGAAACTAGTGTTGACATGGAAGACCTAATCAGACACTGAGTACTTGCCTGTGTTAAAAAATAGCAGCTATTCCTAACATAAAAGGATGTTCCAGCATCTTCAGTGAAGCTTAAAATAAATCTCCCATGATTAATTTAACATGTGAGAAAATTTCAGGCTGTAAACCACGAAGTGGTTGTGACCCCACACAGAGTTAATACAAGCATCTTCAGCTGAAATACAGATGGGTTACCACAATGCTAACACTATGTCTTGCTGTCAGTGTAATTTTTGGTATGTTTTAATTAAAGAAAAAAATAGGGGACACACACACACACACACAAAAAAAAACCCCAACACATTTTGCCAAACTAATAATTCATTTTAATTCTAATTCTCCCATGAGTCGTGCTTCCTTATACCAATTATGAAACACACAGACAGCACTTTTCATGGTTTTCCAGTAGATTTCCACTTGCATCTGTTTTTTTTAATAAAGCTAGAGATGAAGACCGCACAGCCCAACCTTTGTAGATGTTTAACAATAAGGATCTTTTACAAAATTCACAAAATGGTGTTATTTTTATTTTAGAAACAGTCTCAATCACTCAGTTCTTTCCTGTGCAGTGGATCCAATTTCCCTGCATGTTACTTTACGAAGTAACATCATGACAAAAGAGGAAATCTGAGAAATTAGTATAACTGTAACAAAAAAGCTCTAGTGAAAGCTGCTGTTCGTAGGAAATGCACTCTCATCTTGCATTCAAAAGCAACAAGACAGTGTTTCTTACCATACACATTAACGGTAGTAGTTTTGTTGCTTGTCCCAGCAACACTACTTGCCATGCAGGTATAATCACCACCATCCTGCAGCCGAACTCTTTCAAGGTGCAGGCTTCCATCACTGCGAACATTAATGTAGGGATTGGGAACCAGCTGCCAAAAGAGCGATGTAATGTTTTACTGAAGAAAATACTCATTAGTAATATTTACTTTGGGATGCAGTGTGGCTTTACTTGACTGTTTCACATTCTTAAAAATAATATATTTCTGAAGAATTTTACTAGAGCTTTTCCTACTTTCCATCTTTCATAAAAAGCTAATTTTAAATGAGAATTTTGTATCACCTTGTATTTACTGCTGGAGCGAGATTAAGATCTGCAACAGCAACTCTGCCGCAGCACATATAGAACTGCCACTCATGCTTATAATCATGCACTGAAGCAAAACCAAATTTAGCTGAATTATTTTACTGCATGTTTTTATGTTATTCCAGTAACCAAATTTGATCATAGATCAGCTCTTGATGAGTGCAATGACTTGTTCTTCTTCCACAAATAGTTCCTTTTTTTTTTTACAGTTATCAAAAACTTCAAACGTGCCATATCTATCAAGTAGAAGAGATCAGCTCTGAAGCATACCATTGTGAAAGATAAGAAAAGTTTTAACTTTCACCAAAGAGTAATTTTTTAAAAGTTATATACCCTGTAGCAACATTAAAAAAAATCCATGAGCTCTGCAACATAGACTTGCCTTACAGAAAGGTTGTTAGAATGCAAAATTGTTCCAGTCATGCCATGATCAGAAAAAGCTGCATTCTTCTCTAAATATAACTTACTCCAACACTTTCCTTGGAGTGTAGCTTTTGCCATGAGCTTACAATTACAGGAAACTAGCACTACTACACAGAGGAATTAGCAACTCAACAAGGAGGATCCTGCCAGTATTTCTCACAGAAGTTACAGCCTGTGCTACTTGCACTTACACAGTCTAAAGAAAAGGCCAATGATTCTCAGTGATAAAAAAAATTGAGCAGAAAACTAGCAAGTAAAGGGTCAGGTAGTGCCAGGCAGGGTTCTGCTTGGTGACAATAAATAAAAAATTTTGCTATTATTTTTTAATTACAGCTGTGTAGAAATGGCTTTAGGGAGAAATTAGCAAGCAAGATAAAAAGCACAGCTTCGTAAGGATGTTAAAGTCAGTAATTTTGCTACTACTAAAGAAATGAAACTTCACTCAGACAACTAACCTCGGCGCAGTGTCTACACCACCTTTCTGTCTGCAGGAGTTATAAATTGGCAACAGCATGCTCCCAAGAGGGAAAGAAAACACGCTCTTTCATGCTCTGAGCAGTGGACCACTAGGAAAGGAGTATATGGTACAGGGATACTGATATTTATCTCATCCCATCAGCAACAGTAAAAGTTATGATATTAAAAAAAACCTTAAATCTACAGAAATTTTCTGTTATCTTTATTTTTAAAAAATGGGGAAAAAGAAAAGGTTTTCAGTTACCAGGGTTTAAATTCCAGTACTTTTGTCATTCTGGTAGGTATATTTCACCAGCATTCCTATATTCAGAGCCCAAGGCTGAAATCCAAGAGCTAACAAGAATGCATAAAACTGCTTTTGAAAGTTAAGTAAAATAGAAGATAAAAGAACAATTCACAAATACTTTGGTTTCAAGTTCTTTTCTAAACCTTCACATCCCCCACTACCATCTCCTATTCCCTCATCTATGTTTCAGAGTTAGAAATTTCCTAGCACGGCAGTGATCAGTGAGGCATAACCGTCAGGATGTACACTTCCACTTTCATATTTTGAACGATAATAAACAATCATTTCTCAGGGGAATGACTGTACTCTGAATGACAGCACTGGCAGAAACTCAGAAACAGCTACTGTCTTACAGATACAGACAACTGGCTTCTCCTGAGGTGGCAGCAGCTCCTGTTGAGTGGTGGTTATGTGCTGTAATTCACCGTGATGACATTGGATCCTTGTTTCCAGAGAGCCAGTCCAATCTCGTGAAGCATCTTTACTTCTAAGCATAAAATCTATCAGTATATTTGTGCATCAACTTTTGTAAATTAAACCAAGTTGTTATCGTGGCTTGAAATGTCAGTCATAGATTTTCTCTGCCAATAAATCTTACAGGAAGCAACACAGTCTTACCACCATACTGTTTTTAATCCACCTCCGGTCTGGAATGGGGTTTCCAGCAAGCAGTACACACGGCAAAGTAAGCTGCTGCCCCTCAATTACATTAGCTGTGGCTGGACTTACTCCAATCAGAGGTGTAACTTGAACAAAAGAAAGAATTAGAATAAATTATTAGGAGTTTTTATATATTCATGTAAAGTATTACATTTTATTATTATTTTTGTCACTAATGCTACTTGCAGCAGCATCAGACAAAGGTCTCCTTGTGCAAAGTACTATAGAAATACAGAGCAAGAAACATTTCCTACAATAAAAACTATACAATTTAAGTAGAAAGGAAAAAAAGGGGCAAGAAAAAAATTGCCATCAACAAACAGCATGAGAGTTCCAACATAATTTTACAACAAAAAATACCAGATAGGATTCTGCTATCTGAAACGTCAACGATGCAGGCAAGAAAAAAGAAAGAAACAAATGAAGGGGTGGGGTAGCATAGAAGAGAAAGGAAGCTGGAAGAATACACGTACAATGATCCTAAGACTAAGGAATGCCAGCAAATGGAAGACGTTGTCCAGCTGAAATTGGATCCAAACCAGCATTTCCCTAAAAACTCATGTTCCCCTGTTACCAAGTTGATACATTATTTTTCCTTACTTAGGCAAAACACCAAAGACCAAAAGCAGCAGATTTGGAGAGGACAAAAAATAAGCGGTAATTTCTTTCGGGCATAAAATTTTTAAAGGATTAGAAGAGAGGTCAACAACACAGCAGAAAATTCTGCATGCTTTGTGAAGACCCAACAGGAAACACCCCTGGGCACATGCTTGGTAAATTAATTTCAAGTACTGGGTATTAAATAACACTTTTAAAATCAGTAAAAACATGTCTATCAAATACTGCTAGCACTACAGATTCCCACTACATGTTCTAAGTTAACAAATGGTTTCTTTGATGGCAGATGGACTCCATTCTTATCCTCCTGCAGATGTATACGTTCCATAGCATTATTTTTCCTTTTATTTCAATTGTCCAACTGAAGTAATAAACAACTCCTTAACAGCACAGCTATTGTCAAAGCTAGACATTTACTGTCTTGTCAAATCACTAAAATTCCTTCCCAGTTACATCAAAACACTGACCTAAGCAAGTTCATTGCTGCCTTTTTCTTTTTTTTTTTTTTTTAAGATGAATTAAATGGTAGAAATCCCATCATTAGCATTCATTATTACAGTGATTTTTCATTCCTTAATAAATTTACTTAGAAATAAGAAACAGAAGACAAGATAAATCACTTTTTTAAAGGCTGTGCTATAAAGTGTAGATAGAACTAATTCAAATTAATGTAGCCAGTCAAAAGACAATGTTCGGTGAATTTTGCAGGTTAGAAATCCATTACAATATCCATGCAAAAGTCTTCTGATTCAGTTTGTGTGGATGACTACATATGTGTAAATATAGCATGTAGATACGTCACGATGTATGTACATAACCCACAGACATCCTATTTGTTGTACAAACACCACCAACTATCACCTCCTCCAGTGTATTCCAGGTATTGAAACGCTGCCAGTCTTTCCTGTCACTGTTGTCACTGACATTAACCAGTCTTACCCAGTCCAGTTACTGTGATCGTGACTGGCCGTGACTGAATCCTTCCAAACTGGTTCTCAGCTTCACAGATATAAGTTCCTTCATCACTGACCCACAAATCTAGAGGGGGAAAAAAAAGAGATCTGATTGCAGCATCTGAAATTATATTGAAAAGTTTGCAATACATGGATACCCTATCCTTTTATCTTTCAGTTTCAAATACTCAGTTTTGGTCAGATCATTCCTTTCCATCTGTCACCAAGTACAGGAGCAATGACTATATGAGCAGTTGAGTAAAAAAAAAGCATTATATACATATATATATGTATAATTTTCATCACTTTATTGCATATATTTTAGTATATACTAATGTGTACAAATAATATATAGTAGTACACTATATACCTACATGTACATATGCTATCATGTAGTGCATTGACTATGCAATATTACTTGCTACATACAGCAGTGTGTCTATATGTGAACAGACACCCACAAAATAGTACACAAGACATGAGCTACCCCACTGTATGTACAGTAGCGAGGAATTACTGCACCCAACCTGATTATGTCTAGAAAGGAATAAAAAAGCTAATTAAGAAAACAGAATAATATTACTTAGTGTAAGGGTGATGGAAATGCTCTAAGTAAGTAAAATTACAAAGCCACTTGCAGAATTTTTTTTACTACCCAAATTAGGACTTGTCTAAAACAGTGAGTTTAGAAATTATTCTCTCTCTCAACAAAAAAAAAAAAAAAAAAAAAAAAAAAAAAAAAAAAAAAGGAGAGAGAGAGAAAAGAAAAGAAAATCCATAATCCATGGCTCCTCAGTATCAACAGAGGCCATAACCCACATATGTTTAAACAAAGGTGTAATAGTTTCTATGAAGAAGAATGAAGCCCCATGACCAAACACCACTGAATTCACAAACTCATAGGAAAATGAACTGCATGTCAAAAGCAATGAAGTCATTATCAGAAATATAATCTCTGATAAAAATCCAGTCTTTTTACAAAGTTAACAATTTTATAAAGGAGTATAGTAACTTGAATGCATTGCATGTGTCATATTTCCTTCTCGAATCTTTTTTTAAAAAAGTTCAGTCTACCTACTGTTAACAGATAGAGCTCCTGTTCTGAGTTGACTGATAGAACTAACTGCGAATGGTCTTGAGAAAAGGGAAGCACTGTTTAGCCGCCTCCATTTAACCTTTGGTTCTGGGTAACCCTGAACATAGCATGGCAGCGTGATGTTTGAACCAATATCTGCAGATTCATCACTGGGTTCCTGCGTGAAAACTGGGGGAGCTGGGGGAAAAAAAAAAAAAAAGAAAAAAAAAGTACACAGAAAGTGATTTGGGGTTGCATCATGACATTAGCATTCTGCTTGCACTATTGACAACCTCAATTTATGTCCCATCATGCACAATTATTCTTCTAACAACAGATTCCCACCTCTAGCAACACCTTACAAAAGCAGCCTTGCATGCTCTGTACTTACAACGAGGAGCTCAGAAATAAGCTAAACACCTCAAAGAAATAAAGATACAGCCACCCCCATCAGATGAACATGCATGCTCAAGTGTTAGCATTATTAAGTTCCTCATCTCCGTCAAACAGTATTGCTCATTGCTTCAGAAAGTGTATGTGCCTGACAGGAACATGCATTTAACAAGATGTGATGTGTTAGGCTACAAGCAGTTAGAAAGAATTAGGAAAAGAGGAGAGGAAGGGCTAAGTTACATGTAGTAACATAAGTTAGTATAATATATTCTCTACCTGAGAACTATGTTAGGTTGAGGTTTGAACAGTTTCCTCTGTCTCTGCCTCTCTTCCTCCTCATAACTTTTATGCTTAGCAAAAGAGGTAAGAGCGAAGGAAAGTTGAAGTCCAAATATGACGAGGAAACAGCTTAGTGAACACCACCAGAAAGATGTTCCCAGCACACACAGACTTACACGTATTTGTGAGAAAGGTTCAAATAAACAAGGCACCATTGACCAGATATGGAAACACTGAAATTAGAGTATTTACTGCCTTAGATTGCAAGCTACTTACAGCCAACATCTAGAGTTATCTTTCCAGAAGCTCTCCCTGCATCATTAGTAGCCACACAAGTATAGTCACCAGCATCCAGATCTTGTGTCTCCTGGATCTTCAAAAGACCCCGATGAGTATCAATAATGAGAAATGCTGATGCCCTCAACTCTAAGTCACCTAAGTCCAGACAGAAAAAAAGTAACTGAAATAAAACAGGGTATTTACCAAAATTATTCCAACGAAACAGGGTGCAAGTTTGAGATTAGTTCACAATGTGCCTTTACTCATTTAGCAGATGAGCATTCTGACTTCTGCTCAACTGAGTGGAAAATTCATTACTACATTAGATACAATCCCTTTTTATTTATTTGTTCCACATGGAGAACACAAACCCAAGTAGCTTTGGACAGAGATCAGCATTAGGACAGTGTACCAGGCTATATTTCTCCTTCCAAGTTAAGAGACTATGTGTGGCAGCCACTTGTCTGCCAGTTCTGTACCAAGTTGGGAACTCCACAAAACCTAGAAAACAGCTCTGCTACCTCTCAAGCTCAGCAGAAGCCACAATACTGATATGTAACATTCAGAATTCACCCACATGTACTCTTTAGCATGAGTATCAAAGCCTGTTGACTCCTGCTTTAAAATGCAAGGCAAGCATTAACTGCAGTGAGTTCAGACGTAGCTTCCTTTGAGGGATAGTTATTTGCAAACAGACCACAACAGGGTTTGTGCTTCCCTCCAGCCACTGTCGGAGATGAAGGATTGGACTGGATAAGCTATCTGTTAGCAATATCTACCAAACAAGATTACTGGTTTTCCAGAAAATCAGCAGGGAGGTGGTTTATACAATAACACACAGGCATCAACTGCTTTTTGTGAGAACAAATGTTCAGTCTTGAGACAGGATTCTCTGACTTAATATTATGAAAACTCCTGCAGTTGTGATACCCAATATCCTGGTCCCCTATTTAAGAAATTGTAGTAGACAACTCTGAGATTTGGAAGAAAGAAGAAATAAAAGTTCCCTAGGCATTTCAAAAGAATTCAAGCAAAGATCCAATAGGAAAAACAGAAAAACATTTTGCAATTTTTGTAGCATATAGCTAACCATTTTCTGTCACAAGAATAAACCTTATTTAAGTAGGCAAAAACCTCAGCTTTTCTGTCACAAGAATAAACCTTATTTAAGTAGGCAAAAAGCTCAGCTTTTTTTTTTTTACTAATTATGCTACAGAATGTTCATTCACTGTATTTAAACAGGAGCAAGAATTTATGCCCTAGAGGTTAAGTGCCCACATCTTCTAGATTTAGAATTTCACAGATCAGTCACTAGTTGGAATTACACAGCTTTTGAGAAAATAAGTCACTTCAAGATCATTGTTCTGAATGTTATTGCTAAAGTAAATAAACCAAACACAAAGTAAGAAGTGCACCTTTAAACCATTTAACTTGGGGATGTGGGATTCCAGTTGTTTTACACTCCATAATAGTTGTGTCTCCAAGAGCAATCAGAATTTCGCTTTGAACTATGGTCAAAGTTGGGCCCTCTAAAAAGGAACAATACAGAAAAAATTAAGTTCCTCATCCAAAATATATGCCATTTTTAAGACATAAACCATGAAATACTCGAATTTTCTCTTGTTATATGGAAGAGTATTTGCATTAAAAGTCAGAAAGCCTTAAAAATCATGTAAGGTGACAAACACCAGGAAACAGGAAAAAGTAGAGCCTGGAATGTCCAGAGCACTGGGACCATACAGAGACTATATGGGAATTTAAGGAAAGAATTGGAAGAGTTTGATCATGTAGAAAGTAAAAAGATTCAGTCTCTCTCTCACTCCAACCAGATGTTAGTCATCAAAAATTTCAGTAGTCTATTAATATATTAATGTAGTGTTTAGAGTACACAATTAGGACTAAGGCTCCAGAGTGCTAAGCATGCTACAGGAATTTACAGACACATAATTCCTTCTCCAAAGATCTACTCAGGTTTGCAAGCCTACCTCAATTTAATACCCAATTTTAGTTAGGTTTTTTTTTTTTTCCTTAAAAACAGCATAAGAAGAAACATTAAGCATTAAATATCACTTAACAATAGTACTCAGATTTGAATAGGAAACAAAAAAGACATTTGTGAGCTGTTCAACATCTTTTCTGAGTTTTCTGAAATTTCTACTAGTATATTCTGCATGGTTCTACCAATTTTAACAGTTCCTTCCTGTTGATGTATTAGTTTGCTTCTTTAATTTCACTACGTTGTTTCTTTTACTTACCAATGTATGTAAGGGTGGATGTCTGTTTCTCTGTGCCAGCTGAGTTACTTGCCAAGCAACCATAAACTCCTGCATCTTTTGGAACTGCCTTTCTTATGATTAAGGTGCCTTCTGGGGTCAATCTATACCTGGGAAACACACAGGGAACCAACCAAAACGATTAGTTAAAGAAAAGAGAGTAACAGTTACATCCACACTCCAAGCAGCAACAGCAGCAGCATGACCAGATGGTTTACAAACAGGTATTGCTGTTTTTTTCTCATGATAAACAATAATATTAGTATTATTATAGCTACCAGAGAATATCAATGCATTTTGTGAAAAGCATTTAAATTAATCTTGTAAAAAGCCTTCTGAAGAAAAGAACTGAAGTATTTCTCTTTTAGAGATGAGAAAATTGAAATTAAAGAATTACAAAAGTGAAGGTTGAGGTACTATTTCCAAAACTCAGACTCCTGTGGAAGAAATAGAATATTTTGGCATTCTTCAAAACTTTTTGCTCGCATAGGAAAACAAATAAAAATAGAGAAAGCTATAACCCCTACCTGCTTGAACCAATAATAAACATATCGTTGTGTGTCCATACTACTGTTGGCTTTGGATAACCTGTTGCAGAACACCTGATAGACACTTCAGAGCCTTCCGTAAAAGTCTGATTATTCGGTGAAATGACAACCCTAGGTGGCTCTAGTAAAAGAAATTAAAAAGAGCAATTAAAATTATACTTTTAGAAAACACAGATTATAACAATGACCTTATTCCCATTTTCAAACAGTACTATAGTGAGAAAACAATCCTGATAAAGGTCAGAGCCCACTCATCTCTCGCTTCCTCTAGAACAATCTACTAATTCCTCAGCATAACACATACTAACTTTTATAAAGGTATGCAAGTCAGGATTCAGGGTACAGAGACCAAGTTAATTCACAGGCCTACACAGTTAGCTTTGTTCTGAGATGCAGAATTTGGAGCTCCCAAATGAGGGCACCAATTCTGACAAAAAGCTGCCAGAACCAAGCAAAGTTCACCAACATGATCCATCAAGGTGACAAAGCCAGGCTGAAATAGGCATAAGCTGTACAAGGGCATCATTCTGAATAGAAACTATGAGAGCATTAGTGGTTTCACATGGATTCAACTTGAATGTAATAACTAACTTAGAATTTTTAATGCATGCTTAAAACTCAGCAAAGCAGCAGCAGAGCCAATTTTGATAAACGTAAGACAAACTTGTGCAGGCTCCTGAAAGTTAAAGCCAATGACCACAAATCTTCAGGCATGCCGATGGTAAGAATATAACCTGGGTGATAAAAATAAAAGTGACAATCTATGTGCACACACACACAGAAAGAAATTAATACCAAAATCATGTTGAAGACAATTGAATCTGCAGTGTTAACCATGCCAGTGGATGTTATGGATTTCAGCTGCATTTTCACCAGAAAAGTCATTAGGTGAACTTCATAGAATTCATGCACTTATATCCTTAGACAGATTTCCTCAGTCAAAAAGACCACCAAAACAATTCACTGTGGCAATTGACATTTTCTTCTATGGTACATATGACTGTCTTGCTTAGAGTGGCAAGAAAATGATCCACACCACTTAAGGGATGAAAAAGTAGCAACTTGAAGTAGCAGCAGTTAGTACTACATCTTGATTATGGCATGAAACTGGCTACTATTAGATCAGTAGTATCAATCTTCATCTTAGGAGCTTTGCCTCTTGTGAATCACGTATTGTATTAACATGTATTCCTTTGCAGCTGATCTTTTTAGTGGCAACCATAGAATGAAAAGCCTAAGCCTAACTCCCCCTTTTGGGAGAGTAAAAGAGGCTAAATACATGTAACACAGAGGTTACTTTGAATCCAGGGCTGCTCTGCATAGCTTTTTTTATTAGCTTCAGTGGGAGTTACACCTTCCTATAGACTCAGGTGACATTTGGCACATTTTTGTGGCTGCCAAGGAAAAATGTATGTAAGAGCCAGTACACACAATCTATTTATGTGCGGCATAATCCATCGAGGACAAGATGAAGGGGTGATACTATGCAACTTCTAGGTGAACAGCATAAATCTTTCTAGTTCAGTCTGTCATAATGCAAACAGCAACAATTCAGAGTGCTACTACAACCGCCTTTCTGGAAGAATTAATACCATTGTCATTATGGGGAGGAAGATTATCATACAAGTTCTGTGTTGTAATACCATTTGCTTAAAGAGCTAACTAAAACCCACAGTGTTTCTGGCCTGGAAGAATAATCTCCCTGCAGAAGATTGTGCTGCTTATGGGACAGAAGCGAGGCAGCTTCTGGCTCCTTGCAGGGCATAAACACCATGGGGTTTAGTCAGCAGGCTTTTAAGCAAATGGCATTAAAACACAGAACTCAGAAAACAATCTTCCTCCTCGTGATCTCAGCACACCTAATGACAGGGGATTAGTGACTGACAGAAAATGACATAATGAGAAATTAAACGATTTTCAAATGCTCAAACATCAAATTAAGAACACAGGTAAGAACAGCAGGAGATCTCTTCACCTTCTACATGGAAGGGCTTATCAAGAGTAGCATAGGTTTGGGGAATACAGGTTGGCAAATCTAAAGATATTATCAATTGAGTCACATCCTGACTTTAACAAGGTGTCTGTGCCTCTGCAGGTCCAACTTCACTTGATAATATGGACTAATTACAACACATTACAGCTGGAAGGCAGGGAAATACCTAAGCGTCCCATGGATACAAGACATTTTGTTGTCTGCCACAATCACAATTACTGTAGAATGATTTGTCCTGTAATACATCTTATTAAACAGGAGAGCAAGGTTACCACAAAAAATATTAGTTTTGAAATATAATTAGTTGTAACATCAGTATACAGGTATGGACATAACTTTGATTTAACCTTTCTAGCATACTTTTAAATAAAATATTTTGTGTTAAGAGTTTCATGAATAATTCACATCTGTTAGTGTTTCGTGCAAATTTATCTGCATGCCCCTATTAAGCACATAAACCCCCTCTTTTGAAGAGAAATGTAATTGCTGTTTTGAGGAAGGCTCTTTGGTGCAGTATAGCACCGGGTGCTCTGGGAAGCAGAACTATTATTGCCAGGACTTGATGACTCTGTTTTCAGTCATTAACTAGCTGTGTGAGCTTGTAAAGGATTCCGAGATCTGTAAGTAAAAGTGTATGAAAAACCAGACAGCTATACTGCCAAAGACAAGAATGAATTAAATAATAAACAGCAACTAATTTGCACACATTTGCAAAATTGTAAACACAGATGCATATAATGCCTTATTTCCTTTCTGAAATTTACGGCCATTAACCTTCCCCAAGGTCATTAGGTTTTCACTTGTGGAGTAGATTTAATAAAAAGCTACAGGGTCCTGAAAAGTCACTGCTACATTTCATAATGGGTCTGAAACCTCTGAGCAGGAAAGGCACCAGAGGAAGGCAGAACCATAGTTCCAGAAGTACTAGGATTAAATCCACATACAAGGGGGCTGGGAGAGGCAAGAAATGGATGCAAGTTACAGAACAGTCCCTCAAGTAATTCATGATGTGCACAGCTTTCTCAGCTATTTAAATTTTGTTTTAAATCCTGCCAAGAGACACTGGGAGATATTCTGCATGCTCTGGTCTTCAGGAAGGTCTCCTCTCATGTTGGTATCAGGAAACTGTTTGTCTCATATAGCAATTACACATCATGCTTTGGCAGGACACCATTGTCCATGCAGTTATTTTCACACAATAATATTACCAGGAGAGCAGAAGATGGAAGAAATATTTGTATTTAATACATAAAGTAATTAAATTAATTGAGAAAAAAAAGAAGTCAATATGTATAGCTGTAATACTCAAGCTACCAGCTAGAATCAGTGAGGCCACATTTGCCACTAATTAACCACATTGTTTTCTTGCTCAACAGCCAGCAATCAGGCAGGCACATAGAACAGGCTTTCTTGTGTGACAGGCCAATTTGATTTCTTTTGCTTTGTTCTTTGTATCATAGGGGAGAAGATTCATACATGGTCAGGAGAAGCACAAGCTCCTTACAGTGCCAAGGCTGCAGAATAAAACCTCTTAAACAACACAGATAATATGTAACACTTCTTAAGAGAAAGAAGGTTGGTGAGAATTTCAGAGTCTGAAGCATTCATAGTTGTAACCATCCTTGGCCCTAGTAGTCATTAAAACCATTTCAGGCAGTTAAACTTAGCATGAAAAAGGAACAGCAAATACCAAATTTTTATTTCACACAACATAAAAAACCCCTCTTATCAGTCTTTATTAGTAAAAAACATACTTACTGCTGATGCTTTTTCACTACTTTCTGTATGCATTTTTTTTCTTTTTTGAGAGAAACTTTTCCCCAAAAGCCACTCTGCAGATGATATTTGATTGAATCATTACTCAAAGTACCAATATTTTTGTGCAGCACCCTCAAGATTCTTTCTCGCCTTTTACACTAAGAACATTTTTGGAAAACTGAATGATTTGACCTATTCACCTGACAAGTAATGCATTAACAAGGCTAACTATTTAAATGTATCTAGATTAAAAAAAACACCATGTAAGAATGCAACCACTGCAGCAGTTTGCCCATGTTTATTGCAAATTTTCACAAGGGTTTGGTTTTTGTAAAACTTCACTTCAAGACCATCCAGATCCTCCTACACACACACAAATACTGGCAGAGAATAGATGGAGCCCCATCCCTCTGTCCAGTCTGCTCCCTAGTAGTTCTCTATAGGTACAACCCACTCCTGTTGCATCAATTAAAAGGGTCTGAATTGACCTACTTGGGATCCTAACTACCAAGATACAGCAAGAGCAGATGCTTATCACAAAGCCCTGCTTTTAGTAATACAGGAACTGTAGTGCTGGTATGAAAAATTCTCTTCAGACCGAAGTCCTGTGTGACCACAATGATGTCTACTAATTCTTGTGTTACTGTGAGTTTTATAGATATGCCTTAGTTTTTTCCACAGGGAAACATATAAATGGAAGTGAATGGCTTTGATCTCAAACTGTCTGAAAACCTACATTATGTTAGTGTCAGCCCTAGAACTTGGTAGACTCCAGAAAAAAAACACTTGGTGAGCACCTTTATAAATGAAAATGTCAAGGCTTCCTGTTCCAGCAGAGCAGCCCTGACATGCTGTAGATAAAGAAACAGCATCTTGGAAAATCAGTACATTACAGAAAATGAAAGGGGGGACTTTGACATCCAAAACTTAGTGGCTTCTTCTCAGGGGATGTGTCCCCATCTTCACATGAGAGACAGTTCACTTTATTGACGTGTAAATTGAACTTGGTAATGCACAGGAGCATAAACAAGGACTGCACGTAGCCTTCCTGGTAGGGTTGCCAATCCAACACCTTTCCTATAGCTACAAGTACAATACTTAATAGATTAATTAATTATTTCCTTGTGCTTTTTATTAATTGTTGCAGTAACAGAGATCAAATATCCTGCAAGAAGCTAGTTTCCAAGAGATCTGTATAAAATATTGCCTTGAACCAGAGGTTTGTGCAGGTCAGAAGACATCTAGAAATGCCAATTTCTGAACATGTTATGGTTTCACTCCTCCAAAACTCTTCGTAGAAATCTTTCTAAAGGCCTACATTTTCTGTGAGAAAGCAGCAAGAAAATAATGAGCAAGAAATCAAATGACAGAAATTAAGATGCATGACACTAATTTCCTGTTTAATACCCTAATTTTTTATCTTTCATCAAGTTAGGACTAAAAATTACTTGGAGTAAAACCTCTTCCTACGATGCATGATCTGAATACTATGAAAAATCGCAAAAGCTTAATCATCACTTATTTAGTTGAATTTGTGACAAGTTATCTAAAAGACACAGAAAATTTAAAGATACTTCTAGCTGGATAAAAGGGCTTTCTTTGTCCCACTTCTGTACTCACCTGTACAAACCTCACCCAGGGAATACCATCAAAAGAAACCTCCCCAAACAATAAATTCAGTCCAACTCATGAAATCAGGCCATAAGAGTGATTGGTCTAATAACACAATTTTTTCCCCATCAGTTCCCCCTCAGCAAATGTAGAAAAGAACCTCTTATGAACGGCAGCTGTGTGGAGAAGACAAGTGACCTTGGGGATACTCATTAATTTTCTTGAGTGGCAGAGAATTCTAGAGAGGCTGCTCAAACAATTCCTGACCCTTCTGCTAACCTGCATTTCCTGTGCAAGAGTCTAGTTTCTGAAAAACAGCTTAATGACTATCATTGAGTCTGCAGTGAATTATAATTAGCATCTAGGATACCTACTGATTCAGCTCTCTTTCTTTCAAAGAATAGTGACATTTGCATTAAAGAACTTTGCTGAGAGTTCAACTGTTTTACTTCCTGTTCTAACAGGGCTGGAAGTGTCACAGTGATAACAGATTTCAGGTAGTATCTTTGAAATACGCAGCTTGGGAAAAAAAAACAACCAACCATGAACTCATCTTCTCAGACAGTTCCAAATAACAGCCTGGAAAGAACCACAGAAGGCACTAAACTCCTTTCATTCTTCAGGACAGATACCTTGCATTTAATTAACTTTCTAAATTTGAAATAGCAAGTAAAGCAGCAATACTTCAATTTCATTCCCTTTCTTGTTTTCTCCATGCTTAAGAACTCAGTACAGTATAACAAACTGCTCCTTGCCCATTATTACAGTGTGTATCCGTGTATCTAAGTGAATGATATTCACACAATCAGTTATATAGCTATCTCAAAGACTAAGATGTTTATTTCTGTATTGTCTCTTTTCAGACAAAAAAGCAGAGGAAATTCAGGGAACAAAGCACTGGGTTATGCCAAGGAGGCGATTTACCTTTTGTTCATCTAGACAGTTTCTTTCCTGGACTTATTCCACATCTAAGTACATTCATGCTGAAGGTCCTATTGTGTGTGTTCAGTTCTGCTTTCTGCTCCTTTGTTCAGTTCTGCTTTCTGCTCCTTGTCTGGGATGTACCTAAGTATTACCATTGCTTTGGTTGAGCCAAGTCACATACACTGTCACCTGGGCAATTTTTTTTCAACCTGGATTTCAAGCTATTGGTTGGCTGGTAAGTGTCCACATCAGTTCCCTACAGCAGACAGCACATTTGCATCTTGTCAGGCTAATAGGTCCCACTTTACCCCACTGCACATCTAATGTAGTTGACTCCATTCATACAGCAAGAGTATGCATTGGCCATGCATTGGCTTTACAAAAGATCCTTTAGCAGACTGTTATTACAGCAATGACAATTCTTCAGTGCCCAAAGTTAAACATACACTTTACTTATGTGGGCAGGTGGAACACATAGTATGTCTGCTTCTTTTCTGCAGGTGCAGCTTAGGTGCTTTTAGCACTTAGCCACTAGCACAGATCGCTCTGAATTATTTAGCAGTGCTACTTCTAAGGTGCTAAAAACGCCTTTCAGTTGTGATGGTGATAACAGACAGGCATTCAAACATTTTAAAATAAGCAGGTAAAGGAAACCCACTATGCTATGGACAGCATAGTAACTACAGCATGTATGATTTCATTTTACCTGTACATACAGATAAAGAAATATATCTGAATAGTATGCTGACCTGCATGCTGTTCATCAATGAGCTCAATGCACAGCAGCTGGCAGATGATTACTTTAGATGGCTCCCAATAAGACAAATGTTCAGTCTTGCCTCAGTTCTTGTTAATCTACTGCTGGAATTCATTGTATGCTGAGATTACTAAACTCAAACATCTCTACTAATCGCCAACATAAATACAAGCAAAAGCCATAAAAGTTTCTACATACTATACAGCTGTGTTGTAGCAGCAAAACACAGTTGCAACCATTAAAAGTGCTTCACTGTCTACTCTTACTTACACCAGCAAACATGCAAAACCAAGACTACCATAAAAATCACATTTAGCATCACCTGAATTTCAGGGATCTGGGTTTTAATTGTGTATTTGAAATTCTTGGAGGGGGAAGGAAACAAAAAAACCACCACACAATCTCCTCAGCATGCACACTGTTTCAACTGAAAAAAAAAAAAAAGCGTAAGCGCCTCAAAATCCCCCCCTCAATCAATATTACTTATGTGTATGAAAACATCAAGAACAAAATATCAAGCTATCAAAACACACCATATTAAATCAACCTGATAAATATGCATATAGCAAATTCATATTTTGCCTACAAGACTGTCACAAACTGGAAAGAAAAAGTTTACATGCTGATGGAATTTCCCTCATCAGTGAGAAATATATCATTGAAAAGTTTATAGCATCACCAATGGTTCATACTCCTGGCCAATCTCTAGCCTCACACAGCTGCAATACACTCCTCCAGGCTTCTGACAAATTATATGAAGAGTATGAAAAAGTAGTGACTGCCCTTACAAATTCATTTATGTTTCCATATAAGACCAATCTGTTGGAAGGACTTGAACAATTCACACTATGTAGCCACCATTTAACAAGGTCCAAAGATGAGCAAGTACTTTAAAAGTTAGTCATAGCACTCTATAAGCACCAATACAATCCTAGAAGGCTCAAAAGCTTATACTCGTTGAAACTTATAAAACTGCATTCAGTGACCTTTCAGACTACCCTGAACAGGACACCACTCCTCCACAAGTAGACACCAGTTTTAAATGGGATCTTCATCTAGCTGTGCTCAGTATTAGTGTGGGACAATTAGTGACTTTATATAGCATGTTCTCCCTAACACAGAACACACAACTGGGGGAAAAAGTCAACTCTCATTCAAGATTTCAGTCTGTATTTGTACAGCTGCTGGCAAAAAAAAAAAAAACAAAAAACAAAAAAAAAACAAAAAAAACCCCACAAACCACCAACAACCCAAAATCAGATGAATGTTCTCTTTCAGAAACAGCAGCATCAAACAAAGCTTTCAAAATGAGGGTTTACTACAGTCCACTTAAGCATGTGAAGCAGATGCTGGGTTATTTTTAGACCTACCAACATTTGTTCTCTGCCTTAACTCCCACTCCAGAAAGAAAATGGGGGTGAAAGCAGTGTTTATTCTCTTATGATCCAAAATTCAGAGATATATATGGAACCGTTCCAACAGTAATAAAGGGCTTCAATATGAATTTAATTTGCAGCTACATAAAGCACAAACCATCTCAATCTATTAACAAGACTTCAGATTTCCTTCTTCAGAACGTTAATGACACTACAAAGCTTTCGCTTCGTACACATAGCCACCCTTTAATCTTTTCCTGCCAAAAATAAACTGTTCTTTTGAATACTACTCTAGACCCTGTCAAGCACTATAGGTTGTACATGACAATCACACACGAGAGCACCTCCAGAAATCTGATAGAAATCATGTTGTCCAAGCAAACTAAAATGAACACAAATAATAGGGCATACAACCATCCTGACACCATTCAGCTTTTGCATATAGCCGTTTGAAAGGTTGGCAGTAGATTACTTTTTCTAAACAAAGAGAGGCAGGCACCACTGCAGAAATCTGAATTCAGCCACAGCTTAGCATTTTCTACATATTTATTCAGTTCTAAGCATCCTTTCATCATAAATGAAAGAAAACACAACTCAGACTCTCAACTAAGCCCATCTAAACTGTCCAAGAGGGTTACCTCAAACATCTTTTAAAGCTGTTAGCAATACCAGTACCAGCCAAAGCGTAATTCCCAAATATTTGATATAATCATTCTACATATATAAGTGATTTGAAACTCAATATTCTGCTGTGGCAGCAGTAAACTTCTTTAACTTTACTATAAAAAACTGCCAGAAGCGATTTGGTCATTGTGTTAAAGCTCCCAGCTGGTCTACAGACATTAGGGAGGAAAATCTAAATCCCAGGAAGAGATGAACAAGGGAGGGGGGGGCCTTCTCTTGCTGCCTTTGACATGCTTGAATGACTGTCTTGATGGAAAAATCCTGTAGAATTTAAAACAAAGTTTTCCAAACGTATGGGCGTTGAGGTTTTTTTAATGGCTTTTTTGCCTTCAGCCTTGCTAGATATTTAACAGTTACACTCTGCTGTAGCCATCTAAGGGTAATTCGAACAGATCAATGAAGAAACACTTCATTCTGCTGTATTTTGTAATAGGTCCTACATAATTGATTGCACACCTCGTTATTCCACCTTGATAAACCAGTATGCTCTTCCTATAAGAAAAACTACATCCCATTAGTAAATGTTACAACTCCACTTTTGACCTTTGTCTGTTTTGGAGCACCTTAAGCCAGGCAATTCCATTGAATTTTTCTTCTTTCAATAATTCTAAGTTTTCCATCAGTTAACAAAGTACTAGAATTACAGCAGCAAAGTTAATGAGGCTACTCACTCTGCACAGAATGTGACCCAGTATAATCACCAAGCAGAAATCCTGTCAAGAGTCACCTACAAGCAGACAATAGTTTTCCTTCTAAAATATTTTGAGTTTTGCCTCTTCTTATCCACAGATGGGTAGCTAGGAACCAAAGGTTCAAACCTCCACATGACCAAGACAGACAGAGAGAAACTTGCAGTACTTTCAAATTTTACAAGGATTAGCTCCAAGAGAGATTACTGCTGTTATACATATTTTTTAAAAAAATTTGTTCCTGGTATGCAGCAAGAGCACAGATCTAGACTTTGTTTGGTCTCAGCCATACTGTCATTTTCACTTCTGACATTTTTAAAGTCCTTGCCTTCATAAAATCTAGCCCTTCATAAAATCTAGCCCTTCATAAAATTGTGATTAGTTCTTAGCTTAGCACTATAAACCAGATACAATAACATGATACACAGAAAAACTTAGAAGTACTATTCTTTTATAAAGAGACATAAAATAACCCAGATGATCACAGAAACTTTTACCAATTTAGTTACACATACATAATTATAGTTATGATTTCACTGAAAAAAATAAAAATAAAATTAATCCACATAGCCAGCCTGTAAATTTTCTCAAAGTAGAGGTTGGCTACAAATATTGGGGAGTAGTATGCACGTGCGTAGCTATTTCTGTGCTCTACTCTTTAGGAGGCACTAACAACAAAACTACCTCCATTCATTTGTGCAGCAGTTAATTTGGCAGTTACAGGAGGAGGATCAAACCATGGCTCAGAGACACACAGTACAAGGCAGTCTCGCAAAATGAGCACTAGTGCGCTTTGGTGACTCCCACCACCATTTTAAGACAGGGAAGAACTACATAATGTTCATCAGTCTACAAGCATTTTTATCAACAAGCACAAATAAAGTACAAGACTTACTAAAAGAGACAGCTCACAAGATAAAGAAAATACAAACCATGACAGAGTAAATTTAACTAACATGCAGTTTCCTTGTTACCTTGCACTGTAAGGAAGACTGATGCTGTGGTAGATCCACCCTCATTAGAAGCGATGCAGTTGTACTTGCCAGCATCCGTGAGCTTTACAGACTTCACCTCTAAAGACAGGTTGCTCATCATCCTTATTCGCAGGGGCTCCTTAAGCCTCACATCCCTGCCATTTCTCTGCCAGGTGAGATTGTAACGCACTGTGCTTAAAGTTAGGCAGGTCAAGATGGCTCCTTCACCAGGGACAACCGTGACATTATTAGGAACCTGAATCATGGGTGGAGGCTCTGCGTAGAAAGAACAAGGAGCAAAATTGTAAGAGAAAAAGATTTGGGAACCTTTGCTTCATTTGTGAATTCTTGATAAACAACTTCAAGTACACTATAGAGTTTAAAAAAATATAAAATGTACCATTTGTTTAACATTTAGTTTAATTTCACATTGCTGAAGCCATGAAACAGAACCCAGGGCAGCATCTTCACTCCTGGATGCCAAGCTACCCGACAGGAGCTTACATCACAAGAACACACCTGATTCAGCTCAAAACTATCATATCACATAGGATGAAAGATCACATCATGTATGAGAGGATGTAGCGCTGTGTTCTTTGAGGTCATCTTGTGCTGGGGAAAGCCAACAAGAGATCAGAGTGCCACAGCAACAGAAGGAAGAGACAGGACCGCCACCACATCTCAGTGTGATCTCTGACTGAGATATGACCACACATGGAAGAATGAGCTATGCACTAGATTTTTTACAGGCTCTACATGAAAAAAAACCCCAACATGTTATTAGAAAGCTCTTCTTATAGCAACAATGAAACCAAGTCAACAGCTGGTCTAAGCATCACTATTGAGTTCTTTCCATGATGGTTTCTATAAGGGAATGTGGAAGGAGAGAGCATCTACTCCCTTAAGTTTATCTGATCAAGGACCTTGTCAAATGGGATAAGGAAAAGGGGAGGTAATAACCAGAGTATACAGACACACAAACCTGACAGATGAACAATAACAGAGACAATTACAAGAAACCAATTTTGTCACGCTAATTGATGGGCTATCAAGAAGCCACAAGCATAATTTCAAAGTCAACCTAGACTTTGCAACCGATAAGGACACAAACCTGAGGGTCCCACATATGGCAGGGGAAGCTGTCAAACTATGCAAGCTGATGAAGGAATATGCAGGGGAAGTGAATCAGAGAGGAGCAAAGGGGGAAGTAGGTGGAAAGGGGCATAAAAGGGACCTGTTGCATTAAAACATGGCCAGTCGTGTCTTGACTGATCCCTGCACCTGATAACCACAGTCTGTTCTGTCATCTTCTTAAATCTTTTTTTAACTCTCTTTCTGTGTAATCTCACTCCCTATCCCTTCTGTGTGTGTCCTGTAAGGATTAAGTGACAGCTACTGGTGGGACCAGTGTGAGTGGACTGGGTGCCAGCTACTGGAGTCAGACCGGGGGTTGTAGGCTTCCCAGACCTGTGGCATCAGCTACTAGAGGGACGGGTGTCTTAATACCAGCTACTGGAGCCGGTGAGGATCTCAGGCAATTCTGTACCTTCCCCAAACCAGTTATGCAGGGGTGAGGGGGTTGCAGTTTGTTGGCAAACTTCAAGTTGGAACAGCTGGCAAGAAGCAGGTAAGAGGGCCCTGAATCTAGGCAGGGGTATCGGGGAGACAGAGGGGCCATGCCACTACTCAAGGGATGTGTGAATGTGTGTGTGGCTCTAGAGAGCAGTGCATATGTGCTCTCACTAGTGAGCTTCAATCCTTACCAGCCAGGGAGGAGGAGGGGAGCTGGTTGTCCCATGCTTTATGCAAGTCCTACATGTAGCTGCTGTTGAAGGCAGCACCCTGTCTGTGGCAGTCTGTGGGGCCAGCTGTGTCAGTGTCCCCTGCATGTGTCTCTGTGATAGCTGCTCAGCTTTGCTACTGACGAACATGCAAACACGAAAGCAGCAGCCGTGTCCAAGGGTCTGGGACAAAGACCCTCAGATCCCAGGGCGCACGGGGCTGAGCTCCAGCAGCCAGACAGGAGGAATTCCTAGGCTGGAGTTGCTCTAGGCAGCAGCCCTTAAAAAATCTCTTAACAGTTTCCATTCAAATATTTGGTAATTTAATTATCTTTTTCTTCCTATCTCTACATATCTTATGTTGTAACTTCCACTATTTGTTATTATTTGCTTTCCACTCTACTCATCTGTACAGTTCTATCACGCTCCTGGAAGAAAGCAATGATTTTGCACTGGAATTAAACTTTGAAACCACAGATGCTTAAAACAGGAGCAGTCATCCTGATCCTTCTTGAGATATCACTGGTAAAGGAGGCAACATTTAAATGTTCGAGAAAGAAAATACACCAGGTATCACTTCATGCATAAAATCATATATATATTCCAATTGCTTTTCCCCAGACTGGTTCTTGAAAAAAAGAAAGATCTGCAATGAATAGTATTCTGAGAGGCATGCTTTAGCAGAAATAAGACAGCTGTAAGAGCAAGACCAGATCTTTATCAGTACACACTACAAAACAATTATCCTAGGAAAACCAAGGATAACAGGAATAAAAAATGTCTATGTTTATTAAGGGTGAAAGTTACTCCTAAGCTCAGAGACAGCCATAACTCCTCCTTATTTAAGTCTCATGTGGGGTCTCAGATGAGGTTCACAAGCTTTGTGCTAGATCTCTGCATAGCAATGAATCACTCGTACACTCTGCATGCTGGGTGTGCAGCTCTGCTTTTCTACAAGCACAGTCCCTAACAGCAATCACCCTTATTACCAAAGCTGTGTATTTTAACAATTGCAGAGGAGAGCCAAGAAAAGCTACCCTTTCTTACCAAGAATGGAGTTTCTCCCCTGCACTTTAGGTTCTGGTTTGTTTGGGAGAAAAGAAAAAGCTTCTAATGCTCTCCATGGGCATATCACCAAGTATATTACTTAAAGAAACTTTAAAAAAAAAAGAGAGAGATGAAGGCCAGTATAGGACTAAAATCCCCATCTTTTGAATGTCAGTCCAGTGGGCACAACATCTTTTGGACTACACTACACCAGCCTCTTACCGCAATAGTGCACACACATAGCAATCCCCCAGCCAAACTCTAAGCAGAATTTAGAGCACTTATTTACCAGCACTTTATTTAAGGTGCCTGCACAAGCTAACAAGCCATATGGAATTTTAAAGATTTAATACTAGTAAGACAAAGTTAAACTCAAGTGTTTGCTTTTTCTGAAACTAGAAAGTGTTGACACAGTTCCAATACCTTTCACACAGCAGTTGACAAAATGGATTATCTGTGATGCACTGTCAGCTGGGCAAACTAAGAATATTTGAAAAGATTGTTTACTTTGCTTAAAGAAGAAATTTCAAGTAATTTTCTTCCAAACATTTGTACACAAGGATTTCAAAGCATCTCCCTCACATTAATCCTCTGCACGGCTCAAAACAGAACTAATTGCTCATGTTTACATAGTGAGTCAGTCTCAGGAGATCTCTCAGTGCTCTGTAAATGAGAGGATACAGGAATTTTTCCCCTCCTCACTCTTGACTTTCAAGTGCTACCAACATCACAAGAAAAGAGTTAGGATTCTCTTTGTTTGCTCTGTGAGAAGGAGGATGGTTGCAATTTCCAGACCAAGAATCTTTATGCCCACAATTTCTGCGGCAGAATATAACAGCTTCTTGTCCTCCAAAACATGGTTTGAGATAAGCATATGGGAATACCCTATCTGCCTGAAGGATTTTTGTAGCCAAAATATAAAATGGTGCTCTAGAGCTAGGACTTGGGTAAGTATTGATGTTACTGTTCTACTTGAGTACTTGGTGTGACTAAAAGGATGTTCCTCTCCTCAAATTTACCACTTGGTGTAAGAGGGCTGTTTTTCTACAAACTTTGCCTGGCACGGAATCAGTTATATCACACTGGTTTCTTTGGATTTGCTCATACCGCAGAGAGAGGAACATCTTTGCCTGGAAAAGAGAAGGTGAAGAGATATATAGTCACCCTCTTCAACTAGCAAGTGGGTTGTTTTAAAGACTACAGAGTTAAAGTCTTCTCAGGGCACCCATCAAAAAAAAAAAAAAAAAAAAGAAAGAAAAAAAAGGCAAAATCCTGTGGTCATAGCCAGGGGAAATTCTGACTGGACATGCAAGATATGTTCCTAGTGGGGGTACTTAAGCACTGAAGGCTGCCCGTGGAACTTGTGAAATCTCTATCCTTTGGGACATTCAAAGTTCGATTGGACAAGTTCCTGAGAAACACAATCAAGCTTGGAAGTTAATTCTGCTTTGAGCTGTGAGTTGGACTAGGTAACTTCCAAAGATCCCTCCAGCCTAAATGGTTTTGTGATTCTATGATTCGTAATCCAGGTTAACTAACCTGAATTAGCTGCTACAGGAGACAAAAGACAAGACAACTTCAATTTCAAGCAGTTATATGAAACCTTGAGGCTGAATTCAAACTGTTCTTCTGAGCTCTACTACCCTCACTGCGTCTGTAAATTGACTGACTCAGCTTCAGTATTTTCCCTAGTCAAGAGTAAGTTGCTTACACTGCTGCATGACAAATGTCTGATCAACACAAACAGAAGGCTATATAGAATGGATTTTTGTTTCAAAATAGAAAATCTTTTTCCCTTTCCCTCAGACTCCATTGCAACTGTGAAAAATTAAGTGACAAAATATGCTATACTATGGACAGGGTTTTCATCCAGCCACCCATGTGCATAAATAAGCTTCTCTTCTTAATTTTTCCTGCAGGTCATCTTCCTGCAGAAGACCTCTACTGTCTGCTGAAGCAGTTCAAGACCATGCCTGGGTTTATGTTTTCTCCATCTGTGTTTGGGTGCATCTTGGTTTACAGTTATTTAAACTAAATTCCTCTGACAGAGTAAAAGGATTAACCTTATGAAGTAAAGCCTGTTGTTTTACTTTGGGAAACTTTTCTAGCTGATCTGCAATTGAAACTTGCAACATCATAATCTGCAGGCAATAACCAAAGTCCACATGTCCCAGCGGTCAGCCTGACAGGACACAAGGAGCATAGCTTTACATTTGTCTACACAGAAGACCAACTTTACTCTCTCCCTTTCTCCCACTCCAAATTTTTAAGTCCAAAGCTTGAGCTGGATGATACTATTCACTTTTCAGGAAGGATTCTTTCTTACCATACTGAACTTTCAGTAATAATTAATGGGGCATAATCATTTAGTGCCCCAAGTCTGAACAGGTCATTAACTTACATAAGGAAAACTCCCTCTCCCTCAGCAAGAGGAGTATCAGTGCTTTAAGCTTCAAAATGGCTTTAACACATAAAGCACACCAATCATACTAAATGGATGACCAGATAGATTTATAACTAGTTGTCCTTTAAATTGAGATTTTAATGAAATTAGGAATATTTTAAATTAAATTTTAAAAAACCAAACAAACAGTGATTAAAATTATCTATTGGATAGATACTGATTGCCAGCCATTTTGGGGCTAGCAACTAAATACTACTGTTTATTCAAAATTATCTTCATGATTAGCCCAAGTTATTTCTCATTTAATTTTATTTCCTTCATCCTAATTATTCACTTCTAAAAAATTCAAGGTAATAGATGAGAAGGGATTTCTAACAATTTACTGAATCTCGTTTAAAAAAAAAAAAGAAAACTTTTTAATGTGACTTTTGTAATTCCTCATCCATCAGATAATACATACATACAGTCAAGATAACAATTGAAATCTGAGATTTCAATTTCTGCTTGTACAGGCCATATCTACTCTGCAAGTCCAACTGGTGGTGGGAACTAATTAAAACAAATCCAATCTTAATATTTAAAACAGATTTGCTGAATAAACATCAGCACACTTCTGTACATGGGTGAGAAAAAACACATAAATTAAAAATATATTTAGAACTGGAAATGTATTTTATTGGGCCAAAGTACCATTGCTCTTCGTTAAGTGTTCCAGTACAATGTATTACCACACTTCAGCATAGAAGGATGGACTACTACCCACCTGATACGTCCAGAAATGTCTGCGCACGTCCGGTTCCTACGCTGCTAGTTGCCATACATTCATAGAAGCCTTCATCAGACAAGGAAACCTTGGCAATTTCCCAACTCATACTAGATGATTCTCTGGAGGAAGAGAAGGGTATACTCACTAAATTCCTGAAGAAATCAAGAGGTACAAGAACTTGGTTTCCTGACTACAGACATAGGAGGGTTTCACAACAATTAAGAGGAAAAACAGCCCCTCTGATGAATCAAATTGGATCTAGCTTTATGGATTTTATTTAAAGAAATTGTATATACATTGTCAGGCTTCTTATAAATATAAAGAAATGTAAAGTTTTTGCAGAACGTCTCACTCGCACATCTACAAATATGCCTTTAATATATGTCAACAGTTGTCACACAGTAACTAAACCCACTGTATTTGCAGTCATGCACTCAGCTCCTCGTATTCTATTGTTATATTTACTACTTGAGAAGACAACTTTCCTTAATACTGACAAGTTTCTATGTAGACCCAGTATGTGGTACCAAACCTGTGGCTCTTACTAGCAAGGGTGACAAGGGGTCATCCTCCCAGCCTGAGCTTCTCAAACTCACAGGTACAGATAGGGGCTACACATAAAGGAGACCACATTCTTTACCAGATATAGTCTGCTTTCTCCCCCCTATATGCAAATCCACTATTAGGTTCATATAGTGTAGACAGCAGCATCTACCCTACCACAAGATGACTACATCTAGGCAGCTCTCTTTGTACTTTTTAAACTGCAGGGACTACCTCAATCCCAAACATTTACAATCCAGCAGAATGGGAAGATGGTATGAAGATCACTGACTTCTGCTCTGCCAGCTGCACCTTCGAACTTACGACCAGCAATAACTATGATAATCCAATATTCTGCACATTGCCTAGCCATACAAAAATAAACAGCACAACACATATAAAGACAGAATTGATAGATTCAAGACTGAGAATGGAGGGTGGAGTACAGAAGAGAGATGAGCAAGATAATATAACGAGAATCCAAAGAAATACTTGCAGTTTTTCTATCAATCACAAGGACAAAGCTGATAGGCAATAATACCATGTATCTATCACATATAATGTCAAAGTCAAGGAGAGGATAAAGGTATAAGTCCATTGACTGGTGGTTACATGTGCTTAAAAACAGTTTCAGCTTCTCAAGATTCAAAACCACATTTTATACAACTAATGGTGCAACAGACACACAGATGATGACATTAATAAGCAAAACAGTGGTTCTTCTGCAGTGTCCCAGCACTCCCTGTGGCCTGTTGCTATGGCATATAAACAAAACTGATGAGCACTGAAGTATCTGTGATAGCTTTGGCAAGTAATTGACACATTATGAGAAAACACTAAATTAGTGAAACCTTTGTCTCTCTCTCTCTCGTTTGTCTGAATAGATTTATCAATGCTTAAAAAACACATAAAGAACAAGAGAAAGAAACTTGGACTATGAGTGAAAGTTCAATGCTGTAGCACCATGAGACAGACAATCCAACTACACCACAAATGAAAACAGTATACAGTGACCTTAAATGGCTTCCTACTTATTGTCTCTTAATTCATACTTACTCTAGATAACCTAATATATCATATATCAAATCTATGACATTTTACAATGCAATGCTGGCAAATGGACACGGCAGTAACTGCCAACACTAAAGAATTAGGTAGTGCATCTTCCAAGTAAAAAGTAGGAAACTTCTCTTTTTCATGGAAAGTATGTCAAAAGTGAAGTTACGCAATCCTCCTCTTCTTCATTCCTGACTTTTGCTATACACCAGATGTCAAACATGGACGCCTTGAGAACAGAAGCATAAAAGAAAATGTGTCCAGAGTGGAAAAGCTTGGCAAACAGAGACCTGTGGTGGTCTATTAAAAATAACTAAATATGGCAGCAATGAATAATACACACCTCAAGGCATATGCTGCACACTTTGGCACTGACTCTAAAAAGCAGTAACTGCACACAACTCTTTACAACATGTGTTATTGGGATAACACAGAACCTTTCAGTGTCAAGTCATTTATTTACCCAAATCATTATACAATATATGCAATTTGCTGATCAAGCTGCTTACCTAGTCAGTCTAGAAAATACAAACATGCTCCTTTAGCCAAGCTGCAAAATCTGAAGACCAAATTACATCCTGATTATTAGTTACTGTAGAAACACTGACAGAGAGCACAGTGATATTCATGTTGTATCTAACCACACCACTTGGTCACCACAAACCACCATGCTCCTTATCACGTTTTCACCTGGGAAGTTACCAGCAGCAGGCTATGACTCACATGAATGAACTAAAACCTAAGATTCACTTGTACCACACTAGCTAACACATAGTTTGGAGGGATATATTCTGCATGGTTTCACAAATCAGATACTAGACTTGACTAACAACCACAAATATCAGTTGATTCAGAGCAAAAAATTTTCAATTATAATTAGTATTTTAACTAAATAAATTGATTGGCTTTCTTGTGAGAATTTCATGCATTATTTTTGCCAATTCTGACCTTTGCAGGGTTGGTCAGATCTGCCATTTATAATACAGAATGGATTTTAAAGACACATTAGTGCTTAGTGCCCACTGACTTCCCACTGGCATGAGGTACTTAACTACCGTTCTTGGTCTCCTATATCAGACTTGTCAGAAATGCACTAGGATATTAATCAAAATCCAGATTTTCCTACTAGACCACCCACCACAGGATGCAGCAATCTAGAAAAACAAAGCTGTTGCAATTTTAGAGAAATTTCTTTTTCCTACATATTACTCATTTAAAATCAGAAATTATTATCACAGCTGATAGTACCTCTGGAATCACAGTAGAAAATAAAATTTTCAAAGTATGTTCACTTCAAGAACCCTAAATCTATATTCATTCCAATGGTATTTTCACATAGATAACTGTCATAATAGAACTATAATATTCAAACTATAAACCACTTTTTGAAATAAGTATTAAAAAAAAATTGAGTAAAGATGACATCTTGTCACCAAAACAAAACTCAAACTCATTCAATGCAGAGCAATAATACAGGCTCATGTCTGCATTAAACTAGTAAGCTGGACAAATCCTGTATGGAACTTCACTTCTAATGAAATGCAGACAAGCCAAGCTGAATTAGAACGTATTTAACTGTGATCAATAATATTTGGCTTGAGATATATTTTGTTAAATTAACTTGGATGATCTGTTCATTTATCTGGTCTGTAACACAAAAAATGAAAAATGCAGCCCAATCATAAAGGTGTTGGATACATGAAAAGCAAGGAGTAAAAAGAAGTGTGTGGTTTGAATGGAAAAAAATTAAACAGCTGCTAAAGTATGTGCTGGGGTTGACTAAATGTAAGTGACACCTCATTAAAAAAAAAAAAAAAAAGAAAACAAAAAAACACAAAACCCTTTGCAAGAGGCTACCAACACTGTTTTCCAATACATACTTCCCTTTTGTTTTCAACTACCAGAATTACAAGATGGACTTTATGAGTATTTTATGTCTTTTTTCTTTTATTATTATTCTTATCTCATTCTACAGAGAAAGAGCATGCGATCCATTTTCTATACAGAAATCTGAAGAGCCTTCTGGTATATTCAGTGTAAGTTTTCCTATTCTGAGAGATTTTTCTGAAGAGTAAAATTTTCTAGAGTAGGTCATATGATATACTTCTAGGGCATCCATGAAAGGCCATTAAAGAGGCAAACATTAATGTATGCTACAGAATCATCTATGTATCATTAGAGGAGGCTGAGGGTGGAGGTGGTGGTGTTCCAGAAAAAAAAGCTAGTTACCGATCTACTTTACATAACTTTTAAAAATATAAATTAAAAGCATTTCCCTTCTAGACTTTTAGACCCAGTTTATCATAATTTAAGAACACACATTTAAGAACACAGGGGGATTTTTGGCCAGAAACATATAATTTCATCATCTGTACAGAGTGTACACCCTCCTCTAACATGCATATATATATTTTATAAATCTCTCCATAGAATACAGCCTCCCTAACGAATATCACAAAAAATAACAGAATGGAAGTAATAGGATATAAGCAGTATATAATAGTAAATAATAAATAGAAATCACAGGACATAAATAGGAAGTAAAACAGTATTGGGAAAAAAAAGTCACTACTTACTTGAAGAACTGATCCACTCCTAGTTTTACTCCATTTTTAGTAAAACGCTGAGTAAAAGGTATAAGACTTTCTACGTGGCAAGGAACAGATCCTGGCTGTAAATAATATCCTGGAGTCTTGGTGGGCATTGTAACTTTTGGAGAAGCTGAAGAAAGCAAATATTTCCCAAGAGATTATTCACAGCTACTAACATACATCCCATCTTTTCCTTTTATTAAAAGGAAATTCAATTTCTGATAAAGTTATACTTAGTAGATAATAATATTAACCTGTTCATCATGATCTAGAGATAGAACATTGGAAGGAAACAGCACAGAAAGTACTTGTATAGGTTAGAAAAAGATACTAGATATCAATTTTAACTGATTCAGATATGACAAACATCCATTCAATTCAAGTTAAAATCTCTTACCAGGAGTAATACTAGAAAATGAAACACTTGAAACTCTCTGAAAAAGATAATCATCCTTGTCATAGCCCATTACTTTAACAAAAAAAGCTTCATCTGGTGGAATGAAGTCAGAAATATTCCATAGTCCATAGGGCTTTCTGTCAGGATAGTATTTCACAGGCAAGGTCTTAAGAAGTTCCCCTGTAATACTCAGAAGTTCCAGTCGGTCTACTCTAGCTGGAAGAAAGATCCCCGTGGTATTTAGCAGCACGAAGGTAGGAATCCCTAGGAAAACAGAAACACGCTATTTCAAGTGTTAATAAATAAATGAGGAAAGGTTAAATTCATATTTATGGCTCACTACTCCATGAATGCACCATTCAGTTTCAACCCTGACTAAGTAGCAAAAAACTAAGTTATGCTAAGCTGAGCTCTGCTTATTAGCTGTCAGGAGACACAGCACTCATTATCAGGGTTTAAATTACTGATTTCCAACAGGTGTTTCTGAAACAGCAGCCTCTTTATCAACTCCTCACCATGCCCCAGAGCCAAAGGCTTTTCCTGAAGCTCCAAAAGTAACAGAAACAGTGTTGCAATTTTGAGGCATTTCATAAAAACATCTGGATTTACATGACATAAAAAAAAACCAAGCCAATACGAGAAAATACTGTAGTATGATAAAACAGGAACCTTGGCTGCTTTCACACATTCAAGGCCCAAGAACAGCAGCCCCAGGTTTATCACAAAATTCACCAGAGAGATCATCACAGTTCTACTTGATTTTGGGGGTCTAAAAAACGGTTATTGTTTAACATAGACTAAGATGGAAACGAACCTTGCACTGGTCTGCTGGATGTTTTTTTAAAGTCTAATGTTGGCTTCCTAGAAAACCCAGCTCGAAAGTCTATAGTGCTGAGACCTGTGATCCGAACAGAGTGCCTTCCACTGCTCGAGGTCTGAAAAAGCAACAGAGTGAAAGATCATGTGCATAATTAGCATTTCAGGAATTGCAAAGTTTCTGATCCATCCACTGAGTTCAGTAGACAGACTTCAGTCTTCATTAAAAACAAGATAGAAAGGAGGCTTATGTCAAAAGTTTTAAGTAAAAATGCCGTTAATAAAGCTTTACTCTTAGATACCGGACCCTGCAATTGTAGCATTGCAAAAAGAGCCAATTTGTCTTGGAGGTAAATCACAACACAAACACACAAGATCAACAACTACTTGTCACATGCCAGTGACTATAACAGGAGACTGCCTGGAAGTTAGGATTTTGACCATTCTAAAGTATACCAGTAAAATAGTAAGTGAAACACAAGTCAACAGAAAAATCAGTTTAAAACTTTTGCTGATAATATATATGAACAACTTCCAGCGCGACAATAATTTATCTTACCTTTCTATTTATTAGTAAGCTCCCTTTTTAAATATACACAAAACTAATTTTACCCATGAGGCATATGCAAACATCATAGGCACTGTATATCAGGAAACAAGTGGCAACCTCAACAAACACTGTATATTAAAGACTTTTCTTTCCCAGTCAAGGTCTTAGTGAGAAAGCAGAAGATGCAGAAGTACCTCTCACCCCTTTCCTCCATCCCCACCCCCACTCACCTTGTCATTCTGGTTGAATGAGCAAAAAACAAATCACACCCCCACCCATCCACCCACTCTTGAAAAGCCTTAGCTTTATGTTGTTTGAGACTACAGTAGCTTTTATGCAAGTCCTCAATCAGAATTACTTTGTTTTATCTTGAGTTACTTTCTATCATTCTATGCTGAGAAAGAAAAGGACAACTGCTTCTGGCCAAGAGTGCACAGGAACCCAAGGCTTTTTGTCCTCCCCTACTTCCACACCCTTCAGATGTTAGAAAACAAACAAACAAACAAAAAAAAACAAAACAAAACAAACCCAACAAACAAAACACTGCTGCACTGCACTAAGCTAGGAGTTAGATTTTTACAGACTTAATTAACAATGACAAACCCATAGTCAATTTCAACCAGAACAGCAGGAAAAAATAAAGTTCAAAAGGCTGTGAAGAGTGTATCTAAGCTATATTAAGCCAAGATCAAATCTGCAGTTAGTAGAATCTACTCCAAGTTTTTGTTCAGGGGGACGATACAGCACACGAGACTTGCAATGTGAAAGAAAATCAGTATTAAAACGAAATAATTCCACTGAGCTTCATCTATCTAGAGAGTATTATCTGATCCATTCTCAAATACATAATTCCTTCAGTTTAGTAACCACCTCTGATACAGCTGCATGTGAATATTAAACAGTTGTTTCTTACAACTAAATGCCTAGGGACAGCCATTTAGACACTATGACAAATTGATGTCTATCTGATTAAAACAACCTCTATTTGCTTCTATTTGGTTAGCCTTTCACCTCAGAAAAATCACTACTAAAGCCTTTTTTATATAAACCAGCTGTTAACAGTACAAAGAAATATTTAAGTGTGCCAAACAATTTATGTTATCAAGTGTTAATTGGCAGTTAAAATTTCATTAGACAAACTCAGTGACAAAGTTTTCTTTTTATAGCTTTATACATCTGTATAAGGAATTTATGGTGTGAATAAACTTTTCACAAAGCTTTTTGGGTTGTTTTTTTTTTAAGTCTTCAGTCACAGCCTTAAAATCTTAGTACAAACAAAACAAGCCAGTGACTAAAGCCAAGTAAACAATCCATAGAAAAATACATTGGGAAATTATTTATCTTTAAGAATTATTCAGACCTTTGGATACTTGCGAATTTTTAAGGCTAGAATAACCTTACAAAATTTCACCATCTGCTAGTAACAATAAATGCATCTGTCACTGTCGTGCCTAGGAGCTGGCAGTCTTACATGATCACCTAAGAATAAACTTCATCCCAAAGATTGCTTTCCAATTAGTGTCTGTCAAGTCTCTTTTCGTTATTTGTAGTTTAACACGGATCACTGGTATTGTACATTAGTGTTTTTCCTACCAGTCTGGACAAATATGATAAAAAGAGCAAACATGTATCTGTCACAGAGGTCAGGAAAAAAATGCTTTCCTGTCTTGCAAACACACACAAAATAAAATTGCCCAAAATGCAGGTATCTATAAACAAACACATAAAAAAAATATACGGGGTTTTGTAAAACAAACTCTTAGTTTTCACAACAGAAAAACCAAGCTAAAATGGCTAAATAAATTTTTGTTGCACTGTTATATTTATATATTTATATTTATGCAGCTGAATTAAGGCTTTAAGGAATGTGCTCATTCAATGGAAATTACTCTGGACTGGTTTGTCATTACACTCCATCAAACCAGCTGCATTTGGCTATAGGGATGTAAGGGAGTAAGAACAACAGCAGTCATTGAAGACCTGTCTTGATCACAAGAACAGCCAAGTTTCTCTGCTGATTTCTCATTGATTTTCCTCTCCTTTTCTCAACCACACAGAGGATCATTTAACTCTAGGCAGCAGGGAAGTTTTTGTGGGATTGCTCAGCTGAAAAAGCTGTGGGCTATTGATTAATAGAGCAAAACCAAAGAAAGAACAGAGCAAAACAGCAGCTAATGGCTTCTCACCCCTGCCTCTCCCCCACTGATTCACCCCCATCACTCACTAGCCTTTTCAACTGAAAACACGGGGCAGCCAAGGCCTTTCAGGTGTAATTAGATACAACTGCCTTCTAATGCTGCTGTCCTGGAGTGTGCAGGTAACTGTTACTTGCAAGATGTTGGATGCCTCCCAAATTGCTCCAAAGAAACCTTTTAAGAGGAGTCCACAGGGCAGGTCTTTGTGGGAGGGAGTTAGCAAAAGTATGCTCCCTCTTCTGTTAAACAGAGCCAGTTTAACAGAACAGTTCCTGTTGAGGCCCATCTCTTGGTAGGTATCTCAGCAGTAGGACCAGCAGATGAATTTAGTCTCACAGCTAGCTCTGAGGTGCAGAAAACACAAGCAACAGCAGAAGTATCTTTCTGAAGAAGCATGCTTCCTTCGCTGATACACTATGGAGGGAGGAGCCACGTGCTCATCTCATGTTATTGCTATTTGGAAAGACTCCTGTCACCTTGTAAACCAAGAGTACTATAGCAGACCTGGAAGGAAAACTTATTTATCAAATACACATACATGCATAGATTTGATGCCCTCATACTGAAGTACCTGAAGGCAACTGGAGGCCTCCTGCAGCACAGGAGGCTACTGGATTGCATACTGTGTGTTTTATATTACTCAAACCTCTGGTTTAAAGACTTCACTGAGCATTGAAACCGCACTAACACTTGTTTGTGGATTAAGGTGAGATCTTCCTGGACTGATCATTCTGCAGTTGATTTAATAGCAGCTAATAGTGTTTAGCTCACCATCATTTGTTATCATACTAAAATTAAAACTTTTTGCAGTTCCAGGTGACAAGTACCTGTATAAGCTGTTTGCACAAACCTAATTAAGACCTGGTTTGCTCATAAAACTAATTAAAATATTTCAACTATATTCAAGACTCTTTTTTCTGTTGCTACCCAAAATACATAAGTTTTGAGTATTTTATTCTCCACAGAATTGGAAACAGCATTATGCTGAGCTTAAAAAACCAAAAACCTTAAAAACCCTTCCTGCAGGAGCAGCCTGATGCTTTGGCCGGGACTGGTTTGCATCTAGCTGAGCATGCTGGCCTGGTTCCAGCTGAGCCACTTGGCAGTTCGCACCACACTGAATGCCAGCCTCAGCTTTAGGAGAGCTTATTAGGTCTGAAGGGTGTTACACACTGAGCCCATAAGAGTGGCAAGCTCCTCTCTCAGCAATTTCTGGAATCCAGAAATTTGGGCAACGCAGTGCAGGCATACACAAGTGGTTCCACATGGTTCAGCTCACATCCAAAAAGGCCTCAGCTCAGCAACAGCTATACAGGGCCAGGGAGAGATCACGCAGGGCTTTTGCTTTTTCTGTACTCTGTTCCTCTGTGTTGCAGGGCATTGAATGTTTACTAGACTGCAGGCTTAACCTAAAAGACTCCAACGAGCTACAGAGTTGAATACTAAGGCACTGACTGTAGGAAAAGTTCTCTCAGTACCCAATGTCTGATGTTACTACATCCAGCGGGACCCAAACATGTTTGGTGTTTGGGGGTTTATTTTGTTTTGTTTTTTAAACAGACCACCAGGTTTTTCAGCATTTCTGGTCCCAGAAGGATAGACAGACATTCAAACGATTCTCCATAGAGCTGCAGAGCTCAGCCTGCTTGTCTAGTTCCAGTTCTGTAGCAGTATCAATAGTTTCCTACAGTTCTGTATGTAAATTAATAATGCTTTTCAAACCACCTCTGCACATATGGCACGAACAATACACAGCATGCATCCATTCAGCACACCTCATTGTTAACTTGCCTATAAAGGACTCTTACACAGGTGACATCCCCTCCAAAAATGACAATATAGTATTTATACTTCTAGAATAGTATAGTTCAGTTGGAAAGGACCTATACCAGTATGATTGTTTCCACATCAATTTAGGAAAGCTGCTTTAGCTATGTAAAGAAGTATACAACAATAAGACAAAGCACGAGTCAGTTTAGGCCACAATTACACAAAAGAGTTGACAAAATGATGTAAAAACTTACAGTTCATTATACCTCCCTTCCTCTACCCCACTCTAAGCACATATATCAACACATGCTGCTCCCTACAAACCAGCTCAAGGTACAGATCGACTTTGTTTGAAGACAATCTGTCCACAAAACATAGTTAAATGGTGCGATTTCTACATAAACAGGTAGGCCTTGTGCAGATTTTAAGGTGTGGTAGTGGGGTGTCATTTATTAACTAACACATTTCAAGTGTTTTGAAACATCAGCATCTAGCCATAAAAACAGCATTGTGGCTAGTTCTGAAGTTTAAATAGTATCTTTTCCATAGCACAATCCTTAAAGTTTTAACATTCTATTTACATTTGGTGCAATTACATTTTGAACAGTTGATTAAAATGACATAATGAACACGTAAAACAAAATGATGAATACATACATTTCCCTAGGTCTAGCCAAGTCCTAAGCTTCATCTTCCAATTTACTGCATTATAGTAAGAGTGCTCTTGCTCATCCTTTTTCCCTATTATGATTGCAGATAAACAATTTTCGGCCTGATACACTGTTAACTTGAATGTCTGCTAAATTAGGGGTTTAATTCGTTATCATCTCAATAGAATTTTATACTACTGCCTTCAGAATATGTCACAACACATAGGTCAGAAAGGACATCCATAAACACAAACTAATCTATGAGTATCTATGATAAATAGCATAGTAGATCATTATAGAACCCCCTTATAAGCTATAGGACAAGTCATATGTGATTTCTGCCATAACTTTACCTTAATTGTCCACGTTCCAGGCTCTGGATCTTTGACATTTACTACCTTTGCAGAGTTGTGGATATTTAGCAATTCATTCAGTCCTGATCCTTTACTGATCTGCTTGCCTAAAAAAACAAGGAATAAATACAGTATTGAGTAAATACAATATTGCCTTAAAAAAAAAACAACAACAACAGAGAGTAAATACAATATTATTCTTCTGTACTGATGTATTTTACAATACTTGACTTACTACTTAGCAGTCAATGACATTTACAACAGTCAAAATTCCCTGTAATTCTTTGCCAGAATACTAAAAATGCTCATTTATTTTCACTCTTTTTATTCACTTGGGATATTTAATACATCCTGCAAAAATACAGAGCTCTGAGAAACCCAGAAAGCATAAGTAAAATAAGTTATCTTGTTCACAGAAAATACTCAGCTCTCAGTGAAAGGAGGCAGCACAGAAGCAAACTCCCTCGAAGGAAATCTTACAACAGACTTACCCTAACCTGCCTGTCAGCTGCCATCCCACTCACTCTTCCATTCTCTAGACCCATTTCAAGCAGGATAAACTCCACAAGTAAAAATACTGATAAGCCAGGTTTCTCCTGGCAGAGGGGCATTAGCATGTGAATAAGGGTGGGAATGCATAGAGATCCTCACAGAGAATTTAGCCTGTTAGACATCACAGACATCAATAAAAGAATGCAAGTTTTCATACTGCGCCATACCACACTTTATACATACATGTATGCATACAAATATATGGATGGTTGTATGCAGGAACTAGTTCTCCATATAAGCATTTTGCTCACTCAAGGCTGACTACAAAGTACCATCAGCACTAAAAACACATCTGGCTCTTTCAGAGCACGAAAGGGAAAGGTGAAGTTGAGAATGGGATGTCCCAGTGTCACTTTTTAAGACCTTATTAGACATGCCTCAACTAACTTCAGTGAAACTGTGTGGATTTAGGTGCATGGAGCTGACCTATGAGAAAGGAAAACTTATAGATGAGGTCAAAACTTCAGCTAAGCCTGACAGTTGCGCCCAAGACTGTGTGTTGTTATGGTTTGAAGAGAAACAGTCTGAGTAAATTTCTTTCCTGTAAACAAAGAAGAATGCATCAGTGGAGAAGAGACCAAGTTATATTGCATGGACCCCATCCTGTGCATAAAATATTTCCAAGATACTAAAACCTAAGCTATATCCTTAGCCAAAAGTAATTCAGAGAATACAAAGTATGATCTGAATTTGGTTTTGGAGAGCTGTTCTAGGTTCTTCAGGCATCAACATAATAATGAACAGTAGATTTGTTCAAAATATCTTCAGTTACAAATTAGCATCTAAATCTGTCATTGCATTCCCCATCACACACTGTTCAGCTAGAGATGGGCATGAGACAGGGTTTGATTCTGAATTTTTTCATAGTTCAAAGAATCCAGACCTTGGTTTACCTTCCACCACATAAAAAACAACTGTCATGTATAACCCCTAAATGATGGTTCAGTGACTACATAAATACATGAAAAACAACAGCATCCAGAAATTTGAAATGCAAGGACAAACAGTAAGAAAGTAGATGGAGGCAAGATGAAGTGGTCAGAACAGGGGAGACTTCCAGTTTCTTCTGAGTCAAAAAAATGGAACATCAGGAACAATAAATATCAGAAGTGCAGATATCCAATAATCCTGTATTTTGAAAGTAAAATAACATTAAAAAAATATCCTGAAATCCTGATACTGGTTTTCAAAATGTGAAAGACATTTATGAATCACAAATATGGCCTTCCTTACTGGAGACAGTTGGAGATGATTTGGCTTTTTTATTCACTTTTTTTTGCTATCACAAAAGAAGGTATAAACTACTTCACCTAATGGATCATGAATTTCAATTGCTGGTGAAGGACCACTCAAGGACACTGTAACCTCTTTCAGACTTGGATCAAAAGGGATCTGCCAAGTATTTACAGCCATAGTCAAATGGTCTGTGGACAAGAGATGCACTTTGGAGGCTTGAACTGCTTCTTCAACCCATTTTAACACCTAGAAAAGAAAATAACAGTTGTTACACTGTCAACTGTATTTGCTGTTGAAATGTCTTCTGCTGAAATACTGTCTCTACTGTCTTGTAGAGGTTCCATGTTAACTTCTATTATAATAGAAGATCACTACTTTCACCTATGATCCTATTGTCTGATGATATGCAGCTAGTGCATCACCCTGAGCAAACACAGTGGTAAAGGACTTGCCTAATACAATCGCCCAATGCATCCATTTCAAAAAAGACATTCTGGCGACAGCACAAACAGGTTTTCAACTTGTATCAGGAACACACAAGAGCACAGGAATACAGAAAGAAAAGAAGAAAGCATGCCAGGAACACACAGGAAACAAAACCGCAACATCAAAGCTAAGGTAAGCTTCAACTTCTACCGTTCAATGTAAGAATCACTACATGTGATATGACAAAACAGACAGCCTGGAAAAACAAGGACCAAAACTATGTTGTCTTACCAGTGCAGTTACCAGTTCTGAAGTGAATAGGCTTATTTGCCACATTAGGGCAATTATATTTGAAAAAATATTAACACTATGAAGACATGCAATTTTAATAGAAGATAGTACTGAAGCCATGATCACCATCACATTTAAAGCAGTACAGAAACAGACCTGGATACATGGCTACACAACATCCACACATACACCTTTAAAAAGGAATTAAGGATACAAATCTATGCATGTTTCTGGTCATCAACTAACTATTAATCACCTGAAGCAAGAAGGAAAACTCCCTCACCCAGATATACTGAGTAATTACCATCTATGGACTACTTTTTTTTTTTTCCCTTCCCCTAAAACACCCAATACAAATTACTACTAGGCACAGCATACAGGTCAGAATAGAGGGGAACAATGCTTCAGAAGAGAAATTTTGTGACCAAAACCAAACCAGGGGCTGCCCTGCGCTGGACATAGCCAGTCCCAGTCAGTTCCGCAGCAGCCCCACCACAGCCACAGCTGAGCCCCTCAGCCACGCTGGCAGCACCACTGTGTAAATGCATTTAAGAAAGGGCAAAATGCTGCCTAGGCAGTGAGGGGTGAGGAAAAAAAGTGTGAGAAACAGCCCTGCAGTGCCCAGGTGAGAGAAGGAAGGGAGGCAGTGCTGCAGGTGCCAGAGCAGAGATCTCCCTGCAGCCTGAGGGGACACCAGGTGAAGCAGGTATTTCCCTGCAGCATGTGGAACCTCCCCACACCACAGTGGATTTTTCCTGACAGGACCGCAGCCCATGGGAGAGACCACTCTGAAGGAGAGGAAGAAGCAGCAGAGAGAAACCCCTATGTACTGACCACAACCTCCATATCCCCCTGTGGCACTGTGGGGAGGGAGGAGCAGTCAGAAGCGAAGTTGAGCTTGAGAAAGCTGGGGGAAAGGTGTTCATACTTGTCTTTGTTTCCCACTACCTGAATGAGTAATTAAATATTTATTTTAATTGGCAACAAATTAATTTGCCTTAAGTTGAGTTTGTTTTGCCCTCAACAGTGATTGGTAAGTGATTTCCCTGTCTTTATCTCGACCCAGAAGCTTTCTCACTCCATTCCTCCTGTCCCGTCCGTCCCCCGTCCCCGTCCCCCCCCCGCCCCCCGCCTGGCTGCAGGGAGCAAACGAGCAGCTGAGTGGGAGCTCAGCTGTTAGCCAAGGCTAACCTACCACAACCAAAAACCCAACATACCCCCCAAAAACACACCTGCCCTGTCAAAATAAATTACACTACATCAGCTCTGTATGTCACAGAGCTGCAGCGTGTTTTTTTTAACCCCACTGAAGCAATATTGGTTTCGTGTAACATTTTAAGTATGATTTACAGTAATATTGAACCATGATTTTAGATTACAGTTAACCATGGCTGCATTCAGAAACATCTTTTAAAGGAGCTTTTGATTATGCCAGTTCAACTGGTCAGTGCACAAGACTTGGAAACCAACAATAAACTAACCTGGACATGTCATCTATCAGCAATGGAGGGCTTGAGTAAGTCCTTAGCTCTAGGACCCAATTCAACACACTAGCCCTGAAGAGCCTCATTTCCTTGGTTTCTTGGGCATAACTTGCCTACTTTGTCCATTAAAAAAATGGGTTATACCATAGGTTTCTGTGTGAGAATGAATGCCCAGCAACCTTTGTGCAAATGTGAAAAGTTTACAAAAGTGAAGGGCATCATTCAAAATGCATCTGAAATGGCAGGGGCATGATTTCAAAAATTATTATCCCTCCACTACTAGTAATGCCTCACCTGAGACATGTTGAACGCTCTCAACGCAATGTGAAGTGAAACAGCATTGACCATGTAGCAACAGTGCCACGTGCCCTCTCCACACGGGTCTGCATAAGCAAGGTACTTAAGCATACTTTCAAAAGAACATACTAAAAATCACAGTAAAATTAACTATACTACTCAAAACCCCTGAAGTAATGTGACCCAAGAGAGAAATACTGTTTCTGCAACAGCTAGTGACACCAGCTATTCAGCAACTCTGTTTACTTTAGACAAGCCTGGAACAGGAATCACAAGGCTTCAAAAAGATCCAGCTAATTTTAAGTTTTACCTTTAGAAATTATACATTTGAGTCCAAAAATGCTCCCAAAAGAAATTTCAATCTATTCTACTCACCTATATTGAGAAGAATATGACGCTTTTTTGTACTAGGTATATGGAAAAGTTTCCATTTAATTCCAGGATCTTAAGTCCACAGGTAAGTTTTTAAATGAATTGTAAAATTTAATGAACCTGTATAAATTTTCAGAAGAAAGGAATTTTCCAGTCTAGCTTAAACTCATTTCAAAAGACTTAAGCAAAATAAATCAAGTCACAAGGTAAAGCATCATTGCAGGAGCTTTGCCAATATATATAAGAATTGGAATCACATTGGTATTGATACACAAAATTCTTTCTTAAGCTCAGAAGGGTTAATAATACCTACCTGAAAATTTGGTAAAATGACATTTTAACATGGATACAATAGGGAAAAAATTGTTATTCCCAAATTACTTTTTTTTTTTTTTAAACAACAAAATTAGGTAACAGTTTTAGCCCCCATAACACATTTTTGGGGTCTTCTAGTCATCACTACCTCATGCCCAACTCATGACCAACCTGGCATGCCTCTTCCTGAGCAGTAAGCACAGCAGCCGGCAGGGTGGACATGGCAACCCACCCATCCAGCAGTCCTGGACCAGTTCTGTGTTTACTGCTCATGGTTGGAAAGAGTTAGAAGGTCCAAGCCTTCAGTAGCTTAGCTCACTCTCATCCTCTAGCCTCATGAGAAAAGATTCTCTACAATTAGTTCAGTTTTCTATTGAAACCATTATTTCACAGTGAAAACAAGCTAGAACAGAAAACACAGATGGAAAGAACACACAATTCTATCTAAGTCAATTTACAAGCACTACTAAAGCTTACAAACTATCTCTCCACATTATAAACCAACACAAGATAGTGGTTCATGATTGCTCTAAGCCATTCCTGCATTGAATGAGAAATAATTATAACAAACTTAAATCCTAAAATTACTAATTGAAAGCATGCATGATCGCAGTGATCCCAAAGCACTTTGTTGACATTTGACAGCAACTGCAACACAAAAAGCACATCTTAAAATCAGAGTACTGGCAATGACACTATTCCAGCACCTCTTACCAAAAGATATAGAGCAATGCCTAACAGCAATCACACTGATTATAAAATGCACCTAGAGCCAAATTATCATCTTGCCATTGGTTACTTCCTTGGGGTGCTCAGGTTTTATATGTTCTTTTTCATATGTCGTAGTTCATGAGTACAGGGATGTGAAGGAATTGTTTCTGAAGTGAAAGAGTTTTTCATGTTCAAAAAATGAAAATGGAAGGCAACAGAATGACCCAGCTGTCTTAAGTCCAGCAGTAACTTGCTTGTATAGTTAATTTTTTCCCCAAAGTTCAATAAGCAATTCTGGGACACCCATTTCCCAACCCTGTCATTCCAAAGAGGTTTGCAATACTGCTGTAACACTGGTTTGGAAGTAGATATATTTTTTTTTTCCCCCTCCTTTGGGACCCTTACAGAAAGCCCACAAAACAACAGCAGCTTCTGTTGTTCTGCCAAAATGTGACTTGATGAATATTATTAGAGGGGGAAGGGCAAATACAGAAATAATTTATAACACTTCACCAGAGAATTTGCTCTTGCAACCTGCCCTGCTGTCAGGTCATTTCTTGGAATGCATACTGAAACCTGGAAAAATCTATGGAGCATGGTCTCTATTCCCATTTGTTTACTCTGGGTCTCAAGAATATTTCTCAAACAGTCAAACCAACAGGATTTGAAGTTAACTGTTTCATTGCTTAAGTATATATGGGTTCATACTTCCACCCAAAGAGAAAAATATTCTAAGAATGCTTTTAAATGCACATCTAAAAATATGACTGAGACAGTGCATGTGAAAATTATGCCATGAAAATAAATCATAAATTATGTATATAATTACATGTATAAAAAACACACAACTGAAAAGTTTATTAGTGTTGAATCTCAAGCTCTTCAAAGTTAGGAAACAAGAATTAAGCCTGCCTGCTTTCAACTTTGTTTAAAACATCCTTTTGCAGTTGCTTTATGATAGTGCTTATGTACACAATCACAGTCTATTTCTTCCAGAGAATCCAAGTTCCATATAAAGTAGAGAAAAGACAGCTGTAACTATTTTTCTTTCCTTCCTTGTTTGGCATTCACTGTACAATACATATCTTCAGAGTAGAAGCATACTCTCCAAGGCAGCATTCAGCTGCCTCTCCCATGAAACCATTCCTTCTTCTTCTATGAAAATGGATAATGACTGTTTGGGACATGGTTTGGGTTTCTGTGGTGGGGTTTTGGTAGTGGGAAGGAGCTACAGGGGTGGCTCCTGTGAGAAGCTGCTAGAAGCTTCCCTGGCTCCAAGTTGGACCCGCCTCTGGCCAAGGCTGAGCCCATCAATCTTGCCTCTGGGAGAACAGATTTAAGAGGGGAAACCTGCAGCGGGGAAGGAGAGTGGAATGTGAGAGAAAGCCCTACACGGACAGCAAGGTCAGTAAGGAGGGGGAGGAGGTACGCCAGAGGGTGTTGATGCCCCTGCAGCCCGTGGTGAGTCGGCAGGCTGTCGTCCCCCCCCAGCCCATGGAGGGGAGCAGATGCCCACCTGCAGCCTGTGGAGGAGCCCACGCCAGAGCAGGGGGATGCCCATGAAGGTGGCCATGACACCATGGGAAAGCCTGCGCTGGAGCAGTCTGTGCCTGAAGGACCGCAGCCCGTGGGAAGGACCAACGCTGGAGCAGTTCATGAAGAACTGCAGCCTGTGGGAAGGACCAACGCTGGAGAAGTTCATGGAGGACTGTCTGCCATGGGAGGGACCCCACACTGGAGCAGGGGAAGAGTGAGGAGTCCTCCCCCTGATGAGGAGGGACCAGCAGAGAAAAGGTGTGGCGAGCCAACTCCAACCCCCATCCCCTGTCCCCCTGTGCTGCTGGGGGGGAGAAGGCAGAGAAGTCAGGAGTGGAGTTGAGCTGGGAAGGAGGGAGGGGTGGGGAGAAAGTGGTTTAAGATTTGGTTTTATTTATCATTACCCTTGTTTTGATTTTATTGGTAGTAAATTAAATTGGTTTTGGTTTTTCCCTAAGTTGAGTCTGGTTTTTGCCTGTGACCATAATTGGCAAGTGATGCCTCCCTGTCATTGTCTCAACCCATGAGCTTTTATTTATATTTTCTCTTCCTCATCCCACCAGGGCCAGGGGAGGAGTGAGCGAGCAGCTTCATAGTACTTTGTTGCCAGCTGGTCTTAAACCACGACAGGACGGAAGGAGAAGAGAAAGCAAGAAAAAAGGGTTATGCAGCAAACCTTAATTCTAATATATATTTTTGAGCTTTTGTCACCTTCATATGATTCTTGTAAAGCAGTGGAGGGGCCTTTTACATTTTTAACAAAGTGAAACAACATTTAAAATTGCTTCATCATGTACCATCATCCAAACATATGCTTGGTTCATACATACTACAGACCTTTAACACTAACCTAGCCCTGTAGGCCTAAGTGCTAGGTTGCCATCCTCCGTGACGACTAACAGCCAGGAGAAAGAAGATGCTTTTCTAGTGAGTTTGAGAGACTTCTGTTCACACCAAAGCATTCATGAGTGTGAAGTGTACTGGACTCCATTCCAGATCCACATGATCTTACAGACATTAGCCTTCTGCAACTTCCCCATAAGAATGGCCCCTTTTGCACCATTCCTTTTAACGTGTTCTATTACTAGTCTTGTCCTATCCCTGTCTTCAGTCCCCTCCCAATCTTCTCTCATTCACATCATGGCTTTTATTCACAGGCTTCTCACCCAAGTTCCAGACTTTTTTTTTTTCCCTCATCTAGTCTCATCCAACTTTCAGTCACTCAACAACACCCCCTTTTTCTACCAAAGTCAACACCATGTCTCCAATCTCCTTCACAGTCATTCTCAGTTCTCCTCCCATCAATGTTCCATATATGGTACAGAAATTACTACTTATTTCAGAAATCAGCAAGCAAGCTGTATTTCTAAGCAGCCCAGGGTAAATTTTCCCTTCTTGCAGGAAGGTTAAAATAAGAAAAATCAAATGTTTCAATACTAAAAGAAATGGAAAACTACCACTCACTAGCCCAGTTCTTGTGAACTCCCAGCTTTAGCCATACTGATCAGTCCAATTCATCAGACACAGTAATGACTCATTTTTACCACAAACAATCAAAATTATCTGGAGGCATGATCTGATGACTAATTAATCTCCACTGTTTTTAAGCTGTACCAAATTCATACTCTGCTGATCATCACTGTTCATCTTAACACCAGTTCTGGCATCAGTGCAAACCTTCGGGCATCAGAATCACTTACAGGAATTTCCTTAAAGTATTCCATTATGAGGGGAGTAAGTAAGTGTGGTGTAATATAACTTCAGTTCAAGTCAAAATTAGTACCTTCTGGAAAGATACAAATAAAATTGGATATGGTTATGAAAATACAGAATCTGTTCTTAACAGAAGAATTTAACCCATGTTTGCTGAGTATTCTCAATGCATTTTAATTTCGAGCAATTATTGCAAATTAAGCCCTGAGCCTACAAAAGCAGACGTGCAACCTCACTGCAGCCAAGAAAAATCACACCCTAAAGAAACATCTTTCAAGATCAGGACTTAAATGCTTTGACAGAACAAGCATAATTACCTTTCCAAGACATTGGAGGCAAAATGAGACTGCTACCATTCTTTTGAATGGATGGACATACATTTTAGAACTGATTCAATAGGATAAAAACCTCAAAACTAGAGAGCAGTTTGAAAAAAAATTCAAACTGGAGACCACTTAATTCGTATTTAAGAATGGTAGTCTTTACAAATTGTTAATAGAAGTAGAACTTCAAAACCAAAATTTGAACAGTAAACCTTTCCCTTTTAAGGACTCTGATCACAAAATACTTTTTCTCTCTTACAGACCTGGAATCAGATAATTAATCAAATTTTACCAAATATGACACAAACATATTTCACCTCTTACTATTAGAAACCTGTCATGGTTTTTCAATACAGAGTTACCTCTGGAGATGATGGTACATCCAATATCCCAAATAAAGGAAAAATCTAGAAGAATTTTAGATAATAAAAACACAACTTGTGCTTTTGACTTTTAAGAATATTCTTATTAATCTAATGCATAGAAACTGTTGCAAATTTGTCAAAATATGACCTTCCTGTCAGACTGTTAGAGGAGCTTCATTCAGCCAATAAGCGGAGATACTTATATATTTCACAAAGCGCATCGCTGGACTGAACCCAACACCACTTTGTCAATTGACAATAATTTTGACCAAGTTAATTGTAGTATTTGAGATCATAACATATTTTTCAGAAGTGAAAAAAAGCAATGTTTTCTTAGTCTTCTCAATAACACAAGAATTAGATAAGTATCAAGTATTGTTTTCTTGTGTTTCCTTGTAGCTAGCTTATAATATTGCTTCATTCTCCACTTAATGCACAAAGGGCAAGCATGAGAGTAATGGTTTGAAACTTTACACACTAAAAATAGTTTTGTTTGGGTTTTTTGGGGGTAGAACAATCAAAAATGTTTTAACAAAACAAGACATTGGTTTGGCAGAGTATTCACAGTCAGTGAATTTGTAGCTCTTTCCTAATCTACAATTTAGCATTAGCTGTCTCTAGGCCCAAAACAGTGAATATGTTTTAGCATTTATAAACTTCATTCTTTACACATCATTGACTACTCAGATAAAAAGGAGGGCAAGTTTTATTTCTGTTGAATCTTGCCTGAAGGATATACCATAAACAGATGATGCAGATTACTACTACATCTCCTGTTCATTTGCATCCACCCATTGGCAGATACATTCCTTGAAAATAGGATTTCTGATCCAGAACTGAAATCTGCAGTGAAGGTTTTATTTGGGATGACAGTGTTTTGGTAAACTCATTTTCACAGTCTCTTAGCCCAGATGCAGTTTTATGTAAGGTCAATGATCACTAAAATTATTTTAGAGTCTTTGGGACTTGGTTTTAATGCAAATTGTTCAGCAGTTATTGTCAAAGACTTCTGGAAATGATTCAGAGCTTTTGTTTTGTTTTTTTAACCTAGGCGATCTCTTACAGCCTATAGCCACTGAAAGGAGATGCAATTATATAAAGCAGTGTAGTCTTCCCTCCCCCTCAAAAAAGACCCTGCATGAGTAGCACCTTGTTATATCAAGTGATATCAATCTTTGGCTCTTGTGCAGCCATGGGCTGTCTAGCCCACAGATGAGGAGCCCATTATTCGCTCAAAGGAAATGCTGAGATGAAGCAGGAAGGAGGTAAAAGTGGCTACTGAAACCACCAGCTTAAAACCTTACTCAAAATTCATATAGACTAATGATTCAAGCAAAAGCTGGTATTCTTAGAAACAGAGAAGTGCCAAGAAGTTCAAAAAGCAGAGGCAGGCAGTCAACAAAACAGTACATGTAGCTCCACTTAAGAACATGGTGTTGTCTAGCTGCTCTAAGTGGCTTTTTCACCTCACTTCTACCTCCCAAAAGCAGAAGAAAACAAAACCAAAACAATCAAACAAAAACTTAATCCTAAATCTTCAGTCCTGGCAAAAAGCATTTCGCACTGGCAGCATCATGATCCCTTCTGTATAAAGGGTTTTCATGGAGTCTCACAGAGAGAAGTTTTACCCTTCATAGGCAATTCATAGCAAAACACAGGTCAGGAACTGCACAGTCCCAACAGCTAATTTCTTTTCCTGTGACTTTTAACCTAACATCCCCAATAAGAACTTCAATTTTTCTAGGCAACAACAGTAGAAAACTGCGATTTATTTCCAACATTTCTCATTGTCCATTCTAGGAAATAAAGAAGAAGGAACAAACTGAAGTAGTTTTTTTATTAAAAAAACACTCATCTAGTTTTTGCCTATACCAGGAAGTCAAAAGAAAACATTTACAACATTTATAAACAATTCCAGCTCTCCAGATACCTAACAAGTGATTTCATCTCTCCAAATTATTTTGTCATACACTATGGAAATTTCATTTCTGCCTAAGACTCACTAGAGTTTTCAAAGAAAATAGTCCTTCAAGGCTGTGAGTCAGCAATCACAGTTAACAGCAGGTCAGCAGAACTGTCAAAAGTATTGAAACAGTAACCTCAATTAAAAAGTTGCCACAGTTACTTTGTGAACAATGGAAAACTGCTAGCTCACACCCATCTGTCCATAAGGTGAAGAACATTTTTGTCCAGGCTTACTAGCAATTCCTTGCTTGCTAACAAAATGCTTATTTAAAGATAATACTGCACTCTCATTCAGAGCAGTAAAGTCACTGGGCTACTCAGACCACCAAACTGCTCTTTATTTTAAAGGCTCTCCTCCTAGAAGCCTTCTGGCACAGGTGGAGGGAAGTTGGCAAGGTTCTGTTCAGATATGGCAGTTCACACTTCCCCAATGTAAATAAAAGTTGCAGAATTGCATCCTGATATAGCAGATGGAAAAAGAAGGAAAGGTGGAACGGAGTCCACATATCAATAGTACAACATTTAGAATTTCCCCTTATGCTCCCCAACCCACAATCAGGTCATTTAAAGATTTAGAGTATAAGCCTCTGCCTTGTTTTCTATATATATTGCAGAGTTCAAGCAAAGTTACCTCATTAACTTGTTTTTTGTCCAAGTGAAAAACTTGACCAGAACTCGTTGAGGCAATTTCTTCATAGACCTTGTAACCAATATGATCCCTGTCATCACAGTCTCCAGTCAGCACAAATACTACCTGTATTTAAAAAAACCATAATAATCAATTGGCACACGGTGCAAAATTTAGGAAAACATTGCAAAGACAGCGTTAAGGCATGACGACAAAAGAACTGTATCACTTGGCTTGGGTTCATATTACTTTGCATGAAGGACAGCCATATTGCACTCACTACTGATGGAAAAAGCAATGGAGAAGAAAAGGAACAACCAAGAATTACTTTAGAAATGATACTCATCTATCAGCACTTCACAGAATACTTGTTTCAGAACAATATAAAAACATCCATGTAAGTAGTAAGCTGACCAAGAATACATAAACTGGCAGAAGGTTCACTTGCACTATTTAAATTCACAACATTAAAAGGAATATTCCTTTAAGTTTTTTCTTAACCAGATCAGTTAACTCTCTATTTAAAAAAAAAAAAGTTCCCTAGAATTGAAGTATTACGTTCCCTTCTGTAAAAAGATTTCACCGAGCCTCACATAGAAAAATTTTACACTCCAATATTGAGAAAACAGGGCATTACATACATAAGCCAGCTCAATGTAAATCCCCTCTGTACCTGTGATTGTTTCTGCTGAATGAGTTGAAGTACTTCATGGGTAAGTCTATAATCTTTGGACCGTGCATCAGTAAATACATAGATGAATGAACCAGGAAGAGAGATTTCTAGAGCAATCTTTATTGCCCCGATGCTCATCTCTGGACAGTCTCCACCACCCTGCTCACAATAAGAAAAACAAAACATTTTTCTGAGAAGGAACATGCCAAATAAGTTACTTTTGCAATATTCAGGACAGATGCTTTCTCAGATTCTAATAATTTATTAACTTTTTTTATCCTAAGCATTGTATGGTTTCTGCAGAGTGCCGTCACAGACTCGCACTCCCAAGCAGCAACTGCAACGACTCCTTAGGGAAAATAAAGTCAAAGGGAGGGTTGTAGTTAGCTCCGAAAATGGTTGGTGTCATGGTCACTCTTATCTTTTCTCTGGGAACACCATGTTTTGTTTAGCTCCAGCTCTTGCGACAGCTCCTTTTCCTATACTCACACGCTGCCTTACTGGCTGACAATTTAATTGCTCCGGTAGTATGCAGCAGTCATGGGAGGTCACGGTCATAGACACAGATGGGAAATGATCTCAGCCAAGCAGTGCTGAGCTCCAGGAGGACCTTCAGATACCACAACAGCTAGAACTTGACCTAGACTTCACACCGCAGAGCAGCCAGTGCAGGGAGCTCAGCAGAGGGGCTACAGGTGATGTGCTCCCAGTGACCTGTATCACTAAGTAGACAGCTGCGTAACTGGAGATTTTTCAGTCCATCTCTTCCATCAAAATGCTTCCAAGTATGACTTTATTTAACTTTATATGAAAGGCTCAGTTTCTCTTCCTAAATTAAGAATTAGAGGAAAACACTGTTTAAATAAAAGTTCACTTTAACTTACATAAAAACTAATTTGGCATATTGAAGGCAGAAGTTTCCAAAGAGCTGAATACGAACTGTAAAGCCTGCCCCTGTAAACAGCAACAGATCTCTGCACTTTCAAGATTAAATATAGGAGTTATTTGTTTTATTTCTACAATCAACAAGCCTTCACACATACTTATATACAAATCTCCACATGCTGGCAAGGAAGAAGGAAAAAGATAACACAATTGTTGAGTCTATTTTTAATCCTTGAGATGCCATCAAAAATTATGTTTTGAGGTTAAACATTCACACAGACACATAAACCAGAAAAAACTTTGCGTCCCACAGTCCCCCAGTCTTTAAGAAGTTCAGCTGTCCCCAATGAAATGTTCATGTCAGTAACAATTTTTAATCTATCAGTATCTTTAATCCCATTTCAAAGCAAGAATATCAATAAACTTCTCAGCTATATTAAAGAATAGGTACATTGCCATTTTTCTTTTTTTATAAGTCAGTCCTTTCTAAATGTAATCTAACTTCTATGGGAAAAGTAAGTGGCAGACTCCAGACAGCCTGAAATTCAAGAGATAATTCTCCAAAAACATTTTTGACACACGTCAGAACTTTATCTTGGCAATGCTTATACAATCCTATGGGACAGATCAGTATATCCAAGTTATTTCTTTCCTGCTCCTGCAAAGTGAGTATCATATTCAGCAAAAGACTTCCAAGTAAAGCTTTAATTTGTAGGCCAAATCAAGATAATAGCTAATTTTTAGATACCTACCTGGAACAAGAAAATCTGTATTCCCACTTCAAGTCTACTTGATTATTGTCTCCTGTAGTATTTTATACGGCAGCATCTATTTTCTACATATAACAGGAAAAGTACTGCTGGCAGCATCTACTTTCTACATATAATAGGAAAAGCACTGCTGAGCTAAATGGTTATTCTGAGAATAAGCATGAACTTTTTTATTCTCATAACATAGAAGAGAGGTATTCTCAAAAGGCAGCTAGGTAAAACTATGAAACAGAAATGTATTAGCTTTATTTAAAAAAAAAAAAAAAAAAAATTCCCTTAAGTGTTTCCTGCCTTTCTCTCCAAATTGCAATTAAATATGGTTACAATCACTTCGTGAAGTTTTCTGGAAAGACAGATGTGAGTAAAGCTCAGCAAGTCTCACCTTCCGTTTGGTTTGGAGAGGCATTCAGAAATGTAGGTTCTTAGCTCAGCTCATCTGTACTATTGACGTTTCTTATGTCTAAATTTAATATCTAGATAACTATTTCCTTAAATGCCATTGTATCCACTTACAAATGGATAATTTAGTATGAGATTTAAAAAGTGTTATCAACAACTCTTACAGAATACTACTTTCGTTGTTACTTTTTACACTGAGAAATACTCAGGTAAGGCCTTTTCATAACTGTTGATGCAAGTGTATTGGCACCTGTATCATAGGATCATGTAACACTCAAACTATGTGAATATAACTTTAGAATTTTTTTATATAGACAAGATTTAAGTATATTGCTTATGCAAATAATTATCCATTGTGAAAACAGTATTTAATACAAGAATACACAAAAAAAAATCTGCTTAACTCAGGAAAAAAGAAGACACTAAGAAGCCACTGCTGCCAAGTACAAGTTATTGTCATGCTGTCCATAAGAATGATTCACAGTTAATTACAGATGAAACAGGCAAAAATAGGATCAACTTATGAGGTTTCAAAGGAATACTTCTTTTATCACTTTGAATGTAAAAAGAAACAGGGCCTAGTTTCTTCAGTGAAATGTATACAGACTAATTTTTACCTGATGTCAAATGCCAGCCAAAAGCTTATTTCTAATGTCATGTACAGACCCTCCAGTTGTTCTGTGACCAGATGAATTTTGTTGGAAAACAAGGGATGGGCTTACCCTGATGTCCAGGGAGGACAAATTTTGCAGTATTTCTGGACAGCATATTTTGATCTGTTTTATACATAAGACTCCTTAAAATAATTTATCCTCACCTTAATTTTAGCTTTTTTTATTAATGAGAATATTTGCTCTACACCATTTATCAAAATAAACCTATCTTAAAATTTCCCCTACCTCCACAATATTTATTCCTCCATCTTAACTGCCTTTCTAGGAAAAAAACTAATACCAAACATGCAGGAAAAGTTTACATTTTCTGAGAACTACTGCAAGATGACCTATCAGTCCTGTTCTAATCACTTTTTTAGTTTATATTTTGGCCTTTCACCAATATAATGAATGAACACAAGTCAGTGAAAGTCTTAATTTAGCTGAATGAGCATATCTTGAAAGTAATTATGAAATATGCAATAAAAATCAGGATTAAAAAATGAAATCGTAAATTCATTAGTAACTTTTAAACAACTTAAAAATGAAGAGTTTTAAATTCCCAAAAGCTTCCTTTAAATCATATACTTTTTAGAAATAGCTGCAATTATTTTCCAGTATAGCTATTTAGAAAACAAAAGGTGAAGACTGTAAGGATTTTTAAAGTTTACGTTTCCCCATGAAGGATGTCCTGGAGAAAAGCATAACAGCTGGCATTTTCTGCCTCCTTGAAAGTTTACTATTGTCTTCTCTGAATTTCAAGCTTTCTGCCAACATTTAAACTACTTATTCTTCCCAAAAGAGCACTATTGGCTTTCAAACAATCTTTTTTTACAGGCATTACAGCATGTGCCAGTTTCTAAGGAAGAGTCTGTCTGGCACTACTGACTCCAACAAGGTTCTCCGCAGGTTAGAAGCATTTTGCTTGATTAAATGACAAGACAATAGGATCATATTTTCTTTCAGTAAGGGTAACTCCATTCCAATACTTCCCTTTCTTTCCAACACGTGATCCAGATGTCATTTGTGGTTCACTCTCACCCAGGGAAACTTCACCAAGGGAGATGTATTGGTGTGCTAGTTTAAAAACTGCTACTTGTCTCCTAAGCACAGCTACAGAAACAATTCAACGGTGTCTGCGTAAGACAAGAGTAGCCAAGCCAGCCTGATGCCTTTGAATCAGTAGGTGCGAAGTAACACATGGCAGTGAAGGCTGTACCTAAGTAATACTTGATGGGTCTTACAGTCCTTTTGTACCTAAATTAGTTAAAGCTGAGGGGTTATCATGGGAAATAAGTTCCAGAACACAGTAAAACCATTCATAAAAGCATCTGTGAACGAGTGGCAGGACTAGTTAAAATGCAAAATAAATGTTAGCATTATCTAACTGTTCTTTCTTGTATTATTGAACTGAGTCCCCACACAATGACGTAAACTAAGACAAACTAATTAATTATAATCATAAACTAAGATGACCAGGGAACAAGAAGATGACAGTTTGTGCAGGTAAAGTGACAGAGGCCAGTGGCCTACATCCTGATGAAGCATTGCAGCAGAAACATCAACACGAGAGGAGAGATTAGAGGGAGGGAACAGGGCCTTTGCTAGAACCACATAAAGAACACACAAGTTACTCACCTGAACATAAAGTTCCCTGAGTTCAAATTGAAATTTCTTGGGATCTGTGGTTATCGTCACCGGACCAATTTCTAGGATGAAAACAATTGGAAACTATGATGAAAACGCAAAGTTATCAAAAGACAACTTCAAGTGAAGAGCTTGAAACTGTTTTAGATTAATAAAAATCTGGTAGTAAAAAAGAAACAAAAAGGAATAATTGAGAATGATATACACAGCACTGAAATCCATGATTCCAAATCTAGTAACTCTAAAATCATTCCAGTATTACCAACTTCTAGGTGTCTTAAACATTTATAGGCACATAAAGCATTCTGTGTTGTGTTTCTTTCACATTTGATTTTGACCAATCATTTAATTGTTCTTAGTAATCAGAAGGGAAGAACAATCCCCAAAACAAGTGTGGCTGCACCAAAAAAATTATGTATTTTTTTCAGAAACAGTTGTATAGGTAAACATGAAGGAGAGGCCTCTCTGAACAGAATATACATACTAGCTTCACTGACCAATGCATTTAAAAAAAAAAAAAAAAAAAAAAAAGAGGTGCCACATCTCTTGCCTGAAAGAACATGTACCCTCTAGCTGGAAAAGCCTGGTGTGAGCCCAATGCCCAAATGCAGCATATCTAGCAGCAGTTGCCAGAAAGAATTGAAGCAGAACCAACTTTATTTGTGGTCTTTCCCATGTCTTTGTATATTGAGAAATGGCAGGACACCAAATTGAAGTTGACTGGGGTGTGTGACAGCAGCACATACTTGAGCATTTCCCAATCACACTAGCTGTACCACAAGCCTCCTTCTGCCCCTTCAACAATTGCCTTCCTAATTGGTATCAAATGTGATTCTAACCAGCTGTTTTCCTACAGCTGTGATTTCCTGACAGTTTACCTTGATCTGTCTTGGCACTCGTGCAGTTCATTCTTCCCCTGTCCTGGGCAGGCATTCCTGCCCTGTCCTTGTGCCAGTAATGGCATTCATCTAGCTCAGCAAGCTGGGTCAGGGTGCTAAGCCAAAAATAAATAAATAAAGGCACACACACACAAAAAGAAAAAAAGTGAATAGATTTCCGCTAGTTTAGTGCCCCAAACCACTCATGAAGAGATCAGCTGAGTACTGGCATGCAAAATGGGGTACAATTATGCAGTCAGGGTGAAAGGAAAACATGAAACTGCAGTGGTACCAATTTAAACACAGCTGTAGCTTACATGGAAGTGCTGCCTCAGCAGACCATACAGCCCTTTCCAAGCTCTATAAAAGTTAATACATACTTATCTTTCATATAATCTAGACATTTTTCTTTTTTAAATGGTCCAAAGTTTTATTTCACTGGAGTTTCAACAACAGCCATCGCTGAAGTCTACTATAATCACACACACGTTTGCTTGGGGGGCTCTATTTATGAGTGCCTTTTGCTAAGTGTAGGTTTTAATTTGTTTCAAAGTCACCCAGGAGATCATACAAAACTTTTCCTAGAATATTAAACTGTCTCAAGGGGTTTTTGGTATGGTTTTGAGTCATTTGTCTGTGAACGTTATTTACCAAAATACTACAGTATCATCAAAAAGGCAATTATAAGGACTCACCATTCCTCCACGTATTTCATACCGCGATACTCCCACTCCTACCACTCCACCTGGTATCACCCTCCTCTGGGTATTCTTTAAAGCAAATGTCTGTAATAAAGCTACCTCCAAATTGTTATGCTTCAAATCTATCCCCTGCCAACCATTGTTCTAAAGCATATAATAGAATGGGTTTTATACATACAGTAAAACCACTAGCTCCATTATTCCCTGTCAGTTGAAGGATTATATTTTTTCAATTCTAGAGCAGTAAATCCTTTGGAAAGGCTTTCTTTCCCTATAAAATAAAGATCTGAACAGCAACATTACTTCAGCTAAGCAAAGACAGCACATCCAGTTTAGATCGGATGAGAATTTTGCCTTGTTTCTCCGCAGGCAGCAAGGGCGCGCTCCAGCGGCACACGCAGATGCCAAGCCCAAGCCCTTGCCAGCACGCCACAAGATCCTGCCAAGGCTCTGGCTGCCCTGTGGTGTGAGCTCAGTAAAGAGCAGATCTTTGAAATGGCACCTAGATCAGAGGTTGGAAAGGGAGCATGGCCTAGTCAGCATCAAGCGGAGAGTTACCAGTTGTCAGGACAGAACTGAGAACTTCACAAGAGCCATGCTGAGGGCAGATCTCCCCAGCCAACCCCGCAACCAAGGCCAGAGTTCATCAGCTTCCCCTGAGGTCAAGCAAGGCTCCAGAAAGGAATGAATAGGATCATTCACATCTTCAGTAACAACGATCTCTTCTCAGGGACAAACAGCGGCAAGATGAACGACACCGACATTCCCAGTGTAAGACAGCAACCATGTCTCTCTACGTCAGCTCTTATCTTAGGGACATCAGGAATACTTCCAGTTGTAAGCAATGATGCTAGTACTTCATGTAAACCTACAGCTACAGTCAGTTTGCCAACATTAAACTAATCAAGTACTGATACAGAAGGCATCTGGAATGGCAATAACCATCCAACTCTGGACTGGTATCGCTTCCCCCATCCACTTGATCTGATCTTCTCTCAGTCGTATGAAGGTTATTCAGTACTCTTCCCATGGAGCTTACAAGCCCATTGTTCTAGGTCTAAATGGTGATAGGACTGATTCTCACCATTTGAATGCTCACCAACTTGTACCAAAAAACTCAGCATCTACTGTCTTTCACATGCTGTTGTGCCACCAGCTTGTGTGACCCACTTGCCAAAAAAGCTGTAATAGCCTTCACCAAGTTCATTTTCTTTTATCCTCATTCTGCTACCTCAAAGTGCAATCCATGCAAGACAGTTTCATCGGTGCAGGTAAACACAGCCCTTCAAAGCATTCAGAATAGACAAAAGTAAGAAGACATTACCAGAAGTGCTTTAAGTTTACTTGCCAGCTAGGAACTACTACCAAAAAGGACTTTGGGAAAGACTGGCAAGTTCTCTCACAAGGCATCAGAGAAGGTTAAATTAATGATACACTAAGAACCTCAAAAACTGTATAGTCTAAATCAAGTTGCAGTCATCAGTTTGGATCTGGCTCTCTAGAACAAATGCAGAGAGGCAGGTCTGAGACTCAGTGCAGCTAAGACAGCAATACCTGTGCAATGCTAAACTACAGAACTATTAATAATGTAAAAACTATTACAGACCATGATGGAGAATTGTTCTTAGAACTTTCAAGATGCTAACTGTGAAGCATGAGTTCATGGCAGAATTTCTGAAGGAAATTAAAGGGTTTAACAGTTTTACAGTACCACACTGTACAAGTTCATCTTGTGTAAGAGCTTTCATTGAAACAATGCTGAAAAGCTTTGTAGCATTAAACTAATATAAATTATCAAAAAAGCATACAGTCACGTTAACAGACAATAGTAGACACTGTAAAAATAAAAAGACCAATGTGCCAATACTCAAAATAGTTTCTGGTGTTTGAGAAAAGCAGTGAAGGCATGACTTTGTTCTTTTGCGCATCTTTAATGGTACCATGTAGTCAGTCAACTCATAGGTCTAACTGCACTTTTATACACATCCAAAATTGCCCAAAGTCTTAATAACTGCATGCAGAAGCCAAACACACAAGTCAGACATTCCTCAAATCAAGCATAGTTACAAATGTATCATTCTAAATACAGAATATTTACTCAGAAACTAGATCCTGCAAGCATGCCAAGTAAAGCAGAAAAAACTTTTTTTTTTTAACTTAATCAGTTCTTTAGGCAAAGACTGACACATGAAATACTCTAACAGAATATGTCCATTCTGATGCTGAACTATGAATCCATTTTTAGGCACTGATATTGGAATATTTGGGACTAGTTTGTTGTGGAGGTCTCCCCATGGCTCATTACTCCAAAGCTGTTCCTGGTCCTCTAGAGGTGATTATGCAAGACATGAAAAATCTGACACAGATACAGCATGACAGCATGTCTGTCTTAGGCAGCAACTAAATTCTCTTGTCTCAAAAGTACAATGTAAATGTCTGTGGTGGGTTGACCCTGGCTGAGCACCAGGTGCCCACCAAAGCCATTCTATCACTCCCCCATCCTCAGCTGGACAGGGGAGAGAAAATATAACAAAGAGCTTGTGGGTCAAGATAAGGACAGGAGAGATCACTCACCAATTACTGTCATGGGCAAAACAGACTCGGCTTGGGGAAAATTAACTCAATTTATTACAAATCAACCAGAGTAGGGTAATGAGAAATAAAATGAAATCTCAGAACACCTTCCCTCCACCCCTCCCTTCTTCCCAGGCACAACTTCACTCCCGAATTCTCTACCAACACCCCCAGCAGCACAGGGGGACAGGGAATGGGGTTTACGGTCAGTTCATCACACGTTACTTTCTGTCGCTTCATCCTCCTCAGGGGCAGGACTCATCACACTCTTCCCCTGCTCCAGCGTGGGGTCCCTCCCATGGGACACCGTCCTCCACGAACTTCTCCAACGTGGGTCCTTCCCACGGGCTGCAGTTCTTCACGAACTGCTCCAGCATGGGTCCTTTCCATGGCATGTAGTCCTTCAGGAACACATTGCTCCAGCATGGGTCCCTTCCATGGGTTGCAGTCCTTCAGGACCACATTGCTCCAGCGTGGGTCCCCCACGGGGTCACAAGTCCTGCCAGAAATCCTGCTCCGTGGGCTCCTCTCTCCACAGATCTGCAGGTCCTGCCAGGAGCCTGCTCCAGCGTGGGGTTCTCATGGGGTCACAGCCTCCTTCGGGAACCCACCTGCTCCAGCGTGGGGTCCTCCACGGGCTGCAGGTGGATACCTGCTCCACCATGGACCTCCATGGGCTGCAGGGGGACAGCCTGACTCACCATGGTCTTCCCCACGGGCCGCAGGGGAATCTCTGCTCCGGCGCCTGGAGCATCTCCTGCCCCTCCTTCTTCACTGACCTTGGTGTCTGCAGGGTTGTTTCCCCTACATGTTCTCACTCGTCTCTCAGCCTGCCATTTCCATCTGTCCCAACTTTTTTTCCTTCTTAAAAATGTTATCCCAGAGGCGTTACCACTATCACTGATTGGCTCAGCCTCAGCCAGTGGCGGGTCCGTCCGAGAGCCGGCTGGTATGGGCTCTCTCTCGAACACAAGGGAAGCTTCCAGCAGCTTCTTACAGAAGCCACCCCTCTAACCCCCCCCACACACACTACCAAAACCTTGCCACACAAAGCCAATACAATGTCAATTCTTTCAGACTGACTTGGTGATCCAAGACTTAATGCACACACACACAAAACTGATAACATAGGAAAGGACACCTTTTTTAAAGGAATGGTTGTACATTACTGAACAAAGCCCAGACTTCCTAAACTGAAATCACAAAACTCAACATAACCACTATGGTGTTTGAGCTCGTACCTAAGCAACTAAACAAATAATCACAACATGTTTATATACAAGCTGAACAGCCAGCACATTGGGAAAACCACAAATTACCCAATGACACACAATCACGTATAATTACCACTGAGGGTGACTGCGAATTTGGCACTGCCTTAATTCTGACCATAAGACATCTGCACCAAATATCTGTTTTGGACAGCAGGATGCTTTAGGAGATCTAGCAAAGGAATATGGAAGCCATTTGCCTACCTCTCATCAACTCAGAACACTGAATTTGTTTGTTCTGGAAGAAAAAAAAAAAGTTCTACTTGATACTTGGTAGCTGAAGGAATTTCAGAAGAGAGACTAAATCCTGTGGAACACTCTCACCCACAGAATTCCTTCTTCTAATTCAGAGCAAAGACGTTTCCCTGGTGCAAAAGCATATCCATGATTAAAAAAACAAAACAAAACATCCCCCCAGGAAGCCCCCACAACTTTGGATACTTCCAAAGAACACAACCTTCAGAACTAGTACACTACAAATGAAAACTTAAAAAAAAAAGAGAGAACCCACAACACACAAAAGCCAAACAAAACACCACCAAACCACACACAAGAGCAACAAAAAAAAAAGGTATTTTAATAACAAATGTAATTACAACACCCTTTTACTACATTCCTGTTTTGCTACACAGAACAATATGTCATCCCAACTCTACTAGTTTATTGGTATAATGCAGATTTTCACCAGGGCTGCATCTTTGCAATGGAGTAGAAGTATAGCACTCTGTGGCCTAGAACTGTACAGATCAAAGTATATTTAGTTATTTCTTCATTATGTAGTACAGAACTCAAGAAATATATAGTTTGCCCCAACTTCTAGCACAAAGAATACCTTAGTGGCAATTATCTCCCACATGCTTTTTTATTTATGGAGTGGACAGACAAGTTTAGCAGTAGGCATCTGAAAAATAAGGATCTGTACTCAGTAAAACATGCACATTTTTTAAAGGCATACCTTGAAAAATGAAATGTGTGTGTTGTGGTTTAACCCCAGCCAGCAACTAAGCACCACGCAGCTGCTCACTCACTCTGCCCCCCCCCCCACCACCCCCATCCAGTGGGATGGGGAAGAAAATCAGGAAAAGAAGTAAAACTCCTGGGTTGAGATAAGAACGGTTTAATAGAACAGAAAAGAAGAAACTAATAATGATAATAATAACACTAATAAAATGACAACAGCAATAATAAAAGGATTGGAATGTACAAATGATGCGCAGGGCAATTGCTCACCACCTGCCGACCGACACTCAGCCAGTCCCCGAGCGGTGATCCCCCCACTCCCACTCCCCCCAGTTTATATACTGGGCTTGACATCACATGGTATGGAATAACCTGTTGGCCACTTTGGGTCAGGTGCCCTGGCTGTGTCCTGTGCCAACTACTTGTGCCCCTCCAGCCTTCTTGCTGGCTGGGGATGAGAAGCTGAAAAATCCTTGACTTTAGTCTAAACACTACTGAGCAACAACTGAAAACATCAGTGTTATCAACATTCTTCACATACTGAACTCAAAACACAGCACCGTACCAGCTACTAGGAAGACAATTAACTCTATCCCAGCTGAAACCAGGACAGTGTGCTATGAGAACTTTGGTATCCCCATGAAAAATCATTTTCAGAGCTGGCAGTATACATACGTATACATAAGTATGCTACGTCTTCATCAGGAAGTTGCATTTACAAAGCAATCACTGGTTTCACCATCCACTGTACACTAAGTATCATGATTCAAGTGAAATAGTACGAATAAGAATTTACAGGTCAAACTATGCAAATGAGTTTTTTGTATCTTCAGGCTGTCAAATGTCTTCTTTCAACACAATTTTGGGAGATTCTGATTTACTGGGATCATTGAAAATACATGTGTGGCAAAGGGACGGAGGTGGAAGGGAAGAAGGAAAGATTTTCAATTATGTGAATGGGAATTAGGTAACCCAGTGGAGGTACTCTAGCATACATTTCTAACATATGTCAAGACTTACCTCTCGAGATGTATGTTTGATTGTGGGGAAAAAAAATAAAATAATAATAATAAAAAAAAAAATCACACACTGGGATGGTTACATACATTCATTCCATGAGTAGTGCCAGCTTAAGCACTTCTCATCTTGCCTTTCCATCCGAGTGCTGCTTCCTAGCTATGGCAATTTTGGCAGTTTTTGAGATTAGAAGACTAATGTGGGTTTTATATATACATACATACCCCTGCTTGCTCATATTTTATTTATATATATATACACACACAAAAAAAATTTTGTATCAGATCTACCTTCTGGTCTTGTTTCCTTTACACACTCTCAAGTACTTCTGTCACAAGTGAAGAGATGATAAAGGATTAGGAATAATCAGCTATGAGAGCTAAAATGCCTAAGCCAGGATTGCTGCCAAAAGCAATTGGTGTGCAATTATTCCATAAAAGCTGTTTACTAACAGTGCTGAGCATTGAGCTCAAGCTTCCTTCTCTGTATCCAATTCATTGTAAAGCTCTTGCTTTTAATTCCTCTTAATTCCTTTAAGACCTTTAGGAGTAGCTACCTGCCAAGGATTAAGAAAATAAGAATGATAGAGTTACTCTTAACCAGCCTCCAGCTAGCTGTCTGTACTAAGGGCACTTGAGAAGAAACCTTTAATTTCCTAACAGCAAATTGGGTCCTACACATCAGGACTTCACCTCACTACAGATCACTCATGAGCTGCCATCAGAAATGTTTCACAGTGCTTTCTTGTCCTTTCCAACATCAGTGTGACCTCACAGGTGCAACTGAATAAAAGAAAAATACTTTTAACTGCCATCTCAAATTATAGTGAACATTTTTATTCCTCAAACAGCTGACAAACATATGTACACAGAAACATAAGATTTTTTTACCATTATGTATTAAGCATTAATGCAATTAAAATGCTGCTCCACTTTTAACTGATTTAACTGAAAATTTCTGTAGTAGACTACTAAACCCAAGCAGCTGACTCTGAAAATACAAGCTAGATAAGGATTATTTACCACCACCTAGGGGGAAAAAAAAACAAAAAAAAAACCACAAACCCAAACTTAGGGCCTTGTGCTTCGCGCTCTAAAGTGAAGGTCACCCTCAGCTCGTATTAAAGGTGATGGGAGCTGTGTAATAAACACCTTGCTGAATTTTTCCAGAAGCACAAGCAGCATTGGAGATGCTGCCTACAATCACAATGAGTCCTCCAAGGCCAACGCACACCCCACTGGAAAGACCCTCCCAATGGACTCAGGAGCACTGGAGTAAGCCAAGATGCTTAGCACTAGAACATGTAATAAGCTATTTAAAGTTTCTTCCTAAATAATATTCCCTCATGACTCAGTTGATTTTAGCCTTCAGAGTCTAACCTGGGTATCATTAAATTTTTAAAGAGCCCAAGAACTGCAGTGAGCAACTTTTACCAGATTCTTAACCAGACAGGAAAAAGCCAAACAAACCCAGCAAGTTCACGTGTTTCATTAATGCAGTCACTTTTTTCTTTTTTTTTTTTCAGCCACATGACTTATGACTATTAACTTTAATATGCAAGCTTCAGCTTAAGGCGACAACTAACTGGAAGGAGTCAGACTGCACACAGTTTTTCTTTAGTTGGCTATTCAAATAAAAAAACAGATAGATAGTCCAGGCAAACTGCAAAGCACTGCTAAGGTGCCTAACCTAGCATCAGTGGAGCACCATTGAAGCTCCATCCTCAGGGATGGCAATGGTCATCACACTTGTACATCAAATTCTTCACCAGTCACCTCAGGGCAGTCACCAAAGCCTGGATTAAACTCAGAGACCACAGATTTAACAGAAGTTTTACTAAAGATGTGCCTTAGTAAGTACAATGTTTATACTGTTATTTCCCATTGTTATAACATTTATGAGCCTGTGTCTCCTTTTTTTAAAAAGGAAAATAGCAACGGTAAAAAAAAGGCATTATATATGTTTACTTTTCTTGGAAAAGAAAACCTAGCTTGGAGACCTACAGTGGATAAAATCTAATATTATCAACTTTGTCTACTGCAACAAGCACTAAGTTTAGCTTATGAGCCTCAAGTGCAGTTGTCTAAAAAGTTATTAACCAAATGTGGTAATAAATAATAAAATCAGGTGCCAATTTGCCCAGCAGAGTAACAGCCAGCACACTGTTAACTCTACCTTCTGAGAACTAGTCACAAACCACGGGATGTGCAGAGTAACCTCTTCTACCCAGAGACCATTAAAATAAATCTAGTTTTGCTACAAATTCTGTCTTAAATGGCTGATGCACAAAACAGCCTTAGAGCTTCTCCAGCCCCTTGGATGAGTGGTACTATATCACACTCACCATGGAACCATTGATAGAAAAATCTACTCCCTCAGGCTGGAAATCAGAAAGCTTGAATTAAATAAGTCTACAGGTTGATTATTGTTCAGGGAAATAATCCACTTGAACATCCCCTCTAGTTCCACTGATAGGCCAGATTTTGTCTATTGCTGGTGCACAAATAAGAGGTAAAGAGACCAGAAAACTTGACTCCATGTGGTTAAAATTTAATGCCAGTGGCTACTAAATGTCCCAAATGTAAAGAGATTGACACAAAGCAAGATTTTTTCCTTTCTGGGGACAAGCAAACATACAGAATCCTGGCACCTGCAGGAGACCCACCTTCCTCCTCCCTTTCCTTGGTTCTCTGAACAGCCCTGGAGGTCTGTTGTTATCGGGGGCCAGCAGCCATTGTTTCTGAAATGACTTTGGCTGCCTCTAGCCAGCTCTCAATGGATGATTGCCCAAATCACAAAACACACAGCCACAGCTGGCAACTCAGCTGACAGTCCCTGAGAGGCCAGAGGACTGAAAGAGCCATGGAGATTATGCGAGTCTCTTGCAACTAGGTGGTCCCCTACATTCAAGCCTTGAGCCACCCCACTGTACCGAGTACCTACCAAACTGCTGCCCCACGCTCTTACGCATCGCTTCTGTGCACAGAGGGTTTGGGTTTACGCTTGTCAGTCCAGTATCGCCAAGAGTACAGGAGTTCATACTGCTTCTTTTCTTTTCTAACAAGGCAAAGCACCAGCAGGCACAAGAAAGAAAGAAAAAAAAAAAAGCATCTGTTGATGCTATACAGCATGCAAGCTTTGATTAATTTGCCTCCCTCAGTCTACAGTAAAGAATAAACAGCTGATAAGGACGACAACCACAGCTTCCTTACTGTACAGCATGAGAACAGCAATCAGTTACTGAAGCTGGCCCATGCTCTTAGCTCACACTGAACATCTGAAGAGGTCATCAGATTACTTTCTGGTTTTGTTTATTTCCCCTTGTTAACAACAATCTGAACTGAGTAAAATTCAGTTCGTAATGCTCTTTAAATTCCTTCTCCAGACTGAACTCCAGTTCAGTCCAGGTCTATTTCTGTCTCATCTCTTGGTCTGTGTATTTTGGCAATACTCCTTCAACACTTGTAACAGCGCTGGATAAAACTTACACTAAAGAATAGGGGCAGGAATGAACATAAATAACAAATTTTACAGAGTTGTTTTGTGATTAATAACCTCAACCATTGAAGTTAAATCAAACACTACTTAAAACTAAATTTTTAATTCAAAATTTATACTTGGTATTGCATTGCAAAATGAACTTATTTGCTGCAACATCTAGGAAAGATTCATTTTGAGCTGCTGCCCACACTGCTGGCTGCCCTGCTGCCGGCCAAGAATAGCCGAGCTCCACCATCGGGAGCCTCTTGGCACTGCAGCTTTCTTGCAAGTTCACACATAAGGCTCCTTGGCTTTCTTCACTGAACTCTGGTTCCCACCGTGTCCCCAAATGTATCTCACCATAGGAGAGGTCCATATGCCGACTGGCAAAAAAAAAAAAAAAAAAAAAAAAAAAAAAAAAAAAATCACAGCTTCTCTTCCCCTCCCCCCCCCCCCCCCCAGAACAGAGGAATCAAATTACAAAGTCTAATTAAAAGCTTCTGCTGCTTGGAAGATTATACTCACAGATTACTTCCTTCAAAGAGATTTGCAAGATCCTTGGAGAGGGCTACCTTACTCAAGCCAAGTCAGCTTTTTGATCATCAGACAATCAAAACTGAAAATCAACTGGCTCTTTCCTGCTGAAACTGCAGCCACATTGCTTTCATGAAGGATATGGAATTACTAATGCACTCAGCACCGACATCTACATAAAAACAGACCATGTAAGCAAATAAAGTTACCAACAGCAACTTGAGCATCCTGAGAGCAGGACAACCCAGTACTGCTCAGTCTGTCATAATGAGAAATACTCTACATTCACACTATGTAGCATACAGTGATAACCCAAGTCAGGAACCATTCTTAATGTGTGTAATTACTACCCAGTTATTAATAAACCAGGAGTCAATGTTTTTTTGAAGGAGCCATTCTCCTAACAAGCTTTATGGAGACCACAGCACTAATCAGTTGGTGCTTAAAACTGTCAAGAGACCATGGAAACAAGGACTTTCCAAAGTTACCATATTAATCCTATGCTGTTCTTTAACAGGCTTATGTTCCAGTAATGCCTTCACATGGTAAAAGAATTTTTTTAAAAATCGTAGATGGAATATGGTGTATCACATTCAAATGGGTCTATTGGGCTTTCTTGGAAAAGAGGGAGTTACATGACCTGGCACAAAACAGAACAGCACAACTGTTAGATACGAAGCCTATACACAGTGTGGTAAACTTTAGGGTTTTTTCCTCTGTAGAGGATAAAATAATCACAAAAAAGTAAAGACTGACCTAAAAATCCTTCAGATGCCTGACAAAATCCTTGAAAAATTATTTAAATAAATTCTGCTCTGAAAATTATCAGCCAACCACATTAGCCAATTAGCCCTAAACAAATACAAAAGATGAGACTCTAACCACAGACCTACCCACACTTGCATAACTAAAACACAACTAAATGGATTTTCCTCTTTTTTCATACCAAGCCACCTGTCTCTCAAAGGAACAAAGAAGGAAAAAAAAAATATTTATTTCTTTTAGAAAATTCTAGGAGAATAAAACCAAGCTTTTACGAGATGATATCGTCTGTGTGTGTGCATGCGTGTATATACATACATGCGCATGAACATAATCGATTCAATACTATATAAAATGTTTTATGATGTATCCAGTTGCCATCCTTTAAGAACAGAGATTTTCAAGCACAACAAAAATAAAGTAACTTGAGAGCAGCTGCTAGGAAAAAGAAGTTGTGTCACATTCAGTATAAAACTCTGAGTATTCTGCATATGAGTTTACTCTGTACCGAAAAATTTCCTTTTTCCTTTTACTATTAAAAATGCATCTGCTTTCTTTTTAAGTCAATGACAGAGTTTTTATTGATTTCAATTAGAACAGGTCCCAGCTTGCCTCCAAGTATTACACTATAAAATGAATTGCTAAAGGATTACCAGTGTAAAACCATTAGAAACCCAAACCGTTTCCTTTTAGCCATTATAACTGTAAATGCAAATCTCCATGCATCATTCTAAATAAATGTCTACTTCACAAAACTCATCCATATGCAGCTGACAGAACATGGAATTTTACAGCAGATAACATTGTCTGTATACACCTATTATTCCCTCTGACAATATGCAGTTGTGAATATTACCCACAGGGCTCTAACAACAGTTCAATGGTGCCTCAAATACTGCTGTGAATAAAGAAGCATCAATTAGTTTGTTAAGTTGAACCATCTATTTAAAGATGTTAGAAGAAGGTCAGTTACTGGTACACCAGGTTAAAGTGAACTTTCTGGTCCTTTTAAAAATCTATCAATAATTTTAACAGTGAAGACTTTGTAAATAGTTTGTTTTCTATTTCCACTTAACAGACAGATTTCTTACTCCTGAGGAGGCTCTGTTTGATAGGTTGGACCAGATGATTTTTCGAGGTCCCTTCCAACCTGGGCTGCTGTAGGATTCCGTTGCACAAGAAAGTGATGGGGAAAAGCTGCAGAAAACTTGACGACAAAATTGCTTATCTGACAGAGCCAATCTGGGCAAAGAGGATCCTGAAACATTTTAGTTCTATTTTCTTAAAAATGTGGTTTGGATTTAAATGTCAATTTAAAAAAAAGATATAGCAAGTTTTTCATGGCCAGATAAGCCTCTCAAAACCTTCATTAGAGCACTGTTTACTTTGGTAACTGTCAAGGCAGCTGAAAGCAGCTCTTCTCCCATCCCTTAACTTTTTGCCTGTATCATTTGTAATTGTGTCATTTTCTAAAAGGCACCAACGAAAACATTTTTAAGCAGCAGAAATAATTCCGAAAGGGATAAACTTATTGCAGAACTATAGGGAACCAAGCCTGAGAAACTCAAATTGCCACCACAACCTCAGGGTAAGGGAAAAGGAGTCATGCAGCCAGGCTGAGGAGTTTCTCCGTGCCTGCCAGAATAGCTTGGTGGTGACAACGGTCTTATGTCTCTCCTTCCTTTCTGTGGTCCAAACCAGTGAAAATGCCTTACGGTGTGGCTTCTGGTTCTTCCCAGCTCTCGCTCTGGAACAGCAGCATGCAAAGGCTTCCGCAGCAGCGGTGCAGGCTGCACACAGGAGGACCAGCCACACAGTCAACCGTCCTAACTATCACACTGCCGTCCCCATAAGTTTAGCTGCTGGGAGCCATTTAACAACCACACGGGAAGTAACAAAATGTTCTTCTCCCCCCTCTGTAGCATCGCACTTACTTCATCCTTTTAATCTGGCGGAAGAATCAAAAACCAGAACTTGTCTCCACAGTAGTCACACAATTAATCTCTGAGAATATTTGTTAAATAAGTCCTGTTGCACAGAAGTCTCCGATTCTGACTGTGCTGCTCAGGATTTGGCTGCAAGCCAGACATGTTTACTTATCACTTTGGATAGAGAACCTGCAAATTCACTGACCTTATGTAAGTTCCATGGTATGTAAACAATCCCCCAATTCATGTCTAAGCACCATTTCTGCTGACAGTCATTTGGTGTATAAAATTGAGGCTCAGACAGCCAGCAAAACACCTTATAATGTAACATCATAATTTTAAAAATTGACTGAGAAAAGACTAGAAGAGAACCAAACGTGGAAGAGAGTTGTGCACTCATTCAGAAAGCACCAATCTCAGCTTGCTTCTCCTGCTGTGAAACAGCAACTCCAGGGTTTCACCACCAACAGCTCAGCCATGCACGCACAGCATGTCACCATCTCAGCCTGAGCTAGCTCCACTCAGGAGTCAGCATCCTAAAAGCTCATCAGTCACCTTCTGCATCATCCTTCAGGCTCTACCTAAAATCTCTTGGGTATGAAAAGTTTTTGAAGTAGATGATGCTGCTCCACTAAGCTGAAGGACATTGCTGGTATCTCCACAGAAAAGATACGAACACAAGTATTTCACAAATCGTATGGATTAAAGCTGAATAGACTATCAATGTTTTGGACTCTGCAGCAAAAAAATAAACAGACTCTCAGCTTTACCCATTACCCCTTCCCCCTGTCAGAGCAGGTACAGCAAGAGCCTTTGCTAACCACTAGCAGTACTACCGTGCAATGTCTTCACTCCCTGTGTAAGCAGCTACCAACTCGAGGAGGCAGCCAAACCTGCACGTTTGGCTCAGGATAAACTCGGAATAAACCACCAGAAGTGTTTTACAAGAAACTAATTTTGAGGCCACAAAGCACAGCTTCACAAAAATAACACAGCCATGTCTAGGTTACAGGGCCTGGCCCTGTCACTTGGCCTGCAGCAGTACCGAGACGCCATCTATGAGTCCCAGAAGTGGCATTTGTTTCCCTTCTACTGGCAGCTCACTTACAAATACACTGCCTTTTTGCCAACTCTTCTATGCAAGCAATAACTTTAGGCAGCTCATTACAGCAAGATTCATGAGAGCTTAACTGTGTTGCTCCTAATCCATCCAGATTTACCCACACATATCTACACACCACAGCTCCGCGCAACTGGCTGCAGTTAGCAGTGTCGGCAGGGGCAGAATCACGTTCTGTGCAGATTTCTATCACCCCTTTGCAAGGGCTCATTGCCCTGGCACTGACCGCAGGGAACATGACATGACGTATCCAAATGTGCGGTGGGATGCCTGAACAGAACAGGAGGTTAATGGCTATAGGAAAGCTGTTTCATGGCTTTGGAAGAAGAAAAAGGAAAATCATGAGAATATTCCTGCTCTTGATGCAGGTTTGACTGTTCAGTAGTTTTTAGGAAGCTGTGGAAGAGAGGGAAACATTAAATATTATCTGTGGACTATAAAATTCCACTGAGTTTTACTAGTGTAAAAATGCAAGCATGTTCCAAACTAATTCAAAAAGCAGATGTGAGGAGTGAGGAAGGCGGAAAAAAAAAGATGAGAACATTAACTTTTTTACCCTAAACAAAATAGCATTTTTCATTTCACACGAGGATAACTTAAATCGGTTAAACAGGAATACATTATGCAGAAACCTTGTTTTCTGTTTGCTCATCTTTTAAAATTTGTTCAAAATAATGCCACTATTTATGTTTAGACAGAAATTAACTTAGACTAACTCATTTGCCTTGATCCCTTTATTTCCCAATTTCACCTTCTGTCTGGCATAGCCCAACAAGACTAGGTTGTACTCAGCTGAATACTGGAAAAACATGGAATTCTCACATGCAAATAAAATAATCAATCGCTAAATAATTACCAAAGTTACTCCTAAAACAATTATTAAATTTTAAAAATGGAAACATATACCACGAATTTTTTTTTTTTTTTTTCACTAAATTGTTCAGCCTGTTTATACAACAGAGCACAAAGCTTTCTTCTTTGGAGAGTTTGCATCTGTGGCCTTGAAGCCATCAAGCTCCAAAAAATCAATGCTACAACCTGACCTGTACTGTTTTATGTACGTCAATCAAAAGTGTATTTTCTTGAGGCACAATGCAGACCCTGAAAAACATTGACTCTCTGAACATGCAGGTGCTTTCAACTACACTTTGACAATTTAGGGTGGGATATTTTAAGTCTTAACCACTCCCCTTGCAATTCTACACAAGTGAAAGGTAGGTACTAATTTCTTAGTTGCTGCAGCTGGCAGCCACATACATTAACTGAGGATACCACCTCAGTGAACATGGAAAGCGTGCTTTTAGTGCAATGCAAGATTTTTGTCACTCACCACTACTGCTGAGTAGAAATAAAGGGGCTCACAGGCTGATCTCATCAGCTGAAGTTTGCTCTCAATTGATTGCATTTTCAGCTGCTCTGTTACCAAAGTTTCCCACCCTATTTGTGCTAGCAAAGAATCAAGCAGGTATGGGCATGGTTTCAGTGTTTCTTTATTTTACATCTTCCATGGGCTTCTCATCTCTCATATTCTTTTGTCAGACTGACACAATATATGTAGTCCTCTATTATCATTAAGACTTAAGACTTCAGTTACTAAACAGCAGCAGTTATTCTAGATGTTACTACGGCAAAGTCCACCCTCAAGTAGTTCACTACTACTGTCATATGAGAGTTGGCAAGTGAGCACTCCTCAGCCTCTTCAGAGCAAAGTGGCTTAGCATATAACATGGAACAATTTTTAAAATTATGAGATCTTGATAAGATCCCAGTAGTGCTAAAAAAATAAAACTCGTCCAAAAACTCTACACCATTAAAAACAGAACAAAAAAAGAATAATTTTTAATAGACTATGTGAATTAACAACTAAAGTGTCCCAAATTGTCACACAAGGCATGTCACTCATCTTTCTTTAAAGAACAAGAGCACTAGTTATACATCTCTCGGAATATATTCTTCTCACTGAAGCTAGTTTTAAAATAGATTGATCTTGCCCTGATAGATTGGATTCTGTCTTTGTACTAATGTGGGTTGTTTAGTGCTCCTGCTGCAAAGTCTCTCTGGCACACCCTCAAGTGCCAATCTCATGCCCAACATCCTTCACAGGCAGCAAGACTTAGGAGTCCAGCCACCCAGTGACTCAACAACTGAATCTTCAACTGCCCATTTCACCTTCACTTACAGACTTTTCCAAACATACTTTCCAACAAAAGGCCTGCTAGTGCTCAGAGCTCTGCTTTGCTAGTTATGCTGTCCAGGCACAACCTAGCAGTAAAGCAAGGAAACACAGTCCTAGAAAAGGAACATCTTAACCACAGACACTTTTAAACAGCATAAGCAGTTCAGATCTGAAGAAAACCTGCTTCTGAATGCTACCCCCTTCAGTGGGACTTTACTGCCCCATGCAAGTCTCAGGCCTTGGAACAGCACATGATAATGGAATAGCTTCTCTTCCTCAAAGAGCAGTCTCTTTAGAAGGCAGTCTCTGCCAACCCCCCTTCTGCTTCTGCACATCTTCTCAAGAACTTTCTCATTCCAGCCATGAGGCTTCCACAGCCAGCTGCCTGAGAAACCAGAGCAGTTGTCCAGCCCCTAGCACAGTCATTTCTAAAACAAAAGCACAGGTATAAGAACTGATGGCTGTGCTACAACTATTCAGAGCTACTCATTTATGCCTTAGTTCTTGCATCCAAAAAGAAAGCTCAAAACCACAGCAACAACATGCAGTTCTTAATGGCATTCACAAACCAACATGAAATTCCTACATACATTAATAGTCAGGCTAACTTTCTTGAACACTAATGCCAAGGAACAAGAACTGTAAGTGCATTACTAACTCTTTAAACAACAGTCTGTTGTGAAGGATCAAGGAACCATCTGTTTTTATGAACCACCCACTGGTATAGTCATGGTGAAGACTGCCACTGCACGGACTTCAGGAGAGATTCAGTCTTTCTGTGAAGCTTTTGTTCAGGTGTCTGCAGTACAAAATGGCATCCAAATTAAGACTGTTATCACTCAGGTTTAAATCAGTAGTTCTGCCAAAGTCTATCTTTGTTGCCAGAGGCAAATCTTCAGGGCCTCACTCAGAAAAACACTTAAGCGTATATGAAAATTGTATCAAAATCAACAGAATATATACAAAAAAATTCTTAAGTGTTTTGCTTAACTACAGACAGAGTTTGTTTGTGACCAAGGTCTCCAGACTGAAGGAGGTGGTGTTTCCCATCTCCCATCCTTTCTTTATCACTAGAGTAAAAGCTGGATATGCTGGGCAGGGTTATTTATCATCATATGAAGATAGAGATACTGTACCAGTAGAAGCCCAACTGTAAAGACGTTAATACAAATGTTATGGATTCATTTCTGGTATAATTATGTGGACCAAGACCCCAGTGTACCAGCTAAACTATATAAGCACGGCTAGAACTGTCCAAACATCTAACTTTAATAATAAACCCAATTTAACTAACAGAGTAACCTAGATGAAATTCCAGATGTCACTCACACATGGTAAATTAAAATACTCTGTAACAAAGTTCAGAGTACACTTCTACAAAACTAGCGTAATGTCAGGAAATATAAACAAAACCAGGAAAAATTTAATTCATCTCATTCTCCAGTGTCACATCTTGCATTTACTAAGCTTTTTCAAACATGTTATATTGCTGATTAACAGTAATGCCTTAAGGCACAACCTTTTTCCTTTTTCTGATCTTGGGAGTTAGAAACTCCTTTGAAATGTCACTGAGGCATACAATTCTTACTCAATGATACCGTCACAGAGCACCCTATAATTTAAAACACCACACTTCTAATTGACAAAATAGAGTCAAGTAGAAAAAGCATGATGAATTCAGATCCTACCCTGAGTACAATGAAACTTCAAACAGTGCTGAAAGAATGAAAAACAGCTGAGCTAATAAAAAACAGACCCTGCTTAAACAATCTTTCATCAAGTAAATTTCACCTACATTGTTACTCTTGGAATTTGGGAAAGTAGGAGGAGCCAGCAAGGTCTGAAGAGGAGATGTGAAAGGATATTTGCAAAATATGTAATATTTAGCAAATTAAGAAAGCAGACAACCAAAGCCAGGCTCTGACCTCAGTTATACTGGTGTAAATCCAAACTAACATCACTGACTGTAATGGAATTACTTTGGATTTACTCCATGTTAACTGAGATCAAAACCTGTTCAAGGAGACAGAATATTGAAGTGGAAAATATGGCTTTTATATCTACACAATGGGACATTTCATTGCAAGTAACTAAGAAACTGTTTAATGCTATGTAGCTACAACACAAAAGGTGAGGTGGACTTGAGTCATTACATAAATACCCACAGCCAAAATTTCTCAAGTTTGAAAGGTTTTATGCACTTCAAATCTGCCTCTAAACAAACTTTATACAAATTAAAGAGTTAACTCAAAACATGCTTCACTTATTTAGGGCTTTTCTTATTTGCTCGTTTCATCTCAAACCATACTCTTTACAAAGTAAGACTCATCCCCATGAAGTATGCATGCAACAGCAACTCTTAAGTTGCTTCCCTTATACCCTTTACAGAACCAAATTCATCCTCTCACACCACTTGCTAAGCTAGAGGTCCATCTGTGTAAGTTACCACACACCTCTACACTGTGGAGTATTTCTGTGCCTTCCCTCTAAAAGAAAAAACCTGGGTACATATCAGTATAGGTGGCTATGCTAAACCACCAGGACCTTAAAAGATTTGCTTGAAGAGATAAAATTGCCAAATTCTTTGAAACGCAATTTAGCCAACACGGATTATTTTTATCTTCGTATACCACAGTTCACTTTAGGTAGCAGAATGATACTCAATTACACACACTTTCAAGGGTGGGGAAAAGGCTGAGTTTTTACAGTAATGACATGATCTCTACTTTTCACACCCTAGGCATGAACAACAACAATAGTATTTAGAACAAAGCAGACACTTTTTTTTCTCCCATTGTCAACATTCACAGAGACTGTCTAGATCTGCACAAACACAGATCCTGTGTAACTCAATCTTTCCAGTTCAATTCAGTTCATTAGTGCTAGGGTCACTCATTCCCTTCCCACTGCAGCTATGCCAGCCGAACAAACTGCCAGCCCTGCTATCCAGAACCATCCTAAAACAAGTCATCGCCTTTGCCACTGGGCAGCAAAGCGGTTGATGCACACCCTTTTTAAACAAGCTAGTGAGCTCAAAGAGTTTCAGCAGTCTCTGCTAACCTGGACCATTTTGGAATGAACCTGGAACTGCAAAGCAGCACTTAATGGCTGGGGATAAGAAAAGGCCATAATCTCAAAGAAGAGGGAAGCAGATAGCAGCACAGAGCAGTATTTTTTTCATCAGATACAGCTACACCTTTAACAAAAAGGTATGCCTACAGATTCAGTCAAAATTCCAGAGAACAAAACATCAGAGTCTGTTGGTCTAATTGAGACCCAGATCAAGCTCAAGAAACATACTCGCTCACATGGCCAATATGCAAAGTGAGAACGATACGTGTCCTTGCTACCACCCTCATTCATGCTAAGGCAAACATCAGCCATCAAACACACTGAAAGCAGCAAGAGAAAGATTTCTCCATCATCTCCTGCACAAACCTATTTGTGGCTAACACAGCACTTCTTTCACAGCAAGAATATGCTATGCTGCCTTTAGCAGCAACACATTTCATCGCCAGGATCCAGTCTGTATATGCAAAAGATACCAGACTGCCAAGAAATCTTGAGATAAAGGAGGGGAGTGCTGAGAAGGGACACTGAACCTCTGAGGGAAAAGGGTCAATGGAAATTTTGAGGAAGGGATGGGCTGAAGGCAGAGACGAAGATAAAAAGATGTGGGAGTCTGACAGATTGGGAAAGAAAGGAAAACGAGGAGTAAAACTTTTCAGGGACAAATAAGTGATTTGTGGGTTTGTGGTTAACACAGAAGACTGACTCAGGAGTAAGTCACAGGAATTCTCTGTGCTTTGATTCAGTTTATGTAAAATTTAGAAGAGGAAGACATGACCAAAACAAAACAAACAAAAATCCACTCATCTGAAATGCTGTAAAACAACATGATGTAGGTTTTTAAGGTTTACTTAACTGTTGTTAAATCAGGAGGCAGCAATCCTGGACACGTACCACTGCCTAAGCACCATGTTGTGTTCTCCAAATGCTGTAGGAAAGCAGTCAAAATGTTATCCCAACCAGTGCACACCACGTCTTGCTTCAGCAGTCTACCAGCAGCGACACTGGGGCTTGGCTTTGCCTGTGCCACTTGGTGGGGGCTAGCAGTACTTCCAGTACTCAGAGTCTGGTAAAAGACAGTAAGTGTGTACACAGTGACGCTAAAGATCTCTAATTAAAACCACACTACTATTGTGTTGGTGCTGTACAAGCTAAGTAACATAAAATGGAAAAGAAGTGCCACAATGCAAAGTGATTTGCCCAAAGACTGGCAGCAATCATAGCCTCTCTACCTGGGTGCTCCAGCTATTGCTCTTTTACCTAAAACCATGTGCCTACCTAACCATTTCGCCCATTTACAGCCTAAAAAACTACCTCTGACACAGTAGCTGTAAAGTCACAATCTCTTGAGGATTTTAGTAAACAGAAGTATAAATTCATACAGGGGCATAAAAGAAACCACGGTATTCCTAGCTAGTTTAAGGCAGAGGACTTCATTTTTCCTGCACAACTTTCCTCCTCTTCTGTTCCTCAATGAACTGCAAGTGCAAAAGCATGCTAGTTCAGTGAACTAACTAAGACCTCACTAACTAAACAAAAAGCTCTGTCCTTTGGAAGACAGACTCGGACATACCATTGTGCAGCTTAGGAGAACTCAGGAAATGTTTCAGTGATATTCAGCATCCCCAGAGAGATTTAACCAGCTCATGAAAATACACTGGTGTCCAAAGCATGAAAATTACAATGGCTTCCTGCTTACACCCCCCACCCCCCCAGGCTATGAATCTAATTTAAACAAGATGGCAGGAATCCAGCAGTAACCTATAGTCATAGATCAGAGCTGCTATCCTGAGCAAACAGACCAGACATTTGGGACTATAGCAACACAAGACATTCCTTCATTTTCATTTAATTATGCAAACCCACCCCCACTCACTCCACTTCAGCAGGGTTTTGTCCAGTCTGAAATTCTGCTTTTGGTTACACCTCATTGCAGAACAAGCTCTACTAGTTGTAATTTATCCTATAGTTATAAAGTTGATACTCGGAATTTGGCTCTACGATATATCAAGCTACATGAAACTGTCTCTTAAAGCTGTCTTTGTATTTTGTAGTCCTATGGCTGGGGAAAAATCAGCAGAGGAAGGACACACTACAGCTCCCGTGAAAACACTGAAGCACTGAAATACAGAGCTAAAGCTCGCTCCCTCTCAATTGCAATTCTGCAACAGCTTCTGTACCGTGAGGTGGCCAGCTGTCTTCTCTAAGAGCCGATTCATGCAGGCACCTTGAAAGAATAATTTAAAATTCTCTCTGTACAACACTCATACATCCAAGTTTATTTTGGGACACCCATTATGTTATACACAGGCTCTGAACACTTAATGTGGTTGATTCATTGTACCTAATACCACACACTAACTGTTGTATTACCAAAAGCATATGGTAAGGAAGCCACTATTCCAGAGCAAACAGATGAAACTGCTAATAGGGATACATTACTGAAAATAAATTCAACACTTTCAATTATCTTTCGTTGCATGTGATGTATGCAGCTTGTTGGCTTGGTGTCTGGGAACATGTCATTTTCAAATATGCATATATTTTACCAGTAATGCTTTGCAGACTGAAATCTGCAGCTAAGTATATTTTAGGAAAAGGGCTACAACTTGAGCAGAGCTAGAAAACTGCACACAGTCTCTGCAAAGAGAAGTACCAAGGATGCCAAAGAAAACCAAGATGGAAGAGTACATGGGATACAGAACAATAAGTTAACATATCTTCATAGATACACACAGCCCGTTTACATTTGTAATACACATTAACAATGTGCATCACAGCCCCTATTTGTGGCTTACCCCCACAGAGATTATCATCCTCATAGCTGCCAGTATTACTCCTTTAGCTTACACAGAACAGTCTCTGCTGAACACCCAAGGTCCAAACCCTGCTGACAACCTGCGGTAAGGGCAAATGAGATGTAAGATGTTCTGCTTAGCCACATCATTAGGCATCCACCAAAACCCTCTGCAAAGCAGACTCACAGAAGCCCCTCATCTTATGCTGGAGCTGCCTGCACAGGCTGCCTCTGAGCATTACTCAGTTTTATTAAGTTTCAAAATGCCCTACCAGTAGAAGTTATTCAGCAGGACTGAAGGTCTGGGGTCAGATCAGAACCAGAGAGGACATCACAGTGTGGGCACAACCTATTACCCCATGTGAGCTGGGCTCATCTGAGCCCTCAATATCTATATGGTAGGATGAAAAACAGTATGAAACAAATCTCGGGGACTATTATTTGGACAGTCAGCCCCAGATCAGGAAAAAGTTAGAAGCAGAAAGCCTATCACTTGACTTCATACCTCCTAAATTCAGGGCTTCAACTGAACTAACCTTTGCTCCCTGTGCAGCCAGCAAAAGCAAATGAGACCTCCAAAGAGTATTTAAAAATTCACAGGTCATGAATTGCTCCATAAAGGTGCCAGTTTCTTTTTGTGAATTACAGAAAGAACCTTTGGGTAGCTGGTCTCTCAGCTGAGGTTCTCCAGTTGAGTACCTGAAGTGAAATGGGATTAATCCAGTCTTCAGTGTCATGACATAACATGACCCCATTCAAGTGCTTCAGGAACATGAAGTCATTGTGCTTTTTCTCTGGCAAAAACAGGGAAAAGCTCAGCTCACATCTACAGTTACCAAGAATAGTTGCATATGTTCTTCAAAAGGCAACGAGAAGTTTAACCATAGACCACAAGGGGATATGCGTGACCTAAACCTCTCTGATCCCACTTAAAAATATAACATTGCAAACTATCCCTATACAAAATGCAAATCTTGGGCCCAGAGCTCACCCAAAAACAACTGCATAGCATGAATTCATAACAGGCATAACTGAAGGATCTCATAAATCAGATCTGAGCGCAACACACCTAAAAGAAGAAATACCAAACACTGGCAATAGTTATAAAAAATGAATTATATTCAACAATGTAATTGAGGGGTAAAACACATTTTCTCTGGCAGTAGTAAAGAAAGCATATGAAGCAGCCAGCCCAGAGCACATTTCATTAAATCCATCCTATTTCTTCTTACAGAACAGTTGATTATCAAGGCATGGTGAGCCGATCAAGTATCACCATCAGTCTCTTTCAACAGAGAAATTGTTTTGCCATTTGCAAACTGAAAAACATATGTTCTCAATATTTTCTCTGATGTATGCATCTCCTTCAAAACCAAAGTCCACAGCACATGCCAAAAATCAAATCATTGATTGGAAAATATATACCAACTGGCATGTGAGGGCTTTCTCTGTCTAAAGGATGCCTCCTGTCATTCCTCAGGCCACATTCAAAATCCATTAACTAAATGAAATATCTCCTTTTCTGTACTCCTTAATCCATCTTATCGAGATCCTCAACTGACTGAATTGAATCCACTCTAGTATAAATTCCAAGCAGCCTCCAATACACACACAAAAAGTGTAAAGCACAAGTCAGAAAAAGACTAGAGACACATTCCTTAGGTCCACACAGCATAACAGAAATAGCTCTGAGGTTCCTAACAAGTTGGTACAGCAGGATGAAGAATGTCACAGACATATAAAGCACTAACCCAATATAAACTCATTTTGCTCACTGTTGGTTAAGAAAAGTTAAAGAGCAATTTCTACCAGCAAATGAAGTCTCATCAGTCCATGCCTCCCTACATAGGACAAGTATTGTTCACCACCCTGCAGTTCACACACGGCCCAGCTCTGTTATCACGCGATACAGAGCTTTCAAAAGGCATATGAACGTGTCCTCATGCCTGATCCAGATCAAGTTGGTATTGCCAGATGGTAGTAAGGAGCAAGGATTAAGGATCACAGTCTCAGTTTCAGCAGTCTTCAGTTCTTGGTTTGTTGGGGTTGTTTGGTTTTTTTCCTTTATTCTCCTCTGAGAACTCAAGCTGCTGTCTTCAGTAAAGGCATTTGCTATTAATTCCCCACCACAGAAGGCACTGGTTTTCATCATTATCTTCTAGCATTGCTGCTTTAAAAGAGCAAGGTTGGCATTTCAAGAGGCAAACGTTCTCTGGTTGGCCTCCTTGTCAACTTCCCCCTCTATATTTCACTGACAGTTCATCTTGCAATGAACACTATTGCCCCAGTTAAAGTGAGATAAAGATGTATATAATATTTATGCCTCTTCATTCATTTAATTACTGTGCATTCTCAGAAAAATAACTGCTTTCTCCAGATAAGAAAGAGACAGAATATATCAATCTCAGGGAGGGACAGCTTAGTGATAGGTTAAAAGCACTTGATGATCTGCATCTAATTTTATAAATCATTACAAAATTGATTTGTGGGCATTTAAACCAATTCAGTAGACGCATACATCATCAGAAGTTTCTCTTTTCTTTCCATACCCTAGAGCTCCCATCAAGAATCATAGCCAACATGGCCTACTGTTAAACAATTATTACCATGAATAGGATTAACTTGGCTTCCATACATGACTGTGTGGAAACGCAGGCTCCCGCAACTTTTGAGAAATAAATGGAAAATGGGGAGAAGAGGGGAAGGAGAATGGAGAAAGGCAGAAGACTAAAATTCAGCTCTTACACTGTTGGTATCTACCTTCTCCCCACTGCTCCCAGTTCTCAGACATTGCTAACTTAGATGAGAGCAACTACCATTCCCTGCTTCACAAGGAGGAGAAGGCACAGTCCCCAGCTGCCCATGCAAGCAGAAAATACAGCTTCAACAGATCCTCCTTTCACACAGTGTTTCAGAGGGATCAAGCCATATTCACTGCTTGGGTAATGCAGGGCATGGTGAAACACACTCTACAACCACTTCTTATCTGGGGCAAGGGTTCACTGGTTTTTCAGTTTAACTAGCACCAGCTTGATCACTTTCTAATCTGGTTCAGTATTGTGTGATATTTACTTTGAGAAGAATTGGCAAATAGTTGAAGTAGCAGAAATAATGGGGCAGCAACCTCTAATGGGAAGGCAGGGACAAATCTTTTTGTGCAGAAGAACAGCAGCTGAAAGACCAACCAGACCTTCATACTGTCACTGTGTGGATTTATGCTGCTCTTTAAATGTGTATTTTGTGATGTACACCTACACTTCTATACTGATGTCCCCAAAACAGTGACAAGTGGCTTCTCAACAGGTTCAGTTCACTGCAGATGATCTAAAGACACAACCGTATCTGGAATGGAAGTTACAGAAGCTACACACCACCCTTCCATTCTCAACAAGGTGTGTAATCTTCCAGCAAAGTCTGCATTTTGCTATCTAATAGTCTTCAGAAAATACAATAGTAGTACATGATATGCAGGAAAACCTACTGTACTGGGAAGTGAAAGAGTTTTTCAGGTGCATGGGGGGATAATAGTAAAGTAAAGATTCTAAGGCAACTGATAGAAAGCTCAAAACAACTGTATTTGGGAGTGAATTTAAAACTCTGTACAATTGTTTACTACATCGTTGCATATTTAATGGTTGAGTTTGCAATGGCACTGTAACAGTGACTGCTATTTGGGACACAACAGGGCAAGTACCCTCTATGTGAACTCCAGAAGCGATAGAGAACATGCGTATGCTGCTGAACAGCAAGCCTCATTTGCTAAACAACATCAGTAATAATTATTGGGACAGAGTAACATTGGGATGCATTACTAATGAGCTACAGAGCTTTTCATGTAATTGTCACCACTTGGAGCTGGGGATAGCAAAGCAAAATAGAACAAGTAGCTTCTGTGTAAGTTCAGTAGGCAACAGTTTCAAAAGTAACAAGAAAAATAATTCATAATGCAAAGCAGAAGAGAATGACATATTTGAGGCATTACCACTTTTTTTGCCAAGGAAAAAATCTCCAGTATATCTTCAAGTAAGAACAGGGATAAAAATTCTTTCCCTTGCAAAAAAAGGTACAAGAATTGGGGGGAAAATTACCATTGTGCATACCTTCAGGGCTGGACAGGCAGAGTTACGACAGCAGAAAAATAAGTTTTAAGTGATGGTCTAGTAGGCTTTTGGATGATGTCGCAACATTTTGGCTGTCTCACAGATCTTGGAGCTTCTGGCACTAGCAATAGCGTCTTCTGTAATCTATATAAACAGTTACTTTTAGAGGGACCCCAGACAAATCCTTCCGGAAGATCAAGAAAACAGCCATGTAATCACATAAAATTGATTTTATAGATATCACAACATCTCTGTTAAGGATGACAATAAAGTTTCAAAGCACTTATTTTACATACAGTCAGTATAGTTATCACAGAAGTCTCAGAGATGGAAAATATCTGTAGGTGCTTTAGACCTTATCCTTATCAACTCAGAGTTGGTCGCTATTATACAGTATTTGTGATTGTCATTCAACTGATAACAGTAACAATAAAATTCAGTAGTAGTAGTAGTAACAACAATAAAGAGGCAGTATTTAATCCTTAAGGAAACAGAGTATTTCCTGCTGAAATTGTCAACTGTGAAATAATAAGTAATAGTAACACTTCAACAGTTATATCATAAAGGGCAGATCTAACAGTTATTATGCCCAGTTCTGGTTATCGTTTGCCTTCAGGCATACCAAGACAGCACTGAACAGTTGTAAATTTACATTGTGTCTCCTAAAACATGAAAGACAGACTCAAAACTTGGATATGCACTCATTATTGCTGTCATTATATATCTAAGGAAGTCCAAAATAAATCATACCCCAAAAAACCTTACACAACCTTGAGTTTTTTCAGGTAGGATTTTCAGAAATTTCTGAGGCCACCAAAGAACACTACTCAAAGATCAGCTGTGACAACTTTAACCTGATATTCTGTGACGCATTGGTAGAGCTAGTGCACCAGAACCGGGAGAATCGACTTGTTAAATTAGCCCGGTTTTTTTGCCCCACTTTGGATTTCAGGAATAATATGAAACCCACTCAACGCTCAAAATAAGAAAACCATTTGAATTAAGTGGAGATTATAATTTTCTTTGCCTCTGGCCTTACTCTTTTACCAACCAGAACTGGGGCAACTCTTTTCTTTCCTTCCTATAAAAACTATGGGATTTTTGTAAGTTCCCAGTGTTTACAAAACATTTCCCCACAGGAACTTCATTGGCAAGCGGTTTATTCCTCCTTGCCAACCTAATACTTTGTCTATTTCAAATATTAGACAGTTTTCAAACAGTTCTGCATACTGAGGAAGGTGAGGAGACCCACTGAATGTGGACAGGAAGAGCTACTGCCCAAAGACAGGCAGACCTTCCCAGAATCCACCAAGTCCTCAGTTCCTGATGGGCAGAGATTCCCATTTCCATCTCACTGTGTGGTTTGCAGAATACAACAAACTGATGAGACATCTGCCCAGGACACACACACACAGCAGCAACCCACTGAATCTTTCTCTCAAGTAAAAGATACACCGTAAAACACCGGCAATATCCCTCCCCTCCTCTAACCCCTCTAGTTCCATCACAGTGTACTCAAAACTCAATTAAAAACCACTGTATTACACCCACACAGTCCTAAATGTCACCCACTAAGGAAGTTTATACCCCACCACTGCATGGCTTATAACAAACCAACTTCAAATAAGTGCTATTACTTACCCACAAACACAATGACACCAACAGGTCTACATGACCCAGAATGAGAACTGCAAGGGAACGGCACACCGCAGGACTCCTAGACTTTTCTCATGCTGCACCCATCCCTTGTACGAATGACACTTCTGTGGTGCTAGCAAACTCAATGTACCAATACAAAATACCGTACTTCCTTTAAACTTGTCCTCCCTGCTTTGAAAACAACTGCCATACAGTTTCTCCACAGCCATGTTCCTGTTCTTTAGTAAAACTAATACCAAGTCTTGAAGGATTTCTTCCCCCACCCAAAGGAAGCTGAGGGAATCCTGAAGACAGTGACCTTCAGGCTATACCAGACCATTCAGCTTCTCCCGAATGGGAAAAGGTTTCAGACAACTGATTTATATACATTCAGCCTTTGCCTGAAAAGTTTAATAGACACCCATAAATCTGAGAGTAAAGCCTGTGGCCAAAGGCCTCAAGTGAAAGAAGAATGCAAAAGGGGAAGTGCAGGGCAACATGTTGGAGAAAAGCTGTCAGAAGAGTCTGATGTAAGAAACCTGCTGGGCAGCAAAGAGGCAGCGATACTGTTTACCTGTAGATACAGAAATGACAAACTGGTGGCTTATATTGGGAAGGCTGGCTATGCAGCCTCTGCAGTTGAATTAAAACCAGGAAGAATTTCAGCTGAGCAGGGGTGGAAGTTTTATTGCTACACTTGAAGGACTATTTATTCTTCATCACTCACAAGCGTCTTTTTCAAGGCAGAAGTTAACATGTAAAGGAAAGCTTATACTTCTCCATGTCAGCACACGGCTTTCCATCTCCCTTTACTATCCACTTGTATAACCACAATACTTTTCATATCAGGAAGCTTGAAAATTTTTAATTCCATTAATAGCCTAATTTAAATTTTTTATGCTCATCCTCTGGAAAAAAACATTATTTCTTCTTCATTACAATTTCTTAAAAAACCTATCAAACCTGCAAAAACCGAAGTTCTCAGACCTTTCATATGACCACCTGAACTTGTTCCAAGCTAGTATGTGGCTCAGCAGCCTAATCATTGTTATGGATATAGCACGGCAAGTCTATTAAATAAAGGAGACCCCAGGTTATTAAGTTAAATGTAATTATGTGCCTTTACTCCATGATATAATTAGAGCTTTACTCCCAAAAAAAGAGGAGCGGGATCAAGGAAAAAAAATAAAATACTGTATTTCTAGTTCTCCATTTACTATGTGACCCTAGGTAGATGACTGAAGTTCAATACCATTTTCCCATCTGAACAAAGTAGTATTAACGTCTTCCCTTTTCTCACATAGGCAATATGTTGCTGATCTGATTTGTAAGAAAAAGGGTTAGAAGATGCTCATATCAGAGATTTGTAGACATGCAGAGTATTAACAGGCAAACATCATCCTGTGCACTAGGGAGTCCAGAGGTTATACGTTCCCTTCATTTTTCTTGTAATTAATATTATTGGAGTTTGGTCTATAAAATAATCATTCACACTAAAGGAATGCTGGATTAAATCACACGGAGTCAAAGTTATTACTGGTATAATTCCATTAGCTTTACAGAAAAATACTAGGGATTAATTCGTTCTCTTAAGCTTATTTTCCATTCCAAAATTCCTTAATGGCATAAAGGAAAAATAAAAAAGCTGGCCACAGATGTTAAATAAAGACATTTTGAGTCCAATCCCGTTTCCACAGGATACAATGGGAGTTAGGAGATCAGGACCCACAACACACAACAAAAGCATTTGCTGATCTTAAGCTTTAGCTCCAATTCAAAATTTTCCTGTGCCAACTCTTCTTAATTTGGGACTCATTTTTTTCCCCCTCCAGTTTTTCCATTGAACACAAGTCTGGCAAGAGATTTCTTTGTCAACAGCCTTTTCACTATCTACAAAACTTCTGTGATCATCTTTAGGCATTGAAAAACCACAATAGAAAAATTCCTGTAATCTGTTAAAGCATTGGACATGCTTACACACGAAGTAGAATCCAAAACAAAAGGCTTTTTCAAAATGGAGATCTCAGCATACCACCAGATGGTACAGCAGTATCAGAATGCGAAACCCATTACAAATTTTTTCTGTAGGCCATAACTCTATGCTAAAAACCTCAGGTTTGTTACTAAAAAATATACACATTTTAATTATTACTGTTTTACCAAAACATCATAGTCTGAGCAAAATACCATTGCAATAGTCATAACACTACATTTAAATCTACCAAAGGCCACAATGTGTTGGTATATCACAATGCAGTATTAACACGCAGCACTTTGGTAACAACGTAGTCCAGTAGAATATGAGAGGATTTTTAAATAACTAAAATTATAAATAATTCAGCTGTACCTTGTGTGACGTCAAGTACCCTTCCAAGACAGGTTCTTATACGGTTTTGTTGAATACACTCTCCTTGTCAACAGCTCTTTCTTTATGGTATTTAGAAAGCACTTGAGCTGTTTCACTAACCAGTACAAATCAAGCAGTGCTTCAAACTGAATGACTGGGGCACTGTTCAGCATACACTGTGCAACATAAATTAAGAAAACAATGGAGTTAAAAGCCAAATCCATACCAACTTTAAATTGTAATTACCTATCAATAAAGAGTGTGTCTGGATTAGGACAGCTTTATACAAAAAGAAGCTCCTTGAATTCAAGGTCCAACTGTTGGACTCCTTGTAGAGTCCCGTTTGCCTCATGGACCACAGTACCCCACAGAAACATCATGAAAGTCTGTCTGTGGGGCAGCTACATAGAAAGTTCTTTTTTGAAGAAAAATTATCAGTTGAGCAAATAACCAGAAAACTTGGGGGGGGGGGGGGGGGGGGGGGAATCTCATCAATTTAGTTGAGCAGTCTTCAGACAGAACAACACTAGGTAAACAAATTGGACACTCTGAAACACAAGCCAAGCAATATTTTTTTTATTATTTGAGGTTTTTGAGAAAAAAGTTACTTCTCTATAGATTCAAAAAAGATGTTGAACTGGTCACAACAGTATTTTTTGCATTTCTTTTCAAGTGCCTAGGCTTGGTCATCATCAGATGTAAAATACCAGATTACCAGCAGTCTGAACTGCTACATCCACAAGATTCAAGACACTGGACTGTGAAGGGTCCTTCTAACTCAAAGAAGGACACACAGAAATAGTTTTCAGAAACTAAGACAAAATTATGTTTAAAATTATACATTCTTCACTTTCAAACAGCTTTATGACCTCACAAATCACCCATCACGCTAAAAAGTAAGGCCCCCTCTGGCTGTGAAGGGAAGTTGGACTTCCATAGAGAGACACATAACAGGATACACCAATACACGTTTGCCTGCAGTTCTTTGTTGTATAGGTCACTCTCTGCAGGTTTAAGTTTCAGTTACTCTACTGAATGAAATCTAATATTTGCCAAGGAAAGGGATCTCCTGTGGAAAGAGAGGGAAGGGGGGAAGAGGCAAGGAAGCAAAAAGTCCGTGAGGGAGGAAAAATGTGAATCGGAGGAAGGTGGCAGCAGATTTGTTGCTGGTGAGGTATGTACAGAGCAAGAAGGTGGTGGTACAGTAAAGCATGATTAAAAGAATCAGTCTAACAGAAGCAAAGATCCTGGAGAGCCAATGGAAGCAAGAGGGTCAGGGAGAGGGGAGAAAAGGAATGAAAAGGTAAAAACGTGCAGAAGAAAAACTGAATGAGGAAGAAAAAACATGTGGGATGAGAAAGAAGAAATCAACTACTGAAACAAAGAATTTGAAAGCAGCCTGTGATGAAAGCTAAGTGTTGGAACTACTTGTGATACAAAACCTGGAACTTCTTTCTACCAAGGACACACAGGAACAGAGGACCATCCACACAAACCTGCAAACTAGAAGTGCACCACGCAAGATCATCTTCTTGCTCCCATGGTTCGTACAGATACCCAAGCCCTCTAAAAAAAAGGGAACTACCAATTCTTATAGTGAATCACTTTGGTGAGCAGAAAGGGAAGATGTATAAAATGTGGTTATGGAGAGGAAATAAACCCAAGACATTCCCAGCCCATCACGTTCATTTTCTGCCCCATCCAAGGAGAAAGAGCTCCAAGGAGAACTACCAGCTTGATTCTCCAAAAGGATGTAAGAGTTCTAGGCTCTACACTTGACCAAAATATTTTCCTTCTTGCTTACTTCTGTGGCATGATGCTTTTTAAGTTCCATATAATAACAAAAAGGTAAAGGGGGGGGGGGGGGGAAGAAAGTGACACCAAAGGTGAAAACAGTAAGGTACATAAACAGATAGGACACTCTGATACCACCATGATGGACTCCCTATAAGGAAAAAAAAAAATTGAGAACCTATACAAGCTTATAGATAACAAAACAGCAAAATTTGCACAGACAAATTTTTCTCTAGTTTTCCAAGCATTTGGTTTAAGGTATTTATAACAGTAGCAAACATGTATCTTGTAAGCATAAGTATCTATGACTGACAGGAAATAGAAGGGGTGTCTTTTCATGTGATGACAACCCTGCAAAAATTGAACTCTTAAGAACTGACTTCTGAAATATCATATTCTGAGACATTCCATGGGAACTAGAATCAGAGAGGTCACTTTCCAGGGCTTTTTCCCACTCTTTGATTCTTTAAAGAGTTTTTACTGCATAGTACAGCACACATTACCAGCCTGGGGCACCCTGTTCCTATTTCCTCTTCAAGTCACCAGAAGATATTTGACAAGGAAAGAGTAAGAAAGCCAGAGAAAAGGGACAGGACAGGAATAGAAAACAGATGCTGAGAGAGAGGAACACACGATGTATAGCAGAAAGAAAGAAGGGAAAAGAAGGGTAAAATGAGAGAAAGAAAGAAGAACCCAAACCAAAAAGCACATCATGTAAAGCTCCTGGATCATTTCAGTGCAAGTTTCTCAATGTAAACATGGGACAAGACTGGAGGAAAAGTGCAACGGTATTATGTACGTTCGTAAGCGTATTCGCATAGAAGGGCACCGAAAAAAAAAACTTGATAGCTTTGTTACTAGTATGCCTGCTCTCTACTAGGACAGAAGGTCGCTGAAGCCGCTTCAGCTCGAGTTAGAATGGTTAAGAGGAGTACTTGATGCCCTAACGAACGCACTTCGCGTCCGCTTCGCTTTACCCTGAAGGCTTTTGGAAGGTCTGCTGGTACCCGTCCGCACGGAGTCAGGGAGGGGGTCCGGAGAACTTTGCTGGCTCCTGGCAAGCCACCGCAGCGGAGACACTCGTGTGGCAGGCACGGCCGAGATGCGACAGAAACACGTACGCTCCAGACCCCTGGGAGCGCAGGAAGCCCAGCCTTCCACAAAAGCCAGCCCCGAGCAGGACCCCCTCCGCTCCCCTTCCCGGGCTCCCTGCCTTCCCTCCGCGCCCCCGAGCCCACCTCGGGGCGCGCCGCGCTCCCCGCTGCGGCGGCCGGGGGGGAGACCCCGCGCCCCTGACCCTGCCCGGGCCCCGCCCGCGCCCTCAGGGGAGAAACCCCTACCTGGGTCGTGGAAAGGCACCAGGGCGAAGTTGTAAAGCGGCCTCTTGGGTCTCTTCAGGGACGTTTCCAGGATCTTGGACGCCCCCTCGACGACCTGCACCAGGTCGTCGTACATGGAGCCGGTCACATCAAACACGAAGGCCAGGGTGGAGGCTCCCTCCGGCACCGCCTCGCCGCCGGGCTCGGGCGCAGCGCGGGGGCACAGAGCGAGCAGCAGCACCGCGAGCAGCAGCACCGCGCCCAGACCCGCTCCCCACGCTCCGCTGCCCCCGCGGAAAGCCATTGTCCCCGGCAGCCCGCGCAGCTCCCGCGGCGGCCGAGAAAGGCGCTCGCGACGCGACGCGACGCCCGCAGGAGCCCGGCGCCCGCCCGCTCCCCTGCGCGCGGAGGGCAGGAAGCGCCGCAGCTTTTGTCTGCGCGCGACCGCGGCCCCGCTCCGCCTTTCTTATCGGGCACGGCTGGGGCAGCGCCGCCCCGAGGGAGAAGGCTGAGCCCCGGCCATGCCGCGGGGTGCGGGAGCTGCTGCCGGCGCGGCTGGGGCTGGAGTTGCCTCAGGAGCCCCGGCTGCGGACTGAGGCGGCGCCCGCCCCGGCCCCGCCCCCCGTGGCCCGCCGCGGCCCCTGCCCTCACCTCAGGGCCCCTTCCCGCCGCGGCCGTTCGGGGGCGGGGGCAGGCGCCGGCGCCGGGGCCGCCCCTCACACCTGCCCGCCTGCTGCCTCCCCGGCCCCGGCCCCGGCCCCGGCCCCGGCCCCGGCCTCGGCCCCGGCGGCCGCCGAGCCCCGCGGGAGAGCCCTGGCGGGAACGGGGCGCCGGCGGGTGCGGTAGAGACTTGCCCGTCACGGAGCGGGGTCTGCGCCCCCACCTGCCGGGGCGGAGAGAACGGCGGTGCTGACCCGAGCTCATCCCTGGGAAGGCACAGGAGCGTATTTATTCTTTTATTATTATAAACGCCTGATACGAGACTGAAATCGCTCCTCCGTGCACTGCTGCCCCCGTCCTCCCCTCGCTTCGGTTGCGCTTCCACGAGTGCTACCCGAAACCCAGAGGCTGGACCTCCCGAGGCCCCTTCCAGCCTCGGTTCTCCTCAGCTTCTATGTATGTTTTCTTACAGTGACTATTAAAGTGCGTCGTAAAGAGCCCAAGATGTGATCCCGACCATGGCTCCAGGCACTGACAGTCTGGTGCAAGAGAAAGGCTGGGCAAGGAAGAAAAGAAAGGGGCCAGAGTGGTGGTTGAGTCCTGCTCAGGCGGTGGAAGAGATTAAAGGAGAGAGAGGTATATATGTATTTCAGAGCTCCTTAGTTGTTTAAGGATGCAGCCACCTCTCAGCAGGCACCTTTTGAACACCCCGGGGCTGACCCAACGCCACACGAAAGCTCTTGGGGGAGAGCCAGGAGCCGAATCCCCATTGCCCCCGCTCACCTCAGTGCTGCTACCACAAGCCTCCCTTCCCACCGGCTGCACCAGGTGCTGCGGGGAGCAACGGGACATCATTTTAAACACCAAGTGGGAGGGAAATCGCATCCTTTGTTATCAGCGGGACGAGTGAGGTGGATGAGGCGCGCGGCATTTGGTGCAGCTCGGGAAGGTAGACCACAAAGCAGAATTTACCTCATTAGTTTCCCTCCTTATTTTACTAATCTTAAAATTGGTGCTAAAACTGCACACTCAGAACCATCATATTGTGACTGGAAAATTAATCATGTAGAAACATTGCTTATCCTAATCAAGTTATAAGCCTGGAATTGAGTTATAAAAAACAGATGTTTACATTCTTTCTCCCCTTCAGCACTGATGTCATGAGAAGGAAGCACATAACCAGAGCTGTGCAAAGCATTCGCAATAAAACACCAAACCATGGAAAACTTGCCTCATCTGTAACTCTGCTAGCAGAAAACTCAGACCAGGTTTGTCAAAAATATTCACAAATCTTGTAAGTAGAGAGGCATTCAAGCCATAAAATAGGAATATGTATTTTGAACACTCTAGAGACTGGCAGCACTTGGATGTAAGGATTTCCTTCAGTCCTTTATGAAGATGAATTCCTGTTACATTTTTCCTCACAAAGCAAGCCATCATGTTCTTTCTGTCTTAAATTATTTCTCATTTAAATGTAAACAAGCTAGAACAAACCTAGTGTCTTCTATGAAAAAAATAACCCTCCCAGACACAAACAGCTGCATCTCTAGAAAAATGTCATTTAACATGGGTTTTAAGGTACAAGATAAAGAAAACCCTTTATTTGGTAACAGTGGAAACTGATATTTATTTTGGTTGCCTAACACTTTCCACTATAAAATATCCTTGAAGCTTGGAAGCTCGAACACTATTATTCACAGCAGGCCTTTGAAATTTGCAGGAAGAAAGCCCTGAAGCAAGAGGAAGGATTTTTTTTTTTTTCCTTCTCCAATGAAATTATTTTCATAGTTTGCCAAAAAATCATCTATTGAAAAAAAAAAAAATCACTATGTTCCTTCTGACATGCTCCACAGTAAGGTTTTGACAGCATGCCAGAATAATAACTAAGCACAAACACTCCGAGGTCAGGCCCATGCCACTGTCAAAGCACACTGTAGCACAAACACCTGGAGATTATCAGGATGGGGGGCCGGGGACAGGGGGAAGGATGGCAGCCAGGTCAGGGTACACCCGTGGGGCAGAGGTCCCCCACGTCCCCGCAGACCTGGCTTTGCCACTGCAGGCTACCACCCTCACAATTTCCAATAGAGTCTCAGTGTCTCTTTTGCATGCACAGTAATTATAGTTGTCTTGGACACTTACTTCCTAATTTTGAGCATTTCTAACTTAACCTTGATATTCTTTTCATGCCTATTCTGGGGCTGGAATTTCACATTTGTTTATGCAATTTGGTAGCACAGGAGAATTCAACGGATGTGGACTTGTCCTTCCCACCATACTCATATACTGCCACTCTGAGTGTGAGCAAAGCGTTACCCATCTGGACTAGGTGATCTTTAAAGGCTCCTTCCAACCCAAACTATTCTATGATTCTATGACTATTTATCCTGGATAGTTGTAAATTATTAGAAGAGGTGGAGTAAAGAGTTAAGTCATTTAACTCCTTCTCTCTTCCTAGCTTGTCTCAAATATAAAAAGCATAACATTTGTATGCTGTAGGGGAAATATACTAGTTTAGAAGATTGGGAAGGAAAAAAAGTACTTTTCGCCCTTTGGGCTTTTGTGTCTGAATCTGCTCCATTTTGTAATTTGCAGCTAAAAATTGCTACTATCCAATGGCTGCTAATGAAGAAAGAGTTGCCAGTTTCATTCTTGTTCATAGTAAATGAGCATCCACTTCAAAACCTGAAGTTTCCATCTGAAGGAGAATATCAAAATGATTGTTTTTAAAGCTGATGTTACTCTGTAATTACAGAGCAAACTGCTGATACCAAAACAGATTCTCCTCCTGGGATCCCATGGACCACTCTCAGCAGGCTGCATCTACCAGAGCTCTTTCTCACGACACCTCTTTTCTGGTCAGCAAGTTCTGCACGTATACCAGATACTCTGGACTCTTTTGTCACAGACATTTTACAATATTTTTTTCCTCTGGAACTCCATATACATTTAAAGATTTTACTCCCACTCCTCCTCAAAGTCCCATCCCTCCTTTTTTTCCTTTCTTTGTTTGAACTTAATTAATTGTTGGGGAAAAGGAGGGAATCATTGCTATTTGTTTTGGGTATCTGGCTTTGTCTCTCTCTGTAAGAAGTATATGTTTTGTATAGTAAGATCTCTCCAGTTCACAGACAGGAGTGTTTTCTTAGTCAGTCTTCAGTCCTCTCTTTGTATTTTATGTATATAGACACTCCAGTCCTTCATATGAGAGGTACAATTTTGTTTTTATCAAAACCATTCACTATTCTAAAACTGGAAATAATGTTTTGGGTCTCAAATTCTGTGCTTTGAAGTATACAGGCAGAACTTATGCTGCTTTGGGGAAGGATGGGGTTAAAATGCCATCCTAAGAGAGGAATGCTGCAACAGGAATTAGCAGGTATGCTGAGAAGCCTGAAACCAGGTAAAGCAGCTCACTAGAGCTGCTGCTAACAGATCTGCAAGGAAAGATAAACAAGGAGCGGAAAAGAGAAAGGACTGATAGGTTAATCTTTGGTTATATGTAGCAAAATCTTCACATTCATCTGCAAAGACCATGAAAAGACCAGCACTACTTTTAGGGGGAGATTTTCTCACGTGAATGCCATTATATGATGAGAGTTCAAACTCTGAAGTGATCAAGTAAACACTGACCTTTTTCCAGCCAGCGACTTGTATTTTTCAACTGTGCAGCTGGGCTCACATTTAGACAGTATGCTTTTAGTACTCGTCTTGTCTTTCCTCTCTGTGACTAAGGCACTTTGCTTGATACAGTTAAAAACTCTTCTGCAGACAGAACAAGATAGCCTTTATACCCAATAATCTCGATGCCTCTTAGTGTTTTAGTCACAGTAGATTCACATCTTCCTGTGAGACACATTAGCTTTGCCAACAATACAAAACCTATGATTTAATATAAAAATGGCATGTATGTAACTTTTGTTTGACTTCTGGCTTCTGAATCTTCAGAGGGGTCATATATTTTAAGTTTTATCCAAAATCCACATGACTAGAAACCACCTGCTTTTGCTGAGAAAACAAACCGTGCCTGGGATTCTAGCATGACCACCTGTCTGTAGAAATTGATGCTTTTATTAGATAATCCAGATTCTGAAGAACTGCAAGTTTCTGATCTCCACTTTACCAAAAGGTTTCTTTGAATCTGAAATTAAGCTATGGGCTGTATTCCCTATTCCTACCCTTCAGGTATCAGTGTAAAGAGATATGCTGGAAACAGAATTGTATTTTGAACTGTTCATACCTATAATGTCTGGCTGAATTCTGACCATCCTGTATTTTATGGTTACTGTTTCCTTTTTAAACTCAGTCTGCATCATGAGCCCAGTGATGCTGGAGTTTTTCATGGCTTTGACAATTAATGCTTTACAGCAAAATCAGAGCAGACAGGTGAATGCTAGCAATTCTCTGTGTTCTACAAACACTTCTAGATGATGGATAGCTTTTAACGTAAACGTTGTAAAAATGAGACGTTTTTAAGATGCTGTATGTTTTACATTTGTATTGGGTTTGCGCAGCAAGTTTTGGGAGTGGAGGGGCTACAAGGGTGGCTTCTGTGAGAGGGTGCCAGACACTTCCCCCATGTCCGACAGAGCCAATGCCAGCCAGCTCCAAGATGGACCCACTGCTGGCCAAGGCCAAGCCCATCAGTGATGGTGGTAGCGCCTCTGGGATAACAGATTTAAGAAGGGGGGAAAAAAAGCTGTGCAACAGTAGCCAGAGAAGAGAGGAGTGAGAACATGTAAGAGAAACAACCCCCAGCTCAGTGAAGAAGGAGGGGGAGGACGTGCTCCAGGCACCAGAGCAGAGGTTCCCCTGCAGCCCGTGGGGAAGACCCTGGTGAGGCAGGCTGTCCCCCTGCAGCCCAGGGAGGTCAACTGTGGAGCAGATATCCACCTGCAGCCCGGGGTGGTCCCCGTGACGGAGCAGGTGGGCGCCTGAAGGAGGCTGTGACCCCATGGGAAGCCTGTGCTGGAGCAGGCTGCTGGCAGGACCTGTGGCCCTGTGGAGAGAGGAGCCCACGGAGCAGGTTTTCTGGCAGGACTTGTGACCCCGTGGGGGACCCGCGCTGGAGCAGTCTATGCCTGAAGGACTGCACACCATGGAAGGGACCCACGCTGGAGCAGTTCATGAAGGACTGCAGCCTGTGGGAAGGACTCACGCTGGAGAAGTTCATGGAGGACTGTCTCCTGTGGGAGGGACCCCACGCTGGAGCAGGGGAAGACTGAGGGGTCCTCCACCTGAGGAGGAAGGAGCGGAAGAGACAACGTGTAATGAATCATCTGCAACCCCTGTTGCCAGTCCCCCTGTGCAGCTGGGGGGGAGGAGGTAGAGAAATCAGGAGCGAAGCTGTGCCTGGGAAGAAGGGGGGGGGGTGGGGGGAAGGTGTTTTAAGATTTGGTTTTATTTCTTATTACCCTACTCTGGTTTGATTGGCAATAAATTAAATTAATTTTCCCCAAGTCGAGTCTGTTTTGCCCGTGACGGTAATTGGTGAGTGATCTCTCCCTGTCCTTATCTTGACCCACAAGCCTTTCATTATATTTTCTCTCCCCTGTCCAGCCAAGGAGGGGAGTGATAGAGCAGCTTTGGTGGACACCTGGTGTCCAGCCAGGGTCAACCCACCACAACACTGTAAACAATCTAGAAGTCCCACAGAGATAATCTTTTGCCATTTTCAATCTTCTTTCTCTGCTCCACAGAAGTTTGCTTAAATATAAATTTCAGTTTGATTCACAGTTCAACACATTTAAAAATATCTTATAATAGTGAAAAAGAGCTAGCTGTAGCAACTGGAGTAGTTTGTTTAATAAACCATGTGCCTGAGCCAAGAACCCATTTCACCCTGCTATAGCACTGAATCACCTATCATCTGCAAGATGAAGTCACTTTGCTTTTGGTTATAAAAAAATTTGTTTTATAAAACAAGTCATTCTGTGATCATGACATAGAAGTAAAAGCCAGGGGCCAAAAGTTTTGTTTCTGGCTCAGAAACAGACTTGTTGCCTTTATTAATACAAGTATGTATCAAAATCAGGACCAAGCTGGGCCCTGCTCTGCTACTTCCTTGCTTACTTGGAAAAAAAAAGAGCAGATGAAATGATGGATGGAGAAACAGAATAATCAAAAGTATGGGGCCTGTACCTACTGGACAAAGCAGTCTTGATCTCTTTATTGATCTTTCTTTGCTGCATTATAGCACTGCTTAGCACAAAGTGCAAAAGCATTTCTAATCAATATGTCCTTAAAAAATCTGTAGGGTCCATAACCTTGAGCTCTATAGTTCCCATCAAATGAGGAATGAAAGCAGAGAAGGACTAAATGACTTGCTGAAAGTCACACAGGAAATCTGAAGCAGAAATAGTGAGAAACATAGACCTAAATTTCACCTTGCTTAAGATAGTCATTCACCTTTCTCTGTCCTCAAGATTCTTTGGCACTAAAAGAGGATTATGCATCTCTTTCTCCCTTGAATGTTTGTAGGGAGGGAACTGCCAGCAAAATACAAAACACCTGTTATTTGCTGTAGAGATAGCATTGAAAGTGAAAATATTCTGTATTTCAGTAAATTTTTTCCTTTGCAGAGTTTTGTAAGTTTTGCTAGTTTCTTTCAAAAGGTTTTATAGCTTAGTTTCTACCACTGACTAAATTTTTCCTTATTATTTGCAAGATGATTTGTTGGCATTCTCTTGACTAAAAAGAACCTGTACTCACAACCACTTCTGTTTTTTAATTGCAGTCCAAATATTGCCAGTTTTAGAAATATCTACACCATGCATGGTTGATGGCTGGACTTGATGATCATGAAGGTCTTTTCCAACCTAAATGATTCTATGATTCTATGTCTGAACAGCTACTAAGGAATATACTTCTTTTTAATCTATATCAGAGTGCTATTTCAAGATATTAAATATCTACTGAGAAAGATAATATATTTCCTTCTGAAAACAATGGGAGTAGTATCATACACTGAATGCAAAAGGAGAGCCATGCCATAAGGGTCATTTTTCAAGATCAGCTCCGTGAAGATCAATAAATCCTATACTTGAATTTTTAAATTTCTGCACATGGGGAATACATGCTAATTATCCACAATTCAGAACTATTTTTACCCACAGTCATGTCATCATGCAAACCTTACTTATGGTTGTATATTAAATATGGTGCATGAGGCAGCGTGGGCTTCATCACACCTAAAATGCAAATATCTCCACTGACCATAGATGTCCACATCCAGCCTAAGTACCTTTTCCAGACCACGGAGATGAGATCAATATAGTAAATGGCAGCTAGGCCTCAATTTATTGTTAATAGAATCAGAGGTGATCTACACAGCAGCTACCTACATCCAGCCTATGGATGATGAATGACACCTATACAATAACAGTTCTGTGCGACTGTGTGTGTCCTTTCTGTTTTACTTACAGATCTCTTTACTTCTGCATTTTAATCTAAACTTTTGAGACAGGATTATATACAGGATTTCAGTATTGTGGCCTGAAGGTCCTTCTTGAAATAACTTTACCAAGGCTTTTCCAAGTTAGGTTTCCATAAAGCAGTACTAGATTGTTTCACTGCAACTATAAGAGAAAGCAGAGGCTACCACAACAGAGATATGCAACATAATCCAGTAGAGATCTCCCCTATCAATGAGGAGAATCACCAAGTCACCCATTTGATTTCTCCAAGAAATACCCATGTATGTACATTAAATTGCACTCATGAACTCTCATCAAATTACAGTTATAGAGAAATAAATGTATAGATGTAGCAAAATAGATAAGGTAATGTTACAACACAGTCACTGCTTTCACAGCTTGAGTAATTGCCTGTTGGATATAGGAATTTTTACAAAACTCCTGCAGTACTACTACAAAGGTATTCTTGAAATTTTGTCATTGACAATGAATGTATTCTCAAGAATTTCAGGATATTCTATTGGCCAAGTCAGGATTTTCAATAGAGTTTACAAACAATTAGGCAACCTGGCTGTATTATGGAAGTAACGAGCAAGTTTAAGTTGAGCTTCAAGAACACTATCTCCCTCTACTGGTAAATCCAAATGAAATGTTTTGAAAATGGATTACAAGTATGGATTTTTACTCTTATTTTTAATAAAGTTAGGGAATATAATATGAAATTATTTTTCAGAGTTAAGGTTGAAGCCAACCTTAAAATATCGCAGAATTTCACAGAAACACACACAGACACCATTGTTACATCCAAATGTTTTTCTGGAAAGTAAGTTTAGTTGCACAGAGAGATTCTAGTGATATAAGAATTCAAAAAGCAAGTGTACTTTTTACATTTTGGAAAAAAAAGATATTTATTCAAAGCATATTCTTTTCAAAACTGGACAAAGAATATATTTGTTTAATTAATTTGATCAGAGAAAGTCTAGCATTTGTTAGTAGTTTTATGTTGGCTAATTAATACTTTTGAATTATTTACAATAGACTCTTCGAACTCTGAAAATCTACAAAACTTCCACCACATTATAGTCTATAACATGCAAACAGCAACTTTCGTTATGAAGAAATATTCTCAATTATCTTAATATTATAAGGAAGTCATATACGCTGAAGAAGATTCTTAGATTCGATATTTGGTGCAGTTCTAACAGAGTTAGCCTAGCAATATAGCTCTGCAATCTCTTATCTTGCAAGCAAGCAGTGATATTTCCTGGCTGACAACCAGAATAAGTTCCCAAAAGAAGAGGAAATTACTTCAAGTATCATAATCTTCTGTTACAAAGTGCAGCTGCACTGCTACTTCGGTCCACAGACTTAAGCTTGTTTTGGAGTCAATGATAGATACTCAAAAAATAGATAACATCAAAAAGCATCCCATTCCTCTCATACTAGGAGCTATCCTCTGGAATGCAGTTGGCAGATTAAAGCCCATAAGCTTAATTACTGCACCTCATGCCTTGGAATGAACTCTTCTATTTTTAATTTCTCAGGAGGAGCTAGTTAGGGTACAACATTGTATTAACACTTCATGACAGAAAGGCCTTCCAATTAAGACAGCTGACCTATAGGTGTATTCTGACAAAGCTGTAGTAAGAGAGATCTAGACTTCCTTGGTCATAAATCATGAAATAAAACTACTCCTTTAAACAACAACAGAGTTCGGGTGTTTATGCCATTCACATAACAAAGAAGAAAATAAGTAAATAAACGTTTAGTTCTCCAGAGTTATATGCTTTGCTCCTTTTAAGCCTGTTAAACGAAATTTATTCTGTTTAAAAACAAATGTAAGTCCAAATTCCGGGAACCTGTCTATACTGGCTAAGCCTATGATGAAAACTACATGGCACTTCTCCCACTACCTATCCTCATCCCCATGAAAGTGTTACAAGAATTAACTCACAGTTCTGATCTCAATGGTTTTTCTTTTGTAGACTTGGCTGACTGAAATATTTCTCACGTTATTAAATATCCTGCTTTAAATTTCTTCAGCAAGACAGCACTAAATATCTTCAGGCATGTGAAGTGTGTTTTCCTGGCATTTGAAAAACAAAGGTCGCCCAATTTATAAGTTCATCATTTTTGAGTGACTTTTTTGTCTGCAGATTCAGTTTTTACATTTAAACCTATAAAGACCAAAGTGTCCTTTATAATCCTGCCAGACTGTAAGTTAGCACCTCACCAGTAGTTACCAAGTATAACTTTCCAAGACCTCAAAGTAGTGGAGAGCTAGTTTTACTACCAAAATGGACTATATTCTGCACAGTCAAACTCTTCCTGGCATAATGGAGATGTTCTTAAAACTTGGAATGTTTTTCACATCATTTTTTTTTCATTATAGTCTGATGCTCCTTCTACTGGGAAATGGAAGACTTCTGTCCAGCATATCATCTTCTAGGGTTAAATGGATGAGTTAAATAAAAACGGACTTGAGCTTTTATTCATAGTAAGAATACAAAGGCATTCATAGTAAGACTAAAACCACTTTCATAGGGAAGGGTGATAAAAAAAGCTTCCCCTTACAAAATATAGTTGTTATATGCATGCCCTCATTACATACACAAATGGCTAGGCTAATTCATCATTTGTCATCAAGTTACCTGGCAGTTTCCATTACAACCCTGTTTTCAGGCCTCCGTTGTTTTGTTAGACTCATGGCCAGGTCTGACATGTTCCAGATAAAATCTCTGCTTTGAGGGAATTTTGTTGTTGTTCAACTGAAAGAACTCAGGTGTTTCCAAGAGCACTCACTGCCCCAGAAAAGACCATCTGTATACTTTTCTGAATGGATTTTAAAAGTAGACCTATGCAGAGCACAATGCAGGGAGCCAAATGGTGCCCAAAGTACGAACCACCGGTACCAGGAGCTCTGCATCCCTGATGGAAAGAATACAACCTCCAGAGTCAGCACAAGTGGACCAACACCGCTCTGATCATGGCTGCTGTTTGGTTGCAGGGTAGACCCCGTCGAGAACGCAACCCACGCTCCATGGAGAGGGACTCTTGAGACCAGTGTTGGGCGAGGTGCTCAGACTGGTGCTGACGGCATCGTCCAGACTGCAGCTGCATGTCCAAGTGCACAGCCCTTGATCTTGACTTCCTTGAACCAGCCGAGCAGTCTTAGCAATCAGGTCCCTGTTATTAGGAGCTGTTTTCTTTTACTTTGTTGAAAATTGAATTGCTTTAGTCGGACTAAAAACTTTAAATTTAGTATGTCCTACAAGGTTCTGTATTTGCCACCAGTCAGATACTGCAGTCCCTCCCACCACAAGTACATCTTGCCACTCAGAATTGTGGCTCAGATTTTCTCTTATTCAGGCACTATAAGAAGCAGGAGAAATGTCTGTTCAAACAAAAAAAGCCAGAGTGACGTACAGCCATCCAGCTATAAAAGCTGGAGACCACAAGCCACAGGTCTCCTTGTATACAGCATACTTTCTGACATGCATAATTTCATACTTTTGATTCCTCATATGCAACAAATACCACTCAGCATCTTTACTGGTGTGCTATGATGCATATACACAACTATCCTTATCAGATCCTTGCTATTTCAGTGTGCAAGTGTCCTTTAAAGCACATACACTGATGCACTAAGGATCAGATTGTATTATTTAGTGGTCACCTAAGAGTCTACCACTCTGTAGAGAAACTTTTTCCTGCATACACAGCTGTAGAAGAACCTAGTGTTCTTTTCATTGATACACACCTATTTAAACAGGTAAGGATAGAGGAGAAAGAATGGTATCATGAATTGTGTTTACTAAATATGTAACTGTAAAAGCTGTTAGTATGAGAAAGTGGTTTTTTTTGTTGGTTGGTTGTTTCTTTTTACCACTGCAGAGATAAGGATGCTCAGACTGTGAGTCTGTTAGTCCCTCAGAGAGACTACGGAAAGGACTCAGCGAGGAAGGATATGATATTTCCTAAGTAAAAACTAAAACACTGGCCCTGGTTTGCCATGTAAAGCTCCCAATGAATGAAGATGAATTAGTTGTCAAACTCTACGTTCGGTTTGTACCCATACCCACCCACTAAGGTGCTGTGACATGCAGAAGACAGACTTCTCTGAACAGCTCAGAGCTGTCAGGCAGCTCCTCCCTCCATTTCTCCTGCTCTCCGAGTGCTTCACCAGCTGGTGCATCTGATCAGAACTGAACTCTGATCCTCGTACCCTTAAAAATCTCTGTTCATACAATGTTTCCAGACTAACTAAAAGCAGGAGTTATCTGAGAAGTTATAAACTAATTTATGTTGGCAGGATTTCAAGCTTATTTTCTGAGACTTGAGAATATCTGTTTGCATAAATACCCACAGCTGCAGCTGGTCTACACAGCCCTTGCAGGATTTTCAGCTTTACCATACAAAATACACATACAAGCTTGTCTGCGAGTATAGTAGGTGTAAAATGACATCCCATATGGACCTCATGAGGTTGATGCAGCATGGCAAAACCCCTTGTGTGTTAGCAGTGTAGTGGTTAAAGCCAGTTACAATCAGCAGCAGTGATTTTCCTATGGTCACTGAATCGCTCGGCTGCTGTTAGAGCACAGCAGTGGTTGCTGTCACTAGTTCAAGACTTCAGTCTAAAATGAGATTTGCCAGTGCCATGTCACAAGCTAAACTTCTCTTATGAAGTCTAACTTGCAAGAGAGAAACTTGGTTTGAAGCCAAACCAGAGTGGCATGTGAGACAAGCAAGCCCATTCTACTCTAACTCAGTAGAGCATCAAGTGACACTTTGGTCATTGCCTGTGTTTTGTCTCTGGTCCAAAAGAGTTAGCTGCATATCCTCCTTGCTTTGTATAACTTGATGACAAGCCCTTTCTGAAGAACCCCAGCAGATCTTTATGAGTTTACATCCTGAATAACTAACATTAGCTGAGCTGGGAGAACTAATTGTTCCTGCAACTACAGCTGCTGGCCTATACACAAAAAAAGTTTCTGAATTTCAGTAAGAAAACAATAATGGCTATGCTTAAAAAGACAAAATCCTATTTAAATGCTCCATTCTTGCCATGTGGTTATCTACTTAAGTTAGATCTACCTCCTGTCTTCAAGTTCCTGGGTCTAAGAGACTAAAAGCAAGAGGTTGTCTGTTACGTAGAAAGGCATCAGAAATAATGTTGATTACAGTTAAATATAAACAGTAACTCATTACTGGCCTGAACTGAAGCTTACTGAGATTAATGGGCTTCTTCACTTCATTTTCAGCCATCTTTGGATCAGACTATTGCTTTTTATACAGGCAATGTGATCGTACCCAGAATAAGCTCTACTTCAGTACAAGAGACTGCATGAGAGGCTACACAACAGAAATAGTCTGATCAACTTTCTCATTTCTGCTATTTGTGCACTTAATTTCCATTATGAGGTTTTCTGAATCCACTGATTAGGGTGCCATGTATACTGTCATGTATAATAATTCAAAAAATATAGGGACTAGACTAGCAGGAATGCTGCTTAACTCCGTAGGTACGCTGGCAAATCTCTGCATGACTTCTTTCAACCTCTGTCTGTGCCCACTAATAAACATGATCATTTTAATGAGTTTTAGAATCCAGTCAGTAAAATATATAGACACCTCTCCTTTCCAAGGCTTGAAGGCTAGCAGAAGCTGAGGGAAAATGTCCTTTACATATCAGCTACATTTTGTCTAAATGAAAGTGAATTTTAACAGTTATAAAAAGGATTTTAGTTTTTTTAAAAAAGTCACTACTGCTACTAAACTTTCTCCCCATCTCCCTTTTTTTAATTAAATCTAGGGAATATGGTTTAATTGCTGCCTACAGCACATTTCATGTGTCTGTAAAACACGTGTTCTATTTGCCCAGCCTTCCTGAGCTACTGTAAAAATTTTTAAGATCTTCACACTTTAATAACTTCAAATATAAACTTATGTGTGCACAATAAAATTATTCATGGGAATGTAATGCAGCAGATTTTTTCTGTTACACTTCTTGAACGCCAAGATAAAATTTATTCCTGCTTAATAACACCAGTGGTAGTAACGCAGGGGTTGTGAATTTCCTCGTGATCAGAGCTTCTCTGTAGCCTTTTTGGGATGATTATTTCAGTTATGTAAGTTACTATTTCTTGCAGTTACAGAGTTTTTATTGCTGCATCTTTTGTTCTTGGTAAAGTTTTTCCAGACCTACTCCTCAAAAACACAATAAATGCATGACTGCAGAGAAATATTACCTTTAGGAGTTGTCTTCTGATTGCGTGTGTACCCTTCAAGAAAGAGCTCCATCTGAGAATTCAGAGAAGGATCTCAACAGAAGAGGGGCAAAAATACACCCCCGTATCTTGTGTTTCTTAATCTTTCTTTCAGTATAACTACACTAATTCTGCTTGATTTCAGCTGTTATTTCTTCAAAGACACTTTGCTTTTTCATGTGGTGTTTAAACTATTAGAGATTTTTTTCTTTAAGGGACAGTATAAATGGGGGAAGATGAAAATATGTGTTATGTCCAGGACAAACATGCACAGAATAGTGCAGAAGATCATACATGCTTACAGACAAAAGGCTGCACTAAAAGCACTGCTGTTTTCCATGGCCTACACCCATCTGGCAGTGATGATGGTCAGAAAGTAGTGAAATCTTTCTCACATGACTATAGCCTCCTCAGCACAAGCAGAGAGCACAGTCCCAAGAAATGTGGAGACCACAGGCACAATACTTAAGAATAGCAATTCTTCCCTACTCCCCTATATCAATAAGCATTGTCTTCACCCCCAGAGCTCTAAGGGGGAGCCCAGCTTTAGCCTCCCTCCCACAGGGTCATAGGAGGGTGGGCTGGGGAGAGCGGAGCCATCTCATGAAGCACCAAGGCACTGGCAGAGACCAGTCTGTGGACTCTTTCAGCCTGAGGTCCCAAGGCCAAGTCCCTGATGCCCACACATTCAGATGGCAGCACAGTGTCTGAGCAGGGACACATATCCGTCCTTGAGAAGGCCGTCTACCTTGGTGACAGTTTACTTTCAGGTATAACAGAAAGAATATACAGTTAAACTGCAACATTCAGCATCCAACTAACCTTTTCTGTTATTTGCCACACTACAATGCGCATAATTTTTCCAGCACAGGCTCAGTAACTCCAGGAGCTGGGAATGGATCTTCTTTGTAGATTCATAAATATTAGTATGCAATATCTAAAAAGGTATTTTAGAATAAGGTCTATTGTAGATGGCCTCATCAAGAGACTATTCTTGCACGTCTTCAATTAAAAAGTCCATCTGGAAATAGAAGGTTTACCGTTTCTTGCAAAATAAAATTTTCAAATGTTTCAGGAACTGGTTTTAAACAAAAGCATTTTATTTCACTGATTCTGAGTTTGTTCCGCAGTATTTTTAGCTATTTAACTAACAAAACAGCTTTCAGAAATAGCCAGGCAATAAGATCTTGTTTTCAGGGTGAGACATCAGATATAAACGGTGCACTGGTACCACTAAAACCTTCTGTTGTAGTGATTAGGGCTGGTTTCTCTATATATTGAATGGAGTTTGGATGTACAGAGCTCTCAAGTAAGACAATTACCCTCTTAACAAACAGTTGTGTTATTTCCCTGATACGCCTTTGGCTTCCCTTTTGAGCTTAAAGCTGCTTGTTAGCTGACATTCAGATTTTGAGTAATAGCTGTCTAAATCACCAAGTTACATTTTTATGAACCAAGCAGAAGCTTCTGCACCAAATACTGCTCACAAAGCACAGTTACAGCTCTGCTTTCTATGCAAAGTGTATCTTCTGGTGCCAGGACATAGTAACAAAGGTCTAGATTAGATAAGCTAGCTAATGTGAAGGCAGTTCCTGGATCTCGTGGTCCAGAACAAGGTAGCATTTGCATAAACCCACAGGCACAACTCAATTATTAAGATACTGGGCCTTGTATTCCTCTGAGCATTGAAATGGAAGCAGTGGGTAAAGAATGTGGTATGACCATCTTCAGTCCAGGTCAATTTTGCCAGAGAATTGAGGTCTGTGAAGAAAAAGGCAGGTTATCTGTACAAAAAAATGAAAGTTAGATAAATTTCTAAGTTGTTTATGTTCTCACTGGATTTCTGCAGAAAGATAATATTGAAACAAATAGTATGACCTACTGAAGGTTTAGAGGGATGAAATCAAGAAGTGACCCACTGTTTGTTTTTAATTAATAACAATAACTATAGAATTTAGATTTGTCACATTCTTTTAAAACTGACTTGGCAAAGAAAGAGGATCTGTTTGGTTTTGACATAGCTTAATCTAGTTAGAGTCTTGATGAAGCTTGTGGTTTTTGCTTTTAGAGAGCAAGAAAATACATACAAGTTGAGAATATTCAGGTCATCAGGGTACCTTGGGACTTCCAAAGATCAATTGTATTTTATTTTTTAAACAAGGCTCTCTTTTCAGAATGTGTTCAAAGGCCTTATTAAGTGGGGAGCTAGAATTAGTACAAATCTCAGCAGAATACCAGCTCTCATGATTAAACACAGATACGTAATCACAGCAGAATACCAGCTTTCATGTTCAAACACAACTGTTTAAAACACAGCTGTATACAGGACCCGTACTGCAAATCAGTTCATATTTCCTTGGGAGAAGGGGCCAGAGATGGAGGAGTTGAGAATGAAAGAACAGGTTCTGCTTAAAACGGGTGCCCTAATGCACCACAGTTGTGTTTTCCTCTGTCTTAGGAACAGCACATTTGGGACACAGCATAGCTGCTTCGGAAGGTTCGGCTAATCAGGGTTGGGAGAGAAAACAAAGATTCAGTCATCCTCTGGCTCAGGCTGCTCTGTCACATGGGATGGCTGTAAACTTGCTAAAAATACTGGAGAGAAGACTACTCCAAAGTCAAAAAGTAGTACATGTTTTGTGAAGGCATCTAGAACTTTACTTACGTTTATGACTTTGCTTGATCTTCTATATTACACTAATAATTATATGATATGACAACATGAATCATGAATAATTCTCTAATGCTACCAGAGTTTCTACTGTCTTTCCATCAGATATTATAACCAGACACAAGTATAAACTGGGAGAGAAGTGGCTGGAGAGCAGCCCAGCAGAAAGAGATCTGGGCATGCTGGAGGGCAGCAGGCTCAATAGGAGCCAGCAGTGTGCCAGGGCAGCCAAGAGGGCAAACCGCATCAAACACAGCATAACCAGTTGGTCAAGAGAGGGGATTATCCTGCTGTATTCAATATTGGTGCAGCCTCACCTGGAGTACTGTGTGTGCAGTTCTGGGCCCCACCGTTTAAGAAGGATGTGGAGGTCCTGGAATGCACCTAGAGGAGGGCAACCAAGCTGGGGAAAGGGCTGGAAGGCATGTCCTTTGAGGAGCGGCTGAGGACTTTGGGCTTATCTAGTTTGGAGAAAAGGAGGCTGAGGAGCAACCTCATTGCTCTCTACAGCTTTCTGATGAGGGGAAGTGGAGAGGGAGGTGCTGAGCTCTTCTCCCTGGGATGCAGGGACAGGACGCATAGGAATGGTTCAAAGTTGCACCAGAGGAGGTTTAGACTGGACATGAGGAAGCATTTCTTTACCAAGAGGGTGGTCAAACCCTGGAACAGGCTTCCTAGAGAGGCAGTCGATGCCCCAAGCCTGTCAGTGTTTAAGACACATTTGGCCAATGACCTTAAAAACATGCTTTAATTTTTGGTCAGCCTTGAATTGGTCAGGCAGTCGGACTAGATGATCATTGTAGGTCCCTTCCAACTGAAATATTCTATTCTGTTCTATTTTATTCTATTCTATTCCATTCCATTCCATTCCGTTCTAAACTTCTAAACTTGGTCAACCATATCTGGTCAAAAGGGTTCTACAAGCCGTTTCCAGTGTCATCTCTTAGCAAACAACCATATACAAAATCTGTCCTGTATCTTAGTTCTGAGGTATTTTCCTGCAGTACTCCTCAGCTGCTTTTCCCTTTACCCCACCATAAAGTCTTCTTTTCCACAGTTGGTGATTTGCAGTCCTGATCTGCACATATGAGATGCCTAATTGGCTACAGATATAGGATTGCACAGCACATCAGCATGGCCAATCCAGACTGATGTGTCCATATGTCTGCTAAAGGTTAAGCAAAGTGTGCACAGCAATGCAAAGGAATGCAAACAGCATCCTCCTCCTCTTTTCAATCTCCTTTAGGAACATGACAGAGAACTGAGTCACTGGTAGATGTGCACATTGTGTCTGGAGACTCCAAATGGCAAAATATCTCAGTGACATTATTTTTCAGCAAAAAGTTCAGTAGAGCTTCCAGCCTGTGGCATTTCATTGCACACCGAGTGCTTTGGCAATCCACTGCTTATAAATAGCACTGCGTTGTCCATTAAACAACACAATAGATTCTTTCTATTCTCAAGTGGGCAACCAACAGTGCAGTGCATCATTTAGCCCTCAGTAGGAATACCACAAAAAAGGCTGATGTGAAATGAAGACAATCTACCTTTGAAGACAGTCGCTCTCTCTTAAAGCCACTGACTTTTTTCCCTTAACAGGTACCCTTTGAAAGACTGGCAAAAATTTTTACAAGGTCATCTCTAACAAAAACCTATGAACACAAATAAGGTATTCCATATGACACTCAATAATTAGAGACAAAAGCTTAGGTCTATCTAAAGCAGTAGTCTTTTATAGCATCCACCATCAGCATTCAGTGGCAAAATAAAAACTGAGTGTTATAATAACAGCTTCTAAAACCTATTAGTGGTGAGTCACCCATGCAGCCAATTAGAAAGTCAAAAGGAGGTTGCCTATTGTTATATGGTGTATATTTTTTTTTTTCTTACTCATGAGGGTGGATGACCTGCCTGCCTGGTTTGTACAGTGACCTGCCGTGCCATCAAGTAGATTAGGATTGCTCTAACTGAACTCATTCCTATCCTGGTCTCTGAAGAACAAGCACACGATAACAGATTTGATCACCAACACCAGGCTGTTTGGATATAGCATCCTCTGAGTTCAGCTCTACAGACACCATCCCAGAAATAACTTCTGTTTCGGTATCCTCTTGGTGTGAGTCTATGTCTCGGTACCCACCAGCAGCAACTGAATACAGACTTGGTCTACACCAACAAAGTATTAAATTAAAACAGAGTTAGCTGTTTCAGTGACAATTTCTGTGTAGATGGATTCTCCTTTTGTGCATAAATTTTCACTCAGGATCCGCTCAGAAAAGTAACTGTATCTATAGTGTTATACACACTTTGTGTATTGTCCCTTACTGCATCCCAAATATGCTCACAGACAACTTTTCTACTTGTCAGCTCTAAAACTTAAACACAGGATTTTTTCTTTTTGCAAACCTTCCTAGAAATAAGGGCTTGCAGATCTCATTATGTCTCTACTCTCTACTGTTTTAGGGTAATCAGCAGATGTGAAACTAATTTGCCCTGCAAATGGAGCACAGTCTGAAAATTTGGGTTTGATGCACAGCATGGTGTAAAGCTCTGGCACATGTCATCTCCCTTATGCTGGACACCATAATTTTGTCACTCTGATGAATCTTAGGACTGAAGAGCCCAGGAGACCACTACTTTAAAGCCATCTTTCACATTACTGTATCTTTTAAAGCATTTTCAAAAGGCTATTTAGCAAAGTAAGAAGACAATTGCTTGACCTTAAGTTTTTTTGAAAGATGTTAATGGTGCTTACAGTTCAAAAAGCTGCACATTTTACAGTAGCAGCCACAAGGTGGAGACCTTTACAACGGATTAGTCCCAAAACGACTGGCTGCTGGGAATATGTACACCTGCCCATCAAGAGGCTGGGGCTGCTAGCACCTCTACCTATGTCTCCTGTAATGCTGGTGTTAGAGGTTAGCACAGGGAAATGCTGTATCAGGTGCTGCTTTCTCCAGTTAAGAGTCACATGCAGCACACGAAGCGTGCAAGAACGGTATTTCCCTGCCAAGGAACTGCCGGCTTAAAAGGGACATTCAGTAGTGCCACAAAGACTGATGTGACTGGTAAAGGAGAACCGTCTCCTTTGTGTTCAGAAACACATCTGTGTTTCTGGAATCTGTTTATATTTTTTGACAGAGATTCTTAGAGATTGGTGTCTTGGGGCTGAAAAGTTTGCTTTTGAAAACATCAGTTTATACTATTTTATAGGTTCCTATTCCTATTCTTTTCCCTTACTTAATAAAAAATGGTGGGAGGGGGAACAAATTAATATAAAACAGAATCATTAGCTAGAAACTCCTGCTTCCAAAATAGATTCATTTTGTGGCTTTGAAAAAAATACTTAAACTTGTTTTTCTCCAACAGTAAAATAGATACAATAATATACTTTGCTACTTTATGAATCATTTTGAAGGAATTTCATTTTTCCTTCAAGGCTGAGAAATTATAATGATTAATATTGCTATTTCATTTACCTACTCTTAAATAGAAACAATAGGACATACTGCAAGATGTCACTTCTGTTCAAACTTCATTCTTCTTCCTCCTTTCAATTCTCTGAGGTAGACGATAGGCAGCAGTAAACCAAGGAATGCCTGACTACAGGCAGAACAAGTTTTGTGGAAGGTATGAGGTTGTTATTGTTCCTAACCCAAGACTGGCAAAAATACTCAGTGTAACAACAAGGTTAGTCAAATTCTTAATTGTCTTGTATACAGAAACCTAAAAGGAACACCAACATGAGCAAATGTGAAAACAATATTAGCAACATTGTATGGAAAAATATAAATTTCATGCTATGGAATATGCCAGACTGGCAAGCCCCTGTTCATCCTACAGCAGGCATTACTAGAGACCCTTTAGGCCTGAACAAGTACCAGCAGTTGAAGTGAGGGCTGCCTGATCACTTGGGTTTGGAGGAAGAGCTACATGACCAACTAGGCATCAGGTTTTTAGTTTTGAGTTGTCGTCATCATTGAGGGCCCCACTAGAATTTGAGGAAACCCTACCCAGGTCTTTGCTCAGGTTAGGGACTGCAGATATGCTTTTGGATTTTGATGATGTCAGCAGGAGATTGCAATATACAGGAAAGAAATATGGTCCCAAGGGACTCTGCTTGCTCACTGCCTTGATAATAATCAAACACTCGCAGTAAGGCAGCTTTTAGTTCATCTAATATTCAACTTCTTTATTCTGCCCAGTGCAGGTTTTCTCACTCACAATGACATATGACATTAAGTCAGCCAGTCCCATTGTTCTACCAAAAAAGGGCATTAAGTTTCTTTAACAAAACCTACCTTGCACAAAACACGCTGGCTGGTATTAACTACATTATTAGCCTCTAATTCTTTGCTGACACAGTCTTGAATTAACTGTCCTACGACTTTTACCAGAACTGACACCAAGCAAACAGTCCAGTAATTTTCTGGGTCACCTTTTTACCCTTTTTAAATATTGCAAGTATATGGCAAACCTCCAGACCATTTATATTTTCCCCATTTTCTTCAGGCTTTGTTAAAATTTAACACTAACAGTTCTGAGGAATTTCAGAAGGTAGTTGGTTAAATTAAAAACAGCTGAGCTAGACTGAATTGTTTCAACTTCCCCCATATTTTTGCCTGTATTTTGAATTACGTTGTACTTTTGTCTTAGCAGATGAGCTCTACATGAAGAGCAGAAAATTAAATTTAATACACTCGTGTTTGATTTTTTGCTTTGACATTGAAGCAGCTGTAATTTCATTAACCAGGATTATAAATAGTCTATATATAGGAAGTAGCAGGCCATGGATCTAATTGCAGACTCTAGGATTAAGTATATTAAAGCAGTGAAAAAGAATTTTTTTCCCAGCATATGGGAAAAAATATAGGGCTAAAGATCTTTGCCCTGCAATCTGATGAAACACAGAAAATGTCTCCTTCAGGAGGAATAATCTCCTTCAATATAAATGGTCTACAAATTGACAACCAAAATAAGCAACTACTACAAGTTGACTAGAAAGGGCTATGAAATACATAGTATGTGTAATGCACAAGAGGTATTATTTATGCTACAAAACCCAGAAATCATGCTCTGAATTCTTCAGTACCATCAAATTCATAAAGGCAATATCCTCTCCATGCCCAACTCTTCCAAGCACAACCTACTGTTCTTCATGAATAAACCCACCACCATCTGGCGCTATTTAACACATCTGGCAATTGCTGATCAAACACTTACAGAGTTACCAAGTCTCGTTATGTTTTATAACTAGTCCCAGAACTCAGATTTAGCTGATCACATAAGAATCAAAATTTTCATAAATAAAAGAGGAATCAAAACTGTGAAGACCACCCCCTCTGGAGCATCTATATGGTTCCAAAAAAGCCAGTCCTACAAAATTGACCTCCCCCACCAAGGTAAGAAAAAAATGCAAAAAAAGCAGTCACAAATTTTAAAACAATTTTAACATTTGCTTCTTTCACTTGTTTCTTCCATACTTACAGTTGATAAATCACGGGACACAAATGCAGCCACTCCCTTCCTGAGACATAGTCCTTCCACATCATCTTGAAGGCACCTGCAGCAGAAAGCAATAGAGATTGTTCATTTCCATTCACTGTCTTATATTTCCCTAGCAGATAAATCACAGGCTGTAATGTCCGTTTTTTAATAAAGCTGAATATGCTCATAAACACGTGAGCTCTCAAGAGCTTATATCGAGCTTTTTTTTAAAGTTTAAAATCTTGTGCTACAACTATAGTAATAGATGCTTAATTAATAGAAAATCTTTTGTGTCATTTAAAGGCACAAACCTTTCTGTAATGCTGAGTATTATGATAAGAAGAACTTCAAGAAACAGTTACTCAACTCCTTACAGAAGCTATTTTGGATTTATGTCTTGTGTTTACTTAGCTTAAGTGTTTTTCAACACAAAATATTCATTCTTATAAATCAGCTTCACATCCATTGACTCCCAATAAAGTGCATCTACAGACCTAGAGAGGGATTTGAAAGTAGTATTTTCACTTTAAAGACAATGTAAAAACCTGATGTCCGTAGGACAAGCAAGTCATAGCCAGCTTTTTTACATTAATTTCTATAATTAACTTTTTTACATTGCTATATGATCATTATAATAATTGCAAAGTATCAGACTCTTAACAGAAGTTGCATCAGATCTATATTCATAAATGCACAAGTCCTCACTTACTTGCTATAGAAAGCATGGAGTCTCTCATGCCTGTTTCCCTAGCAAGCAGAAGAGGAATCCATAAATTCAGCCTAGCTCTGGAGAAGCATGTTCTGCATCAAAAATCAAACACTGTATAAAGCTTATGCTGAGGCATGGCCTTCATAAAGTATTCAATGACTGGTTGATCTGGAATAGCTCAACTTTGTGCATGTCTCTACAGAATCAGCTTGAAAGACACTAAAGCTATCTAAGACAGAGTAAGCCAGTGTGCAATGTGCCTGTGTATATGTTGCCTACACCAAACACATCCCACAGAGAAAGACATTCCGTTTCTAGCACTGCCTTTTGACATTTTACAAAATCAGATGACATGTACTGATGCTGTATAGTTTTCGGATTCTTGAGCTTTACGCATGTACAAAGTCTTCTTTTCTTACATAAACATTAACAAAAATGAATAGAATAACTGTTAATAAGGAAATAAGGGGTGCCCATATGCAAAGCTGCTTGTATCATTAGGCAGGTGGTCTTCTGTGCTAGGTAAAGTATTTTCTTGAATGCGGGGTATATACATTTAATAAACCAAAGGCAAACCTTACTCCAGAAGAGCTTGTCTTGCAACAGCAGCAAGGCACGTGTTTCCACGCGACTAATGCACCTCCCTTTACAACTAGTTTTATGTACAACACACTTTTGTATTCTAAACACACAGTGTATCTTCCTCAATATTTGATTTTATACACACACCACATATTGAAATCAGAAGCTGATGAGGTCAGGAGCTTTAATACGTACAAGGCTTAGGGTTTATTTTAATCAAAGGGGCAAAAGACTGCATAATATTAGATGGAAGCATAACAGAAAAGGAACTGGGACAATAAACGTGTCTTGGAGGCCAGATGTACAGTAAATTACAAATTGTTTATGTGAGGTTGAGTTAGACCTTGCAAATGAAATGAAAATGAAAGATTTAAAATAAAGGTCTTAAACTGAAAAAGCATAAAAATAGACATATGAAAATATTGGTTAAAGTAAATACAGACCTGTTTTATCACTGCTTCTCAACCTGTGGTCCATTAGTGGTCCCCAGGATATCAGCACGTAGTGTCAAAATGACTAGACAGGAAAACAAACTCACACATACATTACCACTCCTGTAAGCAAACAAACAGGTAAAACAGAGGAAAACAGAGGAACAAATGGGAATCATTTAGGCTAATTTTTCGCTGGTTGTAAACACAAAAATACAGCATGAACTACATTCATATGTTTGGGTTTCCCCCAAAAGGCTAAGCAGTTCCTTTTAAAAAATTGATAATCTCTTTCTACTGTGCAACAAGGATGGAACTGAGGTTAAATGTGATATAGATATAGCCCCTAAAAGTAAATGAACATTTTGCTTCCTTTAGCAATAAAAAGAGTGATGACACAGATGGAGCAAAAATGCAGTAAATTTCTAGGATTGGGGAGGATTACAGTTTCTCCAGAAAAAACTGGATGGCTCAGGGTATTATAGTAGAAATGAAATGACATTTTACAGTACGAAGTAATGCAGACACACTTGAGGAGCAGTTACAAAATTTCCAGCTGGAAATAAGAAAGAAATAAAAAAAAAAGTATTTGAATGCATTAATCTGAGAAAAAGATGTATATAAATTGCTAATGTGGTGCGAGGAATAAAAAGAAAAAAGCAAATCCAAACATTGGCATGTTAGAAGCAGCTTTCCATTAAAACCAGGGAGGTGCTAGTACCATTGTATTGACACCATGAGACTTCATTTGTATACAGTTTTGATCATAAAAACTAGCAAAAAACGTTCCAAATGAAAACAGGTACAGAGGAAGGCTTCAAGAAAGATCACAAAAAAAGCCAGCTTACTTACATTGGAAAAACTAGCAAAAAAAAGGAAAACCAAAACCAAACAAAATACGCAGGAAGCCAACCAGCTGGTCCCAGTTAAGTACAAGTGGGTACTAAACTCAACTCTGAGCTGGTTATTCAGCGGACAGATGAACTTTTTAGCTCTGCAGGTAACTTCTGTAATAATTTTTTTAAGTTGATGCCCAAACTTGTAAGAAACAGATGAATATGAACAGCAAAAAAATCCACAAATTGCTCTTGCATATTGCCAAATGCAGAACTACTGGGCTGAAGGAAAGAAATCCTTTTTTAGGGTAGAGGATATTAAGAATACTGACAGGTAATGAAGGGAGTCAAAAAAAGATCCATTTAAAAAAAAGTTTTGTTATGGCTATGGATATGTTTATGCTTAAAACAGAAAGGGACATTTGATTTCTTTCTGACTCACGGATTATGAATATTAGCACATTATCCAAGCTTCACCTTCATCCCTTGTGAAGTTCCTTTCAAAACAAATCTATACAGCCTGACAAGACAAGTGTCACATGTTGTGGACATCTGGACTAGAAGACAAAGCATGGGCACACAGCTCAAACCTGTAGACTTCAACCATTTCAGCAAAAGGAGAACTTCTATAGCATAGGTTTTACCCAGTATACATGAAAGACCAGGGGGAGATATCCCCCACTCACTCAGAATCAGTGTCAGGAGACTACGTTCAGATGAGAGAGTTTTCCTTGCACAGACATTGTAATTCTTACCAACAAAAAAATAAGCAAAAAATATTTTAATTTTTTTTGTTCTCAGTTCTCCATTTCTACATTCTGCCAGTTAGAACATTTCAGGCATTTTCAACTTTAATGCAAGAAGCGTGAACACTTGCAAATCTCGCTACGAATTTATCAGGTTAAACATAATGGGCACAGAATAAAGCAGCATTTCCCTTTCTGAAGAAAGGCTATCTTTTATTCTCAAAGACATTTCAATATAAATTTTTTTTTTTTTCAGGAACTACCTTAAAGATTTCCACTGCAGGAGTTAAATAATCTAGCAAGAGCAATGTCCTGCCATATGACTTAAGCAACACTGCGATTAGATATTAAGTGTGAATAATTACAACCATACAACTTTCCTCTTTATTACCCAGATATCTCCCTTATGCAACACAAATCTAAATAAATCTGAAAACAGTGACTCATACCCATCTACTGTGCACTAAAGCCAATGGTATGTAACCCCATTGTTCAAATTTTAATAATTCCATTCAGTGCTATCTTTTGTTCCTCTGCTTTGTCAGTCAACCCACTTTAATACCCGTAGAGGCTGTTAAATCTGTAAAGCTTCTGATTTTTGCGTGGCTCATCTTGTTACAAAAGCTTATTACACAACATAGCTGTTCTTTTCATGGTACACAGTGATCAAGAAAGGATACATTGCTGCTTTGTCAAAGCAGGAGCATCAAGCTGTTCTAACCAAAGGATATGTTCAAGTTAACAAGGTACATGTTGGCTGGCTGCAGCTGGTACCTGGGTGTTTCACTATAGTCAGCCTCTGTGTAACATGTACTTTTGCAACTTTGATTGCTTAAGGAAGATTATTTTCTTTGCAAAGCATTAGCAGGTGATTTACTGTTAATCTTATCAATCTGCATAGCCATCTTTTTGGTAAGGATGGACCTAAAAACTGATCCAGCACTGTAAAAACAAGTGACAACTTCTATTAAAAGCCTATTTTGTGAAGCATTTCCTAGGACAGACTATAGGACCATGGCTGAATTTCAAGATTTCTGCATACTGGTCTCAGCTCTGGACCTTGGGCAAGATATTTAACTCTTTTATGACCCAGGTTGCTTTGCTGAAGATGGCAAAACCAACTTGAATTAGTATTTTCAAGGTACCTGAAAAACAAAGTCTATAGTCTTACATCTCCAAGCAAATACCAATGAAGTAATTCAGCAACGAGTTTCCAGGTACCACATTCCCCTGGTAGAGACCGTGACACATGAGGAGAGGTTGAATCTATTTGGTTTGTTCAGCCTTACAAGGAGAAGACTAAAGGGGACATGTCTACAACCACCTCCCAGGAAAGTGTAGAGACGATAAAGCCAGATTTTCTTGGAAGTGCACAGTGATATGGCAAGAGGCAACGGACACAGGTTGGAACATGGGAAATTCCAGTCACCTACAAAGTCTTTTTCACAATGAAGGTGGTCAAAGCTGTCCAGCGTGTGTGAAATCCCTGTTACTGGAGATAATCAGACCTAGGCTGGATGAGGCCTGGAGAAAGCAGACCTGATTGGATCTTCTTTGAGCAGGAGATTGGACCTCGATGGCCTCCAGAGGTCCCTTCCAGCCTAAATTATTCTGTGATTCAATGACAATTATTCCTTTATTCTTAGATGAATATTCCAGGAACTAAAAGAGCAGGAGAAGGTAGTTTGTGTCAACATACCACCTCTCTCCTGTCCCCAGGCCTTTTTCCTATATTTTTGCTAAATGCCAAACTCAACATTCTCCAGGAACACCTCCAAGGTAACTTCAACTTTTCTACTTTAACAGTGATTAATTCATTGCCTGTTGAATAGCATAGTTTGTTTTCCCACTTCATATCATCAGGTAGTACTCTGAATTTAAAGTTAAGTGGGAATCCTGATTTTTCTGCAAACAGCCCAAATGAAAACCATAGGCCCAAGGATGCTCATACTCTGATGATCTCCAAATACAGTACTAAATTTTGTGAGCTGGACCATTTTGTATTCTTACATTGGAATTATGCTAGTTTCTGGTAAGAAGTCCCAACTCACCCATTTTTACTGTCTGTGTTTTAGGTGTTATTTACTAGTAGAGGTGTTTTAATTACCTTTCGAACCTGGTTAAACAATAATGAAAATAATAATAAAAAAGATCCACTTCATTAAACAGAAAACAGACTTGTTCATTTGCTTGGATTAAGGTGCACTGTTCGTTTCATTTCCCAACAGTTTCACTGCTTTCAGATGATACATTTACATTAAAATAGTCTCCATTGTCTCTCTCTTTCCAGAACACTTATCTATTATGTAACTTGTTTCCTTTAGAGATCTCAAAGCACATTTTATTCATGAAGATACTGAACACAAAAAGCAGTCAAAGAACTTGCCAGTCACAATTTGCAGTTCATTGTTAAAAGAGAACTCGGTACATCCAATTTCCTGCTACTCAGCCCAGTCCTCCTCTTATACAAGTACCTGCCTCAACAGTGAGGAAAAACTTTTGGATGGCTGTTGATGAGGAATGCAAGTGGAATAAGAGCAAACCTTCTCAGTTAGCAAGGGGTCATGCAACTTTCCAGACTGCAGTCTCAGAAAATGTTAATATTATTCCATTAGCAGAGCAGCTTTGCTCCTGCTTCACTCCCCTAGAAATGTTCTTGCCATCTCTTCTCATCTGTAGGCAGAACATTTCCCGAAACTGTCCCTGGGGACATATCCTTCCACAGCCTGCCTACACCACTCTAACTGCTAAGGTCAAAACTTGGTTCACATCTCTTTACAACAGTAAAGTGCACTGTACACTGAAAACCGCTGCACATAGAGAAGTATTGTTAAGTTCTGGCTTAAACAAATGGAAGAGAAACTCGGTGAAATTAAATGATTGTGAAAATAGAGAACCCATCACCAGCAGCTAATAAAGACAGATTATCTGCATTTCTATATTTGAAGGAGCATTACATTTCTATATTCAGAGCAGCATTATGAGTATTAAGGAAGATAAAGAACTGGGAATGTTCCCAAAAGTTCACTAAATACTTTTCACTCCAAAATGAGATAAATTTCTCATGCATATCTATGACATGAGCTCTGTATACAGAAAAGTCACAACTCTGCTTTCTATGATCATCAACATGCCTAGCATATTTTTTTTCTTCCCATTTACACCAAGTCATTAAAACATGAGACAAGAAACATTGAGGGCAAACATGGGGGGCTTAACAGAGACAGTTCCTCTCTCCAGTTTCTGTTTGTGCTTCTCCGTCCTTTCAAGCTCACTCTGGTGTTAAGAGTTATTTTGCCTGAGGTTAGATGGTATTTGAATAATTTAGCTTAGTTTTATAGGAAGATGGGCTCACAATTCAGGGGCACAGTTTTATTTCTTTTTTTCCCCCCTTTAATTACTTCAGAGCTCCTGTTAAAAGGTACTAGCTTGATAGCTTCAGATGATAAAGTTTTCCCATTGATGCAGCAGGTCAAACTGAAATGCAGACTTTTTACACGCTAATGCTACTGTACATCCACTTGAGATGAATGAACCAACCAGCTGTGGGTTTAATGGAGGAGAATGAGAAATGGAGGGAGAAGGGGGGGGGGTAAAAAAGGGACCTTCTAGTAAAACCGGCCTTCTCAGCACCAAGAGGTTTCTGCCATCTTTCTCCATCCAGCAGTTTTTTCTGGAAGCCACAGATGAATGGTCATGGTGCACAACCCCAGTGGTTGTTCTGAGCAAATGGAGTATCTCCAGTGTATGCAGGAGGCACCCACACTTCTGATCAGGAATGTCCCAGGAAGGAAAAATTGAGCCATACCACAGCATCAAGTGAACTTCTTGATCACGCGACAGCCACTAAGTCTCCCCATTTAAAGCGGGTCTGTATTCTGCTCTAGAGCCACATTCCCTCTTTCACCAAAGTGGAAGGATTCGTATTGAAATGGCTCCTCACATACCCCATGTGCTGTGAATTCTAACAAGGATTGCAAATGTTGGTAACTGATGGGGCAGAGTCACCACGAGAAACCTCTCCACAGGGTTGCTGGTCTTCAGGCGCTGCTGACTTGGGCAAGTCTAATGTAACGATGGAAGGCCTCTTCTAATAACTTCCTACCTACCTCTTGGGAGGGTTCTCTTTCCACTGCCTTCATAGATTTAACTAACCATGTTGTTCTCTCAAAGCCCTCAAAATTTCTTCTGCTGTTGCATTTCTCAAATGCAGTCTCCCACAGCGCAGTAGCCACATACAACAGGCAGCAGAACTGCTCTTATACATGAAGCACCAGCTTGCTTACAAACCTGACTGACCACTCTTTTGTTAGCAGAGACATTGGGGGTCAACATATTCCTTTCTTTCCTGCCCTACCCACACTTCTAGAAAAGTTCTATGAGGTTTTTAAAATCTTCTTGAACAGTGATGAAATAGAGAATGAATTGAGGACTAAACTGTTACGAAGGACAGAAAGACAAAGCCTTTCTCTTGCTGGTTGGAAGGTAACCTCAGCACTGAGCTGAACTCAAGGTCCAGCTCCTAGGAACTCAGGAAGTGCAACACATGTTGTGGGGCTATAAGAGCTTTTCTGCTTGTTGGGAGGCACCTGGAGCATGATGAAAGGGTTTAATTCTTCACTACTCCCAAGACCTGCAAGAAACTTCAGGGGATTATCCAGTCTTTTATTTTACTTTATTATTTTTCTCATCTAGCACTGGGGATCTGTCCTCTAAGCAGAAAGGTGTGTGGCATGGGAAGCTCTCATAGAAGCCAGTATGTTCCCATTCCACAAGCTCTTTATCACAGGCAGATTAGTGGAAATTCAACAGAGACACCAGGACTCTGCAAAAACTGATCTACATCCCAAAGTTTGTGAAGAAACTCATGCTGTTTACAGAGGGAAGGCGACTACATGAGTCCTAACAAAAGTTGACCAGATCACTTCATCCATGAAACTTCAACCTTTAATGTCTCAAAGACAGAATGGCAGTTAGTTTTCACAGTTCTGAATTTAAATTTTAACTTTTGTATTAAAAAAAGAGAATACTGTCCTATGAAAAGCTACACTTACGTCACTGGGAGGGAACCAGAGGGGAATCTGGCTGCTGTGACTTCAGTTCTTCCACAAGTGGGAGGGTGTTAACAGGAGGGAATGTAGGCTGTCAAAACATGGAAATAGGTCAGCCCTCAATCCTATCAGAAAGTCAATTTCTTTTAGTAGCCAATACTAGAATCAGCAATTTCCTACCATTCCCCCCACCATCACCATGACCAGTGGTGAACTTGTCCAATTAAACAAATAAGAAATACCTTCCTGACTCCAGCTATGGATGAGATTTGAAGCAGAAGAATATGTAACTCTTCATTTCTTCCCAGCTAACTGCAAAGTACACTTGGGAATCATTTCCTGCCACGTAGAAAACAATATGCTGGCAGCCTAATATGCCTATGTGTGTTAGTGCGCCCTACGAAGATCTATTGTTTTGCATGTCAGTATGTTTGCGTACATAAATATTAATGAAATAGAGGCCAAACAGGAACTGAACTCTCTCTGGGAACTACTCCTTCATGGCATACCCAGGGAAGCAGGGAATGAAACATTCGGCAACTGCGCAAAAACTGCTGAAAAACAAACACCCCTATCTTCTATTGTGTCTATCTTTTGTATAAAATAACGCTGAGAAACTAAACAAGTGTGTTTATGCTGCTCTCAAGTGGGGTTTCTTGATGTTGTTTTTGTTGATTTGTTTTGTTTGAAACTCTAATTTGATTTAAATAACCAGAACAACCTGAAAAGTTACTCTCCTTGAGGAACCTATAAAGGAAATTTGCCTTTCAATACCCAGGAAATTCACTGGTACAGTTTAGGCTCTTTCAGCAAATAGTTAGGAAATATTTTACAAAGTAACTGTAAAAGCCTTTTGTATTGCAGAAGAAACCTAGTCTTCTCACAATTTTCTTAAGGAAAAGCAACTATATATCAACAGGCAATATTTACAGGGGAAAATTGTATTTCTTCTGCTGTGCAATGAGACTGTATTTGTTCTGCTGTGTGATGGCCATCTTAACGCCACATGAAATTTTTTGTAACTTGCATTGGATAATTGTTGGAGCTCCAAAGTGACTGCTACATGCTACACAGATCGTCTTTGCCGAACTCCTCCACTTTGCTATTACATCTTTTACTTCTGTTTCCCACTTCTAGCCTATATGTGTGCTACAAATAGTTGTGCGGCTGTTGCACACATAGACATATCTGATATGTATTTAGGCAGCTATTGGTACTAATGGCTGAGAACCCACAGGAGCACATTTATTAGCCCTGAATGTCCAGGTCTGTCTTGGGGACTAGATCCTTTCTCAAATGTATAGCTGCTGCCTTTACACCAGAACATTAAACACACAGATGATGTTATTAATTGGAAGAGACTCCATTTCCCATGCCTCAGACAGGAAAAATGTGCTTTCTAGGGATTAAAAGAAGTAATTTATAAAGAAAATTCCTAAAGGGGAAGTGGGTTTTGCGGTTATTGTTTTATTTCTATAAGGATTATTAAAATGATTAAGTGCCGAGGCACCGATTTTGAAAGAATGGCCAACTCGTTGAATGTGAGGCCCTTTCTGAGATTTCTGGAAGAAGCCACCTTTTAAAAATCTTTCTTTAATTCTTGCTATGACTAGAAATTTTGTAACTATGGCAGTACTGTACCATCTGTATAACAGGACCCTGTTATAGTATCCATCTGGTACGTAAAGGATTACTTCATCAAACCTTACAGTTTAAAATCCATGAGAGTGGGAAATATGTTTACCCTATGTGGTTTGAATCGAAGGACACAAGACAGCAGAAGAGCTGGAAACTTCCCTGCCCAGATGGACAGACCATCAACATACATTAAGGTCTTGAGATGGTTCAATGGTTAAAACCGAGCCATTACTTCATCTTTTGTTACATTACACCTCCCTCCTGTCTGAAGCTCCTGCTGGAGAGACCCATGACTGACAACAGCTTAATACAAAGCTGTGGTTTCAAAGACCTGATAGGCAACACCTACAGTAACAACAAAGCAGATGCAGGAAAATGCATCTTCAAATATTATGTTACTAACTGTTTTTGTATGAAATACAGAAACCTGAAATCTGGCTTTGTCATTTTTTCTATTCCTATTTATTGCTTGAAAGATCAGGCTAATACTAACACAAAGGATTCATTAGTGAATTTTACAGGTGTATGAAAACACCCAGAACAAGGAAAGGAATTTATTACGCTTTGAAAACAAAGTCATGGGGGGAGGAAGAGAAACAGAGAGAGAGGGAGAATGAGGCAATTTTAAAGAGAGGCAATCATCTGGTGACTTTTTGTATTACTTCTGTAGAATTAACATTAATTTTTAGTGTTTCTCAAGGAAAAAATTATATGGGCTCTATCCAAGCAGCAGAAAGTTTTAACTCTGCCCCACAGTTGACTATTAGTTCATCTCTAGTAGAAGAGAAAAAGAGTGAACATCCATGAGAGAGGAAAAGACAAATAAGTCAGGAGAAAATGAAAAAAAAACCACACAAACTTTTCAGAGAACATCATAGGCTAGTCACAGCACTGAACCAGCACCCAAGGCTCATACACAAACCAAGATCAGCAAACAGCACTGTTTGGGGGCACATGAAAGTGAGACAGGTCAAAAGCAGCCTGATGACAAAGTGGAGTTGATCTGGAAGGCTTGGCAAGTTTCCCAGCCAACTCCTTCACAACCTTCAATCCAAATTAATCTGAAAATTCAAGCCTAAGTGAACTTCAGAAATGAACAGGTTCATTCTATCTCAAATGCATAGGCTGAAAAAATAATAAATTTCTGCTAGCCAAGCTACTTTGAGTTGTAATCTCATCGGGTGGTACACACTTACCACCTTGTATCCCCATTTTTTACTGCAATTATTAGAAATGTTTTTCGTCCAGATACAATGTCATAAATCTCCATTTTAACAAAAAGAAAAGAAGTTTAGTTTCATCCTTAATTAAATACATCTTTGTTATAGCCTGCCTCAAAAATATTTTTGTTCCCCAAAATTTTATAAGGAGAACATCTTCCATGTAGGAATAGTTCCCCGTATCTGCCATTCTTTATAAAGTGAAGGAGAGGAATAAAAAAAATTCCTTGACCTGTGACCACCTTTGGATAAAGCTTTCTGGTACAAAAATCCTGGTGCCTAAAGGTATGTTCTCCACTGTTCTCTGGTGCAGGAGCTGATGAGTTAGTGCTTTAAGAGCAGAAATGATGTAGCATTACTTCCAAGGCACACTCAGACCCTATTCATGAACAAATTCTGCAGCAGTCAAGGTATATTCTTTTTACAATTTTCATGCACAGATGTTAAATTGAGTGGCATACATGTTCTTCGATCTTAAAAAGTAAATAAATACAGACTTTCTCAAAGTTTGCTGGTAAAGGAATCTTGTCAGTTTTGTGGGATATAGCAGTTGCAGTGATATCTAAAAATAATGCATTTGTGCCATAAAGTTGGCTTCTCTGGTTTTCTCTTTGAAAAGCAATGAAATATCACCCTCCATTTAGGACAACAGCTTGAGTACACCTCGTCTCTTGGCTACCTCTTCTTGTTTTCTCCAGCTGCATATCATAAACATTTTATATAATTGGTCATACTCCTGCCATTCAGTGAAGGGAAGATATAGTTTTACTTCACCTCCTTTCAACTCACCTCTTGGCTAAGAAAGGCATCAAAAAGGAGACTTGCTTAGCGTGAATTAGCAGTGTTTTATATGTATTAAAATATTTAATCTATCACACAGGCACCCAGAAGGAACTCTTATCTCTGAGTTGCTTGCACCTTGCCTTCTCCTCTAGCATCCCTTCCTCGTTCATCCTGCTGTACATACCAAACCTGAAGAGATGTATTTGTACCAATGATTTTAGAAGGAAGGCAGTGATAAGTGAAGGGGAGCCTCTCCCACTGCTGGCCTCGAGCATTTTACTTCAGTGTCAGAGAAGGAGATAAACTCTGTTTAAATTCCTGTTCCCTAGAAAGATCATGGGATTATTTAGATGATGTCTGGACAGTGCTTTGAACATTTGGAAGACCCACATAATGCTAAGCATTATGATGAATAATCTCCCTTTTCTTTTTAATACCCTAATTTCCAAATACATACAGGCAGCCAAAATACAGAGCTGAGTATGCCAGCAATGCTGGTGTAAATCCCTGGCAACACACATCAATATGCTCTTTCATGTGAAATTAAAACCTCCTCTTTGAGCATCAGTGGAAACAAAAGACAGGCACTCAAACAGTCAAAGGAAAAACAGAAAGTGGGAAGAGAGGTGATTGGGACAATGGACTGAGTTAACCTGTCTGCTCAACTCTAACCAAAGTGCAGATGAAGAAAATAATTTTCTGTTTAGCTGCTATCATGTTAGCCACAAAATATCCCATGAGGCCTACTCACAGGCCCTGACCAATTGCATGCCAAGTTTGATGCCCATCGTATTGGTTTTGTTTGGCAAGGTTTTGGTAGCGGGGGGGGGGGGGGGGGCGGTTACAGGGGTGGCTTCTGTAAGAAGCTGCTGGAAGCTTCCCCTGTGTTCGAGAGAGAGCGAGCCCATACCAGCCGGCTCTAAGACGGACCCGCCGCTGGCCAAGGCCGAGCCAATCAGTGATAGTGGTAACGCCTCTGTGATAACATTTTTAAGAAGGAAAAAAAAGTTGGGACGGAGAGAAAACTGCCGCCGGAGTGAGGAGTGAGAACATGTAACAGAAACAAGCCTGCGGACACCAAGGTCAGTGAAGAAGGAGGGGGAGGAGATGCTCCAGGCGCCGGAGCAAAGATTCCCCTGCGGCCCGTGGTGAAGACCCTGGTGAGGCAGGCTGTCCCCCTGCAGTCCAGGGAGGTCCACGGTGGAGCAGATCTCCACCTGTAGCCCGTGGAGGACCCCACGCCGGAGCAGGTGGGTTCCCGAAGGAGGCTGTGACCCCGTGGGAACCCCACGCTGGAGCAGGCTCCTGGCAGGACCTGCGGATCTGTGGAGAGAGGAGCCCACGGAGCAGGCTTTCTGGCAGGACTTGTGACCCCGTGGGGGACCCGCGCTGGAGCAGTGTGCTCCTGAAGGACTGCACACCGTGGAATGGACCCATGCTGGAGCAGTTCGTGAAGAACTGCAGCCCGTGGGAATGGCCCACGTTGGAGGAGTTCGTGGAGGACTGTCTCCCGTGGGTGGGACCCCACGCTGGAGCAGGGGAAGAGTGTGATCAGCCCTCGTCCTGAGGAGGTGAAGCGGCAGAAAATAACGTGTGATGACCATAAACCCCATCCCTGTCCCCCTGTGCCGCTGGGGGGGCTTGGTGGTGAAATCCGGGAGTGTAGTTGTGCCCGGGAAGAAGGGAGGGGTGGTGGGAAGGTGTTCTGAGATTTCATTTTATTTCTCATTACCTTGCTCTGGTTGATTTGTAATAAATTGAGTTAATTTTGCAAACTGAGTCTGTTTTGCCCGTGACGGTAATAGTGAATGATCTCTCCTGTCCTTATCTCGACCCGCGAGCCTTTTGTTATATTTTCTCTCCCCTATCCAGCTGAGGATGGGGGAGTGATAGAACGGCTTTGGTGGGCACCTGGTGTTCAGCCAGGGTCAACCCATCACACCCATCTTTCATTGCATGCAGTTTCTGTAGGATGTCTTCCACCTAAAAATCCAGTGTTAAAAGGTTCTGTGGCTCACCTTTATACAGCTCTCCTGGAGTGACCTGGGAGAAATGAAGAGCTGACAGAGAATTTATGGGTCAGGATTAAAGGGAGGGCAGGGACAGGTGACTTTATAGTGGGGGTCTGCTACAGGCCACCTAACCAGGAGGACCAAGCTGATGAGGCCATCTATAGAAAGAAAGGAGCATCCTCATCTTCACAAGCCCTCGTCCTCATGGGGGACTTCAATCACCCCAATATCTGTTGGAGGGACAACAGCAGGGCATAAGCAATTCAGGAGGTTCCTGAAATGCACTGATGATAACTTCCTTCTTCTTCGAGAGAGGAGTCAACAAAGAGAGGTGCTATGCTGGACCTTGTTCTCACCAACAAGGAGGGGCTGGTGGGGAATGTGAAGTTCAAGAGCAGCCTTGGCTACAGTGACAGTGAAATTGTGGACTTCAAGATCCTTAGGGCAGCAAGGAGGGTGCACAGCAACCTCACTACCCTGGACTTCAGGAGAGCAGACTTTTGCCTCTTCAGGAATCTGCGTGTTAGAGTACCATAGAATACAGCCCCGGACGGATGAGGGGCCCAAGAAAGCTCGTTAATATTCAAATAGCACCTCCTCCAAGCTCAGGAGTGATGCATCTCAACAAAGAGGAAGTCAGGCAAAAACACCAGGAGGCATGTATGGATGAACAAGGAGCTCCTGGACAATCTCAAACACAAAAAGGAAGCCTACAGAGGGTGGAAGCAAGGACAAGTAGCCTGGGAGGAATACAGAGAAAATGTCCAAGCAGCCAGGGATCAGGTTAGGAAAGTTAAGGCCCTGATAGAATTAAATCTGGCCAGGGACATCAGGGGCAACAAGAAAAGCTTCTATAGGTACATTGGTGATAAAAGGAAGACTAGGGAAAATGTGGGCCCTCTCTGGAAGGAAATAGGAGACCTGGTTACCCAGGTCATGGAGAAGGCTGAGGTACTCAATGACGTTTTTGCCTGTCTTCACCAGCAAGTGCTCCAGCCACACCACTCAAGTAGCAGAAGACAAAGGCAAGGACTGGGAGAATGAAGAACTGCCCACTGTGAGAGAAGATCAGGTTCAAGACTATCTAAGGAGCCTGAAGGTGCACAAGTCCATGGGGCCTGATGCGATGCATCCATGGGTCCCAAGGGAATGGGTGAATGAAGTGGCTAAGCCACTACCCATCATATTTGAGAAGTCGTGGCAGTCCGGGGAAGTTCCCACTGACTGGAAAAGGGGAAACATAACACCCATTTTTTAAAAGGAAGACCCGGGGAACTACAGGCCAGCCAGTCTCACCTCTGTGCCTGGCAAGATCATGGAGCAGATCCTCCTAGAAACTATGCTAGGGCACATGATAAATAAGGAAGTGATTGGTGATAGCCAGCATGGCTTCATTAAGGGCATATTGTGCCTGACAAATCTGATGGCCTTCTACAACGGGGCTACAGAGTTGGTGGATAAGGGAAGAACAACTGATGCCACCTACCTGGAATTGTGCAAAGCATTTGACACTGTCCCACACAACATCTTTGTCTCTAAATTGGAGAGACACGGATTTGATGGATGGACTCTCGGTGGATAAGGAATTGGCTGGATGGTTGCGCTCAAAGAATTGGCCAATGGCTTGATGTCCAAGTGGAGACCAGTGATGAGTGACATTCCTCAGGGATTGATATTGTACTGGCACTGCTTATCTTTGTTGGCAACATGGACAGTGGAGTTGAGTGCAGCCTCAGCAGGTTTTCCAGCGACACCAAACTTTGTGGTGCAGTCGACACACTGGAGGGAAGGGATGCCATCCAGAGGGACCTGGACAAGCTTGAGAGTTAGGCCTATGTGAACCTCATGAAGTTCAACAAGGCCAACTGCAAGGTTCTGCACATGGTTTGGGGCAATCCCAAGCACAAATACAGGCTGGGAGTTGAGTGGATTGAGAGCAGCCCTGCGGAGGAGGACTTGGGGGTGTTAGTTGATGGGAAGTTCAGCATGACCCAGCAATGTGCATTTGCAGTCCAGAAAGTCAATCATATCCTGGGCTGCATCAAAAGAAGCGTGACCAGCAGATCAAGGGAGATGATTCGGCCCCTCTACTCCACTCTTGTAAGAACCCACCTAGAGTACTGCCTTAAGCTTTGGGGGCCTCAACATAAGAAGGACATGGACCTGATGGAGCGAGCCCAGAGGAGGGCCACGAAGATGAACAAGGGGATGGAGCACCTCTCCTATGAAGACAGGCTGAGAGAGTTGGAGTTGTTCAGCCTGGAGAAGAGAAGGCTCCGGGAAAGATCTTATAGCAGCCTTCTAGTACCTAAAGGGGGCCTACAAGAAAGCTGGAGAGGGACTTTTTGCAAGGGCATGGAGTGACAGGATAAGGGGTAATGGCTTTAAACTGAAAGAGAGTAGATTTAGATTAGATGTAAGGAAGAAGTTCTTCACTGTGAGAGTGGTGAGACACTGGAACAGGTTGCCCAGAGAGGTTGTGGATGACCCATCCCTGGAAGTGTTCAAGGTCAGGTTAGATGGGGCTTTGAGCAACCTAGTCTAGTGGAAGGTGTCCCTGCCCATGGCAGGAGGGGGGATGGAACTAGATGATCTTTAAGACCCCTTCCAACCCAAACCATATGATTCTATGAAATCACCTTTATTTTGCTTTCCCCATACACAAAATCAGATAAAATACAATTATATACTGACTTTTGTAATTTTAAAGTCAGTTTTGATGGTAAAGCAGCTTGAAATTTCAAACTAAAAGGTATTATAGAAACATTACCAATATTAAAATTAAATACTCAGTTTATTATTGGTTTTAATGAAATGTCCTGAATTCCACACCCATTAACATTCAAACCACTTTGACTTGTGTGTAGCGCTGTTTCCAATTACAACCAGCTGATTTATCCAGTATGTAGGCTAGAGTCATAACACTTTCACTTGGCTTAACAATCCACCCATTTTACAAAGTCAATAAAGTACTAATAGTCCTCAGTTATAGTCTAGTTCTATAGTCGTTCTTGTGTACCCAGGAAAAAAGAGGAAATTAGGTTTGAAATGGACCTCCCTGTTCATCAAATTCAGTGTCCTTTTGCCACAAACAGTGTTTCTGTGTAATTATTATATAATCCCTTTCTTTATGCGTCAAGTTCCCTCAGTCCTCCTACTAGGAAATCTTCTAAGAAAAGAACCTCATTACTCTGTTTAGAAGCCTCCATCCAATTTCCAGCTTATGCTTGGACAATTCATATCCTTTTGTTCCTATGTCAACAACTGCCTTCAGCTTTATAGCTTTTTGCCCTCTGGTACACACCCACCACTGCCCCGCTCTATCTGTAGACAGGAATGATTCCATGTACTCCCACAAGTCCCTGGGAAAGTACCAAAGGGCTGCTCTGCTCATTTAAACAGAAAGAACCACAAAGTAAACCCAGCAGCTCTAGAGACCCAAACAGACAAAAGCAGGAAAAACACAGTAACCGGGTTTTGCTGCATGGGTACCTGGGACCTGCTGGTGCCACAGGCCACAAAAGACACAGGCGCTGAGCAGGATTCACCTGATCCTGATCTGTCTCGTTAATATTGAATCTGCTTGAACCCCTAAAGTACTTTTCTCTCTTTTCTGCCAGGGTTATGCCAGACATAAAGAAAACCCTTCCTGCCACTGCTGCCTGTGCTTGGGAAGTGGAATCTGCAGGGCAGACAATGCTGTTGGCACTCCAGCAGACCTTCACCAGAACCATGATGGATTGCTGTGCATGTCTGCAACATCAGTTATGCCCTCAAAATAGTGTGACATGTCCTAGCCACATCTTGGTAACCTTCTGGCAGCCTCTTTTGACCGAAGGTGGAAAAAAAGATGAACATAGTCAGGACAAATAGCAATGTAACTATGTGCTGGGGGTTGAGGGGGAGAGGTAATTATTTCCCACTAGTTTGAAGAAAATAATCCCAGGGGATTGAAAAAATGTCACAACTTTTTTTTCTTCATAAAAATCCACAATAAAAACAGACCATATTAAGCAGAAATGAGCCTACCAGAACTTATTAATAACTTGCATTTTTCCACTGGAGTGTGGCCAGTTACCCTTGGAAAAAATTCCTGTTTACTTTGTAGTGAATGTGAGAGACACACAGTCTGCCAGAAGCTGTTACGACAGTAAAAACACAGCCAGAGGCTGTCACAAATGGGGAAATCACAGAGAAAGTTAATTTGCTAACTTCAAGGACAAAGATTAAAATAATATCTGTTTGGTAAAAAGTTGTTTACTTTATCACATAGAAGACTTCAGTTGAGTTTACATGAAAGCTATTCTCGTTCAAAGGCAAATTTCAGATACTTCTTCAATAGTTAGCTTGTTTTAAAAATTTTATTAAGTTCACAAACAAAACTTCTTTTCTTGTTGTTCTCAGTTTGGCTGAGATTAATATTTTGCTCTACAACTGCACCTTTCTCTCACAAAGCCTCAGCCAGGATGGTTGCATTAGGAGTTCAGATGACGATGTCCTTGCTCAAGGCACTTCCTAAAATCTGAGTATTTTAGGGGATGATTAGACATGCTTTCTCTTCTGGCTCCTTAGCAGTTCAATCCTAAAGTGACTCCTACATAAATTATGTCCTAAAATGTAGGCCTGTAATTTTAGAAATCCCAGAAAGCACATATTTCCAGTACCCACAAGACTGAATTCTGAGGCCTGATTAAGATGCCAAGCTCATTCAAGAGGAAAAAGAGGGTAATATATAGCCCTTACAGCTCATTTATTTTTGTATTGTAAGTTTAGATTTATTCCTTTCTGATCTTCAACAAAGGTGAATGCAGTTTTTTTTATCAGTTTCCATACTTCTGTGTACAATATTTGTATTCCTTCTTTCTTGGTAAAGCTTAATGTGAACCATAAGATGTACATAAATGCACTTTCTCATGTTCATTTACATTCTTAATTCATCTTTTCATTCAATTTATCTATCTTTTATAAGTAACTTTCCTCTTCTCCCACAAACTAATCAAAGGCTCATGATCTACAGATGTTTGCTGTCTCAAATCAGTCATGTGCACCCCAGCTGTCATAACTTCTTTTTGTCTCTGATATACTTTCCTATTTTCTATCTCATTCCTTTAAAGCACATTTTCTAGTCTTTGTTGTTTTACTTTATACTTAAAACCAAGAGTATGTTTAAGGCTTTTCCTGAACCAGAATCCAAGAACTGGTGACCTGATAACCTTGTAACGGTAGTAAAAACAGGATGCAAATATCACCTCAAAGAGATACTTGAACGTATTTGGCCTTGTCAGAAACAGGAAATACCGGGAGTCTTACATAAAAGATTTCTAACCTAAATTTGCAGAGCCAAGGGGCTTAAATAAGGTTCAGATAAACATCCAAACTTTCTGATGATTATCCAAACTCTTTGAGAATCTGGAAGTATTGAGGTTCACTCATCAGCACTACCTTGAGTACATCCTGGAAGCAGCCTGCACCTTGAAGAGAGCAGTGATAAGGTTATGCTTTCCGGAAGCCAAATGCAAAAGCATTAATTAGATCATGTTGGTAGGAAGCTATGAAACAAGTGATGCTGTAGGGATTGCCAAGTGGCTCAGAAGAAATAAATCCGAGTTTATAAATGTAAGGGTAGGGTAAGAATATTGGTAATTATTCACTGTCCTAGAAAATGAGAAGGACAAGAAAGAAAACTTTTTGAGCACCTGTAAAAATTTCATAGCAAAAGGGGGAAATCCTCCCTCTTTAACCCACAAAGGAGGTGGCCAATGACTACAGCAAGAGAACAAGCTAGCACACCACCAAACATGGGAATAACCAATGCTGGTGATTCAACCAAGTTAAGACAGGAGTAACTCTTTTTAAAGTTCCTGTATTTATCAAGAGCTTGCGTAAACAGGGACATTCAAGAAATTAAATTTTAAAGCAGATTAATAAAATCTCTATTCAGAAGTCAAGTAACTTTAATTTGACTTTGGAAATGAAGCCAGCTATGTCAAATTAAGGCCAGTTTAATTCTGACTATGATTAACCACCCAGAGGCTTAATGCAGTTTGACTAATCCATGTTAAAATCACATTTTTTGGTTAATTTAGATTATTGCTTGAGTGTTCCTGTAAAGGCGACTCCTAAATCTCACTAATATTAATTGGCCAAAAGAAAGGAGGCCTTGCATTTAAGTGGTCTTTCTCCACCTGTTTCACAACATCTTAACTTTTAAATCTGTCCAACATAGTGCATTAAAATGGCAAAGAAACCTTCTGGGCTGCAATGGGCAATAACCTGGGTTTTTTTGTAAAATTACTCAAAATAATAAAAAGGGAAGGTATTTTCAGATCTGGTTAGTACACACAGCTGGTTGAAGGACCTCTGCAGACAGCCTGAGGATTCAGGGAAGATTGATGAATTGGGGGTACATACAAATGGACCAATTATGATCTGTAACAAGAGGGTGGAGGAAAATTCACTGTCTCCAGCTCCTCGCACAGATTCTTACTTTAAAAAAAAGAGCCAGAATTTCCATTCAGTCTCAACAACCAATTTACATAGATTGTTTTTTTTATCTTTAGAGGGCAAAAGCCTAGACACATACAAACTCAAGTCTTGCTTGGGCTAACTCTACTAGGAAGGGATTCCCACATTTTCTCCCAAGAACATCCTTTTCTCTTCTCTTCCATCTTACCAGTAGTAGCATTCATAAACATCATGTACCACTGCCAGATCATAGATATACCAACCAATCTATTTATTTCCACTTATTTCATGGACTTCAGATAAGGCCTTTTGCATTAGCTAGATACTGTTTACAGGCCCAAACTGTCAAACCTGACTAAAAATTGTTCTACTCTGGAGCACCCCTTGCCAGCTAATGCTTTTAATGAGCTAAAAGCAATCAGAGTGCTGCCTCATCAAAACCTCAAGAACTGCGTGTCTTACTACACCTTTGTCTATTTTTCCCCAGTTATAGTAATTGGTCTCCTAGGGGATATTGACTCTACCTTCACACCTGGCTTGCTTTTCCTTGCAGGCATGACAGCACTGCTACTAAATCATGAAGAGTCAGCTGTTGCAAAAAGGCTGGTACTCCCCTTTCTTCCTGCTGTGCTTTCTTTCCCATGCTGGACTTTCACAGTGTCATTCAAAACATGCAAACTGTCCATCACAACACATTGCCTCTCATATCTCCCAGATCAGTGACCACCCTTAAGTAACCCTAATTACTGATTATGCCCCTTTCTAGCATCTCTTTAGAAAGAAACAACATTTGTAGTTCTCATAAGTCAGGATTTTATATGCCAGCCCTGCTGGATTTAATATTTTCTCAAAGAAGATTGAGAGAAACAACACACTATTTATAGAAAAACTCTTACAGGGTTTTAATAGGGTCTCACGCAAAGCCATTGTTTTGCTTTCTTATGTGTTGTCCCTGTGGAACTATAACCCCCTGCTCTAAATTATCCACTCATATCTATTCATATGCAGCAATGAATTTCAAGACACCACAGGCTGGCTGCTAGTGCCAAAATGCTGTAAGGACATTTACTGCCATTTAGAATATTTTTACTTCAAAGGAAAGGATTAATGAAGATTATGGAAATGATCCTCAATCTCTGCATTTCCACTGACCTGTTTTTCCCCCAGATACCACATAATGATTTGTTAAACTATATGTTAGTTATATGATAGAAAAGAAATTTTCAGTGCAATGCAGAGTGGGAAATAAAATCTTTCAGATGTACGTACTGCTTCCAACATAAAACTCCTTTGAAGCACCAGTCAAATGCCCTTGGCACTCAGACCCCCTGTCCTGGACCAGTGTAGCACCATTTGAGGCAATATAAGCTCCCCCAGCCTTTCCCCATACCCAATAAATGTGTATCAACTCCAACACAAAGCACAACTGCTAGCACTACATCTGCACTAGTTGAGGAAAACATTTGCTTGCAGACTTTACTCACTTCTGGCCGCTCTCTGAGCTGCAGATCCACCATGAATCCACTACGTTAGTGGCTTTGTATAACCATGGAGATAGTAGGAAATGATCAGAGAGAAAACAAGATAAGTGTACTATGATAATGCATCTAAACACATGAAAGAAAGACAATTTAACTATCAGATCAGCAATGATAATAACAATATGCAAACTTTTAATCTTATTTCAGTTCTTAAGAGTATCTTGAAGTTTTGTGCCACATTATCTATACTGATGCTACCTACCCTACCTATCTGTATTGACCCCACCTTGACCTATATTACCAAAACTTCTATTTAAAGACATGAAGTATGTGACAAATCCCAATTACCTGCAGAGTCTTGTCATGCTTGAGAGTAGTCAAACAGTGGCACAAGTCACCTGGAGAGGTTGTGGAGTCTCCATGCTTGGAGATATTAAGAACTCAACTGAGCCTTATCTAAGCTCACCTTGACCTCCAGAGATCCTTCCAAGTTGTAATTTTCATATGATCATTCAGGTTGGAAGGAGCCTCATGATGTCTCTGGTCCAAGCTCCTACTCAAAGCAGGGTCAGCTCTGAGGTCAGACCAGACTGCTCAGGGCTTCATCCAGTAGGGTCTTGAAGATGTCGAAGGATGGAGATTGCACAGCCTCCAAGGTTTGATTATCTTCATGGTGGAAAAGTTACTCCTTATATCCAGTCTGAACCTCTCACATTGAGGTTTATGCTCCTCCCACCCTGCACTACAGTGAAGAACTCCAATTTCTCAATAACCTCCTCATAGGTACTGGAGGCTGCTGTGACATGCCCCCCAAAGCTGTCTCTTCTCCAGGCTAAGCCACCTCCATTTCCTCAGCTTGTCCTCACACAGGAAGTGCTCTAGCCCTGAGCATCTTGGAGGTCCTCCAATGAACTCACTTCCGTTTACAGTCTTCCCTGTACTAGGAACCCCAAACTGGGCACACTATCTGGATGTGATCTTCTGAGTGCTGAGCAGAGGGGCGATAACCCCCACCTTGATCTGCTGGCTATGCTCCTGTTCACACTGCTGAGGATGCTGCTGCCCTCAGTGCCGCCAGGGAACTATGGGCTGCCCTCTCCTTGATGCCCCCAGGCCACAGCACCTTTTCTGTAGAGCTGCCCCCAGCCAGGCAGGTTCAGGCTGGATCACTGCCAAAGACTGCTTTCCCAGGGCAGGGCTTTGCACTGACCTGAATTTCAGAAGCTTCATTTCATCCCACCCCTCCAGGCTGTCTAGCTTGCTCTGAGCGGCAGCCCTGCTCTCAGGCTGTCACCTGGTACCCCCAGTTTGATGCCATTTGCAAACTTGGTGAGACTGCTCTTCATAGCTTCCACCAGGTCTCTGATAAAGATGTTAAACAGGACAGGTCCAAGTACAGGTATCTGTGGTACTCCACTTTTTATCAGCCTCCAGGTAGAGAACCATGTCTCTGTGAGCCTGATCATCTAACTAGTATTTCAGATGGATGGACAACCAGATGGGTAGACTGTAACTCCTATTCTGTGTTTCAATGAACAATTTACTGTTTCATGTAACACAGAAAGGTTTTCATTTCCTTTTTCACTGTGTTCTGGAAGATGCTGGTCAAAGGACGTTGGAATCATTCAAATGTGCAAATGTCCTCAGTATGCCCATTCAGTGAAGTAAAAAATCTCAGTACTGATTTCAACAGAGTATTTAATAAAATTAATGCAGCTGATTTTGTAACCGTGGTGATATGGAAGAGTTCAAGGCATTATGATGAAAAATCATTTGAGAAAATAATTCATAACTATGTTTTGAGGTTTTGTTTGTTTGACTTTTTTTTTTTTTTTTTTTTTAAATCAACTAAATAGAGCAAGCAGTGCTAGCACAATTGGTGGAAACCTAAAGAAAGTGTTGTGGGAAAGTCTGTGCCAGGACTGCCAGATACCCATATAATTTGGTTTATAACCAGTCCCTCAGATATGCTAAGTTGTGAAGGAAAACAGTAGAAAATGTTCCATCAGTCGTTTCCCCCAAGGCCTGTTTGTTTTCATCACAATATCAAACTTGAAAAACCAGACTGTTTGGCTTACCCAGTCAGGTACCAGACTGTGGTGATGTACTGTGGAAAGGGAAATCCCCCTCTCCCTTGCTTACTTACTAATATGTTTCATTAGACAAATACAACAGGACTTATTCCAATACATTTGATATAATACTGTAACAAATACAGATAACACACTGTACAGAAGCACCTCACTTCCAAACTCATGGTACGCTATTTGAAAAACTACTTACCTTCCTTAAACAAACAGTTTTTAGATATCCAAATAGGTACAAGTCATCTCATCCTTAAAACTAAAGTCATCTTAATCAGTAGATGAGGTTACCTAGACTTTGCTGGGGTGACACTTTGGCTCTATTTTGTTTCAATGTAGATGTACTTGCATTTCAAAACAACTCATTAAGTCTTATCTCATTTTGCTGCAATTGCAAATACAGCAGACAAGTTTAAAAATAATTTTATATGCTGACATCTGTTTCGGAGGGATTTTCAATGGCAGATGAATTTCATCTCAATGGAAAATGAGTTTCAGATGCCAGACAGTGTGCCCATATTTGGTGTTTCTCCTTTCATCTACCTGGTTTCAAATAATATTTTACCAGGATCTGTATGCAGTACCTTACTGATAGGAACGGTTGCAGATACACTATCACTGCCAGAGGAAAAAGATAATTCTGTTCAAGTATCTTAATAGCCTCATGTATAGGTAGGAGGCACAACCGGTTATGTGCGTAACTATTGCAAGGTGAAGATTTCATCTAGTGCGGAGGCAGCTACGTTATATAGAGCTTCTTAAAAGTGCTCTATGCCAGCCAGGGGGACTCAGAGCTTGACACTGCCCCATAGTTGTGATCACAAACTTGATAAACAAATGCAAGTTGGCTTTTAATTTCTGGTACGTAAGAAACTGAAAGAGCAACTTTTTTGCCCCTGCCGATCAAGCCTTACGTGCCCTGCAATTATAATTTACAGCAGATGGAAAATTGCAGTGACTAAACCCCAGAAGCTGGTGCTTTTCTACTTTTAAATCAGTAGCTTAGTGGCTTAAGGTAAAACATTTGCCTATTGCTGGATCACTCTGAAAGTACGTTAAACAGTGGCTTAGGGAACAACCCTGAAAGTAGGTAAGCAAACATGAAATCTGGAACTAAACCTTGATTTGCAGGTACAAAGAGATCAAAGACACTCACACAAAACTCCTACACCCACAAATGATCTTCTCTGTGTTTTGTTAGAAGTACTGTGTGAGAGTGTGCAAAAAGAAGCACTTGTGAACATTGTGCACATGCAAATCCTGCCCAGCTGAAGAGCTCACTTCTGATCTCGAGAGCAGACCTCTTGTGCAATGCACACGTCTACAACCCTCTCGCTCTTGGAGCCACACAACCAGATTTGTCTTGGTTCCTGCTGGGGGTCCTTTGTGCTTTTGGCCCTTTGCCCAGCCTTTGCTGGAAGCCTTATTTCTACACCAGAAGCATAGCAAAAACTGGATTTTGGTATTCAAAGGCTGAGGAATGGTTCTTTTTCCACCATAAGATGGGGAGAGGGAGGTGGTATGGAAAGCCAAAAGGAAAGACTTAGAGTTGGCCTGTTGATCCTACTACCAGGAATAGATATAAAAGTGGAGGCAGATCCTGCTCTACACACCCCACTCCCTTCCTTCCCTTACAGCAGCCATCCTGTAAAGCAAACCAGCAATGCCACAGCAATCATGCTGCTTACAGTCAGCTGCTGCCCTAAACAATGCAATACTTTTCCAGTGATACAGCTTTCTGTGGGGAGACAAAAGCCACATACTTCTCAGGACTGTGTTGTTTCTTGTTCCTTGGTTTGACTTCTCCTTCAGCCTACAGTAGGAAGGCATCCAGCTGAAAGCCCAATTCAAAGTCCTTTGTGCAAAGCCTTTCCTCAACATGCTGGCAGCCATTACATGCTATAGACAACAGACATCCTCAATTCTCTTGCACCAGTATTAAGAGAAAGCACAGTTCAGAGAACATTTCTCCATTTGCAGTTTAACTCTGTTCCCTTCCAATAAGCTAAAGCTGTCAAGACTCCAATTAACATTTTCTCTGCCCACTGTTTACCCTAGTCTGTTAGGGCAGAACAGAGATTCATGGCTGTTTGTTACTTACAACAAGTAGACTTATAAAAAAAGTTGTCATGAGCTGCAGCATTTGAAAGCAGTACTGATGCGCAGGAGCATATCTGCTGTCTGGCAGCCTTCAGAACAGAGGGAAAGAGGAAACATTTTAGGTCAGGTCAGGGAGAGAAGAACTGAGGCAACGGGAGCAAGAGGAAAAGGTAACAAAGTCATATAGGCAACACAAGTCTAAAACTAGAAGTTCAAGGGCTTTTGTAATTTGTATCATCATGGCTTCTTTTGTCTTACGTGACTCTTAGCTGGATTTACAGGATCCAAGAGTGAAGTGTTGGGGAGGAGACAACCCTAGCTATAAATAACTGAAAAGAAAAGCAACAGGAGATTTTAAGGCCTTGCTGATTCAGCAAGAAGGCATGAAATTCCTCTCTTTCACTATTTAAACACATACTCAAAATAGAAATATTAAGAGCTAAAAGTAAGGATATTAGGGCAACTAGGATATGCTGACAGCCCTCATTGATCTAATACTCTCATTTAGTCTTTAAAAAGTGTAGGAGCAGGAATGTGCAAACCATAAATCGCAAAGCCAGCATCTGCAAACCTTCATTCAAGGTTCCTAATTGCTCTGTGATTCAACAAGACATGTGGCTCATTTTATTTATTATTTGTGAGTATTCAGCCACACTGACTGGTATTAGCACATGCTTGGGGAATGGCCTTTTTTCAGTGAGCTGTTGGCATATTTCCGTTTTGTTTTTAGGAGGTCAGTGGTTTGGGACCGGACTGAAACATTTCAAAGCCAGCATAAACATTTCTTTTCTTTCAAATTATCCTCAGGGAAAAATAACAGTCTGGCCATTGCACAATTTTAAGAGTTACAGCCTTACTTCTGCCAGTGCTTTCATCCGTTACTTACAGTAACAACAGTACACTTCCACAACCCTCAAGGCGCAGTTCACCACCTCAAAAGCATCAGAGATGGCTTTGTAACTCCAAGACCAAAGGCAGGTGCTGTTTCAGAGCATGTACATGTAATACAAGGAGAACAATTAGTGCTACAGAAATAGTTTTCAGAGCCTGTAGATTCATTTTAAAGAGTACAGCAATGCTCCGTAATGCTCTAGGTCATTGACTTTATATACAAAGATATACTGTGTTTTAATTGCACAATCCGTGGCAAGTACCTAACCAACACTCCCCAGGAAGACACTGCAAACACAAAGACAAAAGGGGATGAACCATGTTTATTTATCTCTCTTAAAACAAAGTGATATGCATTATTATTAGAAGATGCACTAAATAGCCTATATCCACCAAAAATACATATCCAGGTATGTCTCTATTTCACCTCAAGAAAACGATACCCTAAAACATGAAAAATGGGACTAATTTCCCCTAGGCAGAAAACACACACCTCCATTCACACTGTACACAGTAATCTCAAGAGAAACTGAGCTAGGTGACCCTGGTACAGCTCTGACTTAAGCGACATCCTTCCATTTCTGTTAAAATGCCTTATTATAAGCACTATGTTAATAAAATCCTTTTGAGTTATCTGAACAAAACTCCTAATTTGTTATTAGGTCACTAAAAGGAGAGAATTAGACCACCGGGATATTACTTACTCTAACTGACGTCCAAGCAGATAACTCAGACAAATTACTTCATAGATGGGTGGAGAATGGCTTTAGGTCATCAGAAAGCCAAACACACCACAAGGAGGGATAGCTCTTTTGAGACCTTTGCAAACCTACATCCTGCACTCCACCCCATTGACATCATGCCAACATGCAAGGGCTCAAAGCCATGCCTTAAGCCATCATTACTCAGCCTTTGGCTCACAAAATCTCAGAAACCAGTGGCAGAACAGAGTGACTTTCTTAAGACAAGAACTGAGGGAGGTAGAAGGAACCAAGTGCATCTCCCAAGGTTTTATGTATTTCACACATGTGGCAATTTTGCAGTTAAGTTATTATTTTGTAAAAGCAATCAGGTTGTTCACCTAAGTGCTAAGCTCTTTATCAAACTTCTTTTTACAACCAGACTACAGTGGAATACAAGCACGTGCAATTACAAGAAATTGAGAGCGGTGGCCTTTTGCCACTCTGACATGGTTGCTCTGAAGTGTTGGTTCTACTATATACCAGCCCTGTCCTCTTGCTTTCAGCAAGATCAAGTCTGTCTCTTCCACTTGGGTGTCAACACCCTCCTCCTCACACACTACAAACAGCATTGCAACACCCTAGTGTTAAAACATCCTAGTGTTACTACACCTTCTAGCTACTGCAGTCTTTCTTGCTTTTCACCTGCTCCCAGCTTTTTGAATACAAAATCTAAATTTTCATTGAAAAATATTATTGGAGCCTTATTATTGGAAGACATAAGTTTGAAAATAGCAACATCAAAAGATATAGGACTTACACTGTTGTTGACTTAGCAGTTATAACGTGTTAACCATTAGCAATGGGCTGCAGAATTCCTTCTCTTCCATGTAGGCAATAAACACAAGCTGATTTCTGAGTTAGGCATTGTGATTGCACCTGCAAGAAGACATTTTCCTATGGTCAATGTTTTCTTTAAAACGGGCAAAGTTATGAGTGAGAATAGGTGTGTTATTTATAAATGGTTTAAGCCAATTTAAATTTAGTGCTGCAAAAAAGGCATGTACCCACCTTTCCCTATTCCTACCCTCAGAGCTGTCCCAAGTCAGAAGATCCATCTGCTAATTAACAGAGGAAAAAAAAAAATAAATTGCTTTCCAGTCAGATCAACTCCCACATCTGGCTGGCAATGAAGTCACATAATAGTGCTGCTGACTCAGAGAGAGGCATGATTAGCAATTTTAGAGAGAGCAAACTTCAGATCTATTAAGACAACTGTAACAATGAGTGTTCAGTGCATCCCAGAAGGTAAGTGACTTACTTTGCTTGAGCTTTGCTTGAAGAGTCCAGAAAGAAACCCTCGGTGGCCCTCCACTGAAAAGGAACCTGGAAAAAAAAAAAAAGACATATATTACTAAAGACCAGCATTAATGTTTGCAATATACTACACGTCATCTAAAGATATAGCGCCAGGGAGTATCTGGAAATGAGAAACTAAATGTGATATGAACTAGACAGAAAAGTGGGAGGAGAGGCCTTTGACCATAGTCACAAAAGAGCTATAAACAGAGTACGCTAGGAGAGAAAAACATCTGAAACTGGGCCCGGCAAAGATAGAGCATACTGAATAGAAAAGTACTGTCCGTGTAAGGGTGTACCCCACCCCTCCCACACAGCCTAATTGATTTACTCACTGCTTGAGAACAGCTAATTCAATCTGAAACTGGCCTTTACCTGTCATGGACTGAAATTATCCACTTGAGCAACTAAAACATATTTTATATTCTGTACAGTTCTATTCTATTTGTATTCTATAACAGGTCTTAGGACCTCTGATAGAAGCCCAGGTTTCAGAAAAACGCAAGCACAGCTCTGTATCCCAGGAAAAATAAGTTAACAGTATTTTCCAGCATATTCAGTGAATATTATTGCCAGCACTGTGAAGTCTGCTTTCTGCAACTTGGAAAAAACCAAACAGGCATAAAGCAAAATAGGAAGAAACAAAGGAAGCCATAACCACACATAAACAGTCTGAACTTCCTCCTCCTTCCTTAGCACGGGGCTTTGTTTTTCACCTCACAACTGTTTAGATGTTACAAGAGGCTGGAAAGTCAGCTATTAATCATCTGAGTTCTCAGGCCCTTGAAGCTGAAGTAACTCACTGTTCATCCCTGCATTAGGAAGCAGTAAACACCCTTTTTTCAACCTGAGTTTCATGAACTGCAAAAAGTCAGATGCTGAGAACCTGAAGAGGTCTAGATACATCCTACTGGTGTCAGTAGCTAACCTCCAGTTGATTTCACTGGAGAAAGACTGTATTCAAAATACAGTTTTATATTCACTCCAGCCTTTCCTCACATGAGGAATGGTTCAGCTCATCCTGTTCCTCAGTAGATAATAGGGTAGACAACCATGGGCAGAGCAGAGCAAAGAAAACAGAAATCCTCTGGGGGCTGAGGGAAGGGCAGAAAGGAGAAGAAGGAGGGGGGAAAAAAAAAGAAAAAAAAGATTGGAGGTAGCAAAATAGGGAGAGAGAAAGGAGTCCAGTGTATTACCAGTGCAGCAGTGACCACATCACGTGTGATTTATAGCATACATTCCACATTTGACTAACAGGAGCTGTAGTTATTCTTCTCCTTTACTTTTGTTACCCCTGCACACAGTAAATCCAACTCAGGAGAAAAAAAAAAAAGAAAAATAAAAAGAGTGCTAGCGTATTTCAAAACACTTTGAAATAATGGGCAACAACATAAGCAAGAGATGTTGGTAAACCTGGAACAAAACCAGCTCTCTGTTGGAAAAAAATTCAAGCCCTGTCAAGGCTAGCATGTGTAACACTTGTCCTTCACTTACCATAGGAGCAAGACATCAGTAAGAAGCAGATGGTTGAAATAAATGACAGAAAACGCTACAGTCCCATGTGAGTCCATTTGGGAATTTGAAGCTTGCAGATGAGCAGCTTTGTTGGGAACCCAGATACAAGTGTGTGTATGCAGTACACAAACATGTCACCTTATACACATCTGTGTGCAAGACTGATATGTATGTGACAGAGGTAAGAGGTTGACTGAGGACTGCCTGCAGTGTGACTTTGAACGAGTGGCTCAATGGTATGTTATGGATCAGTAAGACCAGCTGAAAGAAAAAACAAGAAAATTATCCTCCAGCACTCTGGAAAATGGTATTTATATATACCTAGATACAGCCTTGCTAGTTCATAAGGATGTACCTGACTTGATCACAAACTTCTCCTTTCACATCAGATAATCTGTAAAACCCCAAACTCTGTCTACTCATGCCAAAGGGTTAACGAGTCCTCAGCTGTATCAGTTATATCTGTAGGACACGAAGCATTTCAAACACCAGTATAGTTTCACTGAAGTGGGTAGAAATAAGTCGCTGTTCTTCAGAGCCTTGTGTTTTAATTGCTTGTAGAAGGTAGATTGTAGGTTTAATTGCTTGTAGAAGAATGTCATGCTAAAAATATTGAGCAATTCACCTACTTGTATATGAACACTTATTCCAGGTACATAAATGCAGCAGGCAGGTAAGTAACAGTTTGATTTCATCAACATAACCCTTACCAAATTATTGAGCTCTTTACCTTAGAAATTGTATGGGTTTAGCTGGGCCTGATATGCAACTGCAGAAGGTGGATATATGTCTTGATAGAAAGCAAGTCCACATGTTTGATGACTCCGTCATTTTTTCAGAAACCTTTCAACATATTATGAACCAATATTTCTAATTTTGCATGAGAGCAATGGGAGACTGGGTTTGCCTACAGCAACTGATGATCCACAGAGATTCCTCTTTATGCAGTGCATGTTCTTGCATTGTCTAAACACAGTGAGAAAACAGTCTAATGTGATTTCAGACCCCTGCCCCTTTCATCACTAACCTAGAGTTGTTTGTGTATCAAAAGGAAGAACACGCAACGTGCACTCAACCAGACAGAGCTGAACTGCCTGCAGCCAAAATACTGAAGATTGGATATGTAATTTTTATTCTTTTTTAGTATAATCATTCTGTCATGTATAATGGCTGCACAGGCATAGTTTGGGCTTTTGAAAACCTAAAGCAAAGCTTTACTTTATTCCTGTAAATCTCATGGGCTTCAAATTGAAACATTCCCTTCTGTCAGCAGCACAATGCTTAGCAATGAAATTCCATGGCCCAAATAGGACTTTGATGTCTTAACTACACTTTGAAAATAGATTGTTATTAATGATTTTGTTATTTGGGGGGGCATATGAGAAACAAGCGCCTTAAAACATCTGTAACCCCATAAGGAGTGTGGGAAGGAAGGGACTGAACAACAGATTACCCCCAAATTCTGTTTTCCTCAAATGCATTTAAGACTGGAAAATTCTGGAAGTCTGAGAGTGGAGGAGGCTAAAGGTGTTGGGGGTGTGTAGGGAAGGGTACAAAGTATCTCCGTGAGGAAGAAATTGTTTGGTATATTCTCCAACCCTAAGGAATTAATTAGGCAATGCTTATCAGTGTGCTTCAGGTGGAGAAGCCGTGAGAGCAATGGAGAGTTGGGGCTTTTTGCTTAGTTGTGGAGCTTGGAGGGCAGCAGGGGAGTAATGCAGAGATTACAAGAAGAGATACTGTGAAGTCCCTCCCCAACCAAAGTGAACAGTCAGCTCAAAATAAATGAAGTTAATGGAAAAAAATATTTCATATAAAATTTTTTGTTTCTCTGCCTGACAAGATTATTTACAGCTCATAATGCCATATATCAAATTACCTCAAGTATGTGGCTTCATTTTCCTCAGAGGGTAACAAGAAATGTGGTCAGCCTTGTTTTACAGGAAGGGAATTATGGCAAAAAGAGACCAGATGACATGCCCAGAGTCAGCCAGGCAGTCTGTGGCAGAGGTGGGAAAGGGTCAAAGTCCTGTCTTTTTTAGATGCTATAACTGCAAGATCACAGTTGCTTTCCTAAATGAAACTGGTATTTTCACAGTGATTAGTCTGAGCTGCAGTGCCCATATTGTGATCAGAGTTTTGGATGCCTGGCACCTAGGGCATTCAAAACACTGTTTCAGTGTGATTCATTACAAAGGAAGAGGCCAGCCACCACACTTGGATCCAGATTTTCAGTTTTTGAAGTGGTCAGTGCTAAAATGCTGGTTCTGACAGCACCTGCCTAAACTTGGTCAGGTCCCCTGTGTCCTACCATTACCTTCAAGACATACAAGCCTTCCAAACAAATAATAACAACCTATATGCTTGTGATCTGGTCATAAGACCTCCTAGAGGTCATAAACCTAGGAGCTCATAGACCTCCTATTGCTTGCTGTGCTTGCTTGCTCCTCCTGTACTTGCTCCTATTTTTAGCAAGCACAGTCCAGTAACAGCACGTATGCAGCCATAATTTCAGCCCTGATGAGTTTTTAGGCTCAGCAGTTTAGGGAGGAAATTCCACTAGCACAGCCACTACAAGATTATCCAGAAGAGGGAGTGCATAGCATACATAGATGTAAATCAGTACTTTGCTACACTATGTCCTCATTGCAGAGCACAGAGGCTCTGCAAATGTCCAGCATGATTTTAGACTCTGTCACATGTTCAGTGCTGCATACCACTCAGTGAAATACCTACTGCACAGCTCATCCAACAATATATCACTCCTCTTTGTTGTATGTCTGTTTGAGATTTTCTTGGTTGTTTTTAAATTAAAAAAAAACCAACTTATTTTTGCTTTTCGATAAGCTTGTTTTACATATTTGCTTGCTAGTCAAAATTAATTTCTCAAACTACAATTTAAGTAAGTTTGGTTCCAAGTCCCTTACATTTTTTCTTGCTCTCTGATTTGATAAGTAACTTGTAAGATATTTTGCAGAATGCAAATTCAGAGTTAACTGCTCAGACTTATTCAAGAGTGAAGTTTATAAATACACTTTCTGTGAACAGCAGAGTTTTTCCAAGTAGAACTTCCACTTATGTTTATCTGGTTTTTTAACTACAGACCAAAACGGTACCTAGACAGCATTGTAGGTGCCCTTGACAATTTAAAAGGCAGTTGACCACAAGAACAAAGCCACAGGCAACCACCCTGTACAGTAATTAACTGGTTAGACCTAGATTATGAAAAGGAAGGAAGAAATGGGCAGGCATATTACAGCAAGTTTATAAAGAAAACAATTCTAATAATATTTTCATGGTTTTCTTAATTTCTACATTGACACATGTCCTCTCCCTCCCCCTCAATACACACTGTTCAATATCCTACTGAATTACATTCTTTTTATATTGGACTAAATCTCTGACCTTGGTTTGACTTTTTTCCTTTTTGCTTATCTTTGTCCTTCTCTCTAGTTAAGAAAATACCCCACAAGACTTAATTTTGAAAGAAGGATTGAAAAGCTATATTAAGTATGTTTAGCTCCCAGTAACAATATAAATAGTAATAACAGGACTCTTTAAATGATTATTACCTGGTTTTATGTGCCTTCCTTACCTAACCTCTCTCTCTCTTTTTTTTTAAAATGTCTTTTACAGATTATCAAGAGCTACTATTCTGCTGACTTTCATTATTCATTAAAAATGAAGTTCAAGGTCATTGTAGCTACAACTGATAAATACATGTTGTTATTACGGTTTCAAAAATAAATAACTTCCATTGTAGTGCAGCGAGTAAGATTTTGAAAAGAAAAAATTGGAAGATACTTCCTGCCTGTGCTGGACTATGAAGCAATTCTATACAAGTGGGCTAAAAAGAAAGCCACCGCTGTAATTTAAATTATCAGTACAATATACTGCTTTATCTTGCTCAACTTACAACCTCTTTCTACAGAGGAACCAAACCACCAAGTTCAGGTAACAACTCCTGGTAATCTTCAGCAAGGTAAGTAACTGGGGAAGTAATCAGTGTTAACCTGCCAAGTTATTAACATTGTTTCAGCTCTGTTATAAAGCCCGGAAAAGTTTAAGGCTCAGGTCCAGACCAGATTCACCTGATCTCTGACTACATGAGGAGCAGAAGGAGCCTGAGGAAGGCACAGACTGACGTGCTGGGCAGCAACAAAGCAGAGACACGTCTTATAATGGGTCTCACTGCGGAAGGCATTTATTTCTTTCGGAGACTGGGAGAAGAGGCAGCAATTGCTTCTCCTTTCACTGAGTGCACTGGGCAGTTTGCTGGCTGTACACAACGGGGGTATGCGTTGCGATTCCTGGACAAGTGTCAGAGGGCAGGGAAGTGCCTGCCAGCTGGGAACCTGAAGGTCTTCTGACTCCCAGAGGCAGTGCAGGGAAGCGATCACATCCAGCGCTGGTGGGTGCCGAGCACTTGGGTGAGCTCTAAGCGATAAGGGACGAAGCACCATGCAAGAGTTATTGCACAGCCCAGGCTCTGCCGTCTGACGCAAGAGCTAGCAGAATATCTATGAACGTCTGGAGAGCAGGAGATAAATGCCACTTTGCGCATGTGTCTTTTCCTTTTTAGCATGCCTAAGTCAGTAGCATTGAAAGAGACCTTCCAAGGTGCTTTTTAGGAGAGAGAGATGGCAGTAGACTTTGCTTGCTGATACAGGCAAAGTAATTCTGACTTGTTTCCATGAAACTCCCAACGTTTTTCCAGCATAAGGATGACTGGGCACACACAACAACTTGCACCACAATGCTTGGCAAAGATACTAGCTTTTGTTTAGTAGCATCCAAAGGACTAATAAACCACTTAATTATTTGCATTCAAGCATACAGTAAAGTCATCTACAATAACATTAAGCATATCAGCTTTGTCAACTGACTCAACCCTTCACTGCAGTTGCTATGAATGGGATGGAAGTTCAAAGGCTTGCTGCTAACAAAGGCTGGAAAAAAAAATAATCATCCTCTGTTTATTTGTATCAGTTATTCAAAGAAAAGAAGGGAATTGCAGTAAGTGGCACTAGTTGAATAACTAGTATCAATAACAACAGTCACAGAAAGTGGAAAATGATGACAAAACTAGAACCCAGTGTCACAGAGGGCTGGAATCGTGGTATAGAGCAATGAATTACCCTCACCTGACTTTGATTTCTTCAAAAGATTAGGGTATGTAGTTCCTTTTACTACCTGCCCCAAGGATTGATTTGCTAATTTTCTAGAAGCTGAACCTGATTCCAAAAAGAAACAGTTGTTATTTTTGTTTGACTTAGTGGTTGAGCTAAGGTTCAGCTGAAAAAAAACCCCAAACAAAATCTGCACCATGGTGGAATCCAGTGCAAGCTTTTCTACAGGAATTTCCCATGAGGAGAAAACAAGTCCCTACTTGTTGACCAAATTTCTGGACTGAAGTGTAGGAAAACAAAAAGCTACGGAACATCTTGTTACACAAAGCAGTTATTCTTAGGTTAACTTAGGAGCCGAAACTCTCTGTATAATCATTATAGTCTCCTGAGCTACCCAAAGCATCTAACTTAGAGACCTCACTCCTTCTATTAAGCCCAAAGGGTATTTTGGTTCATAGGTTACAGCAATACCTTCCACAAATACTTATAAAATAGTTGTTTGGAATACCTTGCAGTTTTGACCTCCTTCAGTTTCTTTACTCCTTGAGTTTTTGCAGGGATTTGCATACCCATGTTAAAATCTATTTACCTGTCTGATCTGCTAAGAAAATTCATTTCCTGCTAGAGTAGGAATTTTTTTTTTTTTTTTTAAATATGAATACATGATGCTGGCAGAGTAGCCATCAAAGATAATGAAGCATTCCTAAGTCCTGGGCCCCTGATTTTAACCAGCCAGAAGATACTAACACTGACAGTTTGTATTTTATCTTTTGTTTTCAAAGTTGTCAGGTAAACATAATGCTTCCAAGGAGATTCATAGCATATTTGAGGTCCTACAAGCTGTTTGAAAAAAGAACTATGACGATTTAAATGTACCTTTCTTTCCCTTTATAGTGTCCAAACAAACAGTACACAGAAAGGTTAAAACGAGATAAGGAAGAAAGAAAATCAACAGAAATTTCCATTGTACACTTGTTTGCACAAATTCCTATCTCACATGTTTGCAAAGACCACAAATATCAGATGTGCCAGTCTTCTTGAAGAGGGTTTGGAGGTCTTGGGGTTTTGTTTTCTTTTGTTTTGGGTTTTTTTAGGAGGCCTTAAGTCTTACCAGTTGCCAGCAGGGACTCCACAAAAAAAAACCCAAAGCAACAGTAACAACAAACCCAACCTCACACCCCCCTGCTTGTTCTTTGGATTTCTAGGGGGGTGGGAGGGTGGGGAGGGGGAGCTTTTTCCATTTTTTAAATGGATCATTTGCTAATTTGCCAGAATGACACAAGGCATTCAGTGAAGTAGACCTGTGCCTTATATGCAAAGCTTAGGCACCAGTGCAATAAAATACAACAACTAGCATTTCAATTCTCCAAGCAATTTCCTTATTCCAAATCTGCAGTAGATTTTTGATTTTACAGAAAGTCTTCACTCATTGGATATCTACTTGAACCACCAGTTCAGCAATACTAACACATCTGCAGAACAGCAGCATAGGGAGCCCATGAAAAGGACATATGATTCCCACCCCCCCAGTAATGCCTAAGACCCAGTTGAGTGTATTTCAGCTCAGAGCTGCTCTGCTGCAAAGGCAGTAAACCTATACAAAGTCAGCATTCTTCCAGGAGTAAAAGCCAAAGTAAACACCACAGGTTTAAGGAAGGAGACAACATATACTTGGGTGAACTTGTTAAAAATAGAGAGAAAGGGCAGCTAGCAGAGAAATATTTGCAGGTTTTGTGACAACTTGAGCACTGTACTGGAAATACAAAGCAAATGTTTATCCAAAAGGTTTGAGGAAGAGATAAGAGAAAAAGGCATGGCCAGACAGAATAAGGGAAGTTGTTAAGCAGGCATCCTTCAAAAACCTGAGGTTGGGTACAAATGAAGACAACAGGAAGCACTGCAAACTCTAGCAGGTTAAATGTAAAAAACAACAACAACAACAACAAAAAACAGTAAGGCAGGCCAAAACAAACTTTTTGAGGAACAATTTGTAAAAGGCAAAGAAGAGGTTACTGAACAAAGACAAAAATGAACTCTGACCTGACATCAGGATCCGATCATGTTCATCCAACAGACTGGTGACAGATTCTGAAGGATTTCAGCGATGTGATTGGTGGATTATTAACTACGACCTGTAACATCCCTATTGAAACTAGAAACTTGGGAAGTGGCAAGTAACACAACAACTTTTAACACGGGTATCAATAGAGGTCTGGAAAACTACAGAGTAGGATATCTGACATCTGAATCAGGCAAATTTTCAATTTCAAAAGCTTTTGATTTTAAGACTAATATCTTCTAGATGATCTAAAACCTGATAAAACTCAGTGTAAGGCACAGGGTTCCTGTGGTCACATTGCTCTTATGCGCTTCTCAAATGTGGATCACTATGGATTGGAACAGACAGATTTTGTGTATTTTCCAAAGGCAACCCCCACCTGCAACAGTTTTACAGTAGTACAATCTTGAAGTGACAAAGGCATCAATTACTAAGATTAGCTTACTGGTCTCTGAAATAAAGAATAATTTCTTCTTCTCTTTTGACTTATCCTGGCAGTGATGAAGGCATTGGTTTTAATGTTTGATTTTGGTAGTTTCAAGATGACCACATACCAGAGCCATTCAGAAGATTCATGCATCCTGTCTCATAACATTATTTGGAACTAGTTCTTCATGTTTTGTTACATGTAGAGCAATTAAATACACTTAAAGAACCAATGTATTTCATATTCAATTTTTTCGGGTTGGAGTCTTTTGCCCACAAGTTATAAGAAAGCTTCAGGTCTTGTTCTGCACTTTTTTCCACCCATGACTAATGTTATCACCTAGGACAAAAGTTCAAAATCGGCTCCTACTGTTGCTAGTGAAAGTATCCATCGGAATGATTACTAGCACAGCATTAGACAGCTGCTCACAGGGATAAGAAATTGCTGGAAACAAGTCCACTCAATAGTTATACTACAAACATCAGAGTAGTTAGGTGTAACCCCAAGCCGATGTAGGCTTGTTTTGTAAATCAAACTCTTACACAACAGAGATTGATTACACTTTATCAAGTCTTCTCTGGTGGCTGATTTAAAATTCATACCAAACTTGGTCCAAAAAGACAGGTCCATTTATAATTTTCTCCTCCTTATTAGTAGATCTTCGATATCAATATGAGATCACTCTCATTTATCCTGTCTAGTTATACTTGAGTTCTCTTGATTTTATATGGATGAACTGCAATTAGTTGGGGGGAGGGGGGGACTATAAGCTTGCTCAACAAAAGATCAGTGTTGCTACATCCAGGATGTTGAGAACACCTGGGTCCCTTTATATTCCTTCCTGTGACTATGTGTAAATGGTTTTAATGCCTGTTATAATTACACAGAATTAGAAGGCACTATAAATTTGTGTATGACTATGTATTTCATGTGCTATTTTGAACAAAATGGGTGTGGAAAGAAAAACACTAGGGAAGTTACTCCTGACATTGGGGGGGGGGGGGGGAGGAGAGAGAGAGACTAATTAAAGTAAACACACAAACCCTTAGTCACGTGAGTAATCCTTTCCTCTGCGCATCATTTTACTGACGTCAGGTGACACTCCTTGTGTGAGGCAGGATTATTTATATGATCAAGGGCTTGCAGGATTAGGTCCAAACATTATTCCAGAAAGAGTCCTCATAGGTATCCAAGATTTATCTTAATTATTTTGCCCTTTGTAAAGTACTCATTCAACTGAAATTCTCTCTGGTAAATTCAATTTCTTCTCTAAGCTTTCTATTACCTTTCTATTGGTTTCTGGTTATTTTCTTGCACTCATAGTGATTGGAACAGTGACCTAAGGTTTAATTTGGCAATATAAGATAACACTGTTGCAAGAATAGCTTGCACTAAGCTCCTGATATAAGTCTGGTTTTAGTTCATCATTACGAAGGATCAGAGTTTATATGCTCTCACTGAGTTCAAGCAATGCCAGTATATCGCTACTTCCCTTGATAAGATTCCAGTGTTAGATTATTACATCATAAATGCAGAAATCTGGCTTGCACAAAGCTTTAAAGCTTTTAATATATAAATGACAAAAAAGAAAGTCTCCTTTTCTCATATAATTTCAGTCTTATTATGCCTCTATAGTAAAAAATGATGGTCTGTATTATAACAGTACTTAATACATATCAGTAATATATCACCGTAATAAAGTCATATATCATATTCATCCCTTTTCTACTGAATTTTTAGCCTTGCCCCAATCTTACATGATTTTATTATGAATTACACAGCAGTATATTTAGAAAATCACTACCACAATCTTAGCTCACTAGTGTATATGATTTTAATTATGCACAATGGAAAAGAGACAACAGGTTTTTTAGTTTAGAAACTATATCTTCTTTGACACTTGTTGAAATAGTGTTGGCCCTTAAAATTGAGTGTATTAAATTATTCCTTTACCAGAATACCATAACAGAGTGAATGATAATAAATTGTTTATACTGTGGCACCTTGAACCCTCTCTCTTAAGCAATAAAAGGGAGCTGGACATATCCTTGTGTTCCCATCTGGACCTGGACCTGGGACCTGTAGGTGTGTGCATGTCGTGGTTTAACCCCAGCCAGCAACCAAGCACCACGCAGCCACTCACTCACTCCCCCCCAGCCAGTGGGATGGGGGAGGAAATTGGGAAAAAAAAAGCAAAACTCCTGGGTTGAGATAAGAACAGTTTAATAGAACAGAAGAGAAGAAACTAATAATGATAATGATAACACTAATAAAATGACAACAGTAGTAATAAAAGGATTGGAATGTACAAATGATGCGCAGGGCAATAACTCACCACCCGCCGACCGACACCCCGCCAGTCCCCAAGCGGCAACTCCCTGCCCCCCCACTTCCCAGTTCCTAAACTAGATGGGACGTCCCATGGTATGGAATACACCGTTGGCCAGTTTGGGTCAGGTGCCTTGGTTGTGTCCTGTGCCAACTTCTTATGCCCTGGCTGGGCATGAGAAGCTGAAAAATCCTTGACTGTAGTCTAAACACTACTGAGCAACAACTGAAAACATCAGTGTTATCAACATTCTTCGCATGCTGAACTCAACACATAGCACTGTACCAGCTACTAGGAAGACAATTAACTCTATCCCAGCTGAAACCAGGACAGTGCATGTTTATGTGCTTTTGTGCTGTGTGGTCAAGTGCACAAGTTTTCCCAGAAGTTGAGCAGTTTTTAGTTATTTTGTCCCCTGCTGCACTCCCAGCACTCAACTCAGTTCCCCACTGCCAGGTTTAAGATGATGGAGAGAAAATGAGAACTCATGCTACTGTGAAAGAGTAGAGGTGTTCTCAAGGCCAGTTTTAAAGCATGGAAACAAGAACTTCTGCTCTGATAGATCTTGCAGCATACACCCTGCATGGCATGAAAACAGAGAAGGCAGCAGAAGATGGCCTCCCAAGGGCCATTTTGTTTTAGTCTTGATACAAAAGAAACATATACACTGGCATCGCTTACCAATTAAGTCATCACCTGATGTCCATTATCCCCTGTGGCCACACAAAAAACTGTTGATCAAGTTCAAGATAGACACAAGTGTCATTGCTTTCCAAAATAGCACTGACTACAGGACTGATAAAATTTAGGCTTGCAACAGAGAAACTCAGAATCAAACTGTCAAATAGATTTAAACCCCAGATTTGCAGCTAGAAGTAACTATCTCAGTTATTACGCCATACCTAACATTGTTTCTAGATTTAACATGTACGCACACACTGAGCTTCAGGAAAATTCTACTGCTGTGGGAGTATTACAGTGAAGAGGACTCGAACTCCACATTTTTGTAGCGTCCATTTTGAAGGGATAGAGTTTGTTCTGTGGTTGTGGCTAATGACCCATCAATCACTTCCACAATAATTGAAAAAGCAGTAGATGTCTCACAATCCTAACCAAGGGCAAGAAGGGATGAGTAACAAGGCATTTAACAATATCTTTTGAGGAATTTATGTCTAGAAGGAACTCAGCTGGCACAAAACCTCATCACTACTAAAATGAGCTTCTAAATTTTAAGTTTCCACCATTGCAACACTGGATCCTAGCCTCAGCACAAGCAGGAGGAAAACCATTCTCAATTAAGAATCCATTTTCATATCTGCTGGATTCCCTGTGCAATTTCAGGTTTACTCGTTGTCCTTAAACCAGATGCATATAGAGTAATTTTTTGACCTGCAGGAGTGACTTCTGGTATACCATTAGTATGTAAGAGTAAACAACATAAATGTTGGTTAGTGTCATCAGAGTAAAATGTAGCAACACTCCGTCCTTGCACCTGCAACCAAACACACCAACTTCTCTGTTAAAAACAGATGTGCAGAATGGAGTATTCAGCACACAGTCTTCTGTACCATGTAGCACTTAATATATTTCATATGATAACAAGGCTCCTTAAAACTAACCCTAACCAGATACAGGGGTTTCGTATTGTAACAGCTCAGGAAAATACAAAGGGGGTCTAACTGTAAAATTGGGACCCATAGCTAGACACAAAAGCTAGTTGCCATTGTGTTCAGTGATGTTCAGATCCTGATTTTGATTTTTTTTAAAAGAGTCACTTGCTAAACACAGATTACACTCTAGATCAGAGTTTCATGTACCCACAGTCTACCCATTTAAGAGAGGTGAACAGTGAAACATCGGGTTTAGTAGTATAACTAAGATGTAACTATATATGTGTCAGAGTGAGAAAGATGTACCTGAAAATGCAGGACTTTTTAATGAGCTTAGAGGGGGAAAAGAAATTCATCTTGCACAGAATGCATCACCAAGGATCATAAAACACCTCATGGACAGACAATGAGCAACAGGTGCAGAACTCCTGCAAAACAAGCATCTCTGCTGCAGCTCAGTCACTGCGTGCTTTACGATGTATTTCTCCTGAGAACAGTAAAGCCATGTTCCCCTGATGCTTTTCATTATAGAAACAGGTTGAAAGTGAGAGCTGCAGTCCTTCTAGTGAAGCATCCCAGATGTGCCTACTTGCCAGGAAGTGCTATTTTCTCTCGGATTCCTGTTACTTCCATCCTCTCCAAAAGTGGATAAGAGCATGAGTCGTGGCTTATATTTACACAAACCACTGTGAACCCTAAAATGAACACAGTCCTTTAGGTAATTTGATCAGTGTCACTGAATAAGCCTGCAAAAGATTCAAGAACAAGTATTCAGGAGTTTCACTTCCAATCTGTGTGGCACTTGATTTAATTTTTTATGTTGGGGTTTTGGGTTTGTTTTTTTTAAAGGGTTAAAAGCTGTAATTCTGCCCCAAATGGCAATACTCTATATGTAAATGAGAGGGGCAAAAAAACCTACAAAAGATAAATGTGGAAAAATATTTCATAGTGCAAGTGGCAAAGTAAGTACCCTCTTTTTCATCAAAATCCAGGTTAATGAGCTATACCTATTTGTTACGGTTTAAAACGATACCATTGGTGATATCCTTGGGACTCAAGAAGCAGTGCAGCAGGTCCACCATACATACAGTAGCACTGCTTGAGCAGTCGGCCAAATGTTTGAAGTGAGCTATTGCATTTTTGCATGAGTCATTTGTTTATTGTCAGCTTTAGCAGATGAATCAATGACCCTGTGTATCAAAGTCTCTAATGTTGATTTGTTTTGTTTTCTTTCTAAAATGTTAAATTAAAACATCTATTCCATTCACCAGGTAATCTTGCAAATTATTAACACTGCAATCCATAATAAAATAAATCATCAACAGCAAACCAGAAAGGTCTTACCAGGACAAAACCAATCATTTCATAAAACCCAAAGCATTAAACACTAAATTATTTCTTTCTAATTTGAGTTGCTTGTATTTCTAGTTAGGAAAATGTGATCCCAAATGAAAAGCTTTCCCAGAAAAGATCATCAGTAGCCCACATCTTTACAAGCTTGAGTTTCTCTGAAAATTGCAAACAGCCTTACTGCAGGAAGAAGGAAGAGCAGGACAACAAATCTCCCAAAAATCTGTGACGTTTATGTCATTTCAGGTCAATGTAATTGATGGAAAACTGATCACGATGTTCCTTCCCTTTCTCACTCAGTAATATTGTTTAAATTCAGCTGACATCAGTTCAAAGAAACAGTTCATAGACTATTTTTCTGGACTTTTGCTTCAGCTGAACTAATAATTTCTTCCCAAAGACAGCATGGCTTATCAGCAGAGTAACCCCATGAGAGATTTCAATGCACTATTCAAAAAGAAAGCATCAGACTCTGAAAATATTTTCCTTTTGGGATCAACACAGTCATTTATATCAATATAACAAAGAAAACATTTGCTGTGAGAAAAAGCCTTCACTGTATTATGAACATAATAAATTAGTGATGGTTGTTTGGAATTCTAGTCTCATTTAGGCCACTAAAACAAATCTGCAAACATTAAATTTGTCTGAACTCTGAGGACATTAATACAGTAAGAGCTAAAGCTCCCACACATACTTCTGTTTCTTTCTGTTTACCTTTTATAAATACAAAAGGGTCTGATCAGGAATGCCCTGTTGCAGGGCTTTCAGTGTTGGCCTTCCTCACTTTACTAAGCTTTCTAGGGACAGACAAAAATCCTTAAGATAAGGCTCCAAAGAGGATTTAAGTCAGCAGTAGGTAGCTTTGATATTGAATTCAGATCTACATCCAAGTCTCTTTCTCCTTTTTAACATAAGTGCAAGTCTTTTAATGAGATTTTCAACTGCCTCTGCTCAAAGTAGTTGCACAAATGCCACAAAGTAGTACCATTTCAGGAGCACTACTTCCAGGCTTAGACTTAATTTTCAGGCTCAACAGATGCAAGTCAGAGTGGGCCCCATAACACTTCACTTGTGTTTTGTGAGAAATACACTTCCAGTATGGCCACTTCCACCCTGAGTACTCAGTCTGCAAGACAAGACAGTTTGGCATTATCGGTGACTTGACACAAACTGAGCTCCCATTAGCTGTCTGTGCCTGACCCTCATTCCAGTCACCAATCTGTCTCTATAGGCTTAGAGCCAGCAAATATGACAGTAGATACAGAGAATAAATAGGAGTTTCAGCAACCAGACACAAGCCTTTCAGGACATCCTACCTTACAAACACTGAAGAAACGGTCACCAAGGCTGGTTTTCTTCTGTGGAGCCATTGGCTATCAGGAAGTACCTACTGTCACGTTTTCAAACTCATGTCAAACCTTGTCTAAGAAGGGGAAACGGTGAAGAACACCTTTCAAAATGTGGTCTTAACATTGATTTACTACCCAATGTACTTGCATAACAGCTAAAAGAAGCAACATGTTAGAGGCTCCATCTGCAAATTAAGGGATTTCCTCTGTAATCTTCAGATTGCTTTAGATTTATACTTTTGTAGTAAAAGGAGTATCTTTATATAACTAATTAAATTTACATTTTTGCAACAGTCCACTTCCCCTCATGAAAAGAAGTTTTCTGAGTTATTTTTCTTTAACACGACAAATATTGATATATTTCCTAAGACTGAAAGCCTCATGTATTTTGTCTTTCTGCTTTATCTGACTCATACACGTGGCCTATATAGTGTGTCATGCCTTTTACAAAAGTAAATTTTTAATCAACTGCAGTCTTAGTGACCTCCTTTGAAGCATTCAAAGTACAATCCAGGCTTGGTTTACATATTGATAGGTCACTCCAGAACAAGATCAGTGAGCCATGGAGGCGTTTCCATATGAAACTGAGCCAAGAGCATAAGCTGCCAACAGTTGATCATACTGAAAAATATCCTGAGCATGCATGGTAACTACCTTTTCTAGCTGAGCCTGGTCTGGACCCCTTCCGGACAGTCATCATTCTGTTGCAGGTAGATCTAGCTGTGTCTCACATGATTCACATGATGCCTCACGTGAATCTAGTCACTGCTTCTCCTCAGAGGTCTTTCAGGCAAGCCTGAACAGAGATCTCTTGTCCAAGAGCTTTCTATAGACATATGTACCTGTAGTAAACTTTGGTTCCCCAAAAACAGGGACTCAAACACCTATGCTATAGAGTTACACATGCAAAAATGCTACTTAGCTCTTCAGGCATCTGGCAGCAGATGATATCTTTGATACCACTGGGAACTACTTTGTCCATCATAGCAGACAATCAACTGCTGTACATGTGATACATGTAAAACTGTTGGTGGAGATTCAGCCTCACTTCCTACCATCCTGAGATGTAGGAAGTAGTAAGGAAAGGTGGTTCGGCTGTAGCACTGAAGGAAAGGAAGCAAGGCAGAGGACATGCCAGGCAGCAGTGACATGCAGTACCATCTCTCAGGCTGGGAGCAGCAGGAGGTTTCCACGACATTTGGAAATTGCTTCTTTTTGACAGCCTGGGAGCCAGAACTAAGCAGCCCTAAGGACACCCCATGCACCTCATGGGGGAATGGCTGCCTGGTTTGTCCTTAGGTGGTTGTACTCCGGGGAGAAATGGAGAAGAACCCAGGCATACAAAAAACATATAATAAAACCCATAAAAACACCTACATATTATAGCAAGAAGTGTTATTAAAACAAGTGACACAAGCATAAATAGATAGATCTACACAAAGGTAAGGGAAAATACAAGCACAAACTCCTCAAAGTAAATCAGAAGTTTGCTCTTTCTGCAGCTATCATAGATTATCCCATAGCTGTCCCTAGACACTGTTGTAATATTTCTGTCTTGAATCCAGACTAAGCAGAAATATGGTTTCTTCTGTTTATTGGAAGAATTTCCCCAAACCACTAGCAGGTTTGTTTTATTTTATAGAAGTTTATATAAGGCTACTTGCATTTCCATGTCTTTAGCCAGCTTGCTGTTACCTACCTTCAAAGTGTCCTGAACATATGATGAATGATAAAAATCCAGAGTACTAAAAAAAATTAGACCTACTTCAATGCTAATTGAACTGTGCTACCTACCACCACTTGTTTTGTATACAACAGATAAATAGTACAAATAGTTTTGTGGAGTTACTATGGGAATAGTCTGTTTCTGTTACCCTTCTCAAGGCTGCACAGAGTGTTCCCTTGCTTCACACTTAACCTACTCCTTGTGCTAACATTGTGCTGATGTTTTTAATCACCTGAAATATATTTGTTTTAATGACCCATATCCTGATGTCAACCTGGTCACAAAATAAGCAAGTTCATAAAAAACTGCTGGAAAATAGAAGGTACAAGTTCAAAGACGGGAATTTCTGTTTTGCCTGGTTTAAGGCCATGCTGGCAGGCATCCAGGGAGCAATGGTTGCATCTTGTTTACCCAAAGCTGAGCAGACAACCCCCTCCTGCCATACACATTTGAAAACCTGCTATGGAGTGGGCTATCCACCTGGGGAAACGAGCAAAGCAGGCAGAGACCTGTCGGCTGGAAAGGTCATTTTTCCCATAGTCAGGAGGACAGCTAAAAACTGCCCCTCGTCATCCTGTTTTGTTTTCAATTTGAATCAGGATTGCACTCTTGAAAATGCTAGATCCACTCCTGGAACTTGTAAACACTCATATTTCCTTTTACATATTTACAGCAGAACAGAAAACAGCACCAGTTTTGGTCACCTTGCCCCAAAAGTGTGTACAACCACTGTGCAGTTACAACATTTGTGCAGTCTTTGTGCAGTCACTCCCATCCAGGACATAGATCTGTGCAGCACTTTCTGCAAAGAGCTGGGCTAAACCATTCCCTTACACAGATTTACACAGATCACTAGATAGGGCCTCTCCAATAAAGTACAATATGTGTTGTGTCCTTGCAGAGATACAGGCTGTTTACCTAAGCTTGCTAAAACAGGATTTGATCTGCAGCATGTTGAGCAAATACATCACAGTCTTTAAAAAAAGCATAAAAGGAAATCTGAGGTAATGTATCAGTCAGCCAAACTTTAATCCCTTGAAAACTCATGCACAAACAAATACAAAACAAGAAGACAGGTTGATTAAAAAAATGCAACATGTCAAAGCAGTGTACTTACTTTCTTGGATGGGCAAGTGGTCCAGTGGCAGAAGGGGAAGCTACAGATGTTTCTTTCCCTCACTTGGCAAGGCCCACTCCCACAGGACATTCTCATAAGGAGCTATTGCCCGGAGTGTAGTTACCAAATCACAGATATGCAACTCGTAGAAAAAAAATTCCTCTCCAAATGTAGCCACTGATGGAAGACTTATTATCAAATCTGAAAGGTATTGCAAGTGGGATCATATTGTTCAGTGTGAGTCTAGAAGTCGTATCTTAATGCAATGACTGGGATAAGAATAGAGAAAATTTGCTCACAAAATTTACAAAGCAATTGCAGGTGCTTTGGAAGTCAAGATCAGAACTCAAAGTTGTCTTGACAAATTGAAAAGTAAAGAAACAGGACCCTAAAGAGACTATCTTATCTACCTTCTGACCCACAGGATCAGTTCTCTCAATACAATTGCTTCCAGTTGTTTGTCAAACTTATTCTTAAAATCCTCTAGTGGTAAAATGATCCCGTGTGTTCCCTATGTGTTTGGGGTTTTTGTTTTGGTTTGGTTTTTTATTTTATTTTATTTTATTTTATTTTATTTTATTTTATTTTTTTCCCAAGGCTTAATCACATTTACTGCTACAAGAGCTTTTCCAAAAAACAATCCAAATCTCCCTTAATGTAATTAGAGTTTCTTTTTGCCTTGTCCACTGTGAACATAGAGGACATACCGTTTTCTTTTCTTTTTGCAGCAGCCTTTTAAGCCTTTATGCCCCATTCTCCCTCCTTCAGTTGTTTTTGAACTGAAAGAATCAGGATTGGTTTAATCTTTCCCTAAGAACTGTATTTCTTACATCTCTGACTATTCTTACTGCATCCCTCCCAATGCTCTCCAACCAGCTCATGTGTCTCCTGAAATGTAGCATCCAAAGCTGGACTCAGCTCTCCAGTCAAGGTCTTACTAATAATGGCAAATAGGGCAGATACATTACTACACTTTTTCAAATAATGCTCCTTTTTTCACACTTTCATACAATATTTACCTTCTTAACCATGGTAGAGCATTGTTGATTAGCTCTTCGTTTGTGATTCCCTCTATCAGCCTCAATTCCTTTGCTGCAGAACAGCTTCCTTGGTGCATGTGGTCAAACTAGACAATCTCTTGTAATCAAACTAAAAGTTGAGGGCTCTAAAGTCAGATGTCCACATCTCCATTTTTCCAGGGGAAGGCCAAAAGATACAGGTAGTTATAGCCGTGGTTGGTGGTATAGTTGTGATGTTTTACATGATTGGCAAATACTGTTGCTTTTTGGGTACCAGTAGGCAGAAGGAGTTTGCAACATGGAGTTGATTTGCCAAAATACAGACAGTGCAAAAATACCAAGACGCACATGCTTAGCACCTTCCTTGTATGTAACATTTCCTTTAAGCACCTGCATAAACCTGTCTAATCCTGATCTTTTTTGAACCAAAGTGACACCCTGCTTACCAAGGAACTTGATTCAATCAGTACATGTCTTCTCACTGCAGTCAACAACCTCTCCTCTCCGGTCTTTCAGGAAGACCTTTGTATAGCTAGTGTCTCCTTTGATCCCTAAGCTCTCAGCTCTGGCAAAATGGCTACAACACCCAGGTCAAGTAAGGTCATCTGAATCTTTAGATCTACTACCTTGTTGTTGTTTTAAAGAGCATTGTTTGGGAGGCTGCTTATTAGGCATTACACTGCACTGGCTGAGAGATTTCCTCCCTTTGCTCAGGCCTTAAGCATGCAAGTGAACGCACAAGATTTTTTTCCCCTTTGTTTTGTCTTCCTTTCCTGTACTTCCATTCCTTTTTTTTGCCATCTATTCTTCTCTTTCACTCTCTTCCTTTTTCTCTCCTCCTTCTTATACACGCACACACCCTGCCCATGTCCACCATATATCTTACCAGCTATGGCTAATAATAATAAGCCCGGTACATTAAAGACTCAATTATTCAGACTTATGTTCCATGAGCCACAGCAAGCAAGCATCCCATTTCCCATTTTCAGTGATGTCAAAAAGTCAATGCTTTAAAAGCCCACAGGCATTCTTGGCAAATACTATAATCCCATTACAGATGGGATTTCTATTCAATTAGAAATAAACAAGCATGCAAAATAGCACAACGCCCCCACCCGTATCCCCCAAGTTATGCTGCCACCTACCACTATTTCTGCTTAAACTCTGCATACATTGTTAAAGATGATTTGCAAATGCAAACACACAAGACTGCAATCCTATACCTATCTATAGAAGGGTGATGTATATAAACATAACATTTCCACCTTGCCCTGTTTTTATGTTCCAAGGTTTTACAGGTAAAAGAGCAATTCAGCTGCTGTCAGCTTGAGGTGACTAATAATTTGTCAGCCAGAGCACCAGTGCAGGAGAGGGAAGGCTGGAATAAGGTCAGCCTTCTAGTAATCCACCGTTGAGCTCCACTGGACTGACTTCTCTAAGTCATGCTAAGTCACCAATGACTTAGGAGATGGAAAATCATGCCTAAAACATCCATATGAATTTGAACTCTCTCCAGCTGCCAAAGTGGAGGAAAAACCACACAATGTAATCCACAGAAAGAGCTTCTGAAAGTTCTTCATCTGAAAGCTTTCCAACAGAAAAGCAGGCTTCCAGTCATTTCAAAATATACTGTTTCGCATCAAATAAGATTTTAGCAAAAACTGAAATATACTCAGATTTCCATTTAAATCTTTTCTTGCCTTCAAATATAATGAAAATGTCAGCTTGCCACTTCTTCAGCTCCCTGTCTTTTCCCAAAAGACCTTTTTCCAACTGTCTTTTCAAACCTGTAAAAGTAACGATGTTAAAAGGAAAACATGCAAAGGAAAACGTACGAGACCTAAACATCATCTCACGAGCCTCATCCAAAAAAAAAAAAAAAATGTAGAGGGAAGGCAAGGAAGAATGCAAGGATAATAATTTTAAAAAATTAAATTTACGAATGTAAGAACACCCAATTAACTTTCAAACAGTTGTTTTATCATAAATATTCACACAGGAGATTAAAAGTTTCCATCAAGAATTCTTCATTCATACTTCTGCAGAAGAAAATTGGTTTTTCAGGGACCCTTAGCCACAAACTGCAATGCCCAAGTAGAGAGTACATATAATAAAACCTATCCTCTCATCTTACTGCATCAGACACAAGAAAAGTTCAAATTTTTTTCTTGCAAGCTTCCAAATCATGCATCACTGCTATTGCTAGTGTTTGATTACACAATCTTAAATCAATAGGAAACAACCAGAAATATTATTAGTTTCTTTAACTTTCTTTCTACTATAAGAAGCCATGCAATAAATAAAGCCTATAGAAATTGATCCAAGAGAGTGATCCAATTCTACTATTTCACTTGAAGAAAGTTAGGAGCATTGGATCACAGAGCATCTGTTGAAGAAAACTAGGGGAGAGCTGGGAGAGCAATCTGAAAGTGCAAATGTAGAAGTAGTTTTATAGCAACCCCCCCCCCCCTCCAAATCTTTCACTTCTACTTAAGTCTTTAGGCGTTAGATCCCCTTTTCACCTATTTTATGATACTGTTTTGCAACAAACCTTTTTGTTAAAGGAAAATAAGAACAGAAGCTGATCTTAGTCTAGGAACAGCCATTTGAAAAAAAAAAGTCTATGAAGGTTTAAAAACAATCAAACAAGCAAACCCCATGAGATTATCTTAAAATACAGATCAGCAAGACCTTGCCAGTGGGATTTTAACAATGAAGTGTTCACAGAAGCTCCACTGCATCAATGGCAACATTTATATCAGCTTTTGGTATTTCTACTAACTTCCCATTAACTAAACAGGTGAGCTGATGTTAGCAATAATGCAACTTTTTCCAAATACATCCTTTTGAGTACGAAAGCCAATCTGCTGACCAGGATTTGCAAATATGTGTATATACAAAAACTAAATAAGTAGTCTTAGCAGGACCCTTATTACTGAGGTGAGGATTAAGCTACAACAGAAAGATCTTCTTCCCCAGCTTTTTGGTATTGTTTATTTCAATTAGATCCTAAAATATTGTGAACCTGTCAAAAGACAAATATTTTTGGTAGACGTTTGAATTGTTTATGAATATACTAAAACAACAAAACTGATATTCTGTTAAGTGCATCTAAATTCCCATGAGGACATAGTCCTTGTTCACAATAAATACAAGACACCTTCCTCTGTGCTAGAAGTAAACTACTTAAGACATGATTAAGATATCCACATGGTAAATTATTTGACTTACTTCAGAGTAACTTTCCCACCTGGGCAAGTCTTAGGTTTCACTATATTTACTCTTCTTCATGTGTGTAGTTTCAGTGGGGTTTAAAAAGATAACTGCTATCTCTTTTGCTAGAGAAATCTTTTTTTTGCTGGAAAATCTTTCTGATTTTACTAGAGCAATTTTCCCCTTGACTATGATGAACTAATTTTCTAAGCATGGCAGTTACTACTTTCCTTATCTGTGTTGCCTTGGAAACACAGGCAAAGATTAATTTTCTTAACCAGGCCGTTGATTTCCTCTCCTCTATATACTTATGCTATATTACAGCTGCAAGAGTTATGCTCCAATGAAACTGAAAGCTCTCTTTAATGTCATCAAAACAGTTGGTATCAGTAGGTGTTACTGATACGATTCTTCCATTCCTATGCTTCATCCATGCTTGAAATACTAGCACAGAAAATAGATCAATATGCACATCCAAATCTTCAGAAATTTGGGGGAAATAATGCAGTTGGCAATTTTCAACTGCTTGACACCGCAAGCACTTTTTAAATTTGCTAATTTACTTGCCTTTTGCAGTGTCCTTTCCTTCCTGTTAATAATATTATGAACATGAATAATTGGAAACCCCAACATTTAATCTTAAACTCCACAGATTTTCATGCTGGGTTGACTCTGAATTGGACACTGAATCTGACCCAGCACATGAAAGCAATTTGTGGATGACACTGACTGTATTTCTATTTGCAGCAGAAAGAGTGAAAGACCTGGAAAATGCCAATATTTCTAGCTTCTCAAGTAGTTGCAAAGAAAAGCTTTTTCTATGCTACCAGTTTAGTAAGCATGACTGAGCAACAGCTTAAGACTCCTTCCAAAATGCTGCATTTCAGAAACCTATTCTCTGACTTCTGTCAATTTGCCTAAAAATGATCATCTGTTCAGTGCAGAAGGCTACAGAGAAAAAACTCTGTGAATAATTTGAGCATCTACATCAGGTCCCCATAAAACAGTACAAATGTACAGAATCTGTACCTCATCAGTCCTAGCATGCCCAATGCCATTTAAGTCAGTAGAGTTAGCTGAAAATTTGCACTGAAGCTGAATTTGTCCCAAATATCACATCTTTAGTTTCATGGCTAGTGCTAGGACTTGTAACGATGAATCACCAAATCCATTTATTATATGTTCACATTAAAAGCTGAGGACTAAAAAGGACAAAAAGGCATTAGGAAAATCACTGAGATTTAGCCCTTATAGACCTACAGAATACACAGGGTACACAGAAACAAAATACAAATGCTTTGCTATTGATTTAGGGAGAGTAATGTATAGATGAGCATTTACATCAAGATATGTATGTAACCTTTGTCTGATGAGGGACAATTGGAAGAACTAAGAGAAGCAAAGTAAACAAACATAAACACCACTGCAAATCTAGTCCTATAATCTTGTAAAATGCAGGCATTAAGTACATCAGCGGAGCTCAAGAAGTTCAAAGTGAGTTAGCTATTTTTAACCAAGCAACATTAAACAGTAAGAGACATTATTCCAAGTAAAGGTTTACCTATTTTGACCTTTTCTAATGTAACAACTGATAATTCAGTGGGAAATAACAGTGAAGTAGATACCTATGTGTTCGCTTCTTGCATGTCAGTCTTACATCTTAAGAGCATGTAAGCAGAGACTCTAAGTGAAGTAAGGCAACTGGGAAGTTGCTTATCCTATCACTAGGAAATACTGTAGTCCAGATTTATAAATAAATAAAAAATTGAAAACCAATGTGAGGTTATTATTAAATAGAATCAAATGATTCTTTGATTTTTAAAACATATATAAAACCCCTATATTAGTGTGATATCTCTTTAATTGAAACTGGTGTTTAACCGTAATGGCACACAGGGTAAAAGTGCTGCATTTCAGGCAAATAGGATTTTAATCATCCAAATGAGTTTTTTATGAATGGTATTAGGTACTTTGTGAAACAATCTTACTACAGGATGATGTTCATACACTGAACACAGCACTTAGCATACATGCCCCGCGCTTCATAACATTTCCCAATATAGTTACTGACATGACAATATCTCCGTGCCCTGAAATGCCCCAGGAAATAGAGACACAGAAAATACCAGTACATTTTTATTGATTTAGAGACAGCAGCAGCAAACCAGCACTGACAGCTGGAGATGAATGTAACCTACATCTGGCAAGGGACACATTGGAAAAATAAGAGAAGTAGGGCTACAGAAACCCAATCTCAGTTAGCTTTTATTGACTCTGTTGCATAAACAGACCAGTTTAGTGTAGAGCTCTAGATGCATTTTGTCCTTTGTTTTCCAAAGTGTGCAAGGGAGCAAAGGTACCAAGAATAGTACATCCCAGCTACATGTGCAGCACAGCACAGGGCCAACCTTAACACAGTTAGAACACAGAACAAGACTAGAGAGTAGCTGATTAATAGTCCAGGCATAGGGCTGAGCAACTTCCGGGGCAAAAATAAAAAATACATACTCAAAAATTAATCTCAGGAGAAGAGCTTTCATCAGCTTCCACAATATTTTCAAATGCAAATTCTGTTTATACCATGTGTTCCCTTATTACTTTTACCAAAGCTAGAGTCCATCACCAGTTTTGCTGTCAATAAAAATGGCATTTCTAAGCAGTTCTGTATGGTATAAGAGGTATTTCCTTCAAAAGGAGACCAGTGAAAAAAGCTTTTAAGAAGTATTGAGTTTACAAATGGGCATTTGGATAAGAAGAGGCTAACATTCCTAATTAAAAATGGCATGAAAGGAGATGCAAACACAGATTGCATTATCTGAGGAGCAAGTTTTATGACCAGTGCGGAGAGACTATCAATTAATTTTGTCTACTGAGGGAATGCTCATTGATCAAAAATCATACCAAACTGTAGTTAAGACACTCATATGGCCAGGTATTAGTGAAAAGCCAAGAGCAGAAGTGGTAGTGATATCTATTGTTCTAGATAGTGTCTATAACAGATATTAAAAAAATAATAATCTTAACATGCGGTCCAGCAAGTGGAGTTTAGAGGAGTCACTGCCACTATCTTACTAAGAGTAAGGAGAGTTAACTCCTGACTAGCTGTAGCCAGCATGTTGCTGCAAGTAGGTAAGATGTTTGAAAATGGGCAGTGGAGGAGTTACATACAACAGTGCTGTGCATTATCCCCTGTTGGTAAGGAAATTAGCAGGAACACATCAGTAGCCATACAATTTATTTGATCAATCATGCATGCAAACTAGTTTAGACCTAATGTAATCATGGAAGAGATGCTCACCAGGCAGCTGCAGCAGGGAAGGGGGGAGCACAAAGGCTGAGTTTTGCTCTTGCAGAGAGCAACAAAGTTTTTAATCTTAGCAGAAATTTGAACTGCAACGAACTTGCTGAACCTGATACAGAAATTACCCTTGTTTTCTGTGGACTTGGGTATATGCTGTCTTTATTTGTTAGAGACACAAAAGGTCTCAGACAAGAGAAGCAATTTTTTGCTTTATGACTGGAGAGAGCAGTGCTTTTCACCTTGTCCAGAAGTTCTTTGAGGAAGCTGAATATCACCTTTTTTAAAAGCATTCTTTTCATTACTTTCCCCTCATATTTCCCAATGTTTTCACCCTCCTGGTGGGAGATGCATTCCTACTGACATCCATTCTGACTCACCCATCCACAAGTCTTACAACACTGGCCACATTTCACCTCAAGCACAAAGCTTAAGGTATGGATAAGTGTACTGCAGTTTTTTCGTCATGAAAAACCAGCATGGGATGAAGCATTTCTGATGCATTTACTAAAAGGCACCTCTTTTTCCAACCCTGCAAGGACTACTACTGCTACTTTGAAGCAGGGTTTTAAAGCAAACATTCAGAGGCAGATTTTAGCCACATGACTATGGAAAATAAACATGTTTTTTAACCATTTAACCACACTGCAATAATCTTAGAAAGAAAGAAAAAAAAAGCTATAAAAATATTTTCTCTGCTGGAAGGCTGTTGGTGAAAAAAGCAACACAGTGTCTTCCTGCCGAGAAATGAAGTTGTCTTCATGCTGCAGTTCATCTTTTTATTTCAACTTTTTTTCTTCAGACTGGAAAGGCTGTTTATCCTTTCCATTGTTCGAAGGTGTGTTAAACATCCCAACTTGCCTTTCTTTGTAGCTGCTGCACCTGCAGCCACTGTCAGAATTTTGCCTCAAACAAAAGCTGGCAAATTCTATTTCTTTAATCATCTTGCTGAGATACTTTAAGCATAAAGCACCAATTTCTTGGCAATATTAGCATTTTCAAGAAATTACAGTAATGATTATTTGGAAATCAAATATAGAATCATACTACCTAGAAAGCAATCCTTTTCCTGATTCTGATATTGTACTAATAAAAATTACCCTGGTAATAGCTCTTTAATGCTACTGACTGCTGGAGAACTGTAATTGACTCACACAAAGCACAAGATCATAATTAGGAATTTAAATCAATGTCACGACCAGCTATCAGAGGATCACTTGTATATAACAGGTAGGCAATGTTTCGGCTTTTCAAGGTGCTTGGCATACACATTAGATAACACACACATAATCCTGTAACGGGTAAGGAGCATTACTTACATATTACAAAGTGGAAAACAAATGCAGCAGTAAGAGCTAAAGTTTACGCACACTGAAGCACTACAGACAAGCCATGGTTCAGTCCCATCCTCTACAAACAATTTTAACTGTGCCCTCAACTGACAATTTCAAATAAATTTAGGCCAGCAGTAGGATGAAAACTCACCAAATTTCTAGGGTTTTGTCCTATTCTCAGGTCACTCAACCATATAATTACTGCCACTGAATCTCTGGTGCTGATTCTTGTACAGGAAGAAAGGTAAGAGCTCAAAAAGCAAAATGGGAAAGGAGAAGGGAATCCACTATTTTATATTTGTGATCATTTAATACTGGAATACACAGCTCTTCTAAATAAGGGCAATTAAAGAAACTGAAAAGATTCAGAAACAGAATGGTGAAATTAGGAAGTCTTCCTGCCTGCAGTGCTAATGAGCTTGCCAAACAACTTTTCAACAGACCAAAACCAGCTAATTCCTCATTTGTGCTGACAGGAGCACGCTCTTTGCATGCAAGCTCAAGCAGTCAACACAATGAGAAGCATGAGATTCTTTGCTTGCCATACCATTTTTTTCTTTCAGCAAGCAGCTGTAGGGTAAAAAGGCCATCAGCATTCATAACCTAGGATCAAGCCTGGCCCACCAGCATGGCTTCTCTTTCTGTGTTGCTGCACCTTTCAGGACTTGAGAAGAATTCCCCGCAACTTCCATCTTTGCTGAAACCCCCAGGAGAAGGATCATTCCTCCGCCTTGCAACTCCCCCTGCACCAGCTGCCATCACTGCTCACAGCTTTTGCCACTGCAAGCCTTCCCCTCAGATTAGGCTTAGTTTATGGCACCATCTCACTGACACAGTATGCTCCTGCAGTCATAATATCTCTTCCATACGCTTCAAATAACTGCACTGACGCCTTCTCAGGGACTTTCTCCAAATTTTTAAAGGCTTCCCTACCTGTAGCACACACGAGTATCTACCACTGCTTTGATGTCTTACAAAGTGACTAACAGCTCTGGCTTGCATTTGCTGTAAGTCATGAGACCAGCATTATAACCTCCCATCAAGCTGTGACATTGTCCATTTGTAATAATTCATCCTACCATTTCCTCAGCTGCATCAAAATTCTTGCCTGTCAAATTTTAGAGGTTTTTGTATTTTCTTTAATTCTGTTTCTGGAATGAAAAAAGGCTTCCCAAGAAACGACCTCAAATCCTACACCCTGTGGCAATCCTATGCCAGCTTTCAACATATAATTCAGGCAGGTACACTGGCCAACAGACAACCTCAAAACAGAAGCTGCTGTGTATTTTACCTTTAGTTTTCTTCTATTCTGTAGTGCCAAAGAGTTTTATGGGGTGCCTGTGGCTACAAATGCTGGAAGTAATTAGAACCCAGCTCTACAACTCCAAAAAGTTTTTACTTCTCTGGTCTTGAGCAAAGATGTAAAAATGAACATGCTAAAAAAATCAAATGAACATGGTCCTAAAAATAAGTATCAAAAAAAATCAGGTTCCTCACAAGTATTGTTGTTTGTAATTAGGTGGTATATTGTCATTGGGCACCCACTTTCACTTTTGGAAATGTCTTCCTGACTACATCAACTGCACAAATTTCAGAAGGATCTTATCTGAACAACTAATACAAGAGCCAGAGCATGGAAGAACTTTGTGGAACTTACACCGATTCTTACTGTATTTTCATTTTTTTAGCATGCATTTCAGATAAGGTTGTCTTAAGATTTATGCATATATTTTTACATTCATTGGAGCAAGACATCAAATTAACATGTGCATAAGTCTTTGCATTATTACAGCCTGACAGGAAGTGATACTTACTGCCATACATTTTCTGGTGTGTGTATCTGCCATAGAATTAGGTGGGTTCATTAAAAAGCCTATTTAAAAGCACATCACTTTCCATTAAGCTCTTTAACTGCTTTGATTATCACAGAGGTTGCGATTGTTTCATCCTTATTAAATTCTTGAGAACTTGTTCATGAGAGTATTTTAACAGAGGCTGACAAACTGTGAAGATTTCAAAGATACTCTAAGCATTAGATTATTTACATTCTTAAGAACACTGTGCTCCAGACAGTGCAATTAATTTGAACTGGCTTGCCTTAATTTTTTTCCCAGCTTCTCAAGAGATTTTGCTACTGGGTTTAACAATATCAAGCTGGTGAAGAACAAAGTACCACAAGATTTGTAGAACAATCTGTAAATCACTTATAGAATAAAAGTTCAGGGAATTAGATCCATTACAAATAAAGGGATTATAATGTGAATAAAGCGAAAAAAAACCTGCCAAAAATAGTGATGTTCTTACCAGACAGTAAGTCCAGATACGTAATTGGTTTTTGTTTCGTGAAACGTCATTGTAAACTATTATTTGACTACTTTTGCCAGCTATAGGTACTGCTAGGAAGAATATAAGAAGGTACGCTCCTATACTCAAAATTGGATCAACTTCACCTAGCATTTGATATCGAAGGTCTGCAGAAGCATGCCATAATATCATATACATTTTAAAAGTGTTCCTCTCCCACTAGGAAGAGCATATCAAAGCTCTTTTACAGTGAGAGCTTCACCTGGAGCAGCAGCAGCAGCAGCAGCAGTCCTGGAGCCCTCATTTCCACTGCATTCCTTCACGCATTACGAATGGGGACCCAGCTCTTCAAGCTGCAAGAAACTTCTGACAATCAGCTCACCCCTTGCCTTTCACATAAGCAAGACACAATGGATCAATAGTGGCAAGGGACTCCTCTTCCCTAAGCGGCAAGGACTGAGGGACTGCACACATTACTGTCGAGTGCAAGGATCAGCAGGGTCTTTCTTGGTCTTATTTCTGGGAGAGGCAGGTATTCTTGACTCCCACGTGCTGCTGAGGTTGTAACTACATTCCTTGCTCTTCAGCTGCTGACTGGCCACGTAACAGGAATAACAGACCTTTGTTTCAAGACCTCTGTGATGAAGACATGGCAGTTTCCCAGAAAATCTGCTGCAAACTCATTTTTTCTTGATGTATTCTAGATTTCATGGGCATGGAAAACAGAGTAGCACCTTTGCCTTTACAGCAGCTTTTTAGTCCTTGAAAATTCATGTTCTTTTTCGGTCTCCTTTTCCTTAAGCAATACAATCCTCATGTTTTTAGATTGCCTCTCACACCTTATTTTCCATATCCCTGATAACTCTCATCACTCGCCTCTGGACTGTTTGCATTGGTCCACCTCATTCTTGTAATGCACACTTCAAACACTGAAAACTGAACATCTCTTAAGGCCTTGCCAAAGGCAAACACTTCTTCCCTCAGACCACTAAGCAAGTTTTTGCTATAGGAAAAAGAGAGCCAGACCTTGGGTTAGTTAGTTAGTTAGACTGGAGGAAAACAAAGTTATGATCAATCCTGTAGTGACAGAAAGACAAAAAAAGAAATGCTAATATTGCTTTTCAGTTTCAGATTTCTATGCTTAATCATAAGCGTATGAACATATTTTCAATAACTTGAAAGTATCTCATTAATTATCCATTACAAAGCATGTGTAATTGCAGATGGCATAGCTCTGTTTCACATATTCTATGTTACATAACTATGATTATGGCGACCCCAAACTGCCACAACAAGATATTTACCACTCATTTCAGGCCAAATGTAAAAAAAAGATACTGAGGCCTAAAGATGCAGATGGAAATCACTCAAATTATTAAAGCTAATTGAATTCAGCATGCATATACAAGTATGATCTTGTAAATAGCTGTAATGAAAAATATTATTCATTAGTTTTGGAATTAATAAATCAACTTTTTGAACAGCTACAGGAAATCAGGCACAGCAAGAACCAGGATTCAGATGAAGACTTTCATAAAATCATCAACTCGGTGATTGGCAGTTGTCAAAAAGGATAGCCAAGTCTCGGGAGTTATTATGAAAGTAATACAGCATGAAACAGAAAATAACATTATGCCATTACATACATCCATGTTTTTTTCACACCAAGTACTCTGTGAAGCTTTGGTGAAACATAAATCATTAAAAGTGGAAAAGGTTTATAAGAGAGCAATGAGGATGCTCAAATATATGAAACAACTTCCATATGAGAAATGGTCTAGTGGAAACTCTACAGCACAGAAAAGATTTGACTTACAGGGGATATTTTAGATGTTTATGTATTCTTGAATAGCCTGGAGGTGGTGAATAAGAATCAACTATTCATCTCATGCACCAGTTCTTGTGTTGGAAGAGAAAGTGAAGCTAGCAGAAGTCAGGTTCAGAACTAACCCAAGGTTGTTTGTTCTTTCCAAAGCACTTGGTCAAATGTCTTTCAAACTTATGTAAATTTTGTGCATCTACAGCATCCTTTAGTGAAGAGCTGTACAGGTCTACCACAAGCTGTGTAACTAACTGCCTCCTTTTGTGTTTTGGCTGTGGAGTTCCACTCAATCAAACCTTACATGAACGCTCTTCTGTACCTTTGTGGCCCTTTCCATTTGTTGCCTTTTCCATTTAATGGAAAACAAGCGAAAAGTTTACATGAGATAGCAAGGCAACTGGACAAACGCTTAGGAAAGGGCTGCAGTTGGGATAACAAAAATTGACAAATCCCATCAGCTTTGCCTGAAAATGGCTGGGGGGGTGGGAGAGTACACAGGGATAGGCAGGAGGAAGAGAGGGAGAGGGAAAATTATGATATATACTTACCCTATTTTTACTTTTTTCTTGTCATCCAGCCGCTTCTGGATTCTGTCCAATATGGGAGTCAAAGTAGTGGGCCACACAATACCTTAATCTGAATCAGCATGTCCATTCTCATGACGCCTAAAATCAGAGGCATCTGATTTTAAATTATTTAAAAAATAACAATTTAAGGTACTTTTACCCAAAAAAGTGTGTAGCATTTACTGTTCTGTCTTGAGCTGATATGCTTGGAGCACCATGCTTAGTGGTGGCTAGTAATTAATAATTAGTAATTGGTAAACAATTATTGATAGCATTGGGAATCTTGCTGTACACTTTGTGATTTATCAAGATGTTTTGTGAAGATGCGTTCTCATGACTTAGTTTTCCAGGCTAATTTTTTCCTTCAGGATGCCTGTAAGTTTGCCATGATGACTCACTCCTGTTATTTATTCTTCGTGCTAAGGGTAGAGCTGTTTTGTGAGAACAGTTGACCAGACTGATGGATTATCATCAAGATCAAAGCAAAAGGGGATGGAACTCTCCAACCTTTCACACAGTTTTAATGCTGTTAGACAAAGTGCCCATAAACTGATCTAAAAGACAGAAACCAAGTCACTCCAGATTTTGGGGTATGTCCAATATTCTGCCAGACAGATGTTGTTAAGAGACATCTTGCTCCCTATCTTTGATATAGCAAAGGCCAGAAATGTGTGATTTTGTGTTGTAAAAAAACTGATAAGCACACACAGATGCTTCCTGCTTCATATTGCCAGGGTTTGAAAGAGCCCGCAGTATCAGCAGTAAGACCTGACATTGGCAAATAAAGTCTTTTATCTTTGCTGATATTTTGATTCCTTTGATCCTCTTATTTCAAATCTGGATCCAAAAATTCCCAATTTATCTTTATTTTAGGCTCCATTGAGAGAAACCAATCTTTTAAAATCCATGAAACTTCTGAGCATTGATGAAACATTGTATTCTGAAAACACTTTTTCAAACCCAGCAGCATTCAGAGGGCAAGGTTGGGCTCAAGAAAAGGACTACTGTCCGTGCCAGCATTTTTAAACAAAATGTCATTCCCCATTGTAGCAATATAGGCTCAAAGCATGTTGACCTTTTTTGCCTCTAGCCCTGCACAGAACAGGTTCGTTTCAATTACTGGACAAACCTTATGGATCTTAGGACTCTCCTGTTCAGATTTACTCTGCCATTTTCACACCAAGAATTTCCATATTCAAAAAGGAGTGTGAACCAATGTTTCAGTGGTTTTCTATCAGGAAATCAAACACTTTTGCTCAGTTCTTACATTTGCAAAGCCATTTGCTACATTAGATTACATGCCTGTCTGCTGCATTTATAAATTCCTTCGCATGGCAATATTTGGGGACCAGCAGGATGAAAACTTTCTGTAGACAAACAAGCTCCCTATAATCAGGAAGCTAGTAAAAAACTTTGCTGTGGAACAACAACATAAGCTCTATAAACACTTTTACATTTCAAGACTGTGATAAACAAACAAGAGAATTTCTAGATTTTAAAAAGGAACAACTAACAGATCAAAGTTAATGAAAAATATATTTACTGAATGCTCCTTCCTGTGAGACTGCACACAGAGTCACCACCAATCACTCACAGTAAGCCAATTGCCATTATATACAAGTCAATGGTAGCAGCATGCACCTCATAAAACAGAGGCTGTAAATGAAATTCTTACAAGGTTTCATCAGATTCCTTTATTTATAAGGAGACTAAAACAAGTGCACCAAGCTTAAACCCATGAGAAGCAAGACCTTATTTCTAGTATAAACATCAGCAAGTGACATCACAGGGGAGAGACTTCACTGCAAATCCAATTTACACTGTCTGATCTTCTGCAGAGACAAACACTCTTAATTCCTGGAGAGGTAACCTCAAAGCAGTTTACGAGGCCGATCACCTTGTCTTTGTAGGCCAGCCCATCTTTACTAGCCCCAAGAATTGTGATACTAACCTTATGTGTAAATTTGGGTCACTTGTATTTTGTCTTTGTGATTACACACACTTCATTTATTCCACTTCAGGGAAAAGCAAAGTGTGCATGGAGACCAAGAGCACCTCTCTTAAAGTAGAGAAGTAGGAAAGGGCTGCTGAGAACAGCAGAGGAAAAGAGATTTACCTGTAAAGATCATTTAGTAATGAAGTAACAGAATAATGTAGTCTGGCAACAGAACAGATGTTAGCAGGAAAATAGGTTGTATGGTATAATATTTTTTCACAGAATGCATGATTTTTTACATAGCCTTTTTATCTAAGTGTTGTGCATTATTATAGCAAATTTAAAAGCTTAAAATCTGATTTTTTTTTCTGAGCTGCAAACACAATATTTTGCCACACTATTTATTTAAACTACTGTAACCAAAACTGTTGCTTGCTGTGGCCAGACACTTAGGAAACAGAGCAGTTCCCAAAAGTCTGCAGAAAGGTTTATTTTTTCCTTTGGCTACTCAGACAGTATTTCCTTTTAGCCCTGTCATACTGCTCTTTCCACCAGATGGTTTGCTGGTTCTTATTCTAGCTAAGAAGGATTTAACCAGCTTGAATTAATCCTTACAGTTGTCATCAACTAAGTGTTAATGCTCTGACACTGATCTAATCCTTTGGGATTTCTTTCCTCTCTGCACCCACCATGCCTTTTGGAAAGGGAGGGAGAAGAACGCTTGTGGTGTTGAGCTGACAGAGAACAATGCAACACTGTGCTCCATTTCAGCAACAAGGTTACAGGTATGCACCAGGCACTGCCTGGGTAACCTAACCGGGTACATTCATATGGTAGATATGAATGACTGGGAAAGAGCTTATCTTATATTAGGAAAACTCAATAATTTAAGCGATTATATGTGAAGCAGAAGCCAATACAAGTGTAAAATCTTGCTAATTTTTTTAGTTTACTGAGGCTATTTCGTGTCTTTCACAAAATCCCAGTCTTTTTGTTTTCCTCTTTTAATATATTCCTTTTCAACTTTCAAAAGTAGAGTCTCTTTTAAAATTGATTTAGCTCTGTTCTCTTTCCTTCTAGAATCCGTATTTCCTGTCGTACTGCTGAGATTATGAATCCAATACACCTGCATGCCCTCTGTATGCATTAAGAACAACTCTTTGAATTTGGGTCATTAACGTATCACTAATCTCTGGAAACTAATTATAAAGCACATGCCCAATTTACACTGACCTTTTCACCATGTGACTTAGAATCCAACTGAACAACTGACAGGCTCTTCCTTTTCACTTCCCACTGTCCCTTGGGGAAGGCAGGATTACTAGGTGTTTCCAGTAACTACAGGTATCATTTGGTGGGCATTTAACATTCTGTAAGAGATGGTAACATTTGTCACTTTTTTATCAAGAGAAGTTAATATTCAGGAAAAAAAAAAAAAAAAAAAAAAAGATTAGAAGAAGCCTCTTTGCTACTGATGGAGCCCCTCTATGGTAAACGTTGCCTCCAGAAAACATTTTAGCTCCTTCGGCAGGGTGCAGCATTTCAGCTACAGATAGCAGTCTGGAAAGCATCTATATATAAGCAAGATGATTATTCAGGGCCAATGTTCCTGCTGTCCTTGCAGGAAAGCTATGCCCAATAGAGAAATTATTTGGACTATTAAGTTTATATCAGAAACTGTTTTCTGGAGGAGTGATTTTAAACCACGTGGTGTCAGATCTGCTTAATTGTGACAAAATCTCAGCAAAAATGGGCAGTCTGCCATCCCCAGATTTGAAAGCAGTTGTATTTGAAATTTTTTGCAAATGCTTTGATTGATAAGTTTATAATCTTCCCCAGGTAAAATGCCTCAACAGCAATCAGACAACCTTAGACATGCTAGCTTTAGTAAACTAAACATGAAGTAACTTAGCAGAATTTAGACTGTGATCTCACATGCACTGAATTCAATAACCATCCACAAGTATGAAATTAATACTTTTAGATGTTTGCAGGATGAAGTTTTTAAATAAACATTAACAGGTATGGAATGAGCAATTTCAAAAGAAAATATAAGCCTTCTCTGATTATGGCTGGGATCCTGAAAGAGTCATTCACATTTCCAATTTTATCTTTTATGTCAGTTGGTTTTTTACTTTTTGCATTAGCATTTTAAGGAGCATAACCAAAGTGTTTTTACAGTAGAAGTATATGTTTATTCTACATTCCTGCAATGCTTTCAAGAAGAGGCAAAGGAATTTTTGCTCAGGTTTTCTAACACTAGTTTTCAAGCAGCAACAGGTCATGCAGGACTTCTGCCCAAAAATGAAGCAGGTGAAAACATGTTGGTATAATGGAAACTTTAGCAAGACTGCAGCTGGTATGACCAGCTTCAAGTATTAGGGTTTAGGTTATATTTATATTTCTATAAGTATATGATTTCCAACGTCCTCTCCAATCCCTCCACATGTTTATACATGTTGTGTAGTCCCTCTTTGTTGTACGCCCTGCTTTAACTGGACCACTTTTTTCCCCACTGCAATGCTTGGGCTCTGGCCTCTCATTCCTCCCACAAAGGACAATACAAACAAACACAACTTTTCAATCCAATTCTGTGAACTATGGCTCCTGAATTTATGTAGCATAGTTAATTTTAAGCATACTCTTGAACAGGGATACTAGAAGATAAAAAGGTAACACAGTCACAAAGGGGGAAGGTTTAGTGTGCTAGTACCAATTTTGTTATCCATTTTCACATTACACAGAAGTTTGTTGTGTACTTTTAGCTCAGACTGAGTTTTTTTCCTCCTGCTGCTCTATTCCAAATATACCTTATGGTGCAAAGATCCTCATTCAACTGGGGTTAGGCTGAGACCAATTTTGGTGGGCTGTGGATCAGGCTGGAACTGTTAAGACTGAACATTTTTAGGTCTGAAATCCCTTTTTCCTTCCTCATGTAATAGAAAGTTTGTTTGAAGTCTGGAGTTGGCTCTCCCATCCTAGTTTGTGCATTCAACGGCCTTTTATTAGCGAGCAGAAGCTCAGGCAGGATTTGCAAGGGCCCAAGTAGGCCCAGTTTAAGAGAAATGATTATTCACATCGCTATGGGTATGTCTGCGGTATCTGCATGAGATATACAAATGCATGAGTTGCAAGCACAGCCTTTCCTCTCATTTTACTGATCCCTTTTTCCTAAAAGTTGAAAGTATAAATTGAAGCATTAAAAGGAAAATTGGGGTTTTGGTCTGCCCTCCAATTTTCATTCCCCCTACTGTAATGGAGATATGAATGGCCGTTGCAGCACTACCTCTTTTCAAACACCTGCAGCAAGAAACGTGGTTTGACTAAAGCTACATGACCTTTCATAAAAAAAACCCATTGATGATGCTTAATTTACCCCAAAATTAACAACAGGCTGTTCTTGGGTGGAAAACCCCAGAAACCCCAACTCTGGCGCCCTTTTCAGCACTGCAGCCCCCATGCAGCAGTTAAACCCACCTCCAGCCCCATGTCTGCTGTGTTTTTGCATTTCTATCATCTAGTGTCAACTGCATTGCAGATTTGCCCCAAATTTGCCTTGCCTTGGCCACCTGGGCATGTGGCTGTTCTTCTGTTACCTACCTTCTTCCCTCAGGTAACTGTGTCTGCTGTGGCCGATGAGCTGTTAGACTTTGGCCCTTGAGCAGCCAAAATGGCTCCAACCAGGCTGTCTCCTGAGGTGGGGACAGGCGGGGCTGAGGACAACATGGACGCCACAGGTCTGTGGGGAAACAGCCCTGGGCAAAGAGGAGGGATGGCACCGTGATGCAGCCAGTGCTGGGCAAGGAAGAAGCTCTGCCATTGTGCAGACTCTGAAGGGGGCTAAAACGGATGAGGAAAAAACTACCTTACGCCAGAAAGGATGGGAGTGACTGTTGATGAAAGGCCATTTGGTTCCCTGTGGGGAGCAACCAGAGATTGTGGTCTGAAGGAAGATGAAGAGAGACTTTATGTTTTAAAATGGCACCTTTCAGGTGCCCTTTCTAACCCAAATCTCCTCCCAGTCTGAGGAGGCAGAATCGCTTTGGGAGGCCCCCCCCAACACCCCACCCCAACAGCATTGCCCCCTCCCCTCAGCAGGGCTGGCCGCCTGGGGCGAGGGCCATGGGGGGCCATGGTGCTGGGGAGGGGCTCCACAGGGCACACGTGATGGAGAAGCTTCTCCAGAGAAGGGAAACACGTCCCTTCCCCTCCCTGAAACATCAAGGCGACTAGGCAAAGGATTCACACTCTGGCTAAGTTTAAAAACACTGGCAATTTGCTCAGTCTTCATAGACGCAGGTCCTTGCAGGAATGCGAGTTTCACAGGAAAGCAGACATGCTTCAGGCTGTCCTGTCTGCCGGGTTTTAATTAACGATGTCTTCCTTCCACATTTCCATGTGAGTGATGTGTTGATCGAGTGAGTGCTGTCATGGCAGTTCCTGGGAGGGAAGCTCCGTGCACAGCCTCCATACAGACATGGCAGAGCAACTGATGGATAAGGCTGCTCTGCCCCCCTCAGTCTCTGTGCCATGGCGCCGAACCCTCCCACCACATGCGTGTCTCTGTATGCAGATGGTGTGCCTGCTGCTGACTGATGGGTGCTGATACCAACCTGTCCTAAAACGAGTGCTTTTTCCCCCTTATTCCAATGAACGATAGAGTAGATGATGGGTCTCGTTCAATGTCAACAGTAGGGACAGTCCTACCTAATCTATAATTAAAAGCATTTCCAGTTCTTAACAGTTGTTCAACAGATATGATTAATTACCTACTACCTCTAGTTTAATCACCCATAATGTCAATCGCTGTCAACTTATTTTATTCATGTGAATAGGCTTATGTAGATATTCACTGTACCTCTTGCCACTGAATTCCCCCTGTGTGCATTAAATACTGTAAGCCTATAAAGAAAAACTAAACAGTAGCAAATAATCACATTGCAAATAATCACAAGAATTGATGCTCCGTCAAAGTTATTTCATCCAGCACTTCAGAAAGCCTGGGCCAAACAGCTCGAGTCTTTGTGGCAATAGCTTTGTCTGATAAAACGTTGTTGACCTACTGATTGATGTATGGTGATCTAACATTTATGATTTCTCTGAGGTAGTGATGGAAATAGCATTCCCCCTTAGGAATATTACCTTTCTGTGGTAATGCCCTGTCTCCTTAGACTGAGTTCCTAACACTTGTTTCTCTCTGCTGTGCTCCAGAGGTTGAGCAGATTTACTTTGGTTATGTACAGTACATAAACTTATGGCCATGATTCTTATACCCTAAAGACTGTTAATTAAAAAAATCTACTCATTAACATTGCAGCATTCTTTTGCATGATGTCTATGATTACCTCTGCTATTACTCAGGACAAGATCTTGTGTAAACCTGTGTCCCACAATTAATAAGATAGCAACTCCTGGTCAAGAAAGAGAGCCAACAATTATTTTGCTCATATTCTTCACTGAATGCCCTGACATGTACACCTGCTCATGTTAAATACCACTACAGTTATGGTCTTTTATTCAAAGTAAGTATAAGTGTATATTTTTTTAACCAAACATGGAGATGTGGCTAGAACATGTAGTTACTAAGATTCTTGGTCTTGTTGTAACCTGTAACGATCACCATACTTTCCAACAGTCTGGTTTAATGTTTGCTTTTATGAATATTTTCCCTTCTGCTCACTAGTTAAAATAGAGAGAGAGTTCACCGGTACTAGTGGGTGCATGTTGCGCTACACACTGCCTCATCTTCTGTGGCAAGAGGTAAGAAAGGGGACAAAGGAGCACATGTGCAGGATTGTACACTAAAGAAAAAAAGCACACAAACATGGAAAAAGATATGTCCTCATGCAGCAGCCTCCCTACTTAAGCAGCCTCTGACAAAAAGCAGAAGACTTCACAGACCAGTTTGCTTCCCTGCAGGGGGGACAAAGATAAAGCAAAAAGAAGCAGTGGACCTATTTCTGCACTGATGAGAGTTAAAGCTTGTTTCTCTCAACTGTCCCTCATCAGAGGAAGTTTTGGAGAAGACAAGAGACAGTAGATGTCTTCTCCATTAAAACCACCAACCTGATCTTTACGTATTGATTTAATGGATGCTAGCATAAAGGAAACAGAAATCCTGCACTCTATATCATAACTCCCCTGTCTGAAAAATCTCTGTGCCTGGCACAGCCGGCAGAGCTCCAGGGCAGCACAGCACATCATACTCTTCTGTTCAAAAAAATCCAGTGGACTCAAAAAATATGGTTTGATTTAAACCCTTTCCCAGACCTCTGTCCTTTCTCTCCTCATTAAGGCTTGAAATAGTCTCACAACCTCAGTGTCTGTTCAGGTCGCTAAGTCCCACGTGGCTCTGGACTAACCAGCTACCCATAGGACCAAAGCTACCTAAAGCCCTTTTTAGAGGTCCTCGGCCAAAAAAAATCCCAGGTAAGTTAAAACATGTATTTATTCTATATCCCACTGCAGGTTCTAATAGGAAATTGCAAATTTATTCTGGTGAAATGTGCTGTAACTTAACCAGGTCAGATACCTTGTTTTCTTGAAGTTAACAACAGGCTTTTACATCCATGGCTTTATTACAGGAATCTAGAACTCTGCTTTCAAAGGAAATAGCTTTAGGCTGCATCACATGTTATACCTCCATATGGTGATAGTTATAAAACCCTTTTCTTAGACATATCCAGGAAAACTCAGAGTTGCTGTCAAGGCTGACATAACAGTCTGCTTTATCTCCTTAGTGGATGAACAGACTAAAATAGCCTCTTTCTCACAGAATGCTAACACAGTTCTGTTTCTATATATAAGCCCATGGATTTATTGCAAATCTACTGATAAAACTAGCACTACAATAACTTCTGCAGAATACTTAGTGACCTTTTTCCCCTTTAGAAAATTTGAATATACTGCTCGTACTCCTCATTTTAAATCTTTTTAAAAGTTGCTTTGGAAAACAACTTTTTTTCAGTACACTCTGACATTTCCTAATTTCACAAGCATCTCAGAAAACAGCCATGAACCAAACAATGCTAATTCACGTATCTGGGCTGAACCTGTCACCTAGAGAAGTGAAATTAAAGTTATATATATGCCTTAATTTATCAAATGTCCATCTAATAATACTGTGCCCAAATCAACTGCCAGCTTTGTTAGCAGTGGCAATGTCTAACCCTGCCTGGCCAGAATTTAACCTGGTGACCAGCTTTCAGAAGGCTGCATACCACTGCCAGTCACATGAGCTATGCTGGTTCCCAAACACCTTCCTGTCCTTTATGGCTTTGCCTGAAGCATTAGTAAATCTTCCTTTTAGACACATATTCTGCATACTGTTAGTAGCTGATGGTATGCCAGTGCCCTTCTCCTCACCTATTTCCAGTTCTCCAAACAAGCCTTTATGCAAATCTTTTTTAGTAACCTGAAAATGATCTTAAGGGTCTTTTCCAAGCTAAATGATTCTATGAAAAAAAGGAAAAAAGGGGGGTTATTTATGGTAAGATTTCAGCAGGTTTTCTTCTACTTTCTCTTTCCAAATTTCTTCTTTCACTCTGCTATAGTTACTGGCAGGTTCTAACTACTTCTTCACTGTGGATGCAAGTATGAGATCTGATGTAATTCTGACAACAATAGACCACACCTTTCTGTGTAAAGTTTCTAAGGTGTGGTAACAATTACTGTGTCTTATGCTTGGAGGGATGGGTAAATAGGTAAAATGCAGCTGGATTGGTAAGTGCTATTGTATAATGCACCCAGTCTGAGCTCCAGTTACGTAGTAATGCAATTTTTTTTGTGTTTTTTCTTAAAGTTCTTCTGAGTAAGCTTTTTTTCTGGAGCACATTAGATCAACATAGGCTTTAAATGTGAGAATCTTCCTTTAACACTGTTCAGGAACTGCTTTTCATTTCGTCGTGATTAGTAAATGCTGGCTTAGATATGCCAAAACTAGAGCAAAACAAAGGCGAAAGAAGCCTTGGATAAAGACAGAGGGGATGGGTACTGTGTCTTGTTTTCTCTCTCAACAACTTGTTTCTGGTGCTCCTTTCTTTTTGGATTTTTATGTGGGTTTTAAGGGTTGTCGGGTTATTTTAAATGACTTAATTTTCCCTAAATACAGAAGATCATACAATGATATCACATTCACAGGCAGTTGTGCCGGCCATCACCCCTACATGCTTAGACTAGATGTAAGTCTGCACAGAAAAACCTTGGCTAGCCAGACATCCGAATCAGATTGAGATTCAGGAGGAGGTGGGGTGGGTGTTTGCGTGTCAGATCTGGTATAGTGACACTTGCATTCTCCTTTATTACTCATGCACTGACTACCTAGAAATCACTTTTAATTCAGATAATTATACTGCTGTTCAGCTCTGATATTTTGCTTTTAATGCTCCTGTATCTTGCTCACCTCCATTTACTAAGGTGGCATTGCTTTTTAGGAAGGGCAGTTTAAAAACTGTCATAGAAACTGCAGCTGAGCTATCCAGGAAAGTGCAAGATGGTCCCTTCCCTAAAAACATCAAGCAGAATAAAAATGAAGAACAGATCTGGCAGCACGGTTTGCATTTCTCATTATTATTTGCACTGTCTGCATGTTGGAGATGGCAAGAGAAAATAAGGCTGCTCTGAAATCTCTTTCCATTGCTCCTGAGTAGTCTAGTTTGTCTGTATATCCAAATCTCTCATTATTCAGACAGACGCTCCTACTATTCTCACCTCCTTGCTTTGTTTATCCATGTAGCATGATTGAGTACATTTCTCCCTTACCATGCAAGTAGGTGTTATGATTTATGCTTTGTTTTCTTAAATAACCTCCTACGACAGACTCCTTATTCAAAACACAATCATCTGCACCGCACTTTTATTTTTTTCACAGGCATTAGATTAGGTACCATTCACATTGTCATTTCTCTAACCCCAGAAGAGAGGCAGCTCGGGTAGAACTGAGCAGTAGTTAGTACTTACTGAGAGCTGCCTGTGAGCCACAACCTCGATGTAAAAAGCTGACTGAGGGGCCATGAAGAGAAAGGAAGAGTTCAGCCTTCAAACATCTTCACTCCTTGTCCTTTTTACTGAAACACTTCGGAGTAGAAATACTTGTCCCTCTGGAATAGAACAGAAATCACATTTCTACCTTGCCAGCACAAATCACACATTTTTAGCCCACGCCAACCTGAGTGTGAGCTGACAACTTTATAGGTGAAAGTAATAAAATCTCATCTTTCAAACCAATGATTCTTTACCATCGAACATTATATTTTCAACTACTGGAGAGAATTAAATCATTGTGTTTCGCACATGTCTGCCCATAGCCATTTCAAGTTGTAAGTACTAGTGCTGATCTGTGACTTTGCTGTTTTACAAGTCAAAATGAGAGAAATCTTCCATGATATGGTACAAGAATTTCCAAACCAGCTAAAAAATATGTACCTCTGTAGATGAAAAAAAGTATTACGTAACGTCAGAGAAAAAAAGAATACTTACTTGACAGGTACTGCTGAAATAAAGCAGAGTAAATACAGGAGGACTAGTACACTGTACTTAGTATTGGACGCACTCCTCGATTAGATCTGCTGTTTCCCAAATACATGGATAGTATTTACATTACAGATTAATTATACTTGCAGTGAAAACATTCTGAAAACTTCGTCACTAAGTAAATATCTTAAGCTAAATGTTTAAGTTAAATTTCAAACTCTTTTGTCCAGTGATATTTCATCACGCCCTACTGGGAAATATTTTTCTATTAAACATCTTTCTGAATTGGTTTTGCTCTGCTTCATTATTCTTAAACAATCTCTAGAGGAAGTTCACCAGATAGGGATTTATCATGTCTTTCCAAATAAAAATGCCTCTCCTAATCTCTGCTGTCATAACAGTCACAAGGTCTCCCAGCCCAGTTAGTGTGCATGTTGTAAGAAACAAGAAAAATATTGTACTTACAAGCTTATGAACTTATAAATTTATGAGCACAAACAGACAAAACTAATCTTAATTCAAATACCCCATACAGCTTTCCTAAAAAAGATACACTCTACCACAGGTCAGTGCAGAGGTGTATGTGGGAAGCAGACATTGAGATAAAGTACTTTTATTTCCCTGCTATTCATCTTCGGGTGAAGCCACTTGACCTCCTTTATAGGAGGCCACTTTATACTCTCGTGTATAGAATAGGGAAGACTCAGGTTTACTCTGAGTTTGCCATATGCAGAGGCTGTTTTGTAACACAACCTCGTCCAAGCCCTCTGGATTCGAGGAATGACAAGAAAAGGTTGTAGTAATAAGGCAGAAATTTTTCTTCTGATAGAAAGACCCAGCAAGTTTATATTGCTTCATCAGTATGAGACAGCTTCTACTCAACTAAAACGTTTATAACCCAAGCTACATTCATGTTTTTTATTTGTCCTGGAATCTGGACCCTTCAGCCTATCGCAGATCTGTTTTTTCAACTTATAACGCCATTAAGTTAGACACCTCTGTTCTCTGACCATGTGAATTAAATTATATGTAGCACATAACATCCTGCTTGCTTCAAAAATCTAAGAGCTCTTCATCTCTGTGTTATATTTTCATCACTGTCATTATAAAAATGGATATGTAGTTGAAAATGGCTCATGCAAAAAAAGAAAAAAAAGGCCTTCCAGAAATGATGCCCAAAGACATAATCAGAGCCCTTAAATATCTATATTTCAGTAGGTTCAGTGGAGCTATAGTGACTTAGATCTTAGGCAATTCTTTTTATGGTAGTCAATGATCAGAAAATATTTCTGCATGTTCACTAATGCTTCATCACTCATTCTTTACAGACTATAATAGTTTATTTTTCAATTTATACTTACGAGTTTGGTCTCAGGAGGTTAGTGGTATTTTCTACATATTCGTGTAAGCTCTTAGTTTCATAAATGTAGTATCATGAATAATTGTCATCACCCAAGAGGGATGTAAAGTCTACAAAGTTCTTTTTAAAAAGATTGAATAAACCCTTTCTCACGCCAGGGATTTCTTGGTTTTAAGTGTTTCCAATTAATTACTGTTGCCTAGTAGATTCATAAGCTATCCAACATTTCCTGGAGAGACATAGAGGCAGAATTCTTTCAGACAAGCACATCCAGAAAATAACACTTGCTCACTACAGATAATGCGTCCCACTGACTGTGTTAACAACTAATATTTCTTACATCTTGAACAATTACAGTCCTGAAAATATTTACAACTTTTTTTATCTTACCTTTTTTTCCCCCTTGTCCCATGGTGTCACATGAGATCTGACTGTGTATCACTAACTTTTTGAAATGTCCTGGATATAATTCGGAACCAGGCTGTTTTCACATGAAATTATTTTAATGGATTTTAAGTAAGAAGCTTTTACTCCATCTACTAAATATGGTTTATGTTAGCTTCACCTTTCAAACTGCCTGAATGCATGAAGTGTCCTGAAAATTTACAATGTGTGTACTATGAGGTGATACCTAATTTAGTTTATGCTATGAAAGTCTGATCCAGTTCCCATAGAAATAAATGAAAAACATTGTGCTGACTTAATGAAAATTGGATTCAGCTCTAAAAAGGTAGGCCTCTGCTTATATGAACAGAAAGGAGAATATGGTATTTCTTTCAGTGTTTAAAGTGAGAATGAATATTCAGGAATCTCTTATCCGAGAGAGGGAGAGGGATAAAGACATAATAACAGTGAGGTCAGCAGAGATAAACCAATATAAATGCTTTCAGATGAACTGTACCATTCTGACGAATGATGCAAAACCATAGTAGCTGTTACAGCCTCATGTTAACATCAAGACACAAAATAAAAATGTTTCACATGGTAGAGATTCTACTGCATTTATGAACACAACAACATATATTTAGCTCAGCATTTTCACTTTTTCATTTTATACTTGCTTTTATGATCTCATCTAGGTTTCCCACCCCTGTTTTCTTAGTGCCATAAACCTGCTATACTCCTTGCTTAGGGACTTTATGGGCTGTTACAGATTCTGCTTGGAGAATATATGTTTCAATCCCTATGGAGCACTGCATCAGTGCTATAAGCTGGCTTTTTGTTTAACTCCTATGCTACAGCTTTCGTATTTTGCAAATAGTACTTCATGTAGGGATAAAGAGCTCCCTGAAAAAACCCTTGGTGACCTCAGTAGAGGTGCAGAGGTCTTCCTGTGCTCTGCATACAATGCATTGGAGAAAACAGCCTTCCTGAAGTTTCTGGGATGCTGTTCTTGCTCCCTTGGATCTTCCAGAGGGAAGTATAGCAGCTGAGAAAGTTGAATTATTCTGTGCCATTAAGACTGTGTGTGACTGAGCATTTGGGGCTACCTGTAATTAGCTATGAAACCCTTTCTGATAGCTTCCACATAGCATGGACCAGGCTGAAGCTGTTACTACTTGGTGAGTGTGAAATGAGGTGGCACCCATTTGTTTCCTCCTTATATAAAACTCCCTGCAGCATTAATCTCTAATAGGATAATTACTGTGTATCTAGATCAACCCTGTAATAAAGCTGGTCCTTAGAATGTGAATAATCACCACCGATGAAATGCTGATGCAGAATCTATTAAGGCTTCAAATGCTTTTACACTTACAAGACAGGGCAGTAAACTTATCCAGCATCAGGATTTTTGGAAAATCCTGCTTAAAGACTAGTAGCCACCACAGAAGAAAATAAAGTTGCTGACCCTACAGTCAGATTATATGCTTTCTCTAGTTAATCAATCTGGTTTTGCAAGTGAAAGAGTGTATCAGATGTTAAGTCCAGCTGTTCTTTGGTGGGACAATTCCCATAACTGGGAACTACAAAGAGAGAAATAAATCACATGTTCAACGTTGAGGTCCTTCATTAAAAAGGCTATACATCAAGCATGGAATATAATTATTCATTTTAGAAGAAAGGCAAATGAGACACTATTAGTAAAGACAGTGAATAACATAGCTGAGATGGATTTGATTAATACATTAGCAGTAACAAAATAATCCAAGTCATGTTCAGTTTCCCAGCACTAAGTAACCTTAATTAGATTCTACTTCTCTAATACAAATATATATGTTTACCACAGGGCAGCTACCCATTATGTTGAACAGTAAATTTATGTGTTTATTTATCTAATTCTTAGTATCAGCAGTCTATTTTAAAAGTAAAAGTTAAGGTAATGTAATGTTTTGTTTTTAGGGTCTGTTCCGCAGCCCACTGGAGTAAGATGCAGTCTCACACTGAATCCCCAGCACTAAACTGAACCTTATTAATGTGAGATGTTTCGTACTGGGGAGCATAATTGCTCTCAGGTCTGTCTGCCATCCACTGCAATATTGTATTTACCAGCTTTCCATAGGTGAGAAAGTGAGTACCAAAATTATGACTCAAGCTCTCTACCATGTTTTACAGCTCCATATTGCCAGGAGGTTGTGGAGAGCAGCAGTGAGCAGGAAAGATTTGCTGCTGCCCAACACTCAGCAGCCCTATCTCAGCAAAACCTGAAGCAAAGGCAAATTGCTCTGAATTCTCCCACTTGCATAAGGCCAGTAACGAATTTTTTGCCCACAGATGTTGTGTGTGGTGGAGTCAGGGACTCCACTGGTGCTTCCCAGCTGCACTGTGTCTTTTCTCTCATCAAGGGGAGAAGGGTGGCCAGCCTGATACTGCTGACTGTGCAGCTCCAAGCATCTTCCATCTCTCTTTAGCGATGGCGTGCTGCCACTTGACTGAAGACCCAAACACCAAATAAGCTGTTATAGGGTAAAGAGGGACAAGGTAAGAGTTAACATGAAACATTTGAAATCATATTCTCCTATTTGCAAATTCTCCATATATTTTGCTCAATAAAAATGATTTGTGAAGGGAAAGACCTAATAGCTGTTTATGAAAGTGACAGTATTTGTTATCACTGTGAAATAAAAGCAAATCCCCAAAAAAGTATAATTATCTAAATTATGAGAGAGGTGGTTGAACCCCACAGCGGACATTTAAAATAGTAAATATTGGAATGAAGCAACCAAGTGAATAATGCCTTTCCACAAAACACTGCTCATAATAACTGACATTATTTTAACGCCTTGTTATATGTTGAAAACTACTGCCACATTAAAATATAAATTTCAAATTTGAAATGTTACAGAAATAATTCCTCGCTACCTTGAGGAAAGATGTTAACGTCAAACAAAATTAACCCACCAGCAAAAACCAGCTTGTCTTCTATTATGGATGGACTGCAAAGAAATAAGGAGACATTTGTACAGAGGTAAACACGTTTGGAATGGGGGGTTAGAATACCCTTCTGGAGGAATCTGCATGTATTATTATTATTATACATTATATTTTATCTGTGTTGTACCGAGCCCATCAACTGCTGTGCATCCAGTTTTGGGCAGTGAACGTCTGCGTTTTATTAATAAGAAGTACTTTTGATATTTACTCTGCTACAACCAAAGCCAGATTTGCATTTCAAAGGGAATAATTGTATTTATTCCCTCATTAAACAATCTATTTTTCAGCTGGAGACAGGTTTCGTATTTTGAAGTGTTAATATTTAAAACTAATATCTTCTTATGCTGAGGATGTTACTTACTGACTAAAACAGGGATCCAGCTCAACTGGTCAAGTTACTTCACATCTGTCTGAGATGTCAGTACGCATAAGATGAGATTGATAATACCTGCCTCCTTCATGGAAAGATGAGGCAAGTTGTATTAGCTCTTTATAATGTTTAAATGAGGGATATTAATCCTGTGATGTGAGGAAGATTTTGTTCTCCCTCCCATCCTAGCATAATATTTGTGTTTCACAGTCTGAAGCTGGGGTGGTTGAGCTTTAGCTTATTGACCCACTGATTCACTCAGACATTAAAGTAAAATAAGCAGCACGTAGCTGAGCATTTAAACATCAAAACCTCTACTGTAAAGGGTAAGTTGATGCCAGATTAAGTAGCTCCCATGAAGTAAAGCTTTCACACTGAATAATACAATTCACATGTGAGGCAGACCACCTCTTTCTGGGTTTTGCTGTTATGGATGACTTTTCTCAGTCTGTCACCACCCTAAGGTGAAGGTCCTACTAGCGTGACCATTTTAGGACTTAGAGCAGAATTTTTTATTTTATATTCATTCTCAGGAAGTATTTGCACAAGACTTTACAAGCATGTTGTTTTCAGCAAAGGAGGTGTGTTTGTTTATTCTCAGATTGCTTTTGGACTTACAGACTTTTCCATCTGAACAGTTATATCTGAATTACATTCCTGATTCCAAGCGTAAGCAGAACAAGCTAATTGCTGAGAGACTTCATGTAGACAGAGATATTAATTGCAGTTAGAGTACAATACACAAGAAGGCTGACAGATTAGATTTTGTTATCTGGCCTCAATCAACTCACGTGGACTGAGGTTGTAAACTTTATTTCCCATCACATGACTTCTCTGTATATTCCTTGGTAGTCAGCCTTGAAAGACACCAGTTATAATCTACAAGTCCTATTAAATTTTCATAAATATTCAACTTCAATGGTGATTTGCTGAGCACCTTGTACTTGATGTTCTCTTTCACCCTGGAGTAATTTCCCTTGATAAACTTTGATGAAAATGCAACCAAAGTTAATTGACACAATTTCCCTATTTCATTCTGAGTGTAGTTGCTCTCAGTTTTACTCTGTTTGCACATTCCAAGGATCAGTTTCTTAGAGAAGGACTTACTCTGCCTGAGAGAGAAGGCTCCCTGTTAACCACAACATCTTTCCACAGGCATTTCTGTGACAATCTCCTCCACTCGTGCAGAAGTCTTTTGCCAGCCATTTTCACACTCAAGGATAGCATTAATCTTGTGGTGGAAACCCTTATAAAAATGAAAGCTGTTGTCACTGTTAGCAATCAAGAAGCCATCCCTAGCTTTCACGTAACCCTGCAACTTCCCCCTGAAAAGATGCTTCCCAGAAAGCAGGTATTTCTAACTCTGTTTTAACCAGGAATAGTTAGGAGTCATTTTTTGAAAGGTCCTTTTTAGAGGTTTAGTTTATCTCTAAGAACCGTGATATCAGGGGCATCGTCATGAAGTTTGGCAGTGTTTCATGTTTCCTTAACAGAATTAATAGCACTGATCTGTCTCTAATCAAAGCCCACCCAATATTTAGTGATGATACCAGCTTCACTTGCTTAAAAATAACAGCACCAATTGCTACATTCCTGAAGGTTTTTACAATATTTGAGACTTCAAAATAGGAAGATAACTGGGAAATATAAATGTATTTTTGTAACGCTTGACTTTGTTTATGATAGCATTATGTACACAGAATGCTTTCTACAGACAGGCCTCCAGCTTACATATTATTTCCTTGCTCAAAGCCCTCCAAAGATTAGTGAGTATGTCAATGTTGGTTTATACAAAACCAGACTCCAGGGTCAAAACATGACGCTCGTAAGGTTGGAAATTCTACAGTAAAAACATCTTAAACATATGTGTGTGTCACTTTATTCTTAGTGTAAGTTAAAAAGCATCATCATTATATTAATAATGTCGAATGTTTTCTGTTCCCTTCTGTTTTACAGGAAACCTGTCACTGAGCTCCTAAGGATTCCTGGGTTTCAGCAGTTTTCAAAAGTTTCTCTGCAAAAATTTCCAACTTTGTTCCCTTCCATCTGCCAGGCAGTATTCCTGTTTTCCTTCTTTGCTGTAGCGGCAGGAATCAACCTGGTTGTCATCAGTTTGCATGAGCAAGGCTGTGCAGAGGTAATCAATCAGACAAATGAGCCTGCCAAGGAATGGACAGAGTCAAAGAGCATCAAGAAAATTTGAGCATTCAGTTCTCTCTGGTCTCATCTTTCAGCTCAGTGATCGCTGGAACTCCACTGAGTTCCTCCTGCTTGTCGTGGTTTAACCCCAGCCAGCAACTAAGCACCATGCAGTCACTCACTCACTCCCCCCCATCCAGTGGGATGGGGGAGAAAATCGGGAAAAGAATCAAAACCCGTGGGTTGAGATAAGAACGGTTTATTAGAACAGAAAAGAAGAAACTAATAATGATAATGTTAACACTAATAAAATGACAACAGCAATAAAAAAAGGATTGGAATGTACAAATGATGCGCAGTGCAATAGCTCACCACTCGCCGACCGACACCCCGCCAGTCCCCGAGCGGCGATTCCCCGCCCCCACTCCCCAGTTCCTATACTGGATGGGACGTCCCCTGGTATGGAATACACCGTTGGCCAGTTTGGGTCAGGTGCCCCGGCTGTGTCCTGTGCCAACTTCTTGTGCCCCTCCAGCTTTCTCGCTGGCTGGGCATGAGAAGCTGAAAAATCCTTGACTTTAGTCTAAACACTACTGAGCAACAACTGAAAACATCAGTGTTATCAACATTCTTTGCATACTGAACTCAAGACACAGCACCGTACCAGCTACTAGGAAGACAATTAACTCTATCCCAGCTGAAACCGGGACACTGCTACAGGAACTAAGATGTCTGGGCACCTTGCAACACTGGGCTTATCATTTGTAGGTTTCCTGTGATCAAACTGTAAGGGAAACCAGCACTGAGGCATTTTTGAGGGGAAAAAAATTACAATTTCCTTTTTTGTTTTGTTTTGTTACTGGAATTGTATAGCAAACTAATCCATTCCCTATTGATTGGATTTTCACAATTTTAGCATCCAAGGTTCTTTTTCTTTAACATTAAATCCTTAATACCAGGTCTTTGGAAGTGTTTAAGCCCTGAAGGAAAGGAAAAGCTTCAGGTGCTTTTGAAAATATAAGCAGACCTCTGTATTTTTCACTTGTTAACCAGCAGCCTTTTTTGTTGGGAAAGGCACAGGGGTCAGTCTCTTTGCCCAAAGGTCAGGAGATAAAGAAAACAGTGGGCCTTGCTTGTCTTGTTCATCATTTGGGGAGAGTTTATGCTTCTTTAGACAGGTGTTGGGCCCTGATTAGGTGTATTGCAGTTAAAAAAGAGAGAGAGACGCGTACAGATGCACACAGAGATCAGTCCATGGGGATTTACTCTACAGACTGGGAAGTGAGATGTGAGAGAAGCATTTGTCCAGAGAAGGGTTTTTTTTCCTGCAGACTGTAAAACTTCCACATTACAAAGCAGACCCAGAAAAGGAAGTAGAAACCATGTCTCGGGTAGCATGTATTCACAGGTGAGCAGTTTCTTTACATCTGTGGGATGACACGGGACAGGGGAGATGAATGGAAGTGCTCAACTGGCTGTTTGTGTAACGGGGAGATGGTCTGTGCCAGACCGGGGTGTGCGGGCATCGCTCCCAGAAAGGATCAGTTCCCTTCAGCCTCTCTGTACCGTTGTCTCCAGATCACAAACCAAGAGGCTCAGCCGCTGGTAGCTGCTTGTGCTCAAGGACTATTCTTTCTGCATCATATAAACAAATGTAGAGTAAGAAATTACCTGATTAGTTACCCTGCCATGGTCTGCAGTCTGAGCTGATACTTGAGGGTGGGCATCCTTCTTCCACGCAGCAGCTATAGGATTACTATTTGCTGTTCAGAGATATGAAACCGGGACAATATAACAACGGAACTTGTACAAAGTAATAGCCTAATTCAAAACCTCCTGAAGTTAGTGGAGTGACTCCCATAGATTTCAAGGGGATTTTGCTCAGCCTCAGAGGACCAGATTTTTCTGAAGATATTTAGATGTCTAATGGGATTTTCAAAAGTACCTTAATAGATTAAGCATCTAGTTGCCCTGAGATTTAGGCACCTAATTTTCTTTTAATTAGATTTTCTTTTGAAAATGTGATGTCTGGGTGCCAGCTGCATTTCTAAGGATGCAAAGATCTCTGAAAATTGGACTCTTGGTGATTTGCCAGAGAGCACGTGGAATGTCAGTAAGCGAACTCAAGAGCACCAGCTCTGCAGTCTGCTGGTTGTGGCTCTCTTTTTGGTCAGCCTTGGGCACTAATGAAATTTCAGTGCATAAATACGTCTGGCTGACATGATTAAAAATAACTGTAAATAAAGATATCAAAAGTAACTCCTTGTCCTCTCCATTCCACATTAAGTTTTATGGAAGAAATAACACATATTTGTAATTATTCCTTGTGGAGGAAAGACAGGAAAATTTTAAAGCTACTTTAAATTTTGGCTTTAAAAGACTGAATTAATTTATTTTTTATCTCCTCTGGAGGTCTTTTTTTATTTTCCATAGTGGCTGAAAGCTTCCTGTGCATCATATTTATTTCCTATTTATTTATTTATTAAATCCCTCCTTTAAAGCTCTGTGTCCTATACTACTTATTTTTCATGGAAATTTTTACCATGAAAAAGGAGGAGCAGACAGAGTTAGGGTAAGGGATACCACTTTATTTAACTTGGCCTCTGCATGGACCTACATATTTGTTTATGATTTGCAAGGTTTCTGCTTTCATCCAGGCAGAAAATGGTTGCTATGCAGCAGCATTGCTTTTTAAAAGACAGAGCCAGGGCCTGATCCTGCATTGACTTGTGCATGTGGTATTCACAGGGTTATGCCCAAGGAAGGTACCTTACACATACCTCCCACCTAGGCACTAATATATGTCTCTGTATAACTCACATAGTTATGTACATGTGCATCTATATATATGTATGTATGTACAGAGATAAAAAGAAATGTTTGTGTTCTTGTGTTTATTTCTGTGTGCATCAGTAGAAATTGACTTAAAACCTAGTATCTGTCCTCTTAAATGAATTGATAATTACCTAAACTATAGTGGTACAAAGCTGGCTCACCAATTTTTGCTTTAGAAAAGTCCATCATAAAACCCTTGCATCAGGTTTGGGTTTTTTTGAGTTTCTTGCCAGACTTCAAACATAAAAGTGCAAAGCTTTGAAGCAAACCAGAGACGTTCATAATATATATAAAAGAACTATCAAGTAATATCTCAGCCTTTCTTGCATTGTCATGCCTCTGCCATTATTTTTACTAAAATTGCTCATTTGTTGAAATTTATGCAAGTATGTAAGATGCATAAAACTGTAAAAACATTTGGAGATTTTGCTCATTACCTCTTTGCTGAGTTCTTACATTTGATGTTGAACACAGGAGTCAGGAGGATGCGTGCTGCTGTCTTCTCAGCTCATAAAACAGACCAAAAGCCTTAGAGGGCATGAGTGCAAATATATAAAGATTTCACACATTTATCATAAGAATAGAATATTATATGATATATGGATATAACATAATTTTAGAGGTGCAGGTGATGTGACTTCAGCAAATCCAATCTACACTGCTGGAAAGCCACTGCTCCCACATAGTGTCTAGGACTGGTGTGCTTTTAATCTTCAGAGTGCTTTAGACACTTTACCTAGCTCTCAGTATTGATCTCTAGAGACAAGTCAAGTATCTGGGTGCTGCTACAGCACCTGGGAAGCCAGTCAAAGCACCGCAGTGGCTTTTCTAAACCCATAAGAGGGAGTTAGATTGAGGAGAGGTACCATAAATTCCTTGCTTCACAAGCCTTGCGGTAAATAGGCTGGACTGCAACACATAAAACTAACGCATAAAATTCCCTGGATGTGGCACAGATTGCTGGGTGACTGGGGAGGGATCACACAGTTTATCCGCATCTTGTTTTCTTTGTGTGTATAATGCAGTGGTCTGGCTCGGCTCTGTAGGCACTTGGGACATACTGTGACAACAAACAGGGTGACACGCACACGCCAGACCACTCCATCTTGGGATCGCGTCAGGACTAGGCACGCTTAGATAACCCTGTTTTCAGATCACTGTGCTCTCTCTTTCCTCTACCACCATCTGCATCTTTATCGCAAATCACACAGTCACTAGTATTAAATGTCAGGGAGCTGAAAATTTTGAAGTGTAGCCACAATGTCTGACACGGAATAAGGTAATTTTTAAAACAAGCTTCTGCTGTGCTGTCTTTCCCTGTTATTTTTATAAAAACAAGAGACTAAGTGAACGGTCAAGAGGACTACAGCTTCTTTGTATCACCGGAGAAGTTTTGGGCATCAAACAAAGACTGTGGGCACAGCCTTGTCCAAGTGAGCCCCTGCATGCGATCCCAGGGACCCAGAAGAGGACTGAGATGATGTTACTTCAGAAGGGCACGAAGAGTTCCCTTTGGAGGTACATCCAGGTCAGGTTAGATCCCTGGCACAAAAGCTGGAGCAAAACAAAACAAGTTTCAAAAGCAAATGCTCTCACATTGGTGTGGCATGAAGACCAGGTTGTTATACCTCTGCTTGAAATACTACAGAAAGTGGACAAGGAAAAACTGATCTTAATCATCAGTCGTTGTTTTGCTAATCCAGACGGGATTACACAAGATACTTCAATGAGAATTTCAGTCTCACCCTGTACATGTGTTTATTATTTTTTCAGTCTACCCGCCTTCATAGGCTTCAATACTTAATTAATTATATATGAACACATTGCCACACAAGTGGGAGTGTAGCCTAAACTTCTCAATTTTTCCCACTACTGCTAACATTAATTTGCTTCTACAGGCTGTTCTAGCAACCAACATTTTAACCACTCTGATGCCTAACGTGGTCAGAGAAGGTCTAGACTGCCTGGTTTTCTAAAATAGCCCCAGCAGCCCTCCAGCAGCTGTGGTTTACTATTGCTTAAGTAAGACAGTTCTCCAATCCGAATTTTAGATGTATGTAATCATGTATGTTAAATTTCCTGTATTCTATAACATTGTGTCAATGTCAGAGTTTAAAACAACTTCAAAATACAACCTTCTTAGCCTATGAAAACTTAATGTTTTGCCCAAATCTCCAGTTCTTGGGAGAACTTATTGCTGTTTCTATTTGGTGTTGCAAAGCAAAACTGATGTGAAGTATATTTTTAAAAAGCCAGTGGGAAGTTAAAAAGAGAAGTCATACACATGACTCATGGTCCTGGAAACAGCTGTACTGCTTTTGGTGACAAAGGGCTGGTTTTATGCCTTATGTAACTCCAGGAAAATCAATATGCAGCAAATGTACTCAGCCAGAAAGGAATCTGACCCAAAATTCTAAAAATAATGCAAGCTGTTTAATCTTATATCTTTAAATTGAGGTTCTTTGTCCCTCCAAATATCTTACTTTCTGTCCTGTCCTAAGAAAAGGATGAGTGATGTGTTTGCATTAGATTGGGTCACTTGGGAAGATCATAGATCAGGACAGGTTCAAAGTTAATTGCTGCTATATCGTGAATGTTTAACAACATAGAGAGTATGTTGGTCAATAAAAAAATGCTAAAACTCCAAGTTGCACCCAGCCTAACTGCAGGCATCTTCATAAGAGCTAAAAAGGACTAGATGGTACAACTGAATCTGTACAGCAGCTACCTTCCTCTGGACTTCAGCGTCCAGAGAACTCTGTAAGTACTCTCAAAACTGCTCATTTCCACACCTCCAAAGTACTGAGGAAACCAGAGCCGGAATGTTGGTTGTCTCTCTTGGGCACAAATTCTATTTGATACCAAAAATGTTGGATCATGAAAGAATAGCCTCTTCTTCAGTACATATTTGAGATGGTTATTTTTGTGCCTGGCTGTAGTTTGTTTCCCAAGCCCCCTAAAAATGTTTTATTTTGTGTTTATTGTTACTGTATTCTGTTCACATACTATTGGGTACTGTACTACTCAAATCTAAAGTGAATCCAAATATCTGAGATACCTATTTAGCAACCCCAGGCCTATTCATACAGTGAGTATAAGAAATGCCAATGGTCCATCTCACTCAGGTTTCTGCCTCCAAGAGTGACAACAGAAAATGCTGTTTCGGGAGAGCCCATGAGCCTGACCACTTTCTGTGGTCCCTCCTACTGCCCAACCCCCACAACTGTGTTAGGGTTCTTAGGGGATACACCTCTGCCTATTCCCTGTAGTAGCTATTAAGCTGGCATCTATAAATGTATCTAATCCCATTTTAAACTGGCTTCCCTCACCTCCTGTGGATACAAATTCCCGAAGCTCATTACACACCGTTTAAAGAAGTATTTTCTTCAATCAAAGTTTTAAATCCACCTCTTACTTGTTTCAACATGCTCCCTACTACTGAAGGATTTAGTGAATAACAGTTTGCCATGCACCCACAGCCTTCATTACTTTGTACTTATTTTGCCCTACTGACAATGAAAGGACTACAAGTGGCCACTTTATAATATGGCACTGCTTGTGCCTTCTCCTGGTCTTCTTAAATATCAAGCCAGTCATATCTAGGGATACACCATACACAGTACTGCTATCTGACACCATAGCCCATTGTACGTTGGCTGTAGCAGCAAAAAAGTTAGTGTAAGAATTGCCAGCCAGCTGCCCATTCCCATGCAAACTCAATCTGTTGAATGTTTCAGTTTGAAAAAGAGAAAAAAGTCCTCAGAAAAAAAGCTGTTTCTTAGTTTAGGTAATTTCATTCTCCTGTGTTACAGCATGTCCCAACAAATTGCATCAGTGTCATGGGGGGTGATAAAAAACAATGGTGAGGCCATAGGGGTTGCTTTTCCCACCCCTTTGTTTCTTCAGCTGGATTTGCAGAACTACAGCAACAGTGGTAACACATATCGAAGGGAAACATGTTTGCCGTATTTCTATTTTGTTAGAAACAGATCCAGATCATCATGAAAAACTCCCTCCTTTCTTCATTATGAATGGAAGTACAGATGGCTGTTTAATACGTCCCCTTTGTTCCTTTCTTAATTTCCTAATTCGCAGAACCCCGTAACTCTGTGTCTAGCAGAGGTATGTGCTGAAGTGCTTGTCCCATCAAACCTCCCAAAGTTGCTGCAGCTTTGGATTTGCTCCTGAAAAATAAAAAGTCATTCCAAGTAATCCAACAGGCTGTGCAATAAACTATTGTACATAACCTCTGCTGTTGTGCAGGGGCGTCCTGTACAGCAGCAAGAAAGGGATCCCTTCTTGTGACAGCTGATATTCTCATCCTTTCCCATTCTCCTGAAGGGAAAGTTAATGCAGCTGCAGCTTGTATCTCTTCCTCTTTAGATCATTTTCTGTATTTCATCCATTTGAATCATGTATCCACCACCGAATTTATAATGCCCTGAGAGTGAAGCACACCACCTCTCCAAAAGCGCACAGCAATGCCCTGCTAGTCCCTGAAATCTGCAGCACATCTGATTCTCATCCAGTACTCCCAGTCCCACAGCACGAAGAGGAGGCAGAAGGTGAAGGATGCAGGATTTTTCCGCAGAGCTGACTTTCTTCAACCACACAGACTCAGAACACGTTTTCCATATCTAGGAACAGTCTTCTCACCACCTGATCTCCTGTTCCTCTAGATACGGCAGCAGCTGCATGCACAGCGCAGCTGGTCTGAGATAGGAGAGCAAATGTTTCTGCATCTGTCAGTGGGTTTGTGGAGGACTAACATCTACCTTCACCAGCTGCTTCTCTGACCTAAACTCTGACTAAGGGAGGGAGGCAGCAAGGAGCTTGGGAGGATGCAGAGAGGGTTCAGAATTGAGTGGTGTTGGGAGGACGGTAATAAATGAAGCATGTTCAGGCAGAGGAGCTAGAGTTGTGCCTGGGAATGTGAATGGAGACTGGAAAAAATGGCTGTGGATACTAATGAGCTAAGCAAGTCCTAAGGTAAGGAGGAGCCAGGACTCGCAAAGTCGAATTCGTCAAGAGAGTTAGTTTGTGGATGAAGATGAATTGAGTCTGTAGGTGGAGATGGGTAAAGGAAAATCGTGGGAGGGCTACAGCTGAAAGGAAAAATGTCACAAAGTGTCAGATAATATCTCCTTCATTCTGCCTTTTTGTTTTGTTTTGGTTTGGTTTTTTTTAATTCTGAAATTCAGAAATCCTGGAAAGCTTGAGAGTGTTTCCTTCTTTTATTTCCTCCACCAGACTTTTCACTGTGATCACGCCATTATATATTCTTTCATCAAATATACAGTTTCCCAGTCCCAACATTTAATTTTTCAAAGAGGTACCTAGGAAATACAGGAAGATACTACAGCAATACCTGCAGCTAGCTAGATATTCTGGCCATCAGCCTTCACTGATGACTGAAAAAATCTCAAGTTTTTAATCTTATCAAAACAATAACACATCTTTTTGGATATTTCCTCCTTAAAATCATGCTGGGTTATTCATATTCCTAGGGTGGTCCTCTTCTAAATGGTTATATAAAAAAGGAGCATATATGCATGAGTCACTTATATTATTCTTTGCATCACAACAGAACAATAGCTTTAGGGTGAAAGTGTTGATACAGGACTTGGATGATTCAAATATAACTCACAATTTTCTTACATTCTTCCTTTGTAAATTGAACCAATGGCTTAGCCATTTTGAGCCTCAGTTTCTTAAACCTTGAAATTAATCTCTTCTAGTTGTTGTGAGACTACAATCATTAATCTTGGTGATGGGATCAGATATTACAGTGGGAAAACTTCAAGACAATTAACTATAGTAGAATTCCAAATAAAGATGGGGCATAATCTTGATTCATTCATAAAAAGAGAACGACTACAAAACCAAAAAGGGATCCAGCTTTCACTTACAGATTTTAAACTTGTTTTCCTTCTCAACATTGTGGCTGTGACTTTATAAATGGTTATGCCACTTCCTCTTTCCCGTCAAACACATTTCAGATCTCATTCATTTATAAGCAAAAGGAAAAGACAACGCATCCCATAAAAGTACCATAAGAGTAAAGCCACTGGTGATTGTTCTCGCTAATGAAGAGTCTGTAATTTATCACCTTGGTTTTTGCCAAGTGACATAAAAGCAGACAATGAAAATTACTGAAGAAAGGACATTCAGAAGACAGACCATAAATGAACCAGAGAATACAAGAGAAATGAACAAGAAGCAAAAATTAGGACATGAAGATAGATTATCAGTTAATTTATTTTTGGGAAAAGCAAGACTACATTCTCAGTTTCTTTTCAGAACTTCAGGTCTCAGTGACACAAAGTGAAAACATTTCTTTGGACTGATATAAAATGAGCATCTGCTTTGTTTGCTCTAGTAACTACTAGAATTCACAAAAGCTGAATACACACTATATATTTCGGATTGGCTGTGTGGGGTTTTTTTGGTCTGTGTGTATTATTTGAACATTGCTTGTAGAAAACCACTAATACCTTTTTCTCTTTTTCCTAAATACATATCATTCCTAAAGTTAGAGACTAGCATGATAATTAAAAATGTAAAACTGTAAGCAAACCGTGCTGCAGTTACCTGAGTAATTTGGTTCAAATCAACTCACAGGGTTGATCAGATGAGTGAAGTAAATATTACTGAAGTCTATTATTTCACACAGTCACCCATGGGGCCAGTTCTTATTCCCACAGAGTTCAAAGGTAAACATGCTTTTAACTATAATAGGAGTAGGAACTTGATGTTGACTGGTAGGGATGGCTCAAGAGCTTTGAAGCTGGAACAAAATACACAGGGCTATCACAACACATCAGTAATTACCTTGGCACCATAAACATCTATATATCAGCATGTTATAAACTCTTCATCTTACGTATGATAATAAAATAACTGAGTCTTAATGTGAGGGGCAAACCACAGTATTTCACTTTAATACAAATTAAGTTTATTGTTTAACTTCCTCTCCTAACTATCCTGGTATGTAAACATACAACACATAAGAATGGCAGTATGTAATGCACATATACATATATATATTTAAAGAAATAAACTGCTCATTTCGCCACAGCCTTTGGCCAGATAACACCACTATTAATACTCCAGTGTAACACGAGGCAGCCTGTAGCAGTTACCATCCTCTGTGCTAAAAGGATGGAGCCAAAAAAGTGAAATGTATGACCTTATAATGGAATTTGCAGTCCTCGGGAGAGAAGATATACATGACACTGAGTGTATGTTACATACTCTTGTTGCATTTAGTTCACTGCCATCTGCAGCCATCATGTTGGAATTTTAAATCTCTGCAGCCTTTTTGTCTCCTCTCAAGGCTGTACGGTAATTCAGATTCTTGAAGGGACACTGGTGCTGCAGGAAAAGTATTTCTTGCTCCAAAAGTGCTCCCTTGTAATTTCCCCCTATGCTGCTCTATCTTCCATAAACCTTTCAGTGCTTGTCCTATTTATGTTTGTGTGCATGTCTTCAAAGTACATGTTATTTTGATTACGCAGATTTTCTATGACTGCATTACAAGGTGTTGGCAACCTAAGTTTACTTCTGTGCATGAACTGATTCCTGGTTAAATCAGTACGTGGGCTGACTACCTCTAAAATAAGTCCACTTTTTTCCTGTTTACTTGTATTTAAATTGAATATTCTCGTTAAGGAGAAACTTGCAGTTACTTGTGTCCTTTTATTTTAATTGTGACAATTTCCTTAAGTATAAACAGGTCACACTAAAGGTATTAAATACGAACATCTCCCATTTAAATTGTCAGAGATTTGCTCGTATTAGCATTGCAGTCAGAAGCTACCAGCTGAATATAAAAAACATAAAAGCTGCAAACAGTGACCTGCTCAGTTTTCAAAGGCACCATGCAAGCAGAGGGGCTTTTACCCTTTTAGCCCAACCATTAAAGTGAATCCCACTGCAATACGGAGTATAAGACAGTCCTTCTAGCCCCAAGCTACTGAAACATTCCTTAGACAGCCCCTGTCCTCCATATCCCTTCCAGTGAGCCCTAGCCTCTCCAAGGCTCCAAGGAGAGGAGAGCCGCTTGAGACACAGGTAGTTATTGCCCCTGCAGAACAGAGTTGTTCCAGGCAGCAAAGATCCAGCCCACGTGCCGATCTTGGGAGGGAGCACCTGCGTTGATATGCTGGAATTACCAATGCTCCGGTCAGGGCTGCGCTGGAAGCAGTTCAGCATGGCTCAGCACAACCAGCTGTTAAAATCACAGGCAGTTCTCCAACCTGCTCTTAAATATCATTCCCATAATTTGCTTTCAGCTGCAGCTCCCTCTCTTTATTCCCTCCCAGGTATTTCAGGTTATCCCTAGAATAGCATGCCACGCAGCGGGCGCACACCACACGCTGCACTTGCAGAAGTCCCACAAAAATTCTGATGAGTGCAGACTGCCTTGATTTTAATTGTATTGTATTCCCCCTAGATTCAAGAGTTGGGAAACTTAGTTTTCTATCAGTGTTGCCAGTTCTTGCATTTTTGTGATCTGAGGCAAATCAGACAGTTCTCTTCATGCAGTCCACTCATCTGTGAAAACAAACAAACAATCAACAACAAAAAGCAAAGCATAAATATAAAACAGTTATCTCCTCCTACGCATTTCTATGCTGCTGAATTAATTTACATACAGTTCTGAGGTCTGCAAACAGAAAGCTCTACAGAATTGCAAAATACGGTGAGTCATGTGAAAGAAAGCATTTCAACACAGACTGATGGCTAAACTCTACCTTTGGTTCAAAGAGATCTCATTTCCGTGGAAGCATTCTTCAGCCCTATCAAAACCTACAATCTATGGCAGGCTGGTTGTAGCACTTATCAATGTTTTTGGAAACAAATCAGACCAATAAGAGAGACCTGTCCCAAATGTTAAACAAATAACCCCCATGTCAAATGAACTCATGACATTGATGAAATCAAAGAAGAACTACGTGTAAGAGGGTTATTTTTTCAGACACTGTCAAGCTGTAGCATAATGCAGAGGGAGGACACAGTTATAATAAATTTCTGTGTTCTTTGGAATTAATTATGAGTTTTTAAGATTCATTCATTGCTCTTGATCAAGAAACAATAAAGCTTGTCTTTCGCTTGTTCCTGTGCACATCTGAAAAACAACCCTAAAGGAGGCTTTCTCATTAACCTTCTGCCTTCCAGCTAGCATGGGTATACAATGGGAATAGCTTTCCTTTCACAGGACATAAAGGTTTTTCTACATTTTTCTTCTTTTTTTTTAAATTAAGTTAGTCATAGCATTATTGTGGCTAAAACATGTAAGCAGAGTTAAAGTGACTTTAGAAATAATGCTATTCTTGTGCTTGTGCAGAGATTACAAATGCATGGTCCAACTCTTAAATCAATTTTGTTCTTGTTAGCTTTAGATGTTGGTATTAATTAAAAAAAAAATAATAAAAATTGAAGGGTGCTGGATTCTTCTGCAAAAACTGGAAAAAAAAAAACTTTGCTTGAAAAAAACCCACCGAAACAGGAGCTTTGGACCTACTAGAATAAATCTTTGGTCATTGCCTGGAACATTTTCTGAGCTCACAATAGAACAGGATGTTTAATTCTCTTTTACTTTCCCAGAAAAGCAGATAAATCACTACCTGGTCATTCCTGCACTCACAGCCTTTATGTTATTTTAAAAGCTAACCTGTCTTGGAGATGGAGATGACAGATAGTGTATTCCTCACAGCCACAGGAATAAAAACGGTCTGTCTTGGAGCACAGACATGATCTCCCAATCTGTCAGGGTGGCGCTGTGCCTGCTGCCCATGTTGTATTCTAGTGTTTCTAATTACAGTCATCACTTAATGACCAGATTAGGGATGTAAAAGTCTGCAGAACCATAAGTGACACACCACTGGCAAGAACCAGCCTTTTTCAGCTGCGGTGGCATAACAGGAGTCACCGATTCTTTGGCACAAGAGGCAGCTGCTGGGACTTATACATCACCCTTTCTTTCACCTGCATGACCCCACGCTAACATAGCTTTTCTCTGGGTTAGAGGCAATTAGGTGGTGTTTGTTTGTTTGTTTTCCAGAGAGTTCCCAGTGCCACCATTCTTAATATTTGAAGAAACATTCTTATAACTGAAATTTTCTAAATTATTTTTCTTGACATTCTAATTTTTCATTAGGACCATGAGTGAAAGTAATGATGTAGTTTCGGGGAGGGGGGGGGGAGGGGAGAAGGCAGAGCAAATTGGGAGCTACCAGACTGCAACAGAGCCAACAAACATGTTTTGTTAATGCAACACCAAGGACAAATAGTACAAAGCTCTTACTTGCATGCACAGTCAGAAGCTGGCAGAAAGCTTAAGGGTCATGAAGGCAAACAATTTAAGAGCAAAATGTTTTACAGCCCTTTATTGTAAGACTCCAAACAGGGTGTTTCAGCCAAAGAAACCATTGTTCTCATGGAAGCAAGAAAGACATACAGGTGTATGGAACAAGTCAGCGTTTTTGTAACGAACAAGTAGAATATATTTGCAAATATCACCACACGACTACCATGAATTAATACAGCAGGAAAGCATGGGAGAGTTCATTTAATTTTAACTAGGCTTCCAGTCCTAAAAGGATCAATAACGAAATTCCAGGTTCTACAGGAAAGCCATAGACTAGGGGTTTTTTAAAAGGTTCACAATTCCTGATTCAGCCCTTGAGAAGCTCTTGAACATGCATGGTCCAAAGGACCAAACTTTAAGCAAGTCTCCTTAATATGTCCCACCACATTCGCTGGCGAATCAGATTTGAATATCAAATTTTGATTTCTTTGCTCAGAGAATGATGACAGGACAGATAGATACTGCTTTGTGAACACTATTATGCAGTTTACATAAGCACATTCATACTTCCAAACTGGTGTTACATCTGAGTTAAATACTGTGATGACTGTCCCAGGCCAAGCAAGAGTAACTTCTAACATAAATAAAGGTTGTATCTCCATGCACAGAATGGATCTGCTGACAGTTGCCTGGTGAGAATTGTCTTCAAAGAGCTATAAAACCTTTAAATTTTTCCAAAAACTGCAGCTATTTTCTCTAAATATGCAAGATATATTTGAAGCTGGGAGCTCCCATGATGCTTCATCCTAAACCCGTGTTTTGAGATCACAGGATTGATCCTTCAAGGACAGGTAGTCAGAAGAAGAGGGGTTTTATTAAGACATTAACTAGTGTCTCTGTCAAAATCCTCTGTATGTCTGCTATGGACTTAATCCAATGGAATTAATTAAAAAGACTTCTGTTTGCTTAATGCAAATGAGACAAGACATAATTTATAGGCTTGGTGCGGAAGACAGTCTCTAGTTTTCCGTCCAACACAAAACCATTCGAAATCAAGGAAGGTCGCTGTGGTGGAAGAATGGTGTCTCCTGAAGTGAAGAAGGAAAGCTGTTTACATTGTTTAAGAAAGATGAACAGAGACTTGATAGAGAACCTGCCTTTAAAATTTAAGACCACAGCTATTAAAACTGGGTCTTTTAATACTCTTTCATACTGCGTCTAAATTTCCTACAATCTTTGCTCCTAAGTAAAGAATTCATCCAAGATGATCATTGCTTTGCCTAAGAATAGGGAAAGGAAAGGAGATGAACTGCCCTCCTTGGAGTAGCTGTTATCAGACAGCCAGATGGCAAATGATGTGCCAGAATTTACAAGAAAGAGTCCAATGCAGATCATTAATTCCAGCACAGCCTCTACACCCCAAACACCATTAAAATGTCACTGCTAAGGACTCTGAGAGCCAAAGCACCAACAAACCATGTTCTACACAAGGATTTCTGCAATCAGTCTTTCAAAAATGCAGCAAGGAAAAGTTATGGAACGAGTAGATTGGTATATATGATAATTATGGAGAACACAATTAACCTTCAATTGCAATACATATTTCTATATATTTTAAATATATACATAATGAATGATATTGCACCAAACTGTATTTTGTTTCACAAAACATTTTGTTCATTCATAAAAACAATTTTCTTTTTAAAAGAAAACCATGGACCAGATCCTTGGCTGGTAGCATACCTCGCTCAGGTGGTGTGCATCACTGAGCTATACTAATCTGTGTCCAAAGAGAAACGCTACGTGATGCTAGATTTAAAGACATAGTGTAGAGCAGCTTACGTGAAAAAAAGGTCTTGCTCTTACTTCTAGGACTAACTTTTTTTCTACATTTTCTCCATTTTTAGTGCAGCAATCCAAGCCACATATTTTGCTCTCAGCAAATATAGTATTTTCCCTTCTCAGGTGGTCTTCATGACTAAGCTTCGGTGGAAACAGGGTTTAATGTTATGACATTAAGCCCTTGCAATATCCAGAGTTAACAAATTCAGCCTTTCCTGTAGACATTAGATCTTTAGATGAGACATCTGGAGGCCATTATAAAGAGACAGGGATGAGCAGAAGAGCCAGTTCAGAGCCAGGGACACCTACAAACTATCTGACTTAGGAGTAACACACCATTTGGAAGAAAAGCAAGAGGGCTTGCCATTCCTTAGTGAGGAAGACTGTATCTTCTGTGGCAGGAAATAACAGGTATGCAGAACATCCAGAGCCTCCACAAGCATAACTTTATTCTTTTTTTTTTTTTAAATAAGGTGTTAGAGAAGTGGTTTTGTTAAAGAAGTGTTCTCAACATCTTACGAACACTGTTCCAGGGAAGAACAGTTGTCAAACCAGGAGATCTAAGACCCTAATGCACATCACTGCTCTGGTGGTTGCACGTGTGTGCTCACTAGTTTTTCTACTTCAGCTCCCAGTAACTCCATTGTCTGGTATCAGCTCGATCTCCCTAGTCCCTTTCAATAAAGTGTTCTTCTTCAGAAATAATTAAGATTTAGCATAGGTTTAATTGGAAAGGATTGCAAAGTATCTAGCAAATTGAAATTAAGGTATCTGCGTGTTATAGAAGTCTTTTCCATCGTCACAGGAAGTACCATAAAATCACAGAATGGTTTGCGTTGGAAGGGACCATCTAGTTCCAAGCCCCCTGCCATGGGCAGGGACACCTATATAGTCACATCTCAGCTGGAACAATGGCGTTTTAATGATGTAAACTAATTTCATGTTGATTACAAAGCAAGAAGCAGAGAAAAACCCATTTTCTTCGGTGAGAGGTGAGTTTGGGTGAGAAGAATGCAGCTGGCCCAAAGGAGATGCTGCCTGAGCTCCCAGCCTAGCCACAGTTCACAAAATCCCAAGGGGATCTATGTGAAAAGAACTGGAAACACCCATCTGTTAACTCTGTGCTGTCAGGAGGATGCTACACTTGCCCTTTGACATCACTTGTGGTGGCTGATAATGAAAATTGATGGTGATTCATAAAGACATCTCCTTCCTAAGAATACCGGAACAGCAGCTTGCGTAATCCTGAGATTTACTTAACTAAGGAACATCCCCAGCACCGTTTTATTTGATCATAGCTCCTTTCTCTTGTCTTCACCTTACTCTCCCTCCCAGCTTTACCACAAGTACCTGTGATTAGCGTGGCCCTCATAAAAGGCTTCATTCAAAAAGAAAGCAGAGCGGGAAGGTGGGCACTGAGGTGTGGCTGGTGATGTAAAAACTGAAAGGAGGGAGTGGAAACGCATTAGCAAGAGGTATGAAGTGGAGACGGTCCTGTTTGCTGCAGGCAAAATGAGAAGCTGAAGAGTGGGCCCAGCTGCAGCGTGGGCACTGTACTACCATATACGTCTCCAGAGATGGAGGGATTCGTGTAGGTGAGGAATATACCTATAGCTTGATGCCTCTGCTCGCTTCTGATGAGATGAGACCATTACTTTCAGTATTTTGAAGCACTTTCTGCTTGAAACCCCAGAATCATCCAACTTCAGTGTTTTGAAATCTGTTTCTCCACTGAGATTCTTGAAGAACGTTAGAGAAATGGGCATTATCATATACGCCATACACACCTGACAGCCGAGGCACTGAAGCTGTATCTAACATAACCTCTTACAGGTTTCCTAGTTTCTGACCAAGGTGGCCTCTGAATGAGGAGAAAGCACGCAGGGAAGTAGCACGGGGAAGCGTACTGCTGCCTTCCAGGTGACCTTGGTGCTTTAAATCAGAAAGCAAGCAAGGAACCTCAGACTTCATCCAGCTCCATGTTTTATTTACGATGATATTGCAGCAGCACTCAGGGCCCCAGCCATGAATCAGAAACCCATTACACTACCTAGCATGCAAACACCTAACAAACAGACAAGACTTCAAACACCCCTTATTTATCAGCAGTGATGTTTTAAAACTACTGCACCTAGCAAGACAGGATTTATCATGAAAAGTGCGTGTGCCTGTGTCTATTTCTCATCCAGATGGGAAAAGGCCTTTCCCAGACCGGTTCCGGGGTGTGGTGCCAGAGGCGGGAAGGACAGCCGGCCTCCCCCCCTCCCCCCATACCCCACAGGCTGCCTGTGGGGAGAGCTTCCAGCATTGAATACCGTATTTTTCGGTCAAGCAGACATGACGCCTTGAACAACAGGTCCGAGCTGAGGAGAAAAGGCAACACCGGATTTGAAAAATAAAATTATGGCAGCAGGTGGGCTTGTGGCCGAGAGCTACGACTAACGAACGCGGTGGCGGTTACTCGTGGAGACGCGGCCCAGCGCGGCGGGGCCGGGCCAGCCCCGGCTTCTCCCGGGCCTGCGTACCCCTCCCTGCCCTTCCCGCCCCGCGGCCACCGCTGACGGCGACGCCGCCCACCGCCGTGCCCACGGCCGCAGCACCCCCTCCCCTCCCCTCCCGCCCCGCCGTCGCCTTCCCCTTCCCCCCACCCACGCCGGGAGCGGAGGGAGGGGCGCGGCCGGACTCGTTTCTCGGCGGAGCGATGCCGGTCGCCTCAGCTGCGCATCCCGCCCGCCCCGCCGGAGGCGGAGGGTTACGGGGCGCAGTGCCGCGCCCGCGCAGGCGGTGTAGGGATCTTCCAGCTGCCGTGGCGGACGCGTTGGCGCCGTGCCCGGCTCCGCTCCGCTCCCGTTCGCTCCCGCCGCCCCCCTTCCCCGCCCTTCTGCCTCGCCCTCCTCCTCCTCCTCCTCCTCCCTCGGCAGCGCCTCGCCTCGCCTCGCCTCGCTCTCCCCGCGCCCTCCCTTCCCCGGCGGGCTGGGGCTGCGTCTCCGCGTCGGCTTCCCCCTCAGCCTGGAGGCTCCCAATATGAACAGCATCGTCTACGCTGAGAGGCACCAGGTACGGCGGGGCGGGCGGCGGGCCCCAGCGGGACGTCCCGGGCGGCCGGCCCAGACGCGGCCCGCGCCGGCTGTGAGGGGAAGGCGGCGGCGGGCAGCCACCATGAGGCCGGGGACGGCCGGCCGGCCGCTGAGCCGCCCGGCCCCGCCGCTCTTTGTTCGGCGCCGGCGGCGGCGGCGGCCCGGGGGCTGCTGGCGGGCGGGGCGGGCCCCGCGATGACGGCCCGGCCGGTCGCACCGTGCCATCCCCGCGCCCTCGGCTGGCAAAAGAGAAGTCCCCGCGGCTTTTCGTTGCTTATTTGGGGGCCTTTTCTGAAAGCCTGGCCAAATCTCGAAGTTGCCGGCCTCATCGAGGCGAAGTTGTGTACATGGCCGGGGTGGCGTGAGATTTGCTTCCCTCACGGCTGCCGACCCTCGTCCCGCCGGGGGTTACCGCGGCTGCGGGGGGAGTGGAGGGTGTCGGTACCGCTGCTGTGGCCCCGCGTGGACACCAGCGGCTGGTGGAAGTGTCGTGCAGCCCCTAGCCCCGAAAATCAGATGTTCCCCACACGGGTGGGTATTGTTCCAAGGTCAGGCGTTGCCCGCGCGCTTTTCCAAGTGCCACGCTGCAATCGTGTGGTGGCACCTTTCTTAAACCCTTTATAGTAAGTGCGGGAAAAAGAATCGCAGGAATCCTGGACTTTGAGTGAAGAAAATAGCCTTTTTGGGCTGAAGAACGTGTGCTGACAGCTGGTTGCCAATGTCATGACCCTCCCTGTCATCTATACCAGTTCTAGGAAATAGGAGAGAATACAGCAAAAACAGTAGCTGTCAGTCCACATTAGTGCTTCTGGAGAAGGGTGATGAGTATGAACGACTAGAAGGATTTTTGAGGGAGGTGGAGGTGGGGGGTGTGGTGTGAGAGAAATACAGTATTTTCTCCCTGCATGCACAAATTTCCAGCAGCTTTTTAGAATTTTTCAGAGGTGCTTCATGGCAGAAATGATCTTTGCATTGGCAGCTTCACTGTTCTTTCACCCCAGATTCCCATAGACATAAGAACTGAATTGGTTACGATTTCATGCAGGGTGGAAAATGTTGATAAAGTGAGAGGCAAGGCATCCAAGTTATTTACTAAGCAGAGAGGTGGCAAGACTGAGCGGTAATAGAATAGTGGAAATTCAGTATTGTGTCGCTGTCCTTAATTGTCGTGGTTTGCAAAGGGGAGGGGTTTTTTTTTTTGTTTCCAGTAATGGGTGTGTAGACACCACACTTGTTCTCTTCTGTCAGGGACCAACAAAATAAGAACCCAAGCAGGATGAGGTGCTTTGATGATGAGATTGGTTTCATTTTAGGAAAGCAAACTTTGTAGCCACAAGCCTAACTCCTGGAGCACAGGATGTGACATTCATGGTATACTTTCCAGTTAGGAAACGGTACTTTAGCTACTGTAAATACATCTAATTTTGTTTTCCTCAGCTTGAGTTCTTAAGGAGCGGGGGATGGTAAGAAAGACAAAAACTGCCCCGAATGGGGGGTGGGAAATGATGACAACACACAAGCAACCCCCCCAGTTTGCTGGTTGTGTGACAAAAGTTTGAAGAAATGTTTGTGTTAGAAAAAAAGAAAACCGTGGGGGGGTGGGGGTGGGGGAAGAGCTCGGATTTTAAGAGCATGCAGGTGAGGTAGAAGGTAGAAAAAGAGGTGTAGATAAAGACTATGACAACAACAAAAAAAAAAGTGTAACTTGGAAAAAGAAGAGGAAACGCAGTATGGAAAGGCCATATAAATGACCGGTGCTAAGGCTCAGTGAAACAGTGTATGGGGGGGGATAGCATTGGAAGCTGGTACTACATGGGCAGCTGGTGTGTTACAGCTGAGAGTTGTAGTTGAAGGAGCAGTAACATTCGAGCATCAAACCTGCTTCTCATAAATTTTTTGTCTGCATACATGAATGTGTGTTTGAAAGAGCTCTCTAGGCTTGCTCTCTGTAGAGGACAGTCCAAGTATACATCTCCTTGGACTACACTTAAAAGATTTTGGAAAATGTCCATATTCCTTTTTCCTTCCCCTTCAATTCTTAACCAGTGATAGCAAATACTCTCTCCCTTTCTCTTCACTGTTGGGGTGGGAGCACAACTGAGGTTGATTTGCAGTGGAATAGAACAATTTTGTTTACAAGTCATAGTTATCAATGAGACTAAATTTTTAGTGGAAAAACACTGAAAAGTGAATATGTAAAATGAAATTCATGTGAATTCTATGAGTCTTATTTTAAATCACTGGAGTAAAGAAGTTGAGCCTGTTTAGTGGTGTAAAGTATGTTGATATATGTCTTGGTCCATGATGTTTTGCTCAAATGCAAACTCAGACATGAAAAATTGTGTGTTTTTACCATAAATAAATGCTAATGTATGAAAGAAAATTCTTGAGGACGCCTGGTTTTATCTTCTGATACAGGTAGTAGGCTATGAGTAGTCGTAGGTGTGACCTACATTTCTTCTGAACTGAGCTGTGGAAAGCCAGAAAGCCCACAGCAAGTAAAAAGCACCAACTGTGGTGTTAAATTCCATTTTAGTTTCACTGTACCGACAAGTGTCAATCAAGTGTCTATCATTATATCAACAAGTATTGACTTCTAATCAAACAACTAAAAAGTATATTCCCCAAGTCAGTGTTTTCTTCAGAGTTGAAGAGGTAATACCTTAATCTGACAAAAAAGTTTGTGCAAAATTGGCACAAAGCAAGAGCTTTTTTTAATGAAGTACTGCACATGGAATGTACCAATGGGCTATACTAAAGAGGAGACTTCTCAGATGAGGGGAGAAAGAAATACTACCTGTGTCGTTAGGTCATGGGCAGGGTGACTTTTGCCTCAGTGCATGGCTCTGGGACCTGTTGTCTTGGCACCCCACCTGAGACCACAGCTCCTACGTCCCCTGAAAGTGGCTCTGCAGTGGAGAGTCCTAGGGCACAGTAATGGGTTTTAGATCTTGGAGAAATTCAGTAATCATCAGGCAGCAGGTTTATTAAATGTTAGAATGTTTTCTGCAGTGAACGGCTGTTTAAAAAAAATTTTGATGAACAGATCCTAAATTCTAAGCACAGTTAACAATTTGAAGTGTATTAATTATGACATTTATTTGCTCTTGTAACTCAGGTAATCATATTTCAGTAGTATTTGCACTTGCAAAATCCATATAAGAGAATAGTGTAGTGAAGGATGAGAAGACAGTATCATTGTTATTTAGGTGAATCTTTTTAAATGCATCTTTAAATGTATATACAGTGAAATGGAAAGATGAATTTAAAGGGGGGAAATTTCTCTTCTGGAAGTCAGTAACGTGGTGAATTTCTCTCTTGAGTGTATTATAAGCCATGAATCTTTTGTGGTCCAGTGGTACATATCGGGAGCAAATGAAAATCTCGGTCCGTGCATAACAGTAAGTGTTTAAGAAACTCCATTATTAGAACACAATTATGTTTAAATTGAGCAACTGGGCAGATGTTGAGTACTGGCATTCCTCTACTTGGGTACAGCTGTATCATTGAAACACACCATGTGAATGCTTCATGGCTTTCGGCCTGTCTCAGTCCTCTGCAGATTACACCTAGCGTCATCTTGATTGAAGGTGGTGTCTCCAGGCTCAACCCCAGTATCAATCTTTAGTATTAAAACTAGAATGGAAATGCAGAGTTTATATATCACTCTTATTTTTTGCTTTGTTTTAAAAATAAGTGCAGGAAATAGGCCTGCTCTCAAGTAAGAATTTTCTCAAATGGAATGTGTTGTTCCCATTCTGGAATGCTAATTCTGTAGCTTTAAGAAGTTTAAATAAGTGCATTTTGAAGGAGCTTGAAGAATAATCATTTCAGAGGCATCAGACTTCAGACTTTACCTGGCTGACAGCGATCTTTGAACATTGCACTTGGTTTAAAAACATGCAAAATCCTGGAAAATTATAAAAAAAAGCCACTGACAGTTCTTGATGTGGTGAGCTAGAAGGGAGTACAAGCAAGGGGTGGGAAGTGGGTAGGACAAAGGTAGTGACAAAGTGGTTTAGATTTTAAAAACAATTTAAGAAAGAAATTTGTTTGCAGTACCTGTTTATAACCTTTAATGCAGAAAATGCAGCACTCTTGGCTTTTCATTGAATGTTGGCTGATTGTTTGGCTTGTTCTGGCAGTAGTCTCCCAAACCAAAAGGAATGCAGAAAGTACTGAATACGCTTGTGCTATTTAATGCCATTTTGAGTAGTAAAAATAGCCATGGTTCACTCACAACAGTATTGAAACTTTGTGGCAATAATTAAGATGTTCAAATTCCTAGATATTCAGATTGGACAATACTGTTAGGTGCATAAATGCAAAATGTCTGGTTTTGACCTCAGGCACAAAGGAGGACTTCAGAAGACAAATCTTCCATTTCAACCCAGAATTATTTTGGATGTCCTTTTTAGGTCTTGAAGGTCATAAGCAAGTACATCAGGCAAAGTTGAAACACTGCACTTGAAATAAAGTTCTTCCATTACAGCAGAATGTGACAAAACACAGTCAGAGATGTAGACTGAATGAGGATAATTCTGGAATCTAGTTGAAATTCTTTGAATAGTTGTTGTGTAAGTCAAAATCTCCCCAAAGCCTCAGTACTGGTAATTAACAGCAATCGCAATGAATATTGAACGGAAGAATGCATAATGTGATGCATGAGCAGACCAGCAGCCTGTTTGTCTGAACTGTGGTAGCACATACATTTAATTTGCTTTGGTAATTACAGACCTCTACTCCGTTAACAACAGAACTTCTTTGAGAGATCTGGTAGTTGAGAAAAAGCTGGTTTAAAACCATTGTGAGCAAGGTGGATAATCTGATGTGCTATGTGTCGCTTTCTGCTCAGAATCAAGCAAGTGGTGACTGGGTTGGTCCAAGCCTTTTCACCAAAATGGTCTGACAGTGTACCAATCCAGTGCAACTCCTGCCTGGAGTTCAGAGCTTGTCTCCCTTGACATTCCTTTTTAGACGTCTCCTGTAGTTTGCATTTGTCTGGGTAAGTCTGGCCATCACGTCTGGATAATTCCTACAACAGAAATGGAAGGTTTAAAATCTGAGATTATAAAGTCGGAGGTCTCTTGGTGATAATTCTCTTGTACATTTGTGGATAGTCTTGGTGAAACATAACTTCTAATAGATTCTTATCACTTTCTCTGTAAGCTAATTCATTGCAACACTTGTGTTGAAATAATACCTCTGCATCTTTGAACAACGGAATGTTTCGGCTGAGGTGAGTCTTTGGGGAAAGTGTGGACATCAAACTGTTTACTTCTCTTTTTGAGAAGTGAAATGTTTTGATTGCTTTAGAAACTGAAATGGTTATGCCAGTTGTACCAACAAGAGAAGAAGTGTTGACTTCCAAATGCTTAGTTAAATAATATTTGGTAAATAGAGCTTGGTTTCAGTCTCATAACTGGCCAGTAGGATTATAAAAAGAACATACATTTTATCTTTGAGATTTTTTCCTAGCAAAGTGTGCTGACATTAAAGTATGTTGTAAAAAGTTGTGATCCCTGGGGTACTGTTTCTGTAGTCGTCCTTGCATTTGGAGGTACTATATTACAGACAGACACCACTGCTGCTCTGGAGCAGTTGTTTCCTTATTTATATGTATGTGTTTGTGTGTGTTCTAGTAGCCAGACTTAATTAACATTAATACTTTCTACCGGTTATCTGCTAGCTGAAATATTCTGTGTTCAGGGTTCCAAGAAGCCGTTAAGGATGGAAGCATTTTCCTGTGGAGCTGGTATGTTGTGGGATAATGCCCCCTGTCGCTCTTGAGAATCAGCCTCGCGCTTGAGCTGCTGATCTGCTTAGAGACCAAGGGAGGTGAATTTCTGCCAAAATGATCCTGTGTGTAAGCGCTGGCCAGGCAGTTGGGTCGTGAAACTCTCTTGCCTACAATGTAGGTGACTTTTAATTTTTGACAAGGAGAAATGAGCTGCACCTATTTTTAGGAAAGCAGATTCCCAATGTGGCATTTAATCTGTAGATACAAATATAGTTTTGGAACTGCAGTGGGGAACTCAAGTGGATGAAGTGATCGATGTTTTCCTGAGGTGGCATCAGGGTCATGGAAAGTTCCAGAGTGGGTGTTTGTTGCCTGTTACCTCCCCACTCCCTCCCTGCTGTTGCTGCTCCTCCTCTTCTCCCTTCCCTGAAAAAGCCTGGCATAAACAGCCCACCCACATGCAGAATACCAACAAAGCTACCCCAGTCTGCACTGCCGGTGCAGAACTTAACAGATTCTATTTGCAGGGTAGCAAATAGCAATTTCTGACTTTATAATTTTTTTGGAAGTACCGAAGACTGGAGACATGCCCAGTCATTTCAGACATGTCCTTAATCCATCTTCAGTCCATTTTAGGCATTCAGTAGAAGAAGGATATAAGTAGAGGAGTAGAGGAAAAGCAAAAGGTAGGAGGCATGTAGATTGGTTTCTTTTTCAAAAATTAGTCATTTTTGTTGTGTTACTTAAGCGTTATCTACTCGTGTAAGCAAGCAGTAATGATCTAGATACAGGAAGTGCTGAAGGTTAGAGTTGGTAAGGAATTGTCTAAAAGTGGGATTCAGCTGTTCTAACTTTTTCTCTAAGCACTGATTTAGCCACTTTCTTGTCTCTGTGGGTATAAAAATTAATGTGGGTGACCTCTCGTTAGGCATGAGAATGCATTGGTGTCAATATGGAATTTTTCAGGCTGTTTTTGTGAAGAAAAACTTGTTTGTTTGGGTCAGGAAAACTTCTTTAAGACACTATTAAAGTTTCATCTGAAATACATGGTAGTACTATCTATTGTCCTTACTTGATAACTTCTACTTTATTGCAGATTATGATGCATGATTATCACAGAAGAAATTCATGTCTATAGCTCTTAAGGACTTTATTACATCATCTTCAAGCCTGATAGTTTTGGAATCCGTATTGCAGCTGCAAAGACACGTCTGCTTTTGTATTTCAACAAACATCTTCTGTCAGAAGATACTGAAACTGAAGTGCTCTGTTTTAATACAGTGATACCATTGGATTATTTTAAGATTTCCCAGTTAAAGATTTACAGTAATATATTTTCTTGGTAAGTCGATACTGTTAGCTGCATATATAATAGTTAATACTTTTGCTGAAATTCTGTGACTTTAAAACCTTGCTGTCCTTTTTTTATTAAAACACAACAAATCAAAGTGTATACAAATGGATAATGATCTTTGTAAGTAAGATTATTGCTGCCAGTTTAGGGTCAAATGCTTTCAGTAGTAAGTGAATTTAAAATAAATGGATTAACACTAGAACTATTTTGTGTGGGGCTTGCTATTTTTATTACTGGTTTTTGCTCTCCACTTTTTATATTTTGGGGGTTTTCTTGTTTGGTCTGATCTTTAGAATTTTCTTAAACTTTAGATGGAACTATAAATTGTTGCTGATAACATTAGTAGTATCCCACATATTTTTTCCTCTGAAATCATTGAGGAAAGTACACTTTTGCATATGTTAGCAGCTCAAACTTAAAAATTTGATTATTACTTTTTTTTTTTTTAGTTTCAAGTTCATTAGGTCACCTCAGGGTCATGTTTTAGTATTCTTAATTAGCTTCCTATACGGAAAATGGACTTTTCCTGAAAGTGTGTAACTAAAGAAAGAATCAAATTATCTATAAAATAGCTTCCAAATTAAAACGTTAGTTTCCTGAAGTTATTTTTCTAGTCTTGGTCCAATTTACCTGAGGTGATATGTTTGTATATGGGCAAGATGTTCAGGGGAAGTTGTTTCAGCTTCATGATGACTTCAGAATGTATTTAGTTCTGTCTTTTGTTGGTGCTAATGTTTTTCATGACTTCAGCTACTCTAAAATATTTAAGTCATTACTCAAAATTAAACAAAAAATTATGTCTACAGCTATTCTACTTAACTGGTTACTTTAAATTCTCAGTTCTTATTTTTCAATGTAGTTGTTTTTTTGGGTCTGTGCAAAAAATTGAAGCTGACCAGTTTGACAGATTTCATGCAGAAAATAGCAATGAATCTACCAAATCTGATCTTTGTAGAGGGGAATGAAGCTTCTTGTGTAATCCAGTGGTTTCCAACTTGCTCCCATAGAGCTAGCAGAGGTTCAGCATGTAGTTTTGGAGTTGGTACCTACTGAAGTGATGTGGATAAGATAAAAGTTGTGGCCTCAATCTCTGAAAATCAGTAATCCAGTCAATCCAAAGGACTGTTTTCAACACGTACTCAAGAGCCGTAGTACTCTTCTAGGCTGGTTTTTTTTGAGATGGATTTATATCTTTTTCTTAAATTCCCCATGAATGTTTGTTTGCAAACAATGTGTTAAGAGTACTTCTATAATGAAGCAAAACGTTGTATCTGTAAACTTTATACATTCTGTTTTCAGCCAGACCAACACCAACATGATTCCTAATGGATATTTGATGTTTGAAGATGAAAACTTCATTGAGTCATCTGTTGCCAAACTAAATGCCTTACGTAAAAGCGGTCAGTTCTGTGATGTCCGTCTCCAGGTACCTTTTTTCTGTCCAAGTATGATGACTGAATGCAGTAGGGTTTTTGTTACAGTATGTAATGCTATGCCCCTCATTGATTGTGAGGTGTGAGATTTTAGAATCTGATTTCTGAAAAACACATACTTAAAAAAAATTAAAATCAGATCTACTTTGAGAGAATCGACGCTAACATTTTTTTCAGCTGACGTAAACTGGAGACTGTGTTGATTTGAAAAATTGATTTGAACTGTGACATTCACTTGGGTAGGCCTTTATATTACTATAATACAAACATACTTTAAAAAAAATTCTTACCAGCATGTGGATATCTTATTTGTGTTTTAAATAAAGGTATGTGGACATGAGATGTTGGCACACCGAGCCGTGCTAGCTTGCTGCAGTCCCTACCTGTTTGAAATCTTCAATAGCGATAGTGATTCTCATGGAATTTCCCATGTTAAATTTGATGATCTCAATCCAGAAGCTGTTGAAGTTCTGTTGAATTATGCCTATACTGCTCAGTAAGTAGTTTTCACTGAAACTGTAGACAGTAGACTTTAATTTAAAAAGTCAAAATAATAAAGATAAATTTATTTTTGTAATAGGTTAAAAGCTGATAAAGAACTGGTGAAAGATGTATACTCTGCGGCAAAGAAGTTGAAGATGGAGAGAGTTAAGCAGGTACAGTTCTCAGCTCTTCCAGAAGGCCATTCTGATTTCTCAGGCTCGCAGCATTATGCTTTTTGATGTTAATGAGGCAAAAAATGATGATTCTGTGGAAAAGTGCTCAGCGGATAAGCTGCTTTAGATGTTCATTAGCATTGTATTGATTTAAGTGGCATCAGTATGTATTGCTTCCACTTGTGTTATCTTTGTGCTGAAGGGTTCTCTGAAGTTAAGTTTTGTATTTGTGCACCCGTATAAGCAAAACTGCTTCTGAATTGCAGCTGGTTATTTACCTTCAGGTTTGTGGAAGCAGTGGTGTGCTTCATTGCATTGAGGGGCATAATTAAACCTGTAACTGTGGCAGTGATATGTGGAAAAAAGAATAATCCACACCCTCGTGAACATAAGTTTGGTAGTGCTTGACTTCAGAAATACTTAACTCTTGCCACAGATGGGGATACCTTTGACAAGGGAATTGGGCTTCTTGCCTTCACTTGACTGCAGATAAGTAGTTTTGATCAGGCGTTCAATAGAAAAGCACGAGGGTCAATGTATGAGTAGCTTTCAAATGTGTATGACTTTTAACGTATGTATATTCGTATGGAAGGCAACATTTCATTTACAGCTCTAGCTCAGGGAGGGGATGATAAAGACAGTCGCTATTCTGCAGTTAGAAAACAGCTGTTGCCGTATGCTGGGATGGATAATTTAAATGTATAAAAATCTCATCTACCTGTAAACTAAAATGCAGCCTTTTTTCTTAAAAGGTTTGTGGTGACTATTTGCTCTCCAAGATGGATGTTCAGAGCTGCATCTCTTACCGAAACTTTGCAAGTTGCATGGGAGACTCACGTTTGTTGAACAAGATCGATGGCTACATTCAGGAACATCTTTTACAGATTTCAGAACAGGAAGAATTTCTCAAACTTCCAAGGTTAAAGGTTAGCTTAAGTTTGTAGACTTCCTTCTAGTACATGACTTCCAAAAAGCAACCCAAGGAGCAACTATTATGGCTTCCTTTTTGGGAGTTAGGAAAACTTGGTGTACTGACCTTTACCACCAATGTGAAAATTCTGGGTCTGTGTAATAGCCATACTACTGTGAACCTTAACAGTAGAAAACTCATACTATCATCCTTTCTAAGCATAAAAGATAACTGCAGTTGTATTTAAATGTGCTTCCTAGTTTCAGTGGCATGGGCTGAAAGCTCCTTGTAGGTGGTGTTTTCTAGCTCTGTGGTAAAGTGAGAGTAGTGCTCACTACGTAAAGTACAGTATGCTACAAATACAAGGGTAATACCTATAGACTAAATTATCCTTGTCTCTTCTAATTCAAGCTTGAAGTAATGCTGGAAGACAATGTTGGCCTACCCAGCAATGGCAAATTGTACACAAAGGTAATCAACTGGGTACAGCGCAGCATCTGGGAGAATGGAGACAGCCTGGAAGATCTAATGGAAGAGGTTAGTCTTTAAGAAAATGGGATTAAACATCCTTTTTTAAAAATCCACAAAAAAAGTCAATATGAAGGATGATCCCTTTTTCTTTTAATTTTTTTTATTTTTTCACTTTTTAAACTATGACCCTAAAGAATTTAAATTTTACTGTAGGTACCCCTAAGCTGAGAAACTGGGGGGGTGTTCAGGTGAGCTGAATGAACTGTTCAGTCTGGTCTTCCGCTTTCCTTTTTTGCTCACTACGTGCTGTATAGTAACCTCAAAGTGGTGTGTATCTTGCTTTAGAATTGGGGAGGTGGTACTGAAACTTGCTGTAGATTCTTGATGTTTTCCTTTGCAGGTTTTGCTTGTAAATGCAAAGTAGGTAAAAGCTTCTAATGGTTGTTCCTCCCCATTGATTTATCTCCCCATAGGTTTATTAACAAAACTAGGATACCAAGGCTGAAGAACCAAGAAGAAACCTCAAGTGTATTGACACGTACAGAAGCAGCAGTCCTGCCCCAGTTCTCCTAAGAAAATCCGCTGTGGGCAGAGAACGATGATGATGATTTAATGGTGTTTACTTACTCCTTTACAGGATACATTATTTTGAAAGTTGTGTGTTATTAAATGGCTTTACTCATGAATACTGATACTAGATGTAGCCTGGGCAGTGTTTAATGGAAAAATTAGTGGGGAGTCTAAATTTGTAATTGGCTAGAGAAAATGGACTTTACAAAAACCCATGAAACATCAAAATTTTCCACGTTTGTTATTACAATCATGATAGATCTTCGGAAACACTTGTATAGGCAAAAGTACATGTTGATACTGTCGTATATTCTCAAGTGTATATTTCCTCTTGGAAAAACTCATTTTAAAAGCTTTGATCATGTTGAAATTCAGATGCATTCCATTTGAAACAGTTGCATCTGATGTTTAGTTGTGGACAACAGTTTCCTCCAGAACTTAAAATTTGTGTTGTCTTCCCTCATTCCCGTACCTTTCTTTTAGAGTCCACTGTTGGCTTCTCTTGACTTTTTCTGATCGAGATAAATATGTGTATTTTTCAAAGCAGAAAACTTGTTTGCGGGGATAACGAAAATGCTTGCATGAGATTGTGAATTTGTGTAATTCTGCAAATTAATGTGCCTTTTGCTTGTCTAATGTTTCTGTGCTGGAAAAGCAGTAGAAGTCCTTGAAAAATGAAGATTTCTCTCAAGCTGAGAAAGTAACGAACCTTCATCCCATGTTTGAAGATTGCCGCCATGACATCTGCTTCCTTTTAGTTTTGTCATTCTGCTAGATTGAGATGAGATGACGAGAAGTATGCTGGCGACTGCCTTTTGTAATCTGCCTGTAGCTAAGTAGCAATGGAGACAGTAGCCACATGGGTATTCTGTTGTTGTTTTTGCAGGTTCAAACGCTGTACTACTCAGCTGATCACAAGCTGCTTGATGGAAATCTGCTAGATGGACAGGCTGAGGTGTATGGCAGTGATGATGACCACATTCAGTTTGTGCAGGTACAAATTGCAGACAGTCTCAGGTAACCCTAGATAGACTGGAGGAGCAGTTACAGCACACCTGAAGTCTTGCATACTGTTAGCAGAGAAAGTAGCTTTAATGGAGAAATATGTGATGAGAAAGTATCTTTCTCAAAACCACTGGAGGTGATGATTTAGTCTCTGCTTCTTTTTTTTTTGGCAGACTGACTCTAAGACTTTGCAAAATGGAGTGCTTTAGGTTTGACTTCAAAATAAATCTTAGGCTGTTAGAAGAAGAAGAGGTAGAAAAGCAGTCAGCTGTAGCAAGTCAGCTGTGGCTTTGTAGAGAGATTCAAGAGTCTGTAAAGAACCACAGACTGCTTGGCTTGCAGCGGAGAATGCATCTGTTAAATTTTGGCATAGAAAAAGATTCCAGATGCAAGTTCTAATCCTTCAGCTTCCAGCATACGTTTCTTTTGTTCAGCTGCACTGGTAATGTGCAGGAGAGATTTTTAAAAAGCAGCAGTAGGTAACTTCTGATCTTGAGATAGCTTATGCTTTGGCTATGTACAAATTGGTCTTGTGCTTTTGAGATTTATTTTTTTTTGTTTTTACTTCTAGCCAGATACAATCATTCTCAACTCCTGAAAACCACACAGCTTAGCACAATGGAGGCTGTTTAAGAAACAAAGAATAAAAAAGGGCTAGTAGATGTAAATTATCAATTGCTTTATATGAATTAAGGTTGTTTAAATTCACCGAGTTAGAAGCAAATACGTTGTAATATTTTAACTCATAACAGTGGAATGTGCTGATACAAAAGTAAGCTTTGTGAAATTTTTAGTTAATGTTTATGTAAAACACTCTCCATCCCAGAACATGGATTTTAGAAGTGAGGGAGGAAAATGAAAAGCCAGCTAACGTTCCAATTTCTTAATTATCTTTAGTAAGCCTTCACAGACTTCACCACCTTTGGATACTACACCTTGTAATACTTAGAAGCTGAGAGGTGAACGTTCAAAAAGTTCCTTTTCAGAAATAAGGCCAAGAGTTGTCAACTTCTTTTTTTAAATCCTTTTGAATAATAAGAATTGCCAACTTCAGACCTTCTAAACAGTTGAGAGAACTAACACCAGAAAACCCAGAGATGACAGTCCTGGAAAAATTGTAGCTTTTAAATTTTTGAATTGCAAAAGTTTGTAATTTTTGTAACTGTCGAGGCACTTTAAGGATACAAGAATAAGCTGTTAATTGGATGAAGATTCAGAAATAACAAAAACACTATCCACAAATGAATTGATTTTTGTGGTGAGCTGAGTATAGCAATCAAGCTCTCCTGTGTAAGGTTATCTATGAGTGAGATGATGTATTTCAGAAGTCTTATGACGGTTTCCATAGAGATCAGACTCCAGGGAGCTGTGCAAGCATTGCAAACTTGGTACTGTGGTCATAAACTTTGTTGCTAAACAGAATAGACAGAACGTTAAATTTTGTGTTTGGTTCTTATGATTGACCCAACAAACTGTGCAGTCTAATCTGAAATGTGAAATTTGGGGTTTTTTCTTAATTGAGCAAAATAATGTAAGCTACAGTATAAATTTAATTGAAGAAGAAAAGAAAGCAGAAATCTCCTGTTAGTGGGAAGTAGCAAGGGAGTAAAATCCAAGAAACAGCTAATCTGAGCACAGAGAGGAACTGAGGCGAAATTAATTTGTCTTCAGGGAATGAAGAGAATAGTTAATTCACTTCTAAATAGCATTATATAATTAACTCAAGTTCCAGAAACAGAGCTTGCGAGCAAGACTTCTAGTTTGTAGATCAGTTCTCTCCAAGTGGATGTAGATTTTTCCTTATATTTGAAAATCCTGCTAGTAATGCATACTCTCTTTAGGAATTTGAAATGATTTCTGGGCAGACACCAGCGGTACAAAGCTGCAGTCACAGGATGAAATGAGTACCAAGATAGACGCAGGGTGGTTTTTAGCCACTGTTGCTGAGTGGGCAACATGTTCTGTTGAAAATTTAGGTGTGCTATAAATGATGCTCTGCAGAGGTGGTAGACGAAGTGTTCTCTTGAATAGTTATGCCTTAGCTCAGAGAAGCAAAGGTAGAAGGTGTAGTCTCTGGCTAGGTTTCTGTAGCTGCCTTTTGATTTTGCAGAAGAAGCCACCACGTGAGAATGATCACAAGCAGATCAGTAGCAGCTCCTCTGGAAGTCTTTCTCCAAATGCTACTGTTCAGAGTCCCAAACACGAGTGGAAAATCATTGCTTCAGAGAAAACTTCAAGTGAGTAATTGGGGCAGGGTTTGTCTAAAAGATGCATCTGGTATTGTGTACCTACCACCTCCCACTCCCTGGGGGTTTCCTTCAACATCTATAAGGAATGCAGAAGTGCTTTTTCTTATTGATGATGCAAGTCCAGTAATGGGCCCAGTAATTTGTGGGATGTTTCTAACGTAACTGGGGCCAAACTGGCATCACTTGCATCTCGATTCCTTATTGACAGGGCCATCCCAAATCCCACGGTGTCTGTAATTTAACCAGAAAATCCTAAGGAGTTCATCAGTCTCTAATCAATTAATGGAGCTATTTGCTGTGTGTGTGTGAGGAGACTTTCTCCTAGCACATCTTTAGCTTGCTCTTATGTCCTTTGGGCACTATAGTAATAATCTAAACCTCATATTTTTCAGTAACTAGGCTAACACTTGGAACCAGTAACCAGAAAATAGTTTTCACACTTACAAGGGGAGAAGCATAATCAGAAGACCCTAGTCAGCATTCACTTACGTTCACCTAAAATTGTATTATATGGGTGGTCTTTCCTTTTCTCCTGATGACAGGTAACACCTACCTGTGTCTAGCTGTGCTGGATGGTGTGCTGTGCGTGATATTCCTGCATGGCCGTAACAGCCCTCAGAGCTCTCCCACGAGTACGCCACGACTGCTGAAAAGTCTGAGTTTTGAGCTTCAACCGAATGATATCATAGAGAAGCCCATGTCTCCAATGCAATATGCTCGGTCTGGACTGGGCACGGCCGAACTTAACGGCAAGCTTATCGCTGCAGGTAAAAGAAATAGTAACAGTTCTTTAAATAACTTGCTCAAGTGGGGGTGACAGTGGCTTCTTAACTCTGTACACTGTATTTGAGTCTGCATTCTTCAACGTGAAAGCAATTGGTCTTTGGAAATGTGGTGTCATCTGACCTTTTGCTTTTAGGTGGATATAACAGAGAGGAGTGTTTGCGCACAGTGGAGTGCTACGATCCACAAAAGGACACCTGGACTTTCATTGCACCGATGAGAACACCAAGAGCTCGGTTCCAGATGGCAGTTTTAATGGTGTGTGGTGGGTGGAGATCAGGTGAAATGTGACATGGTGTAAACGTAGGTGGGACAAACAGGGCAAACTTTACAAAATGGTAATGGAACTTGCTTGCCTGTAGTTACAGGGTTACTAAAGTGCTAATGATTTCAATTGTTGTGTACTTGGATGTGAAGCAGGTGTTTGTGTTTTTCCCCTTAGGGGCAGCTATATGTTGTGGGTGGGTCAAATGGTCACTCAGATGACTTGAGCTGTGGAGAAATGTATGAGCCAGAAATAGATGACTGGACTCCTGTTCCAGAACTGAGAACCAATCGCTGCAATGCAGGTAACACATCTACAGTTGATAAGGGTATTTGCTTGTTTTTTTAAAAAAGTATTCATTTATTAGTTTGCTCCTTATTCTTTCCTATATGAATAGGAGTATGTGCCCTGAATGGAAAACTGTACATTGTTGGTGGTTCAGATCCTTATGGCCAAAAGGGACTTAAGAACTGTGATGTGTTTGATCCCATAACAAAATCTTGGACGAGCTGTGCTCCCCTTAATATCCGTAAGTTTGTTGTGTAGTTTTGGAGGGAGGGGGTGAAAGGGTGGTGGCAAAACTGCAGGTTTAAAACCAAACTGAACAAAGCCACCGTTTAAATTTCAGCTGCTGTGGCATACTGTTAGTGCATGACTTCTGTGCTGGGCTGTGACTGCTAGTGTTTGATTGCAGGGAGACATCAGTCTGCAGTGTGTGAGCTGGGTGGATATCTGTACATCATTGGAGGAGCAGAATCGTGGAACTGCCTGAATAGCGTGGAGCGTTACAACCCAGAGAACAACACTTGGACTCTGATTGCACCCATGAACGTGGCTCGACGAGGGGCCGGAGTGGCTGTTCGTGATGGTAGGCTTCCGCAGGCTTAAGCAACCTCTTGTGCTTGATGAATTTTTCATGTTAAGCTACAATGCAAGTAAAATACAAAGCTGTGTTCCTTCTCAAGGAGGGAACAATACAGTAAGAACTTGGCTATGCCTCCAATTTTAATTAAAAACTGTAACCAGAAAAGCAAAAAAACTCCTTTTTGTTTTGGGGCATTCGCCCCCACCTCCTTCTTTTCAAAACATCACTCTGCAGCTTCAACAACTGCATCTGTTCAAATTTGGGCTTTGCACTTACACTGAAATAATTTCCAGTCTGCTCTAATGATCAAGACACCCAAAGCAGGTCAATAGTGTACCTTCAGACCTTGTGCAAGGCAAAGGTTTCTGACAGAAAACCTGAAGGTCCTTCCTTTTGGCTTACCCCACAGCTTACCCCAGCTGTGTTTGGCAACACAGCTGATGCTTAGCAGTGAAGCCTTTGCTTTGTTTCCTTTTGATAGGAAAACTCTTTGTTGGTGGAGGCTTTGACGGCTCTCACGCAGTGAGCTGCGTGGAGATGTACGACCCTGCTAAGAACGAATGGAAGATGATGGGAAGCATGACTACGCCAAGGAGCAACGCTGGGATTACCACAGTGGCAAACACTATTTATGCAGTTGGGGGATTTGATGGCAATGAGTTCTTGAACACAGTTGAAGTCTACAATCCCGAGTCAAATGAATGGAGCCCCTACACGAAAATTTACAAGTTTTAAGTGAATTAAATTCCCTTTTTCAAACTAACAGGCTTAGTGATGTAATTGTGTTTTAGTAGAGGTACACATGTGAATAGGGTTGGGGAGGGCATAGACGTTGCCAACAGCAACACAGAGCTTTTGCATATTGCATATTAATGTGCTGTACATATTTGTTTTGGAAAGAATATCAAGATGAAGGGGGTTTTGTGTATTTTAGAACTTTGTTTTAGTTTTTTTTTTTAAAAGATTTTTGACGATAACGCAAGAGAAACTAGACTGGGCATATCATTTCAGGAGCTTCCCCCAGTGTTATGTCACTTTGCACATTAAACAACTTTTCCTGTAGGCTGTGTTCTTGGGGCAGGAAGTGTAAGGTTTGTGGGGGATTGTTTTTTTCATCAGGCCTTGTTTTTCCTTCAGTAACTGGAACAATCTGTAACAAGAAGCCTTATTTAAATAGATATAATGGCTATTTTTTTTATTAAAAAAGCTGACATGCCTGCCAATACCTTATCTTTTATGATTGCCTTTTTATAACTTTTTATATATTCAGCAGAGTATTTTATCTGTTGAAATGAAAATGGCAGATAAATGGTTATTGAAGCAAAGAGACAACCTTGGAGTTCATAGAGACCGAGTGGCACAACCGATTTACCACTGTAGGTGAGCTGCTGAGCTTCTGCCTCTGCTACAATATTGTAACTTAGTATGTGACATGTTCCTTAGAGCTGAATGGAGTTTCTGAACATAACATAGCTGTGACTTTCTAGGACAGGAAAATGATTTTGGCTCCAACTATTTTGACAAAAATGCAGAGGATGCTTTCTGTACAGCAGTTTTGTTACTGTGGGTGAGCTAACCTTTGTAAAACAAAAACTTCAGTGTGGGGGTTTTCTCATGGTTTTTAAACTCTTGCCAGCTGGCAATGAAAATGTATTCGTCTGATTAACTGTCTTATTTTTCTAATATTCCAAGCTGAAAGTGTGATAGAACACAAATGACTTGATTTCGTATGTGCTCATAGTACTATGTTTTAGTTCACTTTCTCTATTCATATGGATAAAATGTTGGTTAGGATGACTTGGTGTCTAATGTGTAGTGCTGCACATCTAACTCCTAGTGCCAAAATTAGCACTGACTGCTTGCTGCTGATGCAAACACATTAAAGGTACCTTTTGGGAAATCCTTGCACCACAGGATTGCTGTGATGTCTCTTTGTGTCCTTTTCTTTAACAAGACAGCTTACAAAGAGAAGTTTGTGATATCAAAATAGACATTTCAAATGCATGTAGCTACAAGACAAACAAGGTAGGACGTTTAACTGAACCCCACCTCAAGTAGAAAGAGAGAGGAGGAGAAGTGCCCTGTACACCTGCCTGCTCTTTGAGAGTTACCCTCCAGAAATGGGTGTAAAGGTCTCGGAGCAGGCAGCCAGCAGACAGCACCTGCCCCCTAGAGCACTACCACTGTTCTTGCAGGGAGATTCACCTACTTGCAGGCTCCCCTCAGGATCAGTTTACTAAAAGCTCTTTGCAAATTAAAGTGTGGTGCTCCAGAGGTGAGATGAGAAAGGGGCCAAAAAGACAAGTGTGTAACACCATGGTGAAAAGAAAGAGCTGATACTGTTGTAAGGAACTTGATCTGTTCCTGTGGCTGTGGTCCTCAGCATTAATCAAGTAGCTTTAGGAAATGGCACTAATTTCAGTCACCATCACATTCTTAGTTGACTGCTTTGATTCAGGTCTTGACAAGCTAGTAACAGATGTCTGTGCTACAGGTTATTTCATGTAACATAAGGCAGTCCTGCTGAAGTGGGGCATGAGCAGACTACTGTGTCTCTCCACTGGAGCAGGAAAATACCAGACCAAAGAAATGTACTGGTGATTCCAAGCTGTAAAGCTGGGTGCATTTGAACAGGGAGAGAGTCAGCATGAGAGTAAGTTACAAAGCAGTTGTCTTATGTCAGGAGAAGACAGCTGACACTGTATCAAAAGTAGATGTGAGTTAAGACAGACAGATATCATGTGCTTAAGTTGATCCAGCTTTCTAGATCTAAGATACAAATTGCCAACGTAAGCTTATTTAAGCTTAACATACTTGTCCCACAATTGTGGGCTAACAACCCACATGAATGAAGTAGCCCTTAAAATGCATTGTGCTCTGACAGTAACTCTACCAAGCCACTTCTCTCTGACTTTTAAGTGTCCAGAGGCAAGAACTGCATTAAACTTGCATCCACATTAATTAGGAAAAGTGAAAATAGAGCTATTCAAAGAAACTGCCACGTAGAAGTAACTGCCATTTACTGTAACAATAAATTACATTTTTACAATAAAGATTTTACAAATACATCCAAAAAGTTAGTATCAAAATAAACACTTCTAGAGCTTTGCCAGTCATTGCATCTCTGTACAAGTACATACATGGAAGAGGTAGCTTTAAAGGCCACAGCAGCACTGAGAATGGCTTCTAGAACGTTTCATGGACTTCAAGCAGTTTTGGAAAGCAACAAACAGTACATTCAAATAGAGATGTCACCTGGAGAGCAAGTCGTGGCATGTAACCTGCAGAGGGAAAACCCCCTCCTGCCTTTCCAAGAAAAGGTGGCAAAAGAGAAGGACAAGGAGTTTTCCAGAAGAGTGGCGCTAGCAGGTTCCGCTGTATGAAGACTAAGTAGATAGTTTAACAAAGGAAAAACAAAGGAAAGAGGTCCAGGACACACATACCTGCATGAGGGTTGGGTTTTTGTTTTGTTTTTACAAAAAAAAAGAAAAAAGAAAAGGCATCAATCCATTTCTTTCGCCATTCTATATCCTTGCTTAAGCCTTATATAGTTCACTACCTAGGATACATACATTGCGCCTGTGTTTTAGTCCTTCATGTCCATAGGGGCAGCAAGCATCACAGGTATCTGGCTTTGGATTCGCCTGCTTTCTTTTCAGTTTTTTCAAACACCCAGCTGTCACGAGATACTCTCTTTTTTCTCACTTGTCACTTTGGAAGTATCAGCAAAACAAACACCTTACGTGGATTTTCCTATGCAACCATTAACAGATGTAGCTCCTAACACGAACAATTGGAATTCAGCACCGCACATCTGCTGTATACCAAACCAGCTGTATCGCTCCAGACACCTCACTTGAGACAGAAAATCCTGTTAGCTTGTGATTCTTCGCAGAAATTCTGACATTTAATGTGCGTGTGTAACTAGTTGGGTTTTTTTCCTTCAACTCAAATAAAAAACAGCACCATCGAGAAAATAGAAGGCAAATTTTTTGGCTCCTTGAGTATGTCCCTCACACCCCGGAGGAGCTGGGCTTTGCCTGGAGAAGGAAAACGCAGGGGGCAAGTACCGCAGCTCCACACCTTGACCCAAGTGTCACAGCCAGCCCCTGTTCTTGGCCTCCGTGTGAACTGATGCATGACACTGCTTAATCATGTGTTCCAGCTGGGCCAGCTGGCAACATCCAACTTCCAACCTTTCCCTAGGGAAGAAGAAATAGAAGGGTTATGGGGACACAATGGGCCCATTTTATAGACGGGGACATTTTGGTATATTCCTTTAAAACAAAATTCAGAGAGATTCTAATACCACGCTTCAACTCTGTCAAAAGCAGAGAATACTCAGCACCTCTGGAAATCTAGACATATTTTTATCAGCAAAAGTCGAAGTTTACTACAGAGCTGGCTAGTCACTATGTGTTCCCAGCTGTATCCCGCAATGAAATCTTTAAAAAGGAACAAGCCAAGAGCCACGCAGCAGACGTTAGTTCAGTCTTCCCAACCCAAAACTGAGCCTTCAAATATAAAACATGACTGTTTTTTACTAAATGTGTTTAAGATTCCAGCAAACTATACGTTTCTTACAGGTTTATGCATTGCAGGTAGAAACAAGTTTTATCCACAGTTACAACGTGGTCAGAGACCGATTTTAGGCTTCTGGGATAATCTGACTTCAACCTTTACTGGGTGCAGCTAATCCTGTTCCTCTCACACTTCCCCAACATCTGTAATTTTTCTGATAATCTGTGGAGTGTCACCAGTCAGAGACAGCATTTTACAAGCTTATGCTTGCACAAGTTAAATATTGTTTACATTAGCTACTCCTAAGGGGACTTATGGTCACCTATTCAATACAGCACACATGCACTGAGAAAAAAGTACTAAGAAACTTTTTTTTTTTTAAACACCCCCCCAGCCCCCCAAGCATGCATTTACAGTAACCACAGCGATTCCTGTTTTGGAACATATGGCAGGGTGGCAAACGGTGTTCAATGTTTAAATAGCACCTGCTCTAGTTCAACACATGAAAAACCTTTCCAATTTCAATGCCCTTCTGAAAGAAAGCAAAACAAAGCTTCCATCCCTCAGAGTGCTTTAATAAATGTTGGCAAAATGACCAGATCCAGGATGTCGTTTCCCCCGTCTAGTTTCATAAAAATCACGTGCGGACACTGAACCACTGCAGGGCTGCTGCGCTTTCATTTACTTACACAGTTTGACCAGTCTCCCCTGTGCAGTTTGCCTTTTTTCCCAGCTGTGAAATTGCCAAAATACCTGCTCTTGTTTTTCTATCTTAACTTGGAATTAGATGGTATAATTGGTTAAATGGTAAACAGCAAGGAAAAAAATAATCCTCATTTCTGTACTTAAGCTAGAGTATTTTGCAAACATATTTGCTATTGCACTTGGGGAGAAAAAAAAACAAAAAACCAACCACAGGTAAGGCAGCTGAGTTCTAAGAGTTTAAAAAATGACCTCATGCATACTTAAAAATTGTTGTTTTAAACAATTAGCATAAATTTTTATGTTCTTGCTTATGCAAGAGATGCAAAAATTCCCCTTCACCCCCCCCCAGGGAAAAGGAGCCCATGCTCTGTCCTAGTACTGTGTATCCCCCTCCTGTCTACCACTCCGCTGGGTTGTTTCTGCAGGCTTTTCCCTGGTATTTGCAACCAAACATAACCTCTGAGAAGCAGCTACTAGGAATTATGTGTTGCTTTCCTACTAAGAAAGTGGCTACAAAGCTTGCAACCAGTTGCCATGACTCAAAATACAATTTAATACAGTTCTGAACTAAAAAGGGATATGGCAGAAGACAAACTATGCAGTTGTGATGTGTATAATCAAAAAGGCAATCACCATACAATTAAAGAAGTGACTTTTGCTCTAAAGCTACTAAGCCTGTGGATTTTATATGAACACCTTAAACTAGCTAACCCACTACTTGGCAAACAGGCAGTGCTCCTTTTTACTTTTTGCTTTTCATCGTATCACGCAAAGGTAGTTTTAAAAAATAATCAGCATTGAAAGGTCACTTACATCAGCTTTCCTGACAGAGTGGGGATTTTGGGAGGTTCAATTCAAGCCGTCTTTCATGTATTTACATATAATGTATTTACACACAAAATAAATCTCTTGACTACACTGATTTAGATTTTTGTTTCAAAAGAGGAATCTAAACCTGATTACACAGAAAGCATTCTATAACTTTGGTTTTCCAAAAGATACTTTCTCGAAAGACTATTTAAAAGGTGCTCCTCAAAAAAAAAAAAAGAGAAAAAAAAGCAAGGTGAAGTTACACAAGTGCAGCCTGAGGGCTACCGCACCAGACCAGCCTCTGAAGTAATTTTTTTTTTTTTACTATGCTGAGCATAATTTTACACACAGTATTTTCTTTATGCCTGTATCAATGAAGATCTATATCCAACAGCTAGATTTATTACTTTTTTTTTCACTTGATCTTCTTTTAATATATATATACACATATATTTCTTTTTAACACAATTCAAACTAAGGGATGCTTTTAAAAGGATACGCACCGTGCCCTCCCGGTATTTTTTTGCTCTCACAGGTAACAGAAGCTTGGCAGATCAGCCTGACAGAGCGGGAGATGAATTCTATCCCAAAGAGCAGTCTGACTGTATAGTATTTCTCCGGCAATAACCTATAGCACTGGCACAGCTACACTGATGAAAGAACATCCATCCTCCTGATGAATGAGCGCCGTTCAGCAGCTAGAAACTGCTTCAACTCAGTTTCGACACTGGTGAGTTAGGCACTGCTGGGCAGCCAGTAGTAGGCACAGGGTGTACTTACTCGGGCTATCAGTCAAGTCTGCGTACAGAACAGGCGTGAACATCAGGACACCTCTGCAGCACAAGTTACAAACCCTCTGCCGCAGTGAGGACCTTGACAGTTTTCAAGAGTTCTTCAAAACTAGCACAGAAAATTATCTCGTCTGAGACATGAATATTTTATTACCCTTATCTCAATTAAATTTTTCCTTACATCATCATTCTAGTGGCCACTGAGTAAAACGGTAAATAGTATGATCCTACGTGCAGACTTTTATACCCAAGAGCACTGCAACAGGTTAATTCAAATGTAGTTACTGCAGTAACTGGAAATAAAGTTAAATGGGTCAAGAGAGCTTGTTTTTGCACCCTCAAAACCACGCTGGCTCATACTGGATCGTGGGTAACTTCCACCGAAACATGTGATGCTGGTGTGGGACACCCTGCTGTGCCAGGCTGGCAGAAAGGGACGTACAGGGCACTGAAGAGGACTGTCAAGAAACAGGAAAAGGGATGGGGTTTGCAAACGATGCAGTTAGTACTCCCCGAGGGTATCCGCCGGGCTGTCCCGCACTTCATCACCAAGGTCTGTGCATCAGGACAATAAAGCAAAGGGTTGCTCTTCCCGCACCAGGCAGGAAATCCGGCCCCGGGGGGGTCGGTAGGATGGGGGGAGGCACAGGGGGTCGGTAGGATGGGGGGAGGCACAGGGTGCTCTCCCGGGCGAGCAGGGGAACGCCTGGCCGCAGGGATCAAGCACACTGGGACTGCTGTGCCTGTTCCCATTCCAGACCCGAGGCATCGGCATCTTCCCAGCCCCTGCCTAACGCAGTCACCTTCACCTCCTTTGCTAGTTTACTGTAAGGCAGGTGCACCAGGGGGAACAGCAAAAAGAGCAGTGTGAAAGTCACGCATAGCTTTCAAGCCATCTACTTAGATGCCCAGGCCTCCAAACAAGATATTTTCTTAGTTCAGACAAGATCATAGGCTTGCAAAACAAAGCCTGAATAATTCTTTCTGCCACTTAGCCTTTACATCAAATTGTCATTACTAAATGATTCAAACCGTTCACTGCTCAGCAGTGAAAATTCAAAAGCCTTAGAAAGTACCGAAGGGGTAACTTTAAGTCTTCGCATTAGCTGCTTGCCATAAAAACTACAGGGACCTCTCTGAAACTCTTCTTGCAATCCAGCAACCCTACTGCTTGCAATGCACACTTGAATGGGAAGGGAGGGAGGAAGAAACAAGGGCTTTAACTAAACTTCCCTCAATCTACTTAATTCTTCTGCTGAAGCAGCTCAGGACTGTTGTGTGTTCCCACCATTTTGAAGGCAAAAAAACTTCATTCCAATTACGAAAGATTCATCAGGCTAGGATTTTCGCAAACCCGCTTTATCAGGCCTGAAGAATCTATACCAAGGAAGGAATTAGTGGCGAGGCCTGCCCTCTGCTTCCTCTCTATAATCCCATCTCCCCCTCGCAGGCTACTGCTTTGCCCCCTAACAGCGATGTTAACTGTGACAGGTCTGATTCAGTATAACGGACATTTTTGGTCTCATTACAGGGCTTTGCTCTCACCACATCTCAGTATCTACCAATATAAGGACAGGGGACATGTGGAAGCAAGGGGCGGGGCTCACCCAAAAGGAGACGTCTTAGGTCAACACTACTCGGATTTAGGAGAGGAAGACTGCAATCTTCTAGGCGACTAGCAAGCAAGTTCAGAAAACATTTTAAAAAAGTCACGTAAGAGTTTCTGACAGAAAAACTGATTTTGTGAATTTGTTGAAGATGCAAAAAATTGTTACAGTGGATCTCTGGGGCAGAGTCAGTCTTTTTGCTCCATTTATATCCTAAAGATCTGGACCCTAGTCCTTGGCTGGCATCTTCTAAATGCTACTGTGATACCACAGCCTATAGTACCACTTAGGGACACGAAAGCAGAGAATTGTGCATGTAGCTTTGGCTACTTAGCTCCAAGTAGTTCTTTCCCTTCTCCAGATAAGGAGAAACCCTTTGGATCAATAATTTCAAGATGAGAGCATTTTTGGTGTGTCCTAGAAAACGAACAGTCAGAGTACAAATATTCTAGACAGAAATTTATCTCCTAAAGAATTCAGAGGCAAGGTTGAAGTAAAAACATTTGCTGGTGATTGAAGCAAGGGGAGACACTTTGTTCAGCATGCTTCTGCCAAAGCACAAGTAATTCAGCCTGCCTTAAAGCAGTCTCCTTTCCTGTGCCTTTGCTCATGGAACATCTCTTTTTAATTGAGTGCTTTTAAAACCTCATTTAGCATCTCTGCTTTATTGGGGAGAGTCATTTTATTTCACTTCTGTAATACCAGATAGTTTCATTGCTTTAATAACTGTGAACAACAATTAGACATAAGTAGTACTTTGAAAATCTGTGGACTGAATTTATAGCAACAGATCTTAATCTTTGACTTACTTATATGTTACAAAAATGTCACCCTCACCCTGAACCACTCATCCAGAAAATCAAAGTTCTCGTGAGAATGTTTGTTTTCACCATGAAATCTACTGTGGCACACAGAATTCAACAGTGGTCTAAGTTTTCAGGCTTTCTGATAAAATACAGACCTAGGGACATCTTTCAAACTCCAAGAAACTGCAGTTCCCTTGCCACCCTTATCACAATACCAAAGGCTGTATGTGTGCTGTAGATTTTATACAGACAATGATGGAGATGTCCACAAATGTTTGAAAATTTGAGAACTACACAAGTGCTGGTTGCTATCTCAAGACAGATAAGCTTCTACACTACTCTACTCTACTGATACATAGATTGAATCCCTCCCTTCATAACTTTTCTCCCCTGACCTAGCAATTTACACTTTCAAATTCACAGAAGATTTAGGAAATCAGTATCAACTCAGGCAAAGGAAAGCTTTCTAGGATAATTTGCCTACTCAGATTAACATAATCTGCAAGCCTTTTACACAGCTGATTGAACCATTCTTCATATCCTGGCAAGTTACAGCTAAATCATATCCGTAGAACAGCAACATCAAAGAAAATATTTACCTGTCTTCTATTATCCACTTAAGATTTATTTAAAAAAAAACCACCAGCATTTTAAAAACCTCACAAAAAACCTGGATTTACAAGCCCTCAACTACACAAGTTCAGAAAGAAACCTTTAATGAGCCAGAAACTTTACCATAAAGTAAGAACTGTAAGGCTTGCATGACATTCATTTTCAAATTAATGTTTCCAAGGCCTTTAACTCAGCTGTACAACAGAACATTTATTTTCCTGGGACTGAACTGTAAAAAAGCCTCCTAAAATGGAAACAAGTACTTGGAATCTTCCATTTGATTCTCCTTTTTTTCTAACTGTACTTACAAATGGCTTAATAATATACAATAGCTTAATTTATGACTTCAATAATGATGGCCACAATGTAGCACAGCAACTGCAGATATGCCCAGTTTTCATGGTACAGTTCAATCACTTGAATTGCCTTGAGATTCGCAGGTTTTTTCCCCCTGCTGATTTAAGCAAAGTTCTCATAATAACCAGTTCTGTTACAAGAAATACCTCACCAAAACAGAATTTCAGTTATAATCAAATTAATTTAAATGCAGTCTCATGCTTAAACCTTACAATGAATGCTGACCTATACTGGCTCATCTCTAATTTAATTTCTGTCCTCTCCTACTCTGTAGGAGGTCATTAAAAAAAAAAAGGAAAAAAAGAAAACATCCCCACTCATCTTCCATATGCCCCTCCAACATATGGCAATTTTTTACTTATCCAAGCGATTTCTCTTACGGTACTTTGGTTAATAGACTACATGCTAAAATGCTGTCTCAAAACCCATCTGATGTGGTCAGTAAATGGCTTACCGATATGTCTCTTGTGAAACACAATGATAAAGCTCCTCAGCAGTGAATTTTATACTGTTATTTATCTAAAACAAAGAACAAAGAATTAACATAGTAATTTACCAAGTTATTTATCTAAAACAAAGGACAAAGAATTAACATAGTAATTTACCAAGTATCACATATCGATTAAAATTATACAGCTGGTATAACAGATATGGTTAATGTATTAACCATAATGTATTAAAGTATTACCTAACAGGCTCTCAAGTTGAGAAAGTACATAAGAAAGTCATGCCATGTATTACAAAATCAAATATTACAAACTAATAATCACAACTGTATCTAAAGGGAGTGATAAGATATCACTCCAGCTCCATTTTCTAACAATTTTTGGACAAATCTGAAAGACCTTAAATAATTCTTCCTCCCCTCTTAATTTACCCTATAGTTCTATCTCAAATGAAGGAAGTTCTGACTCATGTTAATTCTGTAAATATATGTACAGGCCCAAAACCCAAATATATTTCCCTGTATAGGAGAGGAAAGCACATTTGAAATACATAATACACTAAAAGGAAAAATACCTCTCTCCTACTGCAAACATTCATTTCAATTTCAAGTCTTAAAATCTTTCAGCCCAAATTAGTAAAAACTTCATGAATAACTGGCAATTACAATTTATCTTTTTTTTCTCTGAACTGCAGCCAATATTCTCCATAGAGGTCCTTAATGCAATGTACTCTCTCTCTCTTCTTAAAATGACTAGTTTAGGGCTGTTTTGGTGACTTCAGCTTCAAGGCTTTTTACTCTCAACAGCGAATCATTCACAACAAATGAGTGCTCAGGAAGTCACGCAAGCAACTCAAATACTAGTAGAGATTCAAATAACTTTTGGTAGGTACCAACCAAAAACATCTTCTTGTGTCCAACACCTAATAAATAAGAGCAAACCTTCAAAAGTCTAGCTTAGTGGAAACACAATGATGAGACAGCTAACCCCATAACTAGTTTAAATAAAAAACTGTAACCGAAGTGTGTCTGAGAAAACATTAAAGAAAACTTCATACCTCGTTGCTTATGAGGAAGTTATAGAGGGTCCAAATATCTTGGAAACTACTGGTTGGGGTCAAAATTCTGAAAAAGAAAAGTTTGGGGATTTTTTTTAAGCAAGTATAAAAAGATTCCACGGAAGAGTTAAAAAAAATAGCCAGAAATGCTTCATGGGAAAAAAAAAAAAAATCTAATTACTTTTTTTAAACAAAAAGGAAATTCTGATCTTTGAAGAATTTTCCCTTCCACCCATCCCTTTCCACTCTTCTAAAAGAATTAAATGAGCTTATTATTTCTGTAAGGACTTTCTATGAAGGTTTTTCCTCATTAAAAATTCAACCGATGTTTTTATGAGTGATTTCTCTATACAGATGGGAAGAAAACCAGCAATAATTAAAAGCCTTTTGTTTCACATAAGCAAAGCCTGCTGTATTAATGTGAAGCAACAGAAAAGTGACACGCAGTACAAAACTTTCCCACACCAGCTAAAGCTTTAACTCATTCCCTCCAGTATTCTAATGTACAGCTCAAATGCTAAAATTTACATACTATTTTTGCTACTTCTAGTTATAACCAATTCCCCCCCAATACTGAGAAGTGAAAATGAGATTTGACAGCTGAAGAGAGCTGTCTTTATGAAGCTCCTAGTATCACGTGAAATACTGGTATTTTATTTAGCCATGAATGCACATGGCAGCCAGCAGCATTTCAGCCTTTCCCAAAATCTAGTCCTTGTTCACCACGTTTCAAGCAGAGATACTGCCTGCAGAAGAAAGCATCAGCTTTGGTCTCTCCATAAGGTGTTGGGAAGTTCTGACTGATGTACACCCTTTTCCACAAGGCTCCAAAAATGATCCAATAAGGAAGTGATTCTCAAAAATTAATTATCCTAATCTATTTGAGCAGATATAAATCAATTATACCTCAGTGTAACTTTATTTGCATTCACTAGGAAAAAACAGAACCCTCTTACACATTACAAAATGCACATTGAAGTCTAAATTTAAAAAAAGCAACACTTTACATCTCTTCAGAAATACTGATAAAATTCTGCCTTATGTTAAGTATGTAAATAATGATTGAGAAAATTACTGGATTTGGAAAAAAACCTGAACAAAATCTTCTTTTTGGGAAGCTCTATTTACTTTCCCATGGGAAAGTGCCCAAATTCTCCTCTCGCTTCCCTTACAAGCTGTAAGCCTTTATAAATGAATTAATTAAGAATTAAGAAAAAAACCAGAAACTAACAGAATAAATGAAAAATCCTTGTTAAAAAAGACAGTGTATTTTAAACAGGCTGGAAGATCGTGACACACCACAGGATTTATCATAACTAGTAAGTCCGCTGCTTATTTTCATTATGATTTTACACAGAAATTATCACTGTTACAAAAATTAGTCACACATTTTCTTTCCCTCTTTGTAAGAAAATGTACCCAGAGTTTTTTTCTTAAGCACTTAACCTGCCAACTAAAAGTCAGCAAGAGAACCAATTGGCTAGTTTTCCTAAAAATACCTCGAAGCGTTCAACTGCTACCTCAGCGAGAAAGCTATCGGGTTTGACAGCATAAAACCCCAGCAGAGACAATTTGGCAAACATTCTTGGAAACGCTGGGAATCTTGGCAGTTTGGACTGCATTGCGGCTAAGATTCCCACCGACCAGCTCCATGTAGCCATTAGCCAGCAACCCTGTCTGCATGGGACAATACATGAGCTTTGGCTATCACATCGGTCATCTGCAACATAAATAAATGAGTTTACCCAAGCCTGGGAAAGTGTGATTTCTATTGCTGATGATTTTTGTACCGCTCTGCCTTCTATTTCATGCAAAAAGGAGGAAAGCTTGCATGTTTGTTTTCATAAAACTGAATGCAGAACCGTACAAAACATAAAAAGCAAGATAGTGCTAATAACTTCACCTGAAGGCCATTATATGTTGCTACACAGTTTGCTGGGGCAAAATACGTTCATCGCTATACTTCTCCTGCTGTGCCAAGGACACATATGCAAGGGTATTGGATCAGTAAGACTGCTGCCATAGGTGAACTGCCAGTGGGAAAGCCAGCCAGGTAAGCTTTCTATAGGAAGGAGGGAGGGTGGGGGGAAAGGGCAGCTGGTGAGAGAAAGACCTGTATTAATTATGGGCTTCTGGATTTTGTGGAAGAAAAATGTATGTACAAGCTAGGAAAAGGTGAAGGAAGAGACTGAGAGCAGAGCGGAAGGCACGATTAAACAGTGCTGCCTTTCCCTTTGCCTAGGCAGCATCTCCACATGGCTGTTTCTGCCCGTCTGACTTCTAACTTCCCAGGGCAGAGAAGTGGCTAGAAACTTCAAGTTTCACTCCGTCATTCTTAGCAAGGCTACCTTTAAAGAAAACCAGTTTGAAAGTCATTTTCGAAGCAGTATTAGCCTGTAATTCCAAGGTCATTTTTAGACCCCTGGTTTCACACAGATCTTTAATCATACCGTGAATATGAAAGCAGCCAACATGTCACCCACGCTTCCTTTCCCCTAAAAAACCTAACACCACGAAAGCACCAGCATCACATACACTGTATTTGATCTTTTCTCACCAAAGGGAGCGCTTTTCAACAATTACTAGAGAATCTGAATCTTGACACTAGTTAGGATACTGCAGACTTAAAAATTATTCCATTGATGTTTCTCAGACTATGCACTTTAGGCACTCAATAAGGTAACCCTCACCGCTCTTTGTATTAATTTCTTGTCAGGACATCAAATTGGAAAACGTACTTATTTTTGCCAGAGTGACCAGAGTGTACTAGCAAACAGCTAACATTATTGGTTTAGCTCACCATAGGTTACCAGACCTCAGTACATCCAAACCGCAGCTTGTACATCCATCAGGTGGATGTACAAACCAGCTGTGCTTCCGGTTCTTTGGAAAAAAAACCAAAGTAGATTGTGTAAATAAGCATACAAGTAAATTTCTGTTAAATCCTGTAACTTATTTTATGGCATTTGCTTGGATTATGACAACAATTGCTTCTGGGTTTATAACATGCAATGAGAAGTCTGACTTTTGGCTCAAAGTTTTACAATATCTTCAAATAAATAAAATTTGTTCTTTTCAGGGAAGAACCATTGCTACACACAGAGTTTACTGAAAAGAAGTTGGTGAGAGAGGAGCTTGCACTATAAGTACCCCCACAAATTCTTAACAGGTCAGCATTCATAAAACATGCTTATTGCTGTTTTCAACTAAATAGGATCTGGAATACAAGCTCCAGTCTTGCAATATGTTTTTCTGTAGAAAACTGTAACACATTGTGTACTGGTTTTAATCATTTTATGTTCCTTTCATCTCCTGTAGCGACCATTCTGTGTTACATAAAATAGAAATTTTAAGAGAAGATGTACATTGGGAAATCTAGACAGGTTTATATGCACATCGAGTCTGCCTCTACTAGTTTATTAAATCAAGTTGATCTTGTTTTCACCAAAGTTTCTCAGTAGAAAAAAGTCTGCCTCAGCTATAAAACTATGTCTAGAGAATGCCCTCTAAATTAATAATACATGAAGCAAATGGGCTCTTATGTAAAACCCTTCTAACGAGGAATCTGAATCTCAGTATTGTGACCACTGCAATATTAACCACTGCTTTTTCTTCTCTCTCAACATGACATCAAAGGGATTTCAAAAGCAGAGGGTGGAAATCCACTGAATCACTTTGCCTCTCCTATCACCACAGCCATGCAAAACCAAACTACAAATGACCCCACATCATGTACTTCCAACTTTTAATTAATCCAAAGATCATGCTCTGAGCAGGTGTTGGCAAGGATGCTGGGTGATGTGAAAGCTGGGATTATCACTAAAATGCAATTCGTTGATCAAGCTAAAATCTATAGTATGGTCCTATGCAGTTTTCTGAAAATATTTAGTACATGAGGTAGAGAAGAGCATGTCACAGAAAGATACATAAAGTGACTATGGGTATCAGCTACAAAATGGAGCTTAGGTGTTGTTCTAGGGGCAGAAGGGAGAAAGGAGAGTCAAACTTAATGATTTCTATCTCATAAGCAACAGGGCTTCCCAAACCACTCAGAACATTTCTTTACCGTCTTGTCACTCATCTGATGCCAAATGCATGCACAGAGTGTAAGACACGATAAGCAAAAACGGAAATGGATAGGAAATAGCTCATGACGTGGTTCCTCACTTGTGCTTAGAGAAGACCTGGGAAACAAGCAAAGCCTATTTGGAAAGGATCAGAAAATTAACTTACCAAATAGAAGGAAAAGAAAAACAATCGACAAGACAATCTGGCAGTGAAAGCAGGTCAGCCTGCCAGCTGCTCACAAACACTAAAAAAAAACCTGGGCAGCAACAAGTAAAGCATATGGATAAAAGTCATATGAGACTATGTGGTAATCACTCTTGAATCTGGCCAAACCTCTGTACCTCAGTATTTGTCACACTGAGCCATTCCTCTTTAACAGTTCTATGTAATTGCCTGTGGCATAAGACTGATAAGACTGTCATAAAGCATTAACCAATACAATAAATCCATGCCGTTAATCAAAAAGGCATATGACTTAATTGTATTAAAGTCAACTTAAGCCATTAAAAGCCCCATTTAACCTCACTGTCAAAATATCAGTGAAGCAAAAAAAGATGATAAACAGAAAAACAAAACTTCTATGCAGCTTATTAACAATTCCTCATTACACTGCACTGCAGTAAGGTATTCAAACTGGTGTTACAATGATCAACACATGCCAAGGTTTTGTTCAACATCAACCTATTGGGAAATTAAGGGGATTTTTCCCCAAAGTCAAGCTCATGCTTTCTTCTATTGTAGAAGTACTTCAGATGTCAGATCCTAGTGCTGCTTTGTCTAGATGCCTATTCTCTAGCTTTATAAGGCCAGAAAGGACCATGGCTTTTACAACACTAACTCATTTATTCAAACTTTTCTGCTTTTTAGACTAGTTTAAAATCAACAAGGCTTAAGCAGCTGCCACAGCATCACCTCTGCCCTGCACCTTGTTAAGTACTGGCCAATTTCAGCTGTATTTGACACAGGTCTTGAAACTTTTTAATTTATTACAGCTTTCATTAAAATAGGCAGAAGGCTAAAGGACAAATTTGGACCCTGGCAGCAGAAAAGGCTGGAGGTAAGTTCAAATGTAACAGGAGATGGCAAAGAATCCATGTAGGAAAGGAAACGCTAGAACTAGGAGAAAACCTTTTGTCAGATACTGCACATTTTCAACTGTATCAGGCATGCTAATTAAACTAAAGGCTACAATACTACAAAAAAAGATGAGCTCCAGAAATGCTGATGTAAAGTGGTTGTTTTCTTAGTAACCAAGGGGATGTTTCCACATTAGTGCTGACCCCTGGGGAGGGACATTTCTACATACAACGCCTCTCCTCAAAATGCCTTACAGCTCATCCAACTGCAATCCTGCTCTCAGCTGTGCCAATCTATGTGTGGTCTAAACACGCCATGGAGGACGTTATAAATCCTCCACTTCCTGACAATTGGTGAGTTACGCAAATTACGTTACACACCTTGTTCAGAAGTTGGAAGACAGCTGATAGGTAGCAGTGTTAGCTGGATCTGCCACCAAGAAAAGGAAGAGGGAGCCATGCCCCATGTAGTATAATGTTTAAATGCGGTATTTCCAATACCCATTTCTCCTTCATAGTAAATTCTGTTTACCTTGGAAAGCCACACAAAGCCCAGCACTCTGAGGCTGAAATTTACATTTAAAGTAATTTAACTGTTTTCCTTTAGTGGGTCAAGAACATTTCAGGTTTCACCTAAATAAATAAAAAAATAAAAATCAAACAACTAGTGATAGGAAAGTCTGATATTCTTTGAACTGGGAGTTAATCTCCATTTTATTTCCAGAAGGAGACTGCATGCAGAGGAAGATTAAAAGGTCAGCTCTTAATCTAGAGACTTTATGATAGAAATTACTAAATGCCAGGGCAGTCTAAGGGAAGGAAGACAATTTTCTAACTAGACATCAAGAAAAAGAAATCTCAATTCCTCCATTGACCAACTGAATAAACAAAGAGTGAACAGCTTCTCTACAGCTGTAGAATTCTGTTTTTAAATTAGTAAAACTGTAGAACTAGTTTAAAATCATTTAATCCCAAAATATTAAATTTAGTGATCAGTTTTGATACAGAAACGCTTTCCTGCACTACTGAGATCTTAAAAATTATACTTTTAATTTACAAATGTTTATGAAGTCCTTATCTAAATCAGTGCTTTCCAAACAAACAAAATCATTGCGAATTCGAGAGAAATTCCATTCAGATAAAATACTAGAAAAGTAGAATTCAGGTTCCTTACTGCAGTAAGTAACAGACAAGTATTTTTACAGCTGACACTATGTTAGTATAAATATTTATGAGTATTGTATCTAAGAGTATAAGCTCTAAATTGTGAGTGATTTTAAAGTTGGCATGTGAACAGAACAATTATTTCTTTGCTAACACATGAAAAAAAAAATCAAACTAGAAATAACTGTATCAATTCACCACAGACTAAACTTTTTCTTTTCTGTTAACAAGGATTTCTTATCTAAAAGTAACTTGGGCAGGGAACGTGAAGACATGTAAAACTCTCTAGAGGTGCATACAAACCTTTGAATCAGAAGTTATATTCAGCCAAGGGAAAAACACTGGCTAATGTAAACCCCTGCAGATACATTTAAACACTGCTGCTGAAGCCTTTGAAAGGGTAAGAAAGCTATCGGTATCCAATATTCCAATCAGTATGTTAATGGGAAGATTTAACAGCAACAAGACACAAAATATGCTTCAGATGACTGATCATGAAAACCTACAAGTACTTCCAGCCTTCTAGTGGTGTTGGTGCATACATTAATTTCAACAGGTTAAGAAAGAAACACATCCTGTATGCAGAAAGCCAAGAGAAGTTATAATGTAACTTAAGTATAGAGTCAAATATATCTCAAGTATATATACACCCCGGGCAGCAATACCTTGCAAGGCATTCTGCACTTTTTAGAACAAGGCCTGCAAGAGTTAATTATCTGTGGTAAGTACTTAAACCTCTCTTTTCTCCAAAGATGAAACATCTTCCAGGAGAATGAGTGAAGAACTTCTGCAAGTGATGAAAAATTTGGCAAAAACTTGAAACCCCTGAGTTGTAGAAATACTTCTGTTGCCTCAAAGAGCTACTTGAAAACGAAGAAATAAATTTAAAGATTTTTGAAGATAATTGTTTTATTTTTAAAGATTTAAGAGACCTTAAATTAGGTCCCCTAATTAACTGGTTCCAAATAATACCCAACCCAAATAACACACATCATAAAACCAAATATAAACCACCACTGAAAACAGTCAGAAATACTATTAAATCCAAAATTATTTAAAAACATGTCATGGGTTTAGAATTTTAATTGAAGTGTAAATTTCAGAGGTTTAATAATCTTTGTTCATTGCTAATCAATAAACATACATAATAACTTCTGTGGACAAAAGTGGAAAGGAGGTATTTCATGCTCACTTTCTGAGTGAATCTCAAGAACACACTGATGTAACAATGGCTGCAAGGACCAACTATATTTGATGAGACAACTAACACATACTTGTTTAAATACATTCCTGCTGCCAAAAGAAGGAGGTAGGTTATCCACAGTTGCTAAACATACTAGTTACCATTTTCATTTTAGAGCTGAAGTACTGTAAAACATTTATGGCATGCAGTGTTTTACAGTAGAAATACCATTCTGCTACCAAAGTTGTTAGAGGAAGAAGCAAAGATAAAATTAAAAATCTGTATGGTATGACAGAAGTTACAAAAACAAGGTAAGAAGCAAAAAGCTGTTAGTAAGACCTCTTCCATGAAACAGCTGCTTTATTTTTTTTCTTTTTTAGTATCTATATTGTCATAAACATGTTCTGGTCATCAAGTCCAAACAGCTGCAGTAGTAACACTAGTAATTTTTTTTTAATTTTTTTTTTTTTTTTTTTTAATGAGGAAGGTATCATTACACATGTTTATCTCAAGAAGTGGTATTGTGCTTTTCTGATTGTTTTAATCTGAAAATCTGAACTTTTAACACAGTTGAACTTTCAATATAACTTCTTTGTAAAACTTTCAAACTTTCACAAGACAGTTTCTCTCTTCTTTGTTCTAGACAACAAGGAATACAAGGTAACCCAGAAAACACTTGTATTTTATCACTAAAAGCTGTATTACCTCCAAATATTCAAGCTAGAACTTTTTCACTACTTTTTCTCCAGATGCCTCCTTTTCTGCAATCACACTATTAGATATTAACTGTAAGTCACTGAAAGGAATTTTTTCAAAAATCAAGAAAATTAAATATACTCCGAGTTCAGTTTTAGAAAGGGTGAGCGACCTAGACAAAATAAGCCACCTTGTTGCTTTTGAAAACTTCAGGCTTTTTGTTTTAATACTCTGTAATATACATAAACCTACAATGATTCATAAATATGGCTTCTGACTCTCTTTGGAAAACCTACACGGAGTTCTCAAACTAACTGAAATACCTGCACTCAAGACTGAAACAGCCGAGTACATGTTATAGTCTCTCTGAATTTCTTGCTCCACGATGCCCTCTACTGCAAACCTGCAGAACAAACTCAGAGCAGGCATTTCCAAATGCAACCGTGGAGGAAAATTACTACACTTCAAAAATCATCCTGGATGCACAAATAGTGTATTTCAGTTTAGTGGTGAAAAAGAAAATTCTAAAAAGTACGAAAGGAAATTTTAAAGCCATTTCATCAATGTTACTGAGTGTCATGGTAATCACATGGAACAGAAAATAGCCTCTCCATTTCAAATAAAGTCAAATGACAGAATCCTGTTTATCTTTGCTCCAGATATTCTAATGGCTCTAATCAAGAAAGTACATCTTTTGTATAAAATAGGTTTCACCGATAGAGTTAGACCTTGTATTTTTACAGAGCTCTCCCATAAGGGGAAATATGGGAGGTAAGTAGCTTTCACTAAAAGAAATAAAAAAAGTATTTTGTTATCACCACACAAAGTTTTAATGAAACACCCGTGTAACACTGAAATAATGATCTTCAAGCACCATATTCCCATTAAATCTCATCTACCACATATATAAAATGATACCACAGGGTTTCTTGCAAGATCTTTAGGACTGGAATGAAAAGAACCAAGTTTAGCAGTAACCTGCTTTATTAAAACAATTTCTTTAGAGAAAAAAAACACTCAATCAGCAATGAAAATGAATCAATTACCACCAAGCTGCTCTAGCTCACGTTTCCTACTAATCCTACTGATTATCTTTGACAGAAAGACAACAATTCTTTGAATGGATTTATCCCACTATTTGTGTGCCGTACAGAAAAAAATTAGACCTAGAACTTAGGCTATAATACTACTGGTGCAGGGATGGTCTTTTACGCTCATGTAAACACACTCCTTCACATAAGTGTACCTTGAAGCTTGTTTGGGATTTACAGAATATATATTTTACTGAAACACTTCAATTAAAGAAATATTCTTTTGACCATAATGAGAAAAAAAAGGCAATAAAAACTTATTTGGGAGTGGTGACAAGTGAAGCAAATGTTTACATGATTCTGTAAAAATTTTATTAAAAAAAAGAAATACTCTTGCAGTTACAGATGAAAACTAGCTTAAGTCCTAAGTGACAGAGCTCCAGATCCCCGGTCCAGACTTTTGAAGTGCCCTGACAGGTCAGACCTCACACTTCACAACTGGGATAACCATACATCCATACTTTGCTAGAGTGTTGTGATAACTATAGCATAAGGACTGTGAACCTTCAGAAAAGATTGTAAAGAACATCACTAAGTACTGACAATTCAAGTTTAAAAGCTCTAGACTATGGTAGAATGATAAAAAAACTAAACCTTGAAAAAAAATCTGCTTATTAGATAATCTCTAACAAAGCTGTATCGGTCTAGAGTAGAAATGTAATATAGCTCAACTTTTACTTAAAAGGCAGATTGTTGATGTACATGGTAAGCCAAATTGTTTGGACGCACCTATTTCACAGTTTTCTAATCCATTTGCATTGTTACTATGCTCAAAAAGTGTGTGAAGTGGTGTCCTTTTCCCAAATCAAATAGCTCCAGCCACTCAGATTCACAGCCTGTTACACTTTAGTGCTCACAGCCAGTTACTGGAACTTTAACTACAATTACAAACTAGCTCCTACAAACACTCTTTAAAGTCAATGGGAAACTGAGGAATCCCACAATCGCGAAAGTGACAATTTAAAGCATTCTTCTGTGGCTGTTCCTGCTGGTGAATAAACTTCATTGCTATAAAAAAAGGACTAAGTAAAGACTACACAGGAGATACCTTATTCTTTCTGAAGCTTCATTTTTATTATTCTGCACTCTTTAAAAAAGGGAGGAGGAAGACAGAAGGAATATTATCCTTCCTAAACTGAGAGTTCAGCTGATTGATTGTCATTGTTACTGCTGCAATATAGCTTTTGACTCATGAAGGATACTCTAAAACCGGTAACAGCAAAGTCCCCAAACTTTATGTCCTCTACTATATTGGAAATTAGCCCTAATTCCAGTGGGCCTCACATTTGAAAAACAAATGTTCTGAATTATTCGAAGTTCTTGCCATCAGAGCTATATATTAGTTAATCATGTCATAGCTCCAGTTACACTCTGAACAGAGGCAAGTGGTTTGTCACCAAATACTGGAAAACAAGTCCCAAGTCATAAAAGAGAAAGCTCACTACAAGAGATCTGAATGTCTGCAACAGTTTCTTATTCTTTTGCTACCAAGAAATGGTTCTAGGTAGCCTTGATACCAATATTTTTACTGAAAATCATGTAACTAAGCACATATAACAAATTGTAGTTTGGCATCAAAAGATTTCAGCAACTTCTATGACTTTAGGTGACTGTTACTATCACTAGCTTTTAAGACTAGCTTAAATGCTTACCTGCTAATTCCTTCACGGATATCATTCACAGCTGCCAACAGTTTCTGCAAACCTAAAAAAGCTTCTTCAAATGAAGACTTTGCAGTCACAGTTACTGTGTTGGGGTCCAACTTTTGGAAAATTTCAATACTAGTATTAAAAAGAAACAAAGAAGAGACATCGAAAAGCAATTAATAAAAAATGCTCAAAATTCAGAGAAACCGGTATCCATTGTATTTTGACTATTAAAAAAACCAAGGTCAAATGTAAATCTATACTAAAACCATGTTATCTAAAATAGTCTTAGAATAAATGGTAGAAAGACCATGCCCTACAATTGTACTTATCTGTGTAAAATTTTCCTTGATGACTGTATTCTGTAACAGTATTTTACACTTGACTTAAATAGATTTATTATTAAACTTCACTTGAGAATGAAACAGTCTCTTGATGCATGACCTGAGTACACCTGAGTAAGCCTCTTTTAGAAGAGAATTGTTAGGTCAAAGTAGCCAAGTAAAGTGATTTCCATCAATTTTCCAAGCAGTTTCATTTTCCAGATTTACTGAAATGGGCTTGACACCTTCCCTGCAATGGCTGTGTTGGGATGATACGCTGCAGTACACTCATGAAGAATTATCCCCACAGTTGCGAGGCAAGTAGTATATTCTTGACATGAGCAAGAAGAGTGTGAAGTGACCCTTGATTCTAAACTCTTACCCTCTTTTCACAGCATGGTCCTTAACAGGTGCCAAGAGCCAACAGTTCAGTTGTATTTTCATTATAAAGTGGTACACTTGAAAGAGTTTTTCCTCAACGCCTACGTGAAACCTTCAAGTTCACGATTACTATCCCAGTAAGAGAACACACTGAGACTGGTCCCTGGTGCACATCCTCAGCTGACCTGAACACCACACCAAGCCAACTCCTGAACAGCTTCAATTCAGATTAATCTGCATTGGGCTAGAGCCAAGAGGAGTATGCCAGTGTAGAAATGGCATTGGTATAGAGTTATTATCACTGCTTATTAGGTGAGTCCTTAACAGACCCCCAAAAATGGAGTTCCTTTGTGCTTGACGTAACTCAAGAGTCCCTCCTGTGAAAAGATTTCAGATTAAGACTACAAAAAGAAAACACAGTATCTATTCAGATTTTGTGATAGCATCCAAAAGTATGGGATCTCAGTGATTTTCAAGCAGATTTTTCAAAAATAACCCAAATAAAATCAACGGTAAAACATCTAGATGGAGGGGGGGTTAATTTCCTGCATTTTTGAGTTTATATGAGAAAGGAAATTCATCACTAGATTCTTCATGTGGCTTTTATAGAGTGAAGGATTTTGCTTAATAAGAAAACTTATTATATTTCAAATTGAAATTGATTAAGTTTAAAAAAAAAAGTAAACAGTTTTGTATAAACGAGTATACATCCACAGGATTTGGAAAGAAAATAATCACAAGAAAACTTAGAGCTTGAATGACTCTTTTTTATGGATAAAGACAGGATTTCCACGGATGTCTCACATTTGTGGCTCTTACAGGGTTTTCAACACCATTCTCTAAGGCAACTAATTTTAGCCACTGTCCAGAAAAAGAGCAGCAGACTAGACAGATCACTGACTGCATCCACATAACAATCTGCATGCTCCTCACTTCTTTATGCAACAAGTTGTGTGAAATTTTTTGGTCATTTTTTATTAATTACTAATAGCTTCTTCTCTAAAATAGAAAAAAAAAAGACAATTTCTAAAGCATGTTTGTTTGAAAATCATGTAAAGTTATGTAGAAGTTCTGAACTTCTTTAGCATACCATACCTGTACAAGTTTATTGTATTCCATGCACCTTCAAGGACCGACCAGATTTCCTGGTGCCTGTTTTCTTGAGCCACATGAGAGCTTGGCTGTAACTTTTTTTCTTCAGAGTTTTGCAAATTTGGTGTCATTGCTTCCATTTTTTCACATACAGGATTTTCTGAAAGAACCATGATGTCTTCTGATAAATCCTGCTCACTGTCTGACCCCACCTTATAAAACAGTTCAGCAAACAAATAATGAATGTATTTGGTTCCTAACTTAATAAAACTTGAAGACTTCTACATTTTTTTTAAAGCAATACTCAAAAAAGCAAGTCCAAATGCTTCCAGTCATAACCATCTTTATTATAGCCTCTGTGTCTAAAGCATCTCTCAGTCTTTCACCAAGTCTTCTATATCTATATATTGGTATTTCTACAGATAGGAAACCGAAGCAAAGGGAAACGCTATGCCAAACCTTCCCAGGCATGGTAATCTGGTATAAACAAGAACTGCTTCTTACTCTTACTCCCTGTCCCACAACTGATGGCACATTTTCCTCTGCAACAGCACACACTACTCATTTAGTAAACTGATTCAGAAAATTTGTCTAGATTAAACTGAATCTGGCACAACCTAGTCTGTAAAAAGGAAGTTCTTTGTGAAGTCAAACACTTGGCAGGACAAGGACAGGAGGAAACAAGTTTTCAGACAAAGAGCCTGCTTCTTACGGCAGCACTGTTCACAGAACTGCCGACTAAGTGGCTCACTGCAACGCACACAGCAGTTACAGCAGCGTAAACAATCAAGACTCCTCAGATGATCCTTCCTCTCCTTGACCACCTTCTTCCTTTCCCCTTCAGCCTTCTCTGAAAACTGAAAATAACTTTTTACAGATATTCTGACCCGTATTCTTTCCCATATATAGAAATATTTCAAGTCATCCATGCTTATCATTCCACTTGTTATGCCATTACACATGGAACTAACAGTAACCACAAACCAAGACACTGAAATTTCTTCCACAGCAACTCAGAGATGAGCTGGAAGTAAAGACATACTTCTCAGAAGACAAAAGGTGTCAGGACACCCCCCATTAACTATCACAAAGCACATGATACAAGCGCGCCCTTTCTTCATGTGTAGCACCAGAGCTACTGTAGTGGTTTAACCCCAGCCAGCAACTAAACACCACGCAGCCACTCACTCACTGCACCCCCCCACCCCCCCCGCAGTGGGATGGGGGAGAAAATCGGGAAAAGTAGTAAAACTTGTGGGTTGAGATAAGAACAGTTTAATAGAACAGAAAAGAAGCAGCTAATAATGATAATGATAACACTAATAAAATAACAGCAGTAATAATAAAAGGATTGGAATGTACAAATGATGCATGGGGCAATTGCTCACCACCTGCCGACTGACACCCAGCCAGTCCCCGAGCGGCGATTCCCCGCCCCTACTTCCCATTTCCTATACTAGATGTGACGTCCCATGGTATGGAATACACCGTTGGCCAGTTTGGGTCAGGTGCCCCGGCTGTGTCCTGTGCCAACTTCTTGTGCCCCTCCAGCTTTCTCGCTGGCTGGGCATGAGAAGCTGAAAAATCCTTGACTTTAGTCTAAACACTACTGAGCAACAACTGAAAACATCAGTGTTATCAACATTCTTCGCATGCTGAACTCAAAACATAGCACCATACCAGCTACTAGGAAGACAGTTAACTCTATCCCAGCTGAAACCAGGACAGCTACCAAGAGAATGAAAGGTGAAATAACATGCCTAAGAAGAGTAGTGTTGGATCAATGTCAGAAGTAGAAACAACAATTTTCATTTTAATCCTTCAGGCCCTTTTCCATCAGCTACAAATGCAATAAAAAAACTAAGAAATTTTTCTGAAAGCAGCTAAATAATGTTTTGCAGTCACCCTCCCAACACCAACACATTTATGTTAGGAAAAAAAAAAAGTCTACCAAGCATATACATAAAGGCAGATATTTGCTACATGAAAATAAAAGTTAAAGTTGGGGTCTGTTAATTTTGAAAACGCTCTAGCAACAACATTTCTTGCAATAATTTGTTGAAATTATAGGAATATTTTAGAAATCTAAGCCACATTTGTAACATGAACATGGAGCAACTTCAAGAAGATGTTAGATGAACAAATACTAAAGCTCCCCTTACCTCTGTAAGTGTTTGGTATAGCTTATTCACTTCAGCATAAGCCTGGGGAAGTACACCGTTATAGTCTGACCTTGAACTGAAAGCATGGAGTAATTTTTTGGATTCCTGGAGCAAGATACGCACTATTGAGGAGTCAACTGGTTTATCTGATATTTAGACATTAATATGGAAGGAGGGAAAAAAAAATTATTAGATGTTAGGTATTGTCAGTCTTAGGAGGCAAATTTAATACACAAATAACTGGATTAACTGAAGCACATAAAAAGCCTTGAAAATGGTTCAGAAGCATTAGATAAAACAGTCTCAAGAGAAACGCATACGAGGTTAAGACTTTCCACTACTTAATCAAATGTTTCAAATTTATCCCAGGATCGGGCAAGAGGATCAACTGACATATCGAAAATAATTTTGCAGAACAGCAATATCCCGAAAGAGGTATAGCTGTTAAAATCAAATTCTTAAAGATATCTTTAAATAAATGAAAGGGTTGGGGGGGGGGGTTTTGTTGGTTTTTGAAAACAAACCTCCCTGCCCTCATCTGTCACATTAAGTAGTCCTTACTCCTCCATAATTTATTTGGCAAATACAGATCATTTGGCCACGCATAACATGGTGGCAAAGGAGGAAGAAAGATTATTTGCTTTTTAAAAATAGTTCAGAGACTTTGGTGACCGTTAATATATATATATTCATTAAAAAGTTTCTCCCCTGATTTTTGCAGGTACATAGAGATGTGTGAAATAAATTCTTACACACCTGATAGTGTGCATACATTTGCTTTTACTGTCTTTGTACAAAAAGTAGAAAAAAGCCAGCAGAACACTGAATTACAAAAAAAAAAAAAAAAAAAAAAAAAAAAAGAAGAAGAAACATTTCAGAAATAATTTTTTATGTTTTTTGCAGGTGATATTTAGACCATTTGGGACCACAGTCTGGACAGACTTGATCTTGGCACAAGCGCTCTTTTTTTCTTTTACTTTTTTTTTTTTTTTTAATTTAATTCATAGCTCATCAATTTCATTTCAATTCCGGCTTCACAGCTACAAAAGCAGAAAAGGATGGAACACATTACTATTTAAACATACAGAGTACATGCCTTTTCAAAGTATCTACTTCTCTAACTACTAAAACCAGAACAGTGAGGTTTTTACAAGTTTACAATAACGTTCTCAGAGATTCTTACCTGTACAAAGGTGTTTATAGAGACATTCAATGGTTGCAAGTAAACTTCTTGGCACAACATAGCCAAAAACAGCCATCCAGTGTTTTTTATAACACTTCAGCAAGTTTGCTAATGTCCATGGTGGCTTCAGATACAGTATCTGAAAGACAGTATGTTATAATTTCAAAGGCTGATTTTCATATATACATATTCCTACACATACCACAACCGCTCTATTCTTCAGTAATGTTATGATTTGTGCTTGCTGAAGTAGAATTTCAATGATTCCTCAGAAATAAGGCTATATTCAGGTTTAACAAGTTTATCTATTAAAAAAGATTTGATTCAGCAGCATCATGGGTTAAGCAGTGATGCTCATGTAGAAGCATTCAATGTATAATCATTTTCATGATGTTTGTTTCCCCCTTCCTGAAACACTTCAAACTCTGGAGTTAACTCTTAAAGTGATTTAATTTGTTACCTGTGTACAAAAGCCAGAACAATAGTAAATATACCTTTGATTTCTAGTATTGTTAAAAAAGTAAACACACTTTTCCTAGCTGTGACTATAAATACATGAAGTAATATATGCATATTGCAATAAAATTGGAATCTATTGCTACCAAGTGAAACCACAGTTTGAAAAGATGTTAATAGAAATCTGCTAAGTTAATCAGAAGTGCCTAAAAGCTTAACAGCTAATCAAAGCTCTATCTCATGGAACAACAGTCATCTCATGCAAATGATTTTTTTTTTTTTTTTGAAAGCCACAGAGGCTTATCTGCAATAAATTTAAACTTCTAACTAACCCCTCCCAGCTATAAAATGGAATCTAAACCAAAGCATGGATAATTTGAAAGTGCTTTGTACATGAGTATTTACTGTCTATTAATACTTTTGAAAGAGTGAATGTTTGAAGATTCTTGTTAACACCCTTGTAATTCTGTATCTGCATTGTAATCAATTTAGCTGTGAACAATTTTATCCACATGGTATCTAAAAACATCTGTTCTGAGGGGGAAGAAGTGCCTGCTACAACAGTGCCTCAATATTATATAAAACGTGATGGAGTAACTTCTTGAAGGACATATTTACAATGCAGTGATTTAACCATAGTAGAAAAGCCAAAATAGACATTTAATCCAACTAATAAAAAGAGTTGTGAAAATTCACACTGAACAGCCGGCATCTCTGTTACTGTATTACTGAAAGACTGTTAAAGTATTGCACAGTCATTACCGGTCAAATAGAATAACCTTGTTATAAAATGAAATAGTAAAACTGAATATTTAACTGTTCACTGTCAGTGAACTGTTATGTTAGTGAACTAGATAACTCAGCTGTTCGGCTTAGCACAGGTACTAATATCATTAAAACACTAAGGATGTTTAAACCTCTTAATACTTGAAATATCAAGCAAGATGACATTAGAAACCACCTCCATCCATAGGTTTCCGAATGCAATTTTCATTTCAGTCTCCAAAATACCAGATAAAGCTTCTCCTAAGTTCTTTTCAAGTTCTGGAAGTATATTTGGGAATCGCGCAGTAAGACTAGCATCACCTCCTTCTGTTTTCTCGAATTCTGTATCTGTTAAACCAATGATAATAAAAGGCACTTATTGCAACTGTTTCTGTATCTAATTTATGTTGATAGTACACAAATAACTTGTCCCCGTAAAGACAGACTGCACTTTATGTTTTGAAGCAGATAGGCTACGTCTACTTAGGTTCCAAATGTTTCTAGTAATACCCATTTGTACTGTGGATATTTTTAATTATAAGCTACTAACCAAGAAGATTAATTTTCCCAGAGCATTAGCCATTTGTGATCTTACTCCACATATCTTTTTTCCTTAAATAACTTAGATTATATACAGCCAGTGGGGTTATTTATCAACAAGTATAAGATCATCACTTCTTAATACTGTAAACTGTCTTTGTATCTTTGGAAAAATGAACAGGCAACCCAAGAATCAAGTTCTACTGTTTAGGATGCAGATAAAGGTATTAACATTAAATGGAAGGAGTGATCTTAGCATACTGAATTTTAAAACTACTAAGAATAGGACTCAAACTGGCTCAACTAGAAAAACTTCTTTTCAGTCCTAAAAACTTCAGGACACCTTAAACACAGGAAATTCATGCTGTGTTTTTTCTATAAAACAAAAATACATCATATTTGAATTTCCTAGAACTCTGAGACACATGTTTCAATAAAGGTCTCAAACTTTCAGAAAACCATTTTCCTTTGAAAATAAAAAAATCTCTGCCCCAAACAAAAAGCATTCCTAAGGATTCAAACTATATGAAAGCTATAGTAGAAACTACACCCCCTCTGCCACACTGATTATTACATGTCTCAAAAACCAGCATGTGTAGACATGCACATTAAACAAACTTACCACATTTTGAGTGTGGCAGCTCAAAACAGTTCTGGTGCCTGTTTATGTTCAGATTCTGTAGAGCAGTAACCAAATCAGCTTTGCAGAATGCTTTGACCTCACTCACAATGGCTTTATTACATAAATTTTTATCATCCCTAGGAGAAGAGAATTAATTGTTGACCTAAAACTGACATTACTACATACTAAGTAATAAAAGCAACACACTCTAAAAATTGTCTTTGGTAAGCTTACTTTGTGAGCTTCATTGTATATGAAGTTTTTTTCTCAAGCAATTAGAAGCAGTTCAAAATATTAAACCAGAAAACTAACTAAAGCGTCTATTCTGAAAAAAATTAGAAACATAACTGAAAAATGTTTCAGGCTGTAGGTTTGCTTTAAGAAAAAAACAGCTATAAATACTACAGCAATGATGCCTAGTTGCTATGATCTTAAAATCCAAACAAGGCAATAATACTAAGACAGTAATATTTTATTCGATTGCTACAATAAATTCTCATTTTCAACACCATTTTTTACTGTTCTACTGGCCAAATCATTGTCCCAGATGCCACCTTGAGGTATACACTGCTACAGCAGAACTGCTATAAAGATGCAGTACAAAGTTGGATCCTAGTACTTTCTGAAAAATTCCCATTGCTTATATTGATAAAGGATAAAAGTTTTTTTCAGATGAAAAGCACTTCTGAAGTCACCTCTTGTTCTTTACTCAGAGAAACCTAAAATCATTATCAGTAGCCCTACCAATACTGTGACTGAAATAGTATTTTCAGCAGCAACCCAATCCACACGTCAACTTAAACAAAGCAATGGATGCCTAGTGTCTTAACCCCACTTACTGAAACTATGCAGGAAATGGTTCTAGCAAAGACCAAAGCAAACTGTTTACAGTACCTGTCAAGGAATATTAGCCCTTTAAAAACTAGCTTCATGTGACTTGAATAAAATTGAGAATCAATACTCAGAAGTCAGCTGTTATCTTCACAAAACAAGAACAGAGGCAAACCTATCTCCATCTTCCCTCTTTCTAAGAGTAACTCCTAACACTCCTATCACTGTTCCCAACTAGGTGAGCAGAAACAAATTATCTAACCGGATCTCAATCATTAACACAAATATTTTTTTCCATGTTGTAACTCTAGTAATATTTTTATGAGAAACTGCAGTAAAATCCGAGAAAGCTATACTTTAAAAAGTTTTAGAATATTGAGTAAACTTAATTCTACTTCAGGCCTCAAGCACATGAAGGTGATTAAGTCTACAACATTTGTGTTTTATTACATCCTTCTACCCTAGCTTTTAAGAGGGTGATTGCTCTTCAAAAAGCCTACTTCAGAAACAGGTTTCATTTTAAGACATGATTTGAAACTAGGGCATTTGGCACGAGACTAACTTACACCTCATAAGAGACCTAAAACCACACAGGAACTCACGTGCAGAGTATGACAACAGCTTGAGGAAAGAGATTCTGATACTGCAGACAACATTGTAAAACACGATCATCATTGTTCTCGTCACTCAGGCCATCTGCAAATTTAGTTAAGACAGTGCTGACATGTTCAGAAGTAATTCAACATAAGAAATACTTCAGTACAGTCATGGTGCTGTTTTTAAATTTAATACTCCCCAAACAAGGACAGAGAAGTGTAATCTAAACACAAATCTAAGCTTTGAATTCTTAGGTACTACTGCACTCAAACCCGCTATGGTTTTGCCAGAAAATGTCAAGTGAGCCACAAGTAAATTTGAGTATGTTAGATTTTGTGATGACCGAGTCAAAAGCAAAAGCACACAACATATCCTTAGCTCACAGGTATAAGTAACTAGATGAATTTTCATTTAGTAATCCCCCAACAGATGTAGCTAAAAGTGAGAAACAATTGATAAAACAATAGTGAACAAAGCACTAATCTGAATAAGGTGCTTGCATACTATAGCCTTGGATATGCTCTGAAGGCTGCTGTGAGCTAATTAGCAAACTGCAGAGTGAACACTGTATTAAACTCAAAATTTAGTGCTAAGGTTCATACTAGGTGAACTCCAAGGATTAAGTATCCAAAACAAATTGATTGCACATATATTACACATTTTTTGAGAAGCAAGCTGCATGGATTGCCCCCACAATTTTGAATCCTGGTTTTTGAGACATGTGTAGATAAACTGGACTGCAGGTATAGCTTTGTCCCGAACATGCTGCAACATTTTCCCCTTCTTCAAGTTGTCCAACTCTTGCAGAACAACCCAGGGAATTATTAATGCAAGTCTGCCAACACCTAGAAGGAAAAAAAAAACCAAACACAATCAAAACCAAAGACATTTTGAAGAGCCATGCAAACTACTACAGGTAACTTTTAATTCAAACATCACATTTATGTAAGTACACAGTTATGGTTTTTGCCAGTAGTTTTCATAGTCCATGCTCAAGACTATCTAACGTTAAAAAATGAACAACTGAAAAAGGCCAAGTTCCCTCTTTCTAATCTAACCTCAGACTTGCACTACATTGGTTACATTTAAAAATGACTATTAGGGAAACAAAAGGAAGACACAATTTTAATCAACAGAACACTCTGACAACAGTGTGTAGCAGTATTATAAAATATATTTGCAGCAATTATCATCTTGTCACACACTCGCTGTAAGATGTTAAAGCAAGGTAACAGCAGCTGAAATAACAGGCTGAAAATACCTGAATGACCACAACAGTCACTGTGCCAAAACAATAACCAAATAAAAGGAGCAATAGTTTGTGCTAATTGCCAACCAGCATTCCTAAGCCAGGAACAGGAAGTATGGATATTGGACTATGGTTTTATTTGTAGGTAAGTATGGTCTGAATTTTAAAACGTATATACATGGTAGATCAGAAATGTAATGACTGTTCTGTTGGTCTACCCCCGACAAATACTTCAACTGTTTTATTTCTCATTCACAGTATAAGAATACAATTTTGAAAAAATACATTAATATCCATCTGCTTGGTAATAAATAGGTCAGGACTGAGCAATCTTCTGAACATAATGGGTCTGATGCAGGACCAGAAACTGGGAGCTGCAATATTCTAAAAAAGGCATCCCAGTGTACACAACGCAACACCATTCCTAATATGGGAAAGAGAAATACAGTCTCACACTCCTGAAAATTACTCAGGCCCTTATTAAGTTATTTTCCAGGCAGCCAGAATAAGTGTATTCATTAGCTGAAAGCATCAAAGCACCCTAAATATTCTGATAGATTCCAAATATATCTACCAACAACTGACACGCACAATCCTAATCCTGCTAACATTAAATCACTAAAAGCTTAACAACATATTAAATCCAAACATTAAAGCCAGGGTCTGCAATCTGAATTCCTGAGAATTGCTCATGTCTCATGAATTCTGTGATCTTCACCAAGACAGAAATAAAGCACCGACTGCTTATCAGATCTTAAATGTTTTAAGGTTTCTAGAAAAAAGAAATGCTAAAAAGATATTAGAAAACATCATTACCACTAGTAATGGATTAAATGCTTAAAAGTATGTTCTTACAACAGGTAAGACGTATTTACCTCTAAGAGTTCACACACATTCCTGGGAACGTTGACCATGATTCTCTGTAGGTACATAGGTATAAGCATAGTAGGTTCTACTTTCATACCTGAACTTTCCTTAAAAGGCAGCCTATTTGGGTTCACAGAAGCGCGAGCCTTCTGCCTCGATAAGAAACCTGCTGCCTTTTTAAGGAGCCCAGGTTTCTTTTTCTTCACGTAGCCTAAAGTTCTTACAACATCTGTTTTTTCTTAAAATGTCTTATTGATTACTGTGTATTTACATACCTGGTATATCCTCAGATTTCAGGGATCTGACAAACTCAAGGTGACTAATCATTATATTTGTGTCAATCACAACCAATATGTTCAGACCAGAAGTAAAAGCCTCTGGAGGGAAAAAGAGAGAGGGGGGGAAAAAAAAACCAGTTGCAAAAAAATCAGTTGTGTACTCTCTACTCAGACCATTAACTGACTAAGAACTACTTGCAAGCAGATACCAAAGAACATCAAGTCATGACATACCAGCAGAAATATTTAAATCCTGTTCTGGAAGGTCTATTTCCATACTTGTAAGTTCCCCACAAGTCTGTACTACAGAGAGCACCATCTTCTTCTGAACACGAGCAACATGCAAATCTTCAACTATCTGCATCTACAGTGAAAAAAACATGGATGTGTGAAATCAATTGTAAGTAATCACTTATGAATTGTTCCTGAAAAAGACATTTTTGCATTAATGCTGTAGTGTTAAAATGGACCAAAAATGAAGCATGACAAATTTTAAGTTGGTACAACAAATGTAAATCCATGAGAACCTTCTGCACATCTTCCACTACAATATGTCTACAAAAGATGTCCAAAATATGGCCTAGAAGGACAGTTTGTTTATAACCTTTCTACCTGCTACCAAAAATCTTTGTTCCATTTTTTGCTATATAGACTGCAAGTTTCCTGACAGGTGTTTCTTAAAAAAAAAAGTCTCTTCCAACTTGAGGGTTAGAGGATGGAAAATGAGATCACTAAAGTAAGCAAGCACCTGTGAAGGCCCCCTACGTTGCAGAGAATAACAGAAAGGCAACCTTTCTATCTCAGAAAGTTCCTGATTAGCAGTATTTTAGCAAGTTTGTTTAGTATTTGAAAAAAATGCTCCACATTTTTGTGAAGTGTAGATCTTAAGCCAACAATGCAAAATACTAGGAAAGGTCACAGAATTGTCCAGCTACACAATGTCAGTGCCATGAGTTTTTAATATAACTTAGAAGTGTTAAATTAAAGCACTACTAACCTCTTGGTCTGTTTCTGGGTTCTGACTGTCTTGAAGCGGTGGAAAGACTTCAAAGTTCTGTAGGAAGAATTAGAAAAAACCCATACCAACCACACAAAATATCAAGGAAGATTGAGGAACAAGTGATCCCCATGTCAAGAGTTTTGGAATATAGCTCTTTAGTGTTAAACAAGTACATCACTAACCGTTTGGACAGACTTTATGTCCTCACCTTCTTGGTAGGAGTCAGACGCGCATGGGACCTCAAAATTCTAGAAACAAGTAGGAACGCAAGAAGAACATGTTATCAGTCTGAGTGCTTTTTAGAGAACACTAACTATTCCCAAGTGAATTGAATAGGTAACACAAAAAATATTTTCAATATCCATGATGAAGCATCTACAGTATCATTTCAAAAGGGCTTAGAAGGATGGCTTTCTTTTAAAATAAATGTAGTGGTTTACACAGTAAACCTATTTTTCCAATCTCTTGTGGGTTTGTGACTGTTATTCTTGCTCTGGGCTTCCCAGTACAAGACAGACATGAATTTAATGGAGTGAATTGAGCAAAGGGTCACTGAGATGATTAAAGGACTGGGCTGTGTTATGCAAGAGGCTGAAAGGTGACTGGCCTGGAGAAGAGAAGGCAGAGTCTTATCAATGTTTATAAATAGCTGATGGGAGGGTGTAAAGAAGATGGAACCAGACTGTTAGCAGTGCCCAGTACCAGAATAAGAGGCAGTGGACACAAACTGAAACACAGCAAATTCCATCTGAGCATTAAAAACACCACTTTTTTTGCAGTGAAGGTGCTTGAACAGGCTCTGCCTGGAGAGGTTGTAGAGCCTCTATCCTTAGAGGTATTCAAAACCTGACTGGATGCAGTCCTGGGTAACCTGCTCTAGCTGACCTTGCTTGAGCAAGGAGGCTGGACTAGAAGATCTCCAGAGGTGCCTGTCAACCTCAATGATTCCATGATTCTGTATGTAATTACTATCTTTGTGTACACACAAAATGATCGCGCTACCATAATGTGAACTGCAATCTCCAAAAATGCTAGGCATGTTAAACAACAACAAAAAAGTAACCACGCTCGTGATAAAGTTGAGGTGCAGAGCCAAACACAAGCTACAACTCAGAAACAAACTCATCACAGCCAAACATGAAGTTCTGCAGGAAACATACAAATTTAGTCCTAGATCTACAAATTCTCCTGGTATCCCTTTCCCAGCAATGAGCACCTGTTTGGCAGGCAAGTTTTCATTGGTTCAGTTTATTCATTCAAAAAAATTATACAACCATGCCAGCTCAAAAAAAATTCTCTTTACTTCTACCTAAATTGAAGTATTCCACACCCCCAGCAGCAAAGTAAAGCTATGAAAGCATATGTGCAGACACAGTCCTAATACACAAGACCTTTATTATTCTGGTTTCTTTAATCATTTAGCAGAGCAGATAAACATTTTAATATGGTTTACACTGGGATCAGAAAAATCTATCTTGTTAACTATGAAATCCTGTTTGAAATCTGTAAGAAGACAGTCTGCTTATATAAAAACTACCTGTCATTCAGAAACTAGCCTGAAACATCTACTTGTGTAATACAAAGAATTGGGTTCTTATTACCTGCTTAAAATATAGTGCTGTGGCTTCAAAGTCCCTTTCTTCAGTCCCTGAATTACCAGTAGCTTTATCAAAATCAGCATCCTGTTTTTTCCATTTACTAGAGTCCCATTGTTGTGGTGTTTCAGTTGAATAGCTTGATGGCATATGTTTATTTGCATGCCTTTTTTTCCTAGAAGACTCCTTATATTCTTCTTCATACTCTTCTTCCCAAGTCCTAAATAATGTATTGGGCTTCTTAGTGAAAGGCCTATCATCACGCACAGTCCCTGTAGAGGTGTCAGATGGCTTTTTTGGAATTCTGACATCTTCACTCTGTTTTTTTGATCCTTCTGCCTTTTTACATGGTACATGTGAGTTGTACGCAGATGACTTAAATTTTTCCAACATAGTTTGTTCCACTTTTAACTTTCGTTTGCAGAGTTCAACTTTCTCTCTCTTTTTCCTCAGCACCTTGTCCCTCTGAACAGCAAAGCTATGCCACAGTCTTTTTCCTTCTGTTCCATCAAAACGACTTTTGTTACAACTTTCGCTGCTAGTGGTCACTACATCAGGAGTGCATGTACTTTTTCCATGTTTAATTTCTTTGGCTTTGAATTGGATAATTATTCTCTTCTGCTTTTCAGTTTGGATTAAAGAATTGTCTGTTTTGTTTCTATTTGGAGATTTTCCTCGGGATCTTCCATCAGCGCCATGAGAAGTACTAGAACTTTGGTCTTGCTTCCTCTCTTGCCCATCTTTCTCTATTTTGAATCTACAGAAACATTATGAAAAAAAGTAATGTAATCTAGCTCAGTTAATGTAAAAGAACAGCAAAAAAATAGCCTACACTTGGTTTAGGCAGTTACAGCTAAGTATTTATGCAAACCAGTTTGAGTATGTTCTTAAATATGAACTTGCAGCAACATCTGTCCTTTAAAATAGTTTGATACAGCATTTTTAGTATTTACATTTTTCCTAGCTGTACAGCTATTTTTAGCTTACAAAATTGAGAAAAAGCTTTTTCTGCATTATCTATTGGTTTGAGACATGCCCTACAAAGTCGAGTTTCATCCTACCACACAGAGAAGTTTTAACAGCAGTTTAATGATATGAGGTGCATCATCCCAAAATTCGAGTGTGCAGCAGTTCAGCTTGGTTGCACAGTGCCAAACATCACACAGTTTTCAAACAGTGCATGATAAACAGACTGGAGAACTTGGAAAAGGAATGACTGATGGGAATATAGTAATGTTTTACAGAAATCATGAATGATACAAAAACTGAATAGGAAACTTTCTCGTAAGAGCAGAGAAAATACCCAATAAATTTATCATACACTAGGTTTACAATAGCCAAAGAAAGTTTCTAGCCTACTCTATAATAGTGTTGTCAAAAATGTTGGGGAGGTAAAGGCCATTTGACAAACTCACATAGGACAGGTAACTTAAATGTACTGATTGGCATCTGACTTCTGACTTAGGAGACCCTTAACTGGCTGTTAGAAGCTGGAAGGGAGTACAGCAGCAAAAATCATCTTGTGCTTGTCTTGTTTCACATATTCCTTCCTACACAAGCCCTACTGGCCACTGTCAGGGATAGGGTACTGGACTGGAGAGAGTTTTGGCACTAACATAGTCACTCTTTTAAGGTTATATCATACTGTACTAACAAACAGTGCTTAACAGCATGTATGCATGCAGCCAAATATCCCATGACTTCCAAGTCCAGTCTAACAGAGAAACCACAACAAGATTTTGCCATGGTTAAGAAACAATCCAAAGCTTTTCCACCTCAGGATTCACGAGAACATTCTCACTTCATATGAAGTAGTTTTCAAACAGTGTTTACATTTGCAACACTTAGGGTGAAAGATTGCTTTCTCTGCCTTGGAATCAATTACTTCAAGCATCAGGAGTAATCAAAGATTTCAGAACTAAAGGAATCTACTAAAGGTACTAAATTCACTGCAGAACTATCCTCCAGACTTCAGTGGAGCATGCAGTACAGAACAAGGTAGTACTCAAGACAAAAAAAATTAATCTTCTCATGCCAGCAGTGTTGGAAGGATGTAATTCTTACCCTAGTTGAAGTGTAGTAGTGTACATTAGAGTAAAAAAAAAATAATTCTGAACCCTGCCTCAACTATCTCAAACTGCTCAGCTTCGACAGAATCCACTCATTAATGCAATGTCAACACTTCATCAGTTAAAATAACATATTTTATTTGGCAAACAAGTCAAACAAAATTCTTAAATTCAGTATTACAAAAAGTCTGTGATTGCTTTATTTTTAAGTAGTTCCATTTAATGACAGATCAAGAATTTACCTCTGAAATTCTGTCTCTCCTTTCATAGTATGGTTATAAGATCTTGTGTCTTCTGAGTTCTGAAAGAAGGAAAAAATCCAAGTGCTTATAGAGGAAACTGCAGTTAAAAAAACCCACCTTCATAAGATGGAACAAGCTATTATTTCATACTAGATTCACTATGATTTATGAATAACTTAAGCTTGAAAAAGGCAGCCACATACCTTGCTATAACTTAGTATTTAGATTTTGTTGTATTTAAGAACAAAAGGGGAAAAACTGAATGTGGCACACAGTCCTGGGTTACAAATAGAGGAAGCTCAACTAATTAAACACATTTGGGATTCATGTGTTTCATATACTGTACAAGTATAACAGTATTCTTAGGGAAAAGAAAGTTACCTGAAGACTCCCTCCAGCTACCCCCAGGTAAGGCCAAAGAGAAGATATTTCTATGGGAGGTTTTTGTGCAGAAGAGATGCGTTACTAATTCTCATCAGACTTACTAATTGGGTGGAAAAGCGTGAAACCGCAGTTACATAGGCCTAGTTAAGAGCAAGGATAGTTCCCAAACAAAGAACTTGAACAGTCCTTGTTTAGAAAGCAGTTATATTACAAGCTGTGTCGCATTCATGTTGTGGAATAACTGGAAGGCACTTCTGATTAGGTCAAAACAGAAAGCAGTTTATTATTGCAGCTATGGGAGAGAACAGAGAGCGGTAAAATGACAGACTGCTGATAGTAATTCTGCCCAACAAGGCATTTAATTTTTATACACCTTTGGGTTACATGACTCAGTTTTCCCAAAACTACAGCAGGATGTAGGAAACCACAACAGAGAATGGTAACATATGGATTACTTCAGATAAGGAAGCTCCAGACAGTACATCCTTTTACAAATAATTCGCTCCTTCAATAATTGGGTCATGCTGACTCAGTGAGGCCATTAGGTCACTGCTGCAGAGGTTTTCCTAACTAGAGAGGCCTGCAAAAGCTCTTACCTATTTTACTTCCACATTAGAAAGCACTTCATTAAAAAATAAAAGGGTTGCAGAAACCAACAGAGTTCTAATGAATTAAGGAAATTTTGAGAACTTCTGCCTGTGGTTTGTTCTGGAGTTGTAACAGCAGCAAAACCACTGAAACCGTAACAGGAGGCTGTTAAAGGCTACTGCCACTGAGAATCATATTGATGCAACTTGCTGCAGTTGAATAGCTCCTGTTCAACTCACATGATTACAATCAAATAGGAATCAAAGTGTTTTATTAACAACTCAATTAACTGGCAATCACTGAACTACACACTCAGGGTCAATACTAGCAATACAACAGAAAAACTGTAATAATAGACACTTACAAAACGATACCAGATCAAACGACTTGGTACCAGAAAGTTTTAATCTTATCCCCTACATGATATACTTTGGCACACACACTCATGCTGTTGAAGATGTGGGTCCTCCAGTCACGCATGCAGCTGTACCGCTTCCTCCAATCTGCTAATGCACATGCTGGTGAGAAAGGCTCCCCATGAGGTCACGCACAGCCCCCCAGGGTGTGGGACCCTATGGGATGGTCCCCCGTACTGTCACTCCACCAGCTGGAATGCAGGCTACTGACAGTGTCCGGTAGCGAAGGTGCTCCATTGGCGTAGGTGATAGTAGTAATGCTGCTGGGACAACTTGGGGCAGCATCAAGCTCAGTTTGACTGCTGCTCTGTTACTACTTTCTCTATTCAAGGCCTATTCCCCTAGAACCACGAGTTTTCATGATGTTTTTATTATTTCTTTTCAACCTAGCTCCTTCTTTTCTCAAAAGTCTCTTGATAATTCCCCAATTTTCACTTAATTTGGTCATCTTAAACTTTGTTACTGTTCCTTTCCTCTTAGCATTATCAGTCTGGGGTAACATCCTTTTGGAATAGACCGTTTCTGCTTACAATCCCATGGCTATCATATCACCTGGTGTTATCCAGGCCATATTACAAAAAGGCAGCTGTGCTAACTCCTCCAGACAGCTCTGTGTAAAGCTGTTCTAGTTTATACTGTGACAAATGTCCTTTCATTCATAATTATGGAATTATATGCCAAATGGCTAAAAGCCAACAAGCATAAAGTTTTCTGTAATCTGTGGTCATGCTTACACCACACACAAAAAACCCCAAAGCCCCCAGCATAATCACACCTAAATATGACTCTACTTAAATGGCTTACTCTCACCTGTGAGAGCTGAAGATACCTCTTATTCATATTGTGATCATACTGAAGAAACACTTGCTACTAATCAGAAGTTTCCTTATCTTTTTGCTACTTTCAATTTGGGTTCTCACTGTTGCTTGCACTGGTCAATGTCAGCATATAGGAATATTTAATGCTGTCTCAAACAGACTGAAGTCACAGAACAGTTAAAAGTCTGTATTCTTCAAATTAGTACAGGCATTAGCAATGGCAATACAGCTATAGTACGAGGTTTTAAGCCAAGTTTTTACCCTTTGTATTACAGAAGTAAAAAAAACCCCATCCACACCTTATGATAAGTTAATGTTAAAAGACAAACTGAATAATAATAAGGAATTCAGGAGAAAAACTAGTCACAAATACTTGACTTTCAACAACATTTTCTACATGAGCAAAAGGCTTCTAACATGTAGAACTCAGTTTATAAGGCCATAATATCATGTTCTTTTATAAACACTTCCAAACATTTTTTGAGATATTTATGGTAAGACAGTTAAAAGCTCCCTCATTTCATATATACCTTACAAAAATCCAAGGAAACGAAATCTAGCAAACTTAAGAGTGGATTTATTAAACTCCTAATTTATTGGATATGTATTATGCTACCAGCAGGAAATAACTTCCCAGAAGGGGATACAAACAATAAAAATGGGAAGCTACATACAAGTGTGACCAGAAAGATTATCACCTCTGTAGCACCTGCATCTTACAAGCGATTCGGTGAAGACTTACTCACTAGGTACAAATATGTACCAGAGCATACTAAGAATTTTGGTCATTTATTTGTGTCTCAGTGGTTAAAATGAAGTATTTGAGAGTTGCTTGCTAAAATGCTGCAAAGTACAATTTATGATTAATCAGAAAATTAAGATATATGATCCACGATAAAGAACAATCCAAGAAAACAGCAGTGGTTTTGTTAACAGTTTTAAGCTCAGCTTTCCTCAACCAAGAAGATACACTAAAATAAAAATGTCTCTTATTTTCCGATACCCACACTACTCTCAGTCTCTGAAGAAAAACATAAACTAGTTACCTGGCTAGAACTTGCAGTTACCTGATCAATTCAACCCTCCTGTTATTCTTAATGACCCCACCTTTAAATTTGATTCATCCTTCTATCACAAAACCGCTAAACAATTCATTCTCTTCTCTTGACTGTGGGGTTTTGAATTAAAATAATGATAATAGTAACAATACAGCTGTTCCTACTTTGTCATCTTGGCCATCCAAACAGTCTTCCTTTTCAGTTATTTTCTTCAGTTTCTTTTTAGACATCTTCAAATCCTAAGAAAAACAGTGTTGCCATTGTTATTTATTTCAAGTTTTTATTTCCAGCTGGTATAAAAAGCAAATTTAACTGCGTAGAGAAAAAATACTCTAGTACTCTTCTCTTTACAGAGTCACAGCAGATTTCAACAGGGTTAATTATTCACATCTCACTACTAGAAGAACGTCACAGAAAAAAACCGATGGCAATTACTTTACGCTCTGCTCCAGAGACACATATTTTGTACCAGCAAACATACCAAACTAATAGAGATGAACACGCTTTAACGTTTAGTCACACAACCGTGAAGTTTTAAAGCAGTTCCAACCGTATAACTCCCGCCTTAGGGCTCGCCCCCTCTTCCCCTGGGGTGGACGTAATATCGTGACATCTTCCAACAGCTACACCACCCTCTACGCAAACTAGTCCTGCCAGCCTGCTGCGACCAAGAAGAGGTTTAAAAGGGCTACAAGAGACCTCCACCAGAATCTCCCAGAGCTGTAGAGATGAATTTCCAGAGTACAGGTCAACTACCTAAAGAGATAAGCCCCAGAAGTAGCTCAGCCATAGAGCAGGGAGGACTAAGTAAACGCACGGCTCTTTAAGACAGCCTTCAGCATGGGCGGGTTGAAGTGACTGGAGGAAAAGCTGCTACTCCGCCACGACCCAAGGGGCGGCAGCCTCCTGCCCGCGACCCCAGGCCTGAAGTACAGGGTGAGCCCCCGCGCCCCTTCACAGGACAAGCCGGCCGGCCGGCCTCCCCCACCCCACACAGCTGCGGCCAGCACCCTTCCCTTCCCTTCCTTCCTCCCCTTCCCCTTCCCCTCCCCGGCAGCAGGGCACAGGGGCGGCCCCGCCTCACAGCCCGCCAGCTGGGACGCACCCTCCCGTAGAAGTCGAAGCCGAAGCCGAGGCCGAGGCGGGCAGCGGCTCCGCGCCCCTCCACCCCGTTGCGCCGGGCGGCCTCGGGAGGATGGTGCTGGCGGAGGGGGCCTCAGGGGTAACCCGAGCACGGCCCCGCTCTGGGGCCGGAGACTTCCTTGTCAGCCACAGCCCTCCGCGCTGCTCACCTCCGGGCGTGCCCCAGCCCTCGCCCCTCCCCGCCGCGGGGCGCGCTGGGCAAGGCCCAGGCCCCCGGGAGCCGGAGCCCCGAGGCGCTCTGGGAAGTGTAGGCTGTGCGAGCCCGCCTCCTCCCACCGCCGTACGTGCCGGGCCGCCGCCGCTGTGCCTCCCCGCCCACCTTCCCCTCAGCGCCGCCCCGCTCCCAAATAAGAGGCGTGTGGGTAGGGCGGCACGTCCCTCTACCTCGACTCTCCTGCTTTCGCCTGCTGCCGGGCTGTCCCTAGAGAAGATGGCAGCGGAGGAGGCTGCGGAGGCCTCGCTGGCGCTGCTGTCCCCCGAGCGGATCCAGCCGGCGCGGGAGGACGACGATGAGGAGAGCCCCGAAGACGGCGGCGAGACAGCAGCGCTCAGTGAGGGCTGGGCTGGGCGGGCGGGGGGGGGGGGGGGGGGAGCGTGAGCGGGCGGTGCGGCGGGAGCCGGGCCCTTCGTCCCCCTCTGAGAGGAGCGGCGAGGCGCCCGGCTGCTGCCCCGCTTCCCGCGTGCGTGCCGCCCCGCCGTGCCGTGCCGTGCCCGGGGGGTGCTGAGGAAAGGCGGGCGCCATGCGGAGGCGCGGGAGGGGGAAGAGCCTTGAGAGAACCCCGGTGGGAGGGTGAGTTTATAGCTGGGCGGCTGGAGCCGCACTCGTGCCGTCTCCTTTCTTCCTCCACCTGCGCCATGAAACCCCTGCGAGGTGAACGAAGCCTGTTTTTCCCCGTTTTGCTGACTTTGAGTAGAATTGGGCCGGCGCGGGGCAGGCCACCGGCGAGGCCACACGTGCTCCCCGCGGCGGCCCGGCCCGGGGGCTGAGCCTCGGCGCTTCCCTCCGTGCTCGGGGAGCTTTGAAAGAGCGAAACCGGGAGCTTTTCCTCCCTTTAAATCTAATGAGACTTATGTGGTGGTATGGGCGACGATCTTTTATGAGTATTTCAAACTCTGCTCCCGAAGGTGGCGATACAAACCAGGGCCTGCGGGAGGTGGGATGGCGGCGCGGGTCCTGATGTAGGATCCTGCCAGCTACGCCAGATTGTCGTGAGTGGCTTAGGATCCTGCGCAGCTTTGAGGCAGCAGCAGCTTAAGATTTATTAGCACTGTTGCGGTAAATCACAAGGTTAGGCTATATGATTTTTAACAATACTTAATCATCAGCCGGCTACCTGAGTGATTTAATAAGATGTGCTATAATCCACACTACTAAGTTTCCTAAATCGAATCACACACACAGAAATATAGAGCTTAACCTGTGACGAAGATTTTTCTCTCTTTGCAATTGTAGTAAATTATTGGTACTAAGTGATCTTTGAAAACTTCGTGAAATCTAATTGTAGTGAATTAAATTACTCGCTATTCTCCTGCATCGACGTCTATCAGTGGATCATCTTTGAAATCCTCACAAAATCTCCTGAGAGGCATCACAGCTCAGAGGGAGATACTGGGTCACAGCCTGCTGCGATGCCACAGAGCTCAAAGGGTCTCAGGATCGCGAGATGATGACTTTGGTCAGTATATTTCTTTTCTGGCCACAATTCTTGTCTCGTAATTCTGCCACCTTCCAGGGTGTGCCACGATCCAGGCAGCAGGAGGTTCAGGAACAGTTAGGGAGTGCCTAGTAGTCCTGAGTCTCTGTACCATAACCAGGAGAAGAAAGTACCAGGTTGTCCCACCTTGCTGCGCTTGTAGCCAAAACAAGAACCCAGTGTTCGCAATGTGAACCAAGGGGGTCTGCACCACCACAGATGGGAATGCAATGTGTGCCATGCCGTCTCTTCCCCAAACGTTTTCTCCTCAGTATTTTCTGCCAAATCTGTTTAAACTGGTTGTGCCAGTTTTCCAGCTGCACCAAATGTGGCATTGATACCAGTCATTTGCTACTGCAGTCTTAGAGTTGAAGTGAACTGATTCTTCTAATAATAAAAAAAAAAAAAGTATAGTTTAGGCTTTTTGATGCATTATTACGTTTGTGCATAGTCAGTGGTTCTGGACAGGCGTTTTAAAAAATCGTGCAATCTTCCTGCGCTCGCAGCCTGCTTTTCTTAATCATTTAGTGTGCAAGTTTACCTCTCTTCATGGATATATATACAAACTATATGTACGTATGTGCATACTCTATTTTTCAACCATTTTAACCTATGCACTTGCTCTGAAGATGTAGACAGTCCAACTGCGGTGGACTTTGGTCACTCCTATGCTCTCACTACACATTTTTCTAACTGTTTCTAGTTTTTCTCAGCACCGGTAGTCATAATAAGTCATTGTTCTTACAGATTTCTTACCACAAATCCTTTTACTTCATTTTCTTGCTGTCTTTCTATTAAAAAAGCATATAGAAACTATCACCAGGCATCTTGCAACTTCTTAATTGAGAAGTAGGCAGGAAATACAAGTCTGTCTCAGGTAAGCTGTCAGCTTAACAATAAATCTGTGAGAAATACAGCAGTGCTTTCTGAGTAGCAGTGCTGGTCTTGATATATTTTAAGGTAGGTAGAATAATTTTACTCTATGCTTCTGTCTTTCTGAACAATTTCTATAACCCCTGTCTTGAGGTATTCCTCTTTCTGGTTTTGTTGTGGGTTTTGGTTTGGTTTTGTTTTTTTTTTTTTTGTTATAATAGCAAAGATTTGTATCCAACTGCAGTGTTTAAAAGCAGACAAACAGAAAACCCCAGGGGAATCCTAAGAACTACTATAAGATCCTTCCAGCCCTTATTCTGTCTTCAGTAGTGGCCAGGAGTAGATGGTTAGGGAAGACTAGCAGAACAGAGCAGCCATACATTAATGCATGCTCCAGAAATATCTTCAAACACAAACCGGTTTGTTACTCCTTATTTTTTTCAGCCAAAGGTCGTGGTTTTATATTTAAAATTCCATAGTGGATTTCTCTTCCATAAAATACTCACTTTGGCACTTGTAGACTGGCAGTCATAGACTTGCAGCATCTGCAGCAGCCTGTGGCAGGGAGGTCTGCAGCATTAGCAGTAGGTCATGTAGAGAACATTCTTCTGCTCTGAATTTTCAGCTGATGCCTCCATGTGGTGCATCCCAGTTTTTGTGTTGGAATAGACAGTGAGTGGTTTACTTGTGTGCTCTCTCTGCATCTCATGATCTTACAGATATCTGTCCTATCCAGGCTGAGAAGTCATAGCCTGCTCTGTTGCTTCTGAATAGCTAAGAAACAATGCCATAGCTTTGTTAGTTAGTGTCAGCCTTTTTTGAAACTTTACTAGTTGTACCTGTCCCTTTGAAGCTTGGGGGATCGGGGCAATACCCTTCAGTATGCAGGCTGAGCATGGCTTTCTGCATCCTGTCCTAGCAGTTCCTAATGTCAATTGGTGGGGAGAGGGACCCACCACTTCTTAGGATTTATACCTCTTCCTTCTGTCAAAACTGTATTTTAAAATCGCAAGGTAGTAGTCCTGACTGGTGATGCTCAGCTCAGAGTCCATGCATTCATATGTGAAATATAAATCAGGGGGTTTTCCCTAAATCCACTACTTGACTTTTTTGTCATTTTATTGCCCAATCACTCAGCCTCCTAAGTACTTTTTGAAATTCTTGAGTAGGCCTACTTCAGAGAAGTTATTCGTTTGCAAATGCTGATGGCACCAGCACTTAACACTCATCATGGCCCCTGATGATGGCAAATTCCTTTCTTACTCCCCTCCTTTTTTCACATTGTTCAACTAGCCATGAACAGTTCTGTGGTGGGTTGACCCTGGCTGGATGCCAGGTGCCCACCAAAGCCACTCTTGTCACTCCCCTCTCCTCAGCTGGATAGGGGAGAGAAAATACAAACAAAGGGCTCCTGGGTCGAGATAAGGACAGGGAGACATCACTCACCAATTACAGTCATGGGCAAAGCAGACTCAGCTTGGGGAAAATTAACTTAAATTTAGTGTCAGTCAACCAGAGTAGGGTAATGCGAAATAAAACCAAATCTCAAAACACTTTCCTTCCACTCCTCCCTTCTTCCCAGGCACAGCTTCACTCCTGGATTCTCTACCTATGCCCCCCAGCAGCACAGGGGGACAGGGAATGAGGTTTATGGTCAGTTCATCACGTGTTATTATCTCTGCCACTTCATCTTCCTCAGGAGCAGGACTCATCACACTCTTCCCCTGCTCCAGCGTGGGGTCCCTCCCAGGGGAGACAGTCCTCCACGAACTTGTCCAACGTGGGTCCTTCCCACGGGCTGCAGTTCTTCACGAACTGCTCCAGCATGGGTTCCTTCCACGGGGTGCAGTCCTTCAGGACCACACTGCTCCAGTGTGGGTCCCCCATGGGGTCACAAGTCCTGCCAGAAACCCTGCTCCGTGGGCTTCTCTCTCCACAGATCCACAAGTCCTGCCAGGAGCCTGCTCCAGCGCAGGCTTCCCATGGGGTCACAGCCTCCTTTGGGAACCCACCTGCTCTGGTGTGGGGTCCTCCCCAGGCTGCAGGTGGAGATCTCTGCTCCGGCGCCTGGAGCACCTCCTCCCCCTCCTTCTTCACTGACCTGGGGGTCTGCAGGGTTGTTTCTCTTACATGTTCTCACTCCTCTCTCCAGCTGCAGTTTCTGTGCCCGCCGCAACTTTTTTCCCTTCCTAAATCTGTTATCACAGAGGCGCTATGGCTGATGGGCTCTGCTTTGGCTGGCAGCGGGTCCGTCTTGGAGCCGGCTGGTGTTGGCTCTGTTAGATGCAGGGGAAGCTTCTAGCATCTTCTCACAGAAGCCACCCCTCTAACCCCCCTCCCCCGCTACCAAAACCTTGCCACACAAACCCAAGACAAGTTCTAAACTTTGGTTTCCAAATTTTTTTAGCCACTAGTATATTGTTATGAGTATTTGGATTCTTCCTTGCCTGCTTTGACTTGATAGCACTGCATTTTCCCAGAAACTAACATGTAAATATCATTTTATTAAGTTTAAACGTCTGATGATACAGATGGGCAAACAGTTATGTCTGTCGAGGATGGCATTATTTCACAGTGGTTTCCAAGGTTGAGTGATAATCTCTAAACATAGTGTTTATATGTTTATTTTGTCCTTCACACTTGTAGTAATTTTTGCCTATTAGAAGGACCAAATTATTGGAAACAAATTAATGTCTTTGTATAATTTGGTTATATCAACAACACTTTTACTGTTTTTTCAACACTTTTACTGTTTTTTTCTTGTTTGTTTGATTTTGTTAAGATGGCGTGGTTGTCCCTGGAAAAGAGAAAAGCAACAACCTGGATGTGAAAGTTAGTGAGTCAGAATTGGAAACTGAAGGAAAAGGAACTGAGGAAGAATCCACAAGGGAATCTGATAGCAGCATTTTGGATGTATCATCTGATTATCCAAGAGGTTTGCTAATAAACTCTTACGAATATTTGTGTTGTGTGCTTGAGGAAAGGAAGAGAAAAAGTAGATATGGTGGGGAAGAAAGCTAAAAGGAATGTGTGAAATCTCATTTTCCATGCATCCGATAGGTATGGGTACTTTTTCCCATGCATCTGAGCAAAATATTTTCCTAAGGCTTTGGAAATCTCTTTCAAAAAAGAAATGCCATTTTCCCCTTACTAACATTTCTAAAAATCACTGTGGAAATTTGCACATACACAGTGACAGAAAAGAAATCAAGGTTAGGTGAGGTATGAGCTACATCAGGCTCTGATGCTAGAAGTACCACAGAGAGCAGAGAAAATCTATTGTATCTAAGTGCAGAAACTAAAAGCTAGGAATTGCTTTTAACCCTAGCTTTAAAACTCACCTCTGTATCTTGAGCACATTGATCAATTGCCATCTTTGTTTTACATAAGAAAACATGAAGACTAATCTTGTAAAAACACATCATAAAGGTTTAAAATCGCTACAGAATCAGTGTAACTGTATACTGGGATGTTCTGTGTGCTGAAACCAATAAAGCTGATTTATTGGATAAGCTAATTCTCTTGTTTTTAGCAAATTCTCCTCTGCTCCCATTGACTGATAAGTTGAAAGATCAGGAGGTAAATTTAAAGGTTAAAACAGCCTCCTAAGGGGGTGAGGGGGAAGGTGGTAGAATTTTAATATATCCTGGCTATACAGTGAATAATTGTTATTGACAATTGGTCCGCTTCTAGCTGATATTTTATTTTTGCCAGACAGTTCATTGGATGTTTTTATACTGCTTTGTGCACATTTTGCATTCACTAATGATGCCGAGCAGTAAATTCAGGAGTAAATGGAATGTGACTTGATCTTTGCAGCTTGTTTTTTCAAATGAAGGTCTTTCCAATTTGAGAGGTTTGATGTGCGTCAGCATTAAAAAGCAAGTAGAAATATATGGAAATAATTGGATCTTATTAAAGAACCATTCTGGGGATTAATTTTGCAGTCATTCCTTCTACCTTTTAAGTTAACAGATACAGACAGGTATTCCAGTTGCTATTATAGTGATTCGCGAATAATGTTAGTTTTGAAATGATGCATAGAAAAACAGCAGCAAACTAAAAACAATTTTTTAAGTGACAATGTTTATCTTCTAAATATCTCTGCTTTTCAGAGAGACATATTTCAATTCAAAGACATCTTGCTGATCTAGAGAAACTAGCTGACCTGAAAGAAGGTGAGTTTACCATGGCAGTATCTGAGACCACAGATCTTCATGTTACAGGTATTTACATTTTTTCTTAGTTTTTATTTTTAATACACTACATGTATTTATAATGCTTGGAGACTAGGGGTTTCACAAAAAATAGGTTTATGATTTGTTGCCTTGCTTATCAAATGTTGTACTTCCTTCAGTAAATTCAAGGTCTTAACGATTCCTTTCCATCTTTTTCCTCTGCATTGTAGCATTTCTAACATTGGCAGTGTGCATGGATCAGCAAAATGTTAATTTTAGCTATACATCAGCAGTTTAGTCTCATTTTTATTTTGCTTCAAGTGCCATGAAAACATGGAACCCAATTGTTGTCTTTGCAGTGTTTAAATATCAGTTTAAATAAATGTGTGTTCTATTTTGGATTTTTTCTTTTCCCCTGCTCTGTATTCATTTCTGATCCAGATGTATATTGGAGGATTGCTTTTAAGACTGTGAAGTGGGTTTATTACAACTTTCAGTTTTTCTCTGATTACATGTGTGTATTTAGTGCTGGTAGTGGCAGCCCTTGCAACTGAAACTAGTTCTTATTCACAGATGAAGAGAAAGATCAGGGTCCACATAGACTCTGCATCATATGGCTCTTGTGCCTTAATAATCTTTTAAAGTGGCCACTGATGGAAATAATAGCCTACCTCTATGACTGTTTAATTTTACTAACAAATATGCCAAAAACTTCTATAGAGCATTTGTTCCATTTTTAATGAGGAGATGGATCATAAGTATCTCATAAGTCTTGTACTTGCAGCTGTTGCTGAGCCAAGTTATATGTAAATCCACACGGTAGTGACAAGAAACTTATTATTGCCTTGCCTATTCTCATAGTAATTTTTTTTCTTCTGCCATGGATGTAGCATTTTTCTGCCACGTGTGTTAATGGACTGACTTGTATTTATTACCATCGCCTTGTGTATTTCATACTCAGTAAATCATAATTCAATAAAAGAGGCTCATCAACAGTAGAGAACACTGGTGATTTATTTGGTGAGCTGTAGGCTGTCTCTGTTGGCTTCACTGGCATGGGACTCTGCATGGACATAGTAGCCCACTCATAAAAAGTCATAAAAAAGGAATTTTGCTGTTTTGCAAGCCTACGATACATAATTATTATTACAGATGGCCCATGTTGTGTGGCATGTTTCAGTATTCATCCTGTACTATTCTAACACATAGAAGCTTTTCTGCTAAATTCTGCATGGGGATTGTTTGACATTCAGTAGTCTTAAGACCCAGCAGCAGATGTAAGCGTATTCTGATGTGTAATTCCTGTGTACAGCTCTACAACATATGTCTCCCAATAGCTAGTTTTTATTTAGGTTAGTACTTCAAGTGCTTCAACACCTTTGATGTCAGATAATCTTGCCTTTGCTCTTTTGTCCCTTATGCAGGATTTGCAAGAAGAAAAATTGTTTTAATATAGAGTACATTATCTTTTTTGCAGCTTAAAAAGATACCGGGTGCTTGTTTTATCTAAAAGATTCAGGAGGAATAAAGACAGATATTTGTTTTAACCTCTTCAATTGGGTTGTTTGGGGTTGTTTTGGTTTGTTGGTGTTTTGTTTTTTTTTGAAACCTTGCAAGTCTGTAGCCTTCATCTATAAAATTCTGCAATACTCTTCAGAAGTTGTATCAGCCTCATGTTGCTGGAGTAAAAAATATTAGAAAACAAAACTTAAAGGTTGTAGAAGTCAATGATCTTTAGAGTAATAGTGGTTCTTGTCTGTACTCTATGGAGTAGAAAGAGGCAATCGATAAATTTTCAGTTTGTGTATGCCTGAAATAGAATATACCCTGGGGAATTTATCTTTTAACTCCCATTAATAGTACCCTCATTCTTTTTTCTCTTAGCATGCATCTCTATTAACATGAGTGGCAACTGCATTTCATGTGTTTCTCGTACTTTATGGTTATTTGTATTTTCAGATGAAAAGAAGCCTTGTCCATTGTGTCCTGAGGAGAAATTCAAAGCTTGCTATAGTCATAAACTCCATCGTCACCTTCAGAATTTGCACTGGAAAGTTTCTGTTGCATTTGAAGGTAATGGCAATCATTTGAATAGTGAATACAATAAGAAATTGTGGACATGTAGGACATTGTTCTGTGTTTCATCTTTTTAAATTCCTCTTGACTTAAGCATCTTGTTACCAGCTCTGAATTAGAACTACATTTTGACCTAATGAATTTTGACCTGTGAAGTAAAATAGCTCTCTATTCTTCTACATGCCAAAATAGTTATGGTTGTGCATTTTCTCACTTAGAAAAAAGCAATTACATATATTATGAAAATTAATAAAAGTTTTGGTAATATCGTTAGTAATCAGACATGCACAAGTGTGCGTGGTCATTTTTGGCTCATCATAAAGATTCCATGGTTTCAGATAGATATCTAAAGTTTTTATTTAGTACCAATATTTAGTAGCCTTATCTGTTTTTTAACAGACTCTGTTATCTGCTTGTAAGATGCATTAAAATCCCTACAAGGAGTTAAAGAAGGAAAAGAAAGTGAGCAGTATGTGTCTTTTAAAGAACTAGGTGTATGAGTTTGTGGGAAATAAAATGAATAATTAGAAGATGGACAAGATTAAATTAAAAATTCTCTGACTGGAGTTCTGGTTTTGCATGCATTAGCAGATGTCTTGTTTTTGGTTTTCTTTAAACTGTGGAACATAAGTTTTATAGGAGTCTTCACACAAGTCTTTTAGCCAGGTAACAATACTTTTGTAAAATACTCACAAGTACTTTTGAAAATTATATACTGTATAGCCTGAAAACTTGACGTAGCTTTGTAGGGTGCTAACAGACTTATTAAAATGAATTGCCTGTATGTAATTTTTTTGCATTTTAAAATTTAAAATGTATAATTAGCTGATAAATTTCCCTGCCCAGGGTGTGAATGTACCAAATAATTGGTGATGTTCTCTTATTGCTGTCTTGCGGCAATATTTGGCAATCTTAAATGAGGCCATGTGATACAGGACGTATATATTCTGTTTACTTACTGTACTGTGATGTGACAAGAATTTGTGTTCCAGGGTACAGAATGTGCATCTGTCACTTACCTTGTCATCCAGTAAAACCAAACCTCATTGGAGACCAGGTAAAAATGCTGAATCACAGAAATATTTGTTAGCCTACCAAGTGGGGGAAATGGGTGATTTAGAGGAACTTTTGTGATCTGCTTTAGTCACAAAATGTCTTGCTATTCAGGGCGGGATACCAAAAGCTTATTGGTCCAGAATATAAGTAGATGTATCTCTCTTATTTTGGCGGGTAGCTGCCTGGATTGTATAAAACACTGTCACACTGGAGTAAGCAGCAGCTTTATGTGGAAGAGATGAAGGGTTCATTAGGCCAGGTGATGGATGGATGCTTCTCAGTTCCTTCCCTGTGTGCTGAGTGTATAGAATATTGGTAGAGTTTAACTGGTTGTGGTGCTGTGGCAGGATAGCCATGCTGTGCTGGCTGCGGGTATGATTATTTACAGTCCCTGTGGCTGTAGATTCAAAATATTTTGTATGCGTTAGAGGTAGCAGACAGATGACTTCTTCATATGCCTGTGTTCAGGTATAGTTCTACTTCAACCATGTCTTTGTATTCTGAAACTATGCATATTTTACAGACATTTGCAAAGATGGGAGCCCATTACCATTGTATCATCTGTTCAGCAACTATCACACGAAGAACTGACATGATAGGTCATATTAATCGTCATGTGAATAAAGGAGAAACTGAATCAAGGTTTATTACAAGTAGGTTCTTACATAAAACATTGAATCTTTTTATACTATGTAGCATATGCAATAACTATGATATGTGGGTGAGAGACATGAGAAAAATTCTGAAACAGATTTAGCTTTACTAATGAGAAATCTGCCCTTATTATTTCAGAACTGTTTTTTTCCCTCAGAGATGTAACAGTGTTCTGATTTAGTCTCTGCATTGACCAGTTACTCTGTTCTTATTGATAAATAATACTCCCTTCACAATGAATTCAATGTTGTAAATACAGGCTTCTGTGTCTCCAAAAGAATGGGGGACATGGCATCCATAAAACAAAATCTGTACAGAGCATTTCATGCCTCTGTATTTTGCTGTCTTTCTTCTTAAAACAGTCTGGAGTAAATCCTTCTGCAATATAAAAATCCTTTGCTTTTTATTCAAAATGCATAAGCATGGGTTCACAAATCAAGATGATGGTTTTTTCAGTCCCAGAGAGTTGTGATACAGGTGTCAATACTTCTTTGGTAAATTACAATCCTACCTGACTTTCTCTGGAATTAGACTTTTGTTTCTAAACTTGGATAAACTAAATTGAAAACTTTCTAAATAATTAGAATGCTAAATTTTGAAAATTAAATTTATTTCCTTTATTTTTGCAAGTTGTCCTCTACAGCAGTTAAGTAAAAAGCACATAATTGATTAGCTGATGTGTAAAAATTGAGGGTTTTTTGCTACAGCCCAGACTGTAACTGTTGAAAATTAGTCTGATTGCTTTTCCTCTGCATCGTGGTTTAACCCCAGCCAGCAACTAAGTACCACACAGCCACTCACTCGCTTCCCCCCCCCCACCCACTGGGATCAGGGAGAGAATAAGAAAAAAAGTAAAACTTGTGGGTTGAGATAAGAGCAGTTTAATAGTAACAGAAGGGAAGAAACTAATAATGATAACAGTAACAATAATAAATGAAAATAGTAATCATAAAAGGATTGGAATATGCAAAACAAGTGATGCACAATGCAATTGCTTACCACTTGCTGACTGATGCCCGGTTAGTTCACAAGCAGCAATCCCCCCAGGCCAACTCCCCCCAGTTTGTATACTGGGCATGAAGTCCCATTATATGGAATGCCCCTTTGGCCAGTTTGGGTCAGCTGCCCTGACTGTGTCCCTTCCCAACTTTGTGTGCCCCTCCAAGCCGCCTTGTTGGCTGGGCATGAGGAGCTGAAAAATCCTTGACTTAGTGTAAACATGTTGTGGTTTAACTCCAGCCAGCAACTAAGCACCTCGCAGCCGCTCACTCACTTCCCCCCACCACCCAGTGGAATGGGGGAGAAAATCGGGAAAAGAAGTAAAACTCATGGGTTGAGGTAAGAGCAGTTTAATAGAACAGAAAGGAAGAAACTAATAATGGTAACGCTAAAAAAAATGACAATAGTAAAATAAAAGAATTGGAATATACAAGTGATGCACAATGCAATTGCTCACTACCCACTGACCAAGGCCCCGTTAGTCCCCGAGCAGTGATCCCCCCCACTCCCTCCAGTTTATATACTGGGCATGACGTCCCATGGTGTGGAATATCCCTTTGGCCACTTTGGGTCAGCTGCCCTGGCTGTGTCCCCTCCCAACTTCTTGTGCTCCTCCAGCCTTCTCGCTGGCTGGGCATGAGAAGCTGGAAAACCCTTGACTTTAGTCTAAACACTACTTAGCAACAACTGAAAACATCAGTGTTACCAACATTCTTCTCATACCTAACTCAAAAACAGCACCATACCAGCTACCAGGAACACACAATCAACTCTATCCCAGCTGAAACCAGGACAAAACACTCTTTAGCAACAACTGAAAACATCAGTGTGTTGTCAACATTCTTGTCATCCTAAATCCCAAACATAACACTATACCAGCTACTAGACAGAAGATCAACTCTATCCCAGCCAAAACCAAGACACTGTCTCTCTGTAGATGTATGGTCTTTATCTAGATACAATATAGTAAAGATGATCCTGGGAGCTATGAGGATCACCCTTCTTTCTGTTATCAATCTGTGGTTTAGGAATAGTAGGTTAGTGTTCGGGCATCAGTTTGCATGTCTGAGAAGCGATATTAGTACCATCCATACCATATTCCATACCTTTAACTTAAATAGAGTTTGTGTTGTGAAATACATTAATCTCTGTATGGTTCTCTTCAGAGCTGTAAGTAAAGAATGGCCCATTTGTCATTTTTTTAACAAAATGCCTGTGGCTATTTTTCCTCACGGGGAGAGGAGAAATCCAGAGGTCAGGTATTTCATGTTTTGTAGGTGCTTCAGCAACACTTGGGGACTATGAACGTGGAGTGCGTGGTAGAGCTGTTCACAGATACGTAGTCTGTGTATTTCAAAGCACTGAGAGATAGGCAGGCTGAGCACTGAAAGGTATCTACTTGATAGCTAACAAATTTTTCCTGGTTGTTCCTGGGTAAATTTTGCTACTGTTAGACTGGGGTTAAATTGCTCAGGAATGACAGCATGTCAAATCAGAAAGCTTGTTTTGCCACAGACTACTTTATAAAAAGCTTAAGTGCTGAAGTTGTCCCCATGCTTGTACTGTCTATACACATTTCATGAAGCTGTTTGATAACAGGATTTTGAGGATTTTTGCAGTTCATTATATACATTCAGGACTATGTTAATAGGGTTTAATTAATTAGCAATATATTATGTTCAAATACGTGAAACAAATGTGCTAAGTGTCAGGCTCAGGGGCTTGCTTTCTTAAATTTGAGTGGATACATAGGAGTGCAACTGAGAAACAAATGCGGTGCTTTATGGGATGAAAATTGTGGTAGAGCTTGATCCTTATTTGCCACTCTTAGGACTAGAAGATAAATTGTTGCCTGCTTTTTTTTCCCCCACATACTTGTTAACTGATCCATGTGCTAGTTGGATTACAGCATAACCCAGACTTCTTGCTATATGGAAGCAAATTTTCAGTTTAATTTATCAAATGTGCTAACGTTAATTTCAATTCTCACTAACTCTTTCCTTCCCCTGCAATTACTTTCTTTTAGTTCCTGCTCCCAAGTCTTCTCATGAAGTGCTGAAAGAGTCGGCCACAGATGTCCAGGTTCTTCCCAACTACTCCACACCTCAGAAAACAGATTCCTATTTTAATCCTAAAATGAAACTCAACAGGTAAGAGAACAGGGAGTAGGAGGATGCGCCAGAGGGGTGGTGAGTTTGTAGTGAAAAATACTCTCACGTTTTGAAAATCAAACCCTGTGAAACTTCTGTTCAGAGGGTGGGAGAAATAGTTTTCCATCAAAAAACTCATCTTGACAAATAATATTTGAACCCAAGAACACTATGGGAAATACTGTCACTTCTGAAGCAATTAAGTATTTTTCTGTAATGAGTACTTTATGGAGAACAGGATTTGAAAGGAGCACACTTGGAAACTAACTTCATTGTATACACTTAAAATGGTTTCCTGTGAATCTCCACAAGATACTGTGCATAGTCACTGCTCTCTCCTCTAACTGAACAGCAGCATACCTGTAATTTACAGTTTTCATATTCTAGGCCTTTTTCTCTTGGGACTCAGTTTCTCTCAAGTGTCTTCTCATTATTGCATTTAAAACAATGAAGAAACATGGTCTTTTTTTTAAGGAGAGTCATGCTTAAAGGTGCAGGCATTGACACCAATGCATGGGACTGCGCTTCAGCCTGTGCTGACCCCTCATGTTCTCAGTGCTGTTAGTATTTGAGCTTCCGGGTTTAAAGTTAGCTCAGTGTCATGGTTCAACCCCAGCCAGCAACTAAGCACCTTGCAGCTGCTCACTCACTTCCCCCCACCACCCAGTGGAATGGGGGAGAAAATCGGGAAAAGAAGTAAAACTCATGGGTTGAGGTAAGAGCAGTTTAATAGAAGAAAGGAAGGAAGAAACTAATAATGATAATGGTAACACTAAAAAAAATGACAATAGTAAAATAAAAGAATTGGAATATACAAGTGATGCACAATGCAATTGCTCACCACCTGCTGACCAAGGCCCTGTTAGTCCCCGAGCAGTGATCCCCCTGCCCCCACCATCCCCAGTTTATATACTAGATGTGACGTCCCATGGTGTGGAATATCCCTTTGGCCACTTTGGGTCAGCTGTCCTGGCTGTGTCCCCTCCCAACTTCTTGTGCCCCTCCAGCCTTCTCGCTGGCTGGGCATGAGAAGCTGGAAATCCCTTGACTTTAGTCTAAACACTACTTAGCAACAACTGAAAACATCAGTGTTACCAACATTCTTCTCATACCTAACTCAAAAATGGCACCATACCAGCTACCAGGAAGACAATCAACTCTATCCCAGCTGAAACCAGGACAGGTACATTTGAATGCTAAGGCATGCCTCTGAAGAAGGCCACTGCAGCTAAGGTTATGGCCATGTCTAGAAGAACAAGGCCTGTTTCTCAGCAGAGTGGAATTTCATTGCTCTACAGTAACTTCTGACATCTTTTTAAACACAGAGCCATTAGTAGGGTAGTACCAGATGCTAGGATAGTAAGAAAAACACTTTTTACTTTTGAATACTAGCCACTTCTTCCAGTAAGTTGATTCAGGATCTTGCCTTATAAATATCCTTCTGTAGAATTAAACATTTAAAGGTAGCTGAGGTTTTTGATTTACAATTCTTCTGTGTAAAAGGTAGAGTTTAGCTTAAATGTTCTAGTATTATGTTCAAGGGAAATAAATAAGGAAAAGGAAGGAAAAATATTTTCTCAACTTACTATGACCATTCTTTTTTATTTTCAAGGCAATTGATATTCTGCGCACTAGCTGTTCTAGCTGAGGAACGTAAACCGATAGAATGTTTGGATGCTTTCGGTGCCACTGGTAAAGTCAATTTCTTTAATCTTTAGGCTAATACCCAATAGTATGAAGATGCAGAAATCAGTTATAATTGACAATGCATATTCAAAAATAATGTGAGGTACACAATAATTTTCTTCCTTAGGCAGGCAGTCATTAGCTTCCATATAAAAAAAACAGCCATCAAGAGCCTGGTATTAGGCCTTTTAAAAAGACTGTAAATAATACGAAAGTTTAGTGGTCTCCTTTACAATCAGTTGCCTTAATGTCCATGAAATGGCATCTTCCTAAACTTGCATCCAAGTCACAGATCTCTTTTAGTCACAAGAGGCTGTGGAATTCGGCTGTAAAATCAACCTGGAGTTTAAAAATGGTGATGAATCCAAGCTGCTTTATCAGAATCATCTCTTAATTGATTACAAAAATTCTGAACATGAGCTAAATGTAAAGTAGTTATATCAATGTCTATTAACCATTTGGAACAAAAATCTGAAGAGATCTGGATTGCTGCCTCATCATCAGCCAGCTACTGCAAACTTAAGGTCGTAGTTGAGAACAGCAGTAACTGCTTAGTATTTTGCATTAAAATTCTTTATAATGAATTTATCACCATTCTGAACTTGGCCAGACTTCACAAGTGCATCCTGTCCTCACTTCTACAATGTAGTCATAGACTTTACTACAGAAGTCAGCAATAAACACTTGGAGGCAGCCTAAAAATCTTCGCAGTACCTATTCTCATCTTTATGTTTTACGGTGGTTTGTCACAGGAGTCTGTCTGCTACACTGGAGCGTTAAACAAGCCAAGGGGCTTTCTTGCAGATTGGGGGTCCAGCCTGATAGAAAAATCTTTTGGTCTATAGCCCCAGTTATCATATAAGAAGGTGACAAGCAGACTGTTCCTTTACATAGCCCATTGTCACTCTGTGCTGAGGCAGAAGGTCACCAACACATTTTTGCAGGAATGTGACAAAATTTGCATCACACACACTTCTGTATTATAAGCATTTAAAAGGATGAATTTTTTTCTTGGCGAGTTCAGCGACTTGGAAACCAACTCCTTATTCTGTCATGGAGTTACAATTCTGTCTTTCCTTAGGTATAATGGGATTACAATGGGCAAAGCATCTCAGAAGTTCTGTGAAGGTTACAATTAATGATTGTAATGAAAATTCTGTGACAATGATTCAGGAAAACTGCCATTTAAACAAAATGAAGGTGAAACTCCACACTAAGGAACAAGATTATGATGAAGCTATGGGAGATGGAGGAGAAAATAGTGACACCATTGAGGTGACAAAAATGGATGCCAATGTTATAATGCATTTGAGATCATTTGATTTTATGTAAGTGTTGGATGTTTCTCTTAGTAATTTTCTAGTTTGATAATGACACACCCCACCCTGTCTCACAGTATATGATTATTGGGGGAAGTTGGAATGAAAGAAATAACCAACAGTCACTTGGTATTTTAAATGTAATTCTGTTGTCCCAGAAATGGTGTGGGAACAGACTTTAATGTTAAATGTTTTAGAGATCGCTGGAAAAATATTAAGCCCTTTGACATCCAGAATGGACTATGAATGTATACGAAAATTTTAAGCCAAACTTTTGATAGAGAAATGTCAAATCAGTCTTTTTGTTTTCTTCTTAAAACTTTTAATTAGTTTAAAATTCATACCTTTGCATCTTGTTGTGTAGGACTTTATTGCACCTCTTGTTTTAATTGATTTTGCAGCATATTCATTTTCAATTAAAGTAAGCTAATTCTTCCAAGTTGGGTTTATAGATGTGTACATTCTAAAACTATACAGACGTCAAAATAAGTGATCAGATTTTTTTTTTATTGATTAACATCCAGATCTAAGCAGCAGGTATTCAGGTTGAAAATTAGGCTAATTATTTAGTACGTAAACTGGAATGCATACATTTGAAGATATTTTTGGTTTTAGAAGTTTCCCTTTGTTTTAAGGAGGAAGGTAAGCATCAGGCCAATATTATAACTTGAATTAGTCATTCAGGATGCAAAAAAAAGTACTTGCTGGCTTTGTGGTGATGTGTATTTTCCAGCACAGTGCTTCCCTGGCTCTTGCAAGTATTCCGGAGTAATTCATGAGAGGTGTGCTGTAAATTTTAGTCCCGTTTCCCCTTTTGTTTTAAATATGACCATAGGTGAAGATTATAAAGTAGCGTTTTCCTCAGTTTGAAGCTAAACTCTTGAGCATTTATAGATACTCAGTGGTATTTCCTTTCTCTTCAGCCATTTGGATCCCTTCGGAACTTCTGTGAATTATCTGGATTCTGCCTTTAGAAATGTGAGAAATCTTGGAATTGTGTCACTCACGTCCACAGACATCAGTTCTCTGTACGCAAAGGCTCAACACGTTGCCCTGCGTCATTACGGATGTAATATTGTCAGAACTGAGTACTACAAGGAACTGGCAGCCAGGATAGTAATTGCTGCTGTGACAAGGTACTGCTAAATCGGCTCAAATTATGGTAAAAAAAGGACTAGAAAATCATTAGCGATAAAAAACTTGAGACTGCTGCTGTAGGTTGTACGTGTTCAGTTTACAGAATTCCCTAATTCTAAAAGCCAGACTACTTGATACAAAATTATTGTTTCATATTTTATGTGTGGTGCTATGGGATAATGTAAATTTTAAACTAAAAGACTGGGCAAGGTAAAAATGCATAAATAGGGTACGAGTTTGGGATGGTGGAGAGTTTTCTTGGTGCTGGGGAGAGACAGTAACAGAAAAAGTAATACCCAGACTTGCCTATCTGCAAACTCTTTTATTCTTCTGTCAATTTTGTCATTTTAGTGCTGCATAGGACTCTAATTCAGCTGCTTGAATGGCTTCTAGCTAAGCATTACAGTTAGACTTGCTTCAGTAGAAACTGATGTTCACTTCAGATCCTTGTGCTCGAGCTTAAAAAGATACATGTAATTACTAACTTCTGAAATTATTCATTTGCATGTAGATACTCTCAGTAAATTCAGTCTGAAAATTTACTCTCAGTAAATAAATGAAGATATAAAACCTGGTCCCTAATTAGGGGGAAAAAAGGTACAGGCAAGAGAATGGGACAACTAACTCCTCGGGAAAGATTGGGAGGAAAATGAAATGCACAGAGGTCTTTCAGAACACCGGAGCGCAAATACTGACCTGAATATGTTTAGGTTTTACTTCTCTTTCACCCTGCATATGTGAAGTTTCTCCTTGCAGAATATTCTCAGATACAGACATGCTGCTCAAGCAATGTTTTAATTGTGTGCTGGGTTACATGCTCCAACTCCCTAAAGATTTCTTCTTCCTTCTCAAAGCTTACATTCAGGAACTGCTCACTTACCTTCCCACAGTCCTTATTAGTCAACATTCAATGATTTACCGTCACGTGTGTCCCTCTACATTTCTGCTTTCTTGGATTTTCATTTAGTTTGTTTATATTTTTTTGTTGCAATATCCTGGCAATAGGTAGGTTTTTGGATAGAAAGATGATGCAGGTGACAGATCAATATTTCTAGACGTGATAAAAAGAAGTAAAACAAGATTTGCATAGCTTTACAGGCAGTAGACAAAACTAGGCACCTGAGAAACAACATTTTCTCCTGATTACTTTCTTGGATCTTTAGTATCTCTTTTCTAGAAAGTGGATGAGCTCAAGAATCTTCCAGAAGGTTCAGGTGTCCATGGCAATCTTAGTCTGCTGATTTCAGTACAATGTGGTTTTGTGTTTGTTCTTCCTTCATAGAGCTGCAGCTCGCTGTAACAAGGGCATTGAAGTTTTACTTGCAGTAGCTCTAGAACATTTTGTTCTAGTAGTGGTCAGAGTTTTAAGGGGGCCATCCCCTGCGGATGATTCAGCAAAGAAAATAAGATACCTCATCCATTGCCAATGGTGCGAAGAGAGAATTTTTCAGAAAGAGGGTAATATGGTAGAAGGTAAATGGCTTTTCCTTTGTACTTTCGAGAAGGTCCAATTCCTGTTTCTCCATTTTGTGTTTGGTTAGGCCTTGTTTGTATCTACATCCCTTTAGTAAAGTAATAATTCCCTTTAATGTAATAAGTGTATTGTATGAGGTGGAGAAGGTACTATGCTTTCTGGTAGTGGGCTAGATTAGTTCTCTATGGATTTTGCTGTAAATGTACTGGATTTGTTTCTAGACAGGACATATTCCAACTAGCTGTAGCTGCTGAAGCTGCCAGGATGCCTGATATGCCTGTGGATGTGTCTTTTCAGTGAATGGGATGAAAAGTGGGGCAGTCTTGGCTACCATTCAGTTCCTCTATACAGTGGCAGCTTGATAGATTTCAGTGTCAGATTGGTTTTCTACTGTTCATTTCAGTTACCTTAAAACATAGTGGACTAAGCAGTATCACTTTCCCATCAGAGGAGGGTGTATTCTGCCTGGCCTTGGGCAGTATCCATGCCTTGTGGAAATATGTCAGCAGGTGTGGTAGGAAAGGTATGCAACATTCCTGTAATTCATCTAACACTTGGTGGTAAATGAAGGCAGCCTCTAGGTTAAAAGTTGACTGTTTGTGGGCTGTCTCTATACACGAGTTAGCAGAGGTAGGAGACAAAAATTAAGCGAAGAGGTAGCTACTAGCCAGTTGGTAGTTTGAATTAATATAAAAGGAAAAACCTTGTTTCAAAGTTACCAATTCTTGGCTATCTAACTACTAACTGGTGGTGTCTTTGACTACCCTGCTCAAAGTCAGGTGCAGGAGCATGCAATGAGCTTGTTTAAAGAGATTAAAAAAACGTAGATATTAAGTTTTAAGAACAGAAGTGAGTAACTGATAAGTACAGTCTTACGGTAGAGATCTTAATTAGTAAATTAATTGTTTACTTAATGCCTTACTTGCAAGCGAGCTGACCTACAGCTTAGGAAACTTGTAGGTGGGCTGTATTTTGTAGATGTAATTGGCTGATCTCTGAAAAATTTTTTGTTATTTACTGTTAACCTGGACAGCTACTTACATAAGTGTAGGAAGGTTAACAATTTCCTTGCTACTTGAATTCTGCCAAGAAGCATAGGAATTATGTGGCTTTTTAGTTGTTTTTTTTCCTTCAATGTTTTAACAATGATGAAGGATCAAGTCATCAATCGCTAAATTCTCATAAACACTGCTTGGCAGAATTGAGAACGGTGTCACATTTCTGCTGTTGCTTGCCCTTCCAACTACCTCCACTGAAGTAAGCTACTACTTCTGTCTATGTCATCTCTCTCCAGTAAAGTAGGCATTGCTGACTATTCCAAAACAACTTAAATCCTGTTTTTCTGTTGTAGAAAACCCTTATCAGCAGCTCCCTTGTGATTGTCACGGCAGTATGCCTGGAAAGACAGCAGTAGTTCTTGGTCCACTCTGGTAAGTACGGAACACAGTACCAGAATTGGAGAATTAATTTGGGTTGGAAGAACCTCTGGAGGTCAGCTATTCCGTCATACAATAAAAATGCAAGTCTTCTGGATATTTTAGCACTACAAAAGGTGCTATAGCAATCAGGAGAAATCCAGGAAACATTGAATTGATTTGAATTTAGTAGGGTATTCAGTTTTTGCTTTTGTTATCATAGACTTCAAACCAGTTAATAAATAATAAGAAATTTGCTTTAAACTTCAGATTCAGTGCAACTTACATAATATGTCCTGCACAGGAGAACCTGCCTGTATGTTCCTCTAGTTGCCAAATATTAAGCAACAGTTTATTACTTGATACTTGTGGAGAATTTATTTAGTAAATCCTTACATGTGCTGGTGGTAGTAAATAATACACTACTTGATAACTAATACTTAAAATTTTCTCTTATGAGAAACAAGAATAAATCCTTTTGTTAAGTCTTTTAAGACTTCTGTTTAAGCTTTTTCAAAGCAGTTGTTAGAAATGGTTGAAAATTGACAGTACCTTTCTTCTGGGGGTTTGTCCTGGTTTCAGCTGGGATAGAGTTAATTGTCTTCCTAGTAGCTGGTACAGTGCTGTGTTTTTGAGTTAGGTATGAGAAGAATGTTGATAACACTGATGTTTTCAGTTGTTGCCAAGTAACGTTTAGTCTAAAGTCAAGGATTTTTCAGCTTCTTGTGCCCAGCCAACAAGAAAGCTGGAGGAGCACAAGAAGTTGGGAGGGGACACAGCCAGGGCAGCTGACCCAAAGTGGCCAAAGGGATATTCCACACCATGGGACGTCACATCTAGTATATAAACTGGGGATGGTGGGGGCGGGGGGATCACTGCTCGGGGACTAACAGGGCCTTGGTCAGCAGGTGGTGAGAAATTGCATTGTGCATCACTTGTATATTCTAATCCTATTATTACTGTTGTCATTTTATTAGTGCTATCATTATTAGTTTCTTCTTTTCTGTTCTATTAAACTGTTCTTACCTCAACCCATGAGTTTTACTTCTGTTCCCGATTTTCTACCCCATCCCACAGGGGGCGGGGGGGGGGGGGGCGGGAGTGAGCAGCTGTATGGTGCTCAGTTGCTGTCTGGGGTTAAACCACAACAGGGTTAAATAACTTTCTCAAAATAGTAGGGCAAGTCAGTGGTGGAAATAAAATTACCATTGTTGAGATCTTGATTTTTTAACACAAGACCAATGTTACTGTCACTGGAAACAAAGCAATTCAATATCTCTAAGTTAAGAACACAGTCAGCCTGATGCAGCACATTGCGGTAATAGTTGCTGATCAATTTGGGCAAGAGATTTTTAGAGCAAGTTTTTTGTTTTCATTAAGAAGTCTTAACTTTTCACTTGTCTTGTATTTCATAGGTCAGGAGCCCTCTTTAACACTGGATTCCTCAGAAGAATGCTGTTTGAGGCTGTCCAGTATGGTTTGGATGAAGCTCAGCCACTTTTGAAGACATTAGTTTGTGAAGCAGACTGCACAACTTTAAAACATTTTTCTATCCATAGTCTTTATGATGAGAACAAACAAGGTAAGAAAAATGGCAGACTGTTCACAAAAAGGACTGGCTTTGTGGTGATTTAGAGAGATATTGCTCTTTGACTACTAACAGCAGTGTATTCATTAAAAGGTCAAGAAACTGTTGCTTGGAATGCAGTCTGGGACTTGTCAGCTCTTGTCAGATGGTCTTTGGTGCTGCAAAAAAGAGTAGGGGCTGTCAGAGGCAGAGTGCTGGATTTAGACATCTTTAATCAGTATGACAGGTCCTAAACCAACTGAACTTAATGCAGGCAGGGTGACTGCCATGAAATCCAGCACGTTCCCTGAAGGAGATGGAAATACTAAGCATCTGGTAGTTCTTTTGGTGTACCCCAAACCCAGCCTGAGAGCATGTGCTGTTAGGAAGAGAGGGCTGCAGCCGTCATGCTCTGCCAACCCCGCAGGGATTGCAAATCAGTGTGCCAAAAGAAATGGCTTTCTGTACAGGAATGCTGTTCCACTGTTAAATGAAATTGTATTTTGAATATCTCCTCTAAACACAAGTTAATGAGTTTGTAAGTAAAAGTTACCCATATGTATGCTTCTTACTACATTTCCTTCTTTAGGCCAGAATGTGGTATTCTTTCTTTCTGTTTAACCAAGGCATTTTGCCATTTTACTGTCTTACAGTAGAATTAATTTTGACTTTTAATTGTATTCTAGAAGAGTGTGGCGTATATATTAAAACACCAAATACTTCTGCAGAATCCTACTTGGTACATGGTAAGTTGGTCATTTTGGTGTCACTCTAGCAGTTTCAAATTAAACTATAGTTTATAAGTGATGGCTAAGCCAACCTAGTGTTCATGTATTTTTTTATATTTAACAATATTGGTAGTCAGGATTTTATTTTCCCACTGACTACTGATTTTACTTTACCTTCATCCAGAATCGTATTCACTGGTAAAATCAGAACGCTAAATACTCCATGAAGCCTTCTTGATTTCACTTTTTATTACTGAAAATAGCATGTTAATTAAATTCAGGCTAGATTTTAACTCTGCAAAATATTAGGTTATAAAAGCAGACACAAAACTGTAGTTGCTGTGTGGCTTTTTTTGTATGTACTGTCTTCGGCCTCACTGGCAATTTTCATGGCCTCACTGAATACTCAACTGGTTTCACTGGCATTTTTTGTGGTCCAGGAAAAAGAAAAAGCGATGAAGTGATTCGAAATGCAGCCAAGAGACAAAAATCTGAGAACAGTGCTGAGCATCCTGCATTTTACTACAATATCCACAGACACAGTATTAAAGGGATGAATATGCCAAAGTAAGTTTTCATTTAAGTTCCAGTCTTAGATTACTATGACAACTGATACATAACTTGTAGTGAATCAGCCTTATTAGCATTAACTCCTTTTTAAATGTTTGGGGCTTTTTTCAGGTTAAATAAGTTCTTAAACTATCTCTCTGAAGCTGGATACAGAGTAAGCAGAACCCACTTTGATCCTATGGGAGTTCGCACGAATGCACCCTTGGCACAGTTTAAGACTATTCTTATGAAGTACAGCACTCCCACATACCTGGGGGGGCAGACAGAAGGCCCTGTCCATCTTCCTGAAGATGTTAAGGCAGAACAGGTTCAGGCTGCTGCAGACAGCAAGGCAGAAGATGCTGAGTTTCTGGAAGATGATAAATCTGGAATTACTGCCGCCATGTTCACAAAAGACTACCCTACTCACTGTGGAGCCGATTAATGTAAATCCTTCTGTTAGTAGATCAGGATATTGCAGTCTTGCAAGCCCACCCTGTTCAAGTAAGCCAGTACTTTTTACTAAACTGGATTTTGAAGAATTGAGTTGCCTGCTATTTTAATTTGGAAAGATGTTTTAGAATTATGTAGCAGAACTTACCCCTGATCACAGCGTGCATGGTCAAGGTACTGTTACTGTGGGAAGGTTTCGGAGACAGTTACTTGCTTTTACAGTCACATCCACTTTCACACTGAGGCACTGTGGCTGCTCCCAAGTCTTTGTTTAAGCCTTATTCCTAGCACAGAATTGTGGATGGGGCCAAAAGTCTTAGGCATTTCTGAACATGAGGTTAATATGAAACAAAATGTTCCTAAAATAAATCATTCCTAAAACCTGACTGGTTACAATTCAGAGGGAGGTCATGTTAAGATCATAAAATATCACAGGATAAAATGTGATCTGAGTTTAAGCAAGCCAGAAAGTCCTAACTGTGCACTTCTGACTCCAGATTGCACATGTAATTTGGCATTCAGTTCTGTTTTCATAGTTCTGCCTACAAGCAAGGACCTAACATGAGTGAGAACGGAAAGGAATGGTTCCAAGACTGTTACTGAAACTTCAGTTTATAACCAAACTTTAGTGAATTGTGTTAGTCACCACCCTAGGTAGTTGTTTGTTCAGAGATTACATTTGGTTGTGTACTGCAAAAAGGTACAGCGACAAGACACCACAAGTTGAAGTTCTAAGTGAAGTTTTGCTATGAGTTTGTCAACAATACAATCTTAGCTGTTAAAAAGATCTCTTCTGTGAACGAGCAAAGATGCTGTGTGTTGGTTCTGGTTTCCTCAAATATATGGCAGCATTCCAGCCAAATAAGCTTGACTTTGTCCTTTCTTTGCCCCAAACTTTGTTCAGATAGATACTTCCATATATTTCACTTGAATTGGGAACAATGATCACAATTGAACTAGTCATTCCAGTTTTTCACAGGTTTGGTGTTCAACCTGGCCCCCAGTGTGAGTGGTTGTTATTCTTACTTATCCATATCTGAAACTTTACAGTGAGAGTGTTGCTTCTCTCTCATTGAGCGCCGACCAAGAGTAACAGGACTGATGCACTCCTGATTATGCAAAACTTCCTAAGCTCCTATCAGGCCAGAATTAAGTTACTGCCTCTTACACCATCTTAAATTCAGGACTGCTTTGGTAAGGAGTTATTTTCATTCTGTCCTAATTAAAAGAGGAGACCACTAACGGGATAATAGATTGCACTTCAGTGATACAACAACAAACTAAGTTTCCTTCAGAAATGTAGTACTTCTGGTTCTTTGTTCCAAAGATAACTTGGGATCAAATTGGAAAAATAAATGCCAAGGAGAAAGAAGAGTTAGTATTCCTGAGTTGTTTTGAACTAAGTCTTTATTTTTTTTAAGTGGAGAAACTGTTGGAAGGCTTTGCTTGCAGATAACACACTATTCCCTTCAGCACTAATGTAAGTGGGATGGAATCGGTCATAAAGTTGGTTAACTGGAGCAAAATAGTGTTCCAATTACAATAAAGTAGGCTAAAAAGAAAGTTGAACTGAAGCCTGTTGTGGGAAATACTTCTGATTGATTACTTTTACAGCTCCTCCTAAGTAATGGAAGGCATCTTTTCTAAGTCAAAGCAACTGTTCCTTGGTGTTTGCAGCTGTGCACAACGAGGGGCAGAGAAAGTGAAGTTAGGCTTGTCCATACAATTCAGGCTTTTTTCCTCTGTCAGATAGGCAGAAGCCATTATAATCTGGGACAAGGCATTTTGTCTGTTCTAAGTGACCAGCAGAAGAGCTGTTTGTAACTAACTCAGGCCTCAGAATTCTCTTTCTGTTCAATATTTGTCTCGGTTGTTCATCAGGGTAGGGTCAGTCCTGCAATTAGTTAACAGAACACTAGTGTTGGTTCAAGGCTGTTGTTTTGGGGCTTCTTGTTACTTCTCAGTTGTTCTACAAGATATGACTAATATGTTGTCCTCATGCTGTATGGAAACAGGGTTTGGGGAGCACAGCAGTATGCTTGGCTGTGCCTCAAAACACAGCAGTGCAGAGTGCTCCTTGCATAACAGCATAACCCAACCCAGTTTTGATCAACTTACTTAGATGATCCATATTACCACAGTTGGCTATTACAGTAGTAAATAAATTGGGATAATGCACGTGTTGGTAGCCAGGTTACTGCTGATTCTCTTTAAATTCTTAAGAGCTGGCCAATGTTTTACCACGAGGCCCAAGCTGATAGTTGGCATAGTACTTTGCCAGGCATTCTGTGCCACTATCACTAATGACAGACCTTCAACATGCAACAAATCTTTGTTGGATCAAGGTGTTGGTGCAAGTGGCTTCTGCTGAACTGAAAATCAAACTGATTAACTGCTGGAACCATTAGGGTACTGAAATCAGTATTAGGTTTTCAGCTGATCAGCATGCTGGAAGCCAAAACACCAAAGGATGATGGAAAATTAAGTTTTAGGGTATGATCTAGTTACCAGTATGGGTAGTACAGTGGCATCTCTAATGCTTTGGAGCTGAGGGATATGTCCACCTACCCATTGCGTACAGCAGAGAGTGGCTGCCCACGAGCACAGAAGTTCTCTGGGTGTTTTCTGTTTAGCTGTGATTGAGGGAAGCTTTAAGGGAGTCAAGGCTGTTCCAAACAAGGCTGTGAAAATTAGTGTCAGCACAGTAAGCAGCAGGAGCACAGGCAGAAAGGGGACCTCCTTCTGCAACTGGAGAGAGCTGACGTTCAGTACATCTCAAGAAACCCTACTCTTAGTGTACACAAGCATTCCCTCTTAACTCCAAGTGCATCCTTCTGGTTGAAAGTTGTAATAACTGTAGAGAGAAAACAAGGAAAGGAACAGAACTTCCCTTTTCTTAATAACATACCTCAATGCAAGTGATTTGTTGCAGTTACCCTATGCTGCTTTCTGCTGAAGCTGCCTCATACGCAGTTAAACACAATGCAAGTTGCTGAGTTTAACCTGAGTGCTGTGAAAATCCTTCATCCCATTTCTTGGGCTACAGGATCAGATTAGAACAGCAGCCTCTACAGCAGGTCACTGGAAGAGCTGTTATCTTCTACGTGCCTCTGCATTTCTCATTCAAGGCACATAACCAGCTGAACTCCTCCACGTGTTTCAACGGAATGTAACTGTTCAGGAGCCAGACTTGACTCAGATCAACACCAGTGGAGGTCAGCTTCACCTCCTCACCCTTCCCTCTGGGCAACCACAAACATGGCAGCACTAACAAACAAAAACTGTCCAAAGGGTTTCCATTATGAATTATAAGAGGAAGCAGTACTGGACTTTCCAATAGGTTGTTGATAACATTTTTGCTTTTATTGTCAGTTTGAGAATTTCAGTGTGACCTCAGTTGGATACTAGAGCTATTAGGCATATCTGTATCTAACACGTTGTGTACTTAAAAAATAACATGGCTTTAAAAGGTGGAAGAGTAAAGTAATTTTGAAAATAAAATAGTTTATAGCACTAAAGAGTCACAGTGCAATCAATGGTTTAATCAAACTACATTATATATAATATTTAAAGAACATAAATATTCAGTAAATTCACTACAACATGAAAATAAGCGCTTCACATTTTCCCACGCTTTTTAAAGAACTGGGGACAAAGTGACAGACGGCTCCTAGACAGACTGCTCAGCTTCACAAACACCTCTCTTGCTTAAGGGACTGGACATTACCTTAGCTATCACAATGGGAAGATATCCTGCAACTAATCTAGAAGTTTCCCCATTAATTTTAAAGCATTTATAATCACTGCTCCCCCATCCCCCAGATTATATTTAGTGGACATGCACTACTAATCTATACAATGCAACGTTTCACCAGAAAGTCATGAATAATGTATTTCCTTAAAAACTGCCCCTTCTGTGTTCTAGGGCCTGAAAACTTCCGTTTCATGTCACAAACCCCCAAGTTTTTTCCAGTAAGAGAAAATAATTAAGTTACTCAAAGAAGCCTGTGCAGTTTTCACATCGGGATAAAGCTGATCTGAAACAGCAGTTGGAATGGACACGTATTTACAAGTGCTAGGCTTGAAAGACAGAAGCGATGGAAGGGTACTTCCTTCCCAAGAGAATCCCCGAGCATCTGAATACTTACGTACCACATGCCAAAACCAGTCTAACTACGGGCAAGATAAAGAAGGAACAATACTGTATGGTTTAAACTATATTAACTTCTCACCTATCGGCAACATTTTTCGCTTCTAGCTTCAGGTGCGAACGGGTGAACGCGTCATCAGCCAGTCTTACAGCAAAGGGAATCTCTCATGGTAACATTTCCCGTAAGACAGAATTCTAACAGATAAAGCAGCCCCCATTAAGTGACAACAAGGTCCAGAGCGAGGGAAGAGGAGTTTTAACATGCAGATGAATGGTAGCTACTGGACTTTACACAACAGCCTACTACCAAGTTTTAAAACCTGAACCTAAACTTAAGACACTAAATGGTAAACTTTGTCAAGTACTAAAATTGTCTTCCAAAGTGCTAAGCCATATTTGTTAAAGCTATGGCAAAAAATAAAAAATAAAAATTCAATCTTCAAGCAGCTTACAGTTGAAGTCCTCCCTACTCAAACTGAAGCCTGGATAAGCTCACAGCTGGGGTGGCACAAATTCCATAAAGCAAAGCATTTCAATGTTGCATTATGTCCATGTGCTGGAATTTCAGGGATTTGGTTTAAAAAAAGTTTTCAGGACAGTTCTTTACAGAACATTCTAGTACATTCTCAATAAAAATCTGTTACTATAGGGAAAAGAGTAGGGCTGTAGAACTTCCAGAAGATTTTCTTCAATTAAGCTTGTGAGGACAGGATAACACTGCAACAGGGGCCAGGTGGGAAGCTGCAGTGTGCATCAAGATTGGCATGTTCTACACAGGGAAGAGTTATGGGTGTGGGTTGTTTGGGGGGGTTTTTTGTTTACTTTTTAATGAATATTTCAGTCAATCTCATGAATTACCTTGCACTGAAGTGTTAAGCCCAGTAAACAGCAAGGATTTAAAGTGTCAGTTTCCTCACTACAGCTGTTTGTTCACAAGAAAATGACTAACAGATCTCTTCCAGGGAATCAGATTACCTCTAGCTGCAAGACTATCAGAAATCAATTCTCTACCAATCTTTTATATGGAGAACCATTAGCAAATTACAACATTTAACACATTCCTTGGCATATGTTACTATTGAATAGACTGACTTAGCCATCCAATGCTCAATACTTCACAGAGGCTACTATAACTGTGTCAAATGTATTAGAAATCCAGATTTACCTGGACAAAATTAAGACATTCCAAACTGGAACACTTGTTCAGTTATCATGCATTAGGAACAAAAAAGCATGTCAAACACTGGAATGTACTGGAGAAGGTCATTTAGTCTCCTAGGGAAAAACCAAAAACCCAAAACAAAGACTAAATCAAATACAACCCAGAATACTGTCTAATCATATTAATAAGTATAGTGAGAGAACCTGAAGGCATCACATGTATTGTCCATAAAGATAATGGTGGTGCCTTCTTTTAATATTAAAGAAGTCATAGCTATAAAAAGAGTTAGTCCCATCTCAGTTTTCCAGTACAGCTTATTTATGTTCCTTTGTTGGTGCATAGTAAAGTTCCATGGGTTTGTTCACTTTCCAATACTTCTCACTGACCAGTTCCAAGGAAAATGACCCATTTAATACCTAGAAGAGAACACGAAAACAGAAATGAAATAAATCTGATGGCTTGCACGGGTAGCACTGTAGAAACAGACTACTTAAATCAGAGGAATGCACTGACTTTAAAGAAGTCACCAATAATGTGGCGCAAGTTACTAGCTAACCACTCGGCATCAAAAAGCAACAATGCAAGCTATTCCAAACTCCTGCTGATCTCACTAAAACAGCACCAAAAAACACTCTTGCAAAGTGAATATAGTTGTAAATAAAGTGAACTTCAGTTTTCCTCCTTCCTCTCTGCAAACAGCAGGAGTAGTAGATGTGTATTTACACCAGAAGCATCTCTGCTTTTGTCTAAGGCATATAGTCTATAGTCATGTTTGAAATAGACTCTCACTGCAAAGCATCTGCCTATCTCTTAACCAGAAGACTTACTTTATTCAGATAAACGCCCAAGTGTAATACCAGGCTCAGAGTTCATTCTGATTGTGATACTGCCTTGTTGTTGTATCCGTATATTCTGAAGTCAGCAACCGAGAGGAGGGATTCTTCCCTAAAAGTGTACTCACAGCTGTTTCATAGTGGAATATTGGAAGCCTACACAGAAGTGGAGAAATGCCACCTTACAATAGATGCTTCATGGTGCTAGAGCTATCTGCTTTTGAAACAAGATTCTCAGATGAAGTATTTTTCCTCTTCAATATTAACTGTAAAATAATGGCATAAGTCAGCTAGTAGTTGCTGGCATCGCTGGATTTTTCCCAAGTAATTTATATGCCTCCTTTTCTACTAACCAAGCTTTTGTTGTATACATTTTCCTAAAAAGCAATTGATGGGCTTCTAAATAAACAACCTGGTGCTATGAATTTTACCCCTACACCAACTCAGAAAAAGTCCAGCTGAGTAAATTTTAATCAAATCTGTATCAAAGATGTATTGATGCTCAGTTTTACACTTAGAAGTTGTACTTACAGTGAACTGCCCATTGGCAGTAGCAATGTAAATGGTATACTGCTTCTCACTGGCCGTGTCAAGGTTCATCTGGTTTGATTCTCCTTTGCTACGAAGCTCCTCCAAAGCCAATCTCACAGCTAGGTACTTGGACAAGTGATCAACAGTGGCATTGCCTGAGGTCTTGATGTATCTGTGACAACAACCACAAAGATAATCAAAGACGTTTGAGTTGCAGTATAGGGAAAAGACATCTGGAACACCCTCAAATATTAAGCATCAAGTGTGAAAAGGCCTTTAAAGACAGTTCACAAACAAGAACATCAATTGCTTTCACCCAAGACATACAAGCAGCTTACCAAATTACATTGTTCCAAAGTGCCCTTACATCTTTTTGACACTTCTCCCACAGGCCCTCTTGCTCTTTGTAGAGAAGACAGCACTGCCCTGTCACCTGCTCAAAATGAAAAACCTAATAACAGGTTGTCAAGGGGTTTTGAGAACTACTCACAACTGCCGATATCTTCAGAGTACAGATACAGTCTGAAAAGCCCGGACAGAAAGGTGTAAGGTGCAAGAGCTATACACACAACGCTCTCTGCATCTCCTTGAAGTTACTCTTCCTTATTTGTCTCACTATCTGTTCTCACTTCAATTCTTCATGCAAGAATTAAAGGCTGACACAAATGCTGCAGACGCCTCTCCCAGAAGCTTAGCTTTCTCTTTGCCTTTCAGAACAACCCCCAGAACTTCCTTGCAATTCCAAACCAAAAAGAAAAGCTGGCTGAAGCTCATATTTATAGACACTACAGAGAGATGTCTCAACAGGAGAAAAAGCCAGGAAGAGATCTGAGGAAATGCCATGAGACTGCTCATTGCTGTGATCCAAAATTTGCAGTCTGTGCTTGGGCTGATCATGAAGGAAAATGCCAGGAAAAGCTTCCAGCCTACAAATCCCACTGACACAAAGCTGCTCTGAAAACTGCTGACACTTAAGCAAGGTTGTTTATTCCCTAAGAATCTTAGAATAACTAGAAAGGGGCTGATGTTATACCATCATTGTAGTACCTACTGTGAACTGCAATGCTAGAAACCCTTAAAAGCATCTTTATTTGTGATCAAAGGCTTAAAACAGATTGTTACTGTATTTTTGGAAATAGTTGAACAGTATTATCTACCTGACTTGCAATGGAAAGAGGGAAAGAGTGCATATGGGTTAAACAGGATGTGGTATGACCAAAGTAAATTGATTTTAAAAGCCCCAAGGAATGACAGAAAACAAAAGCACCAGAAAATAACAGCAGAACACACAAAGAGGAATAGAAGCCATTTACCTTGTCTGTGCACTGTCATCGTTCTCCATGAGAGTCGGATGAGGCCTGAAGACTAATTCGATTTCACTAGCACCATCCATTACAGGGTCTATTGCCACAGTTGTGTTGTTATTGTCCAGTTCTAGCCCAGAATCATCCGATGTTTTGGTCCTCTTATTACTGGGCCCCGCTTCCTGATTGCTGTGTGTTGAGGCATTGCTACAGTGTGAACTGTCACCGTTATCTTCTGCTCCACTGCCATTCTCAATCTGTTGTTTCTTGCCTCTCTGTAACCTGATCAGAAATAGGTAGAAATAAATGCTAATCCACATTCAGAATTCACCCAATGTACAGGCCCACAATGCTTGTATAACTCCTCCCTCTCCCGGTCTCCATCATGCCAGAAGTTAGTCATATGCACACACAAGCACTAAATGTTTCAGAGATATTTAAAGTTTAAAACAAAAAAAAAAATATTTAAAAAATATAAAAATCATTCTTTTTTATAAAAAGATACTCATAGACAAGACTATGGTTTTTTTCCCTATCCCTCAAACAACTTTTAGACATGTTTTAAGACAATTTTTAACTTCAAACAGTTATTTTTATTTTTCAGGCAATTTCAGACCATTATTTTCATCTAAATATGAATCCACATGTGATTAAAAATATAAATCACACCACGCTTCACCACAATATAAAGTTTCAGGCCTCCTTCCCAGCTGGCTCTCTTAGTTTAAATGCACACCCAGAATTTCACTACTGTATAAACACAATATATTCCAGCCTTGTGAACGAAGTTGCAACTAAAACCTACATTCTGGTATTATGTGCATTTTTTCACATGTCATGGTTAATATGTTGGTACAGGATTCATTGTATTACAGTTTATTATCTAAGACATGATAGCCATAATTTAGTAAATCTAAACTGAAATCTGCCGCCTACATCGGGCCGCCACAGAAGTTGCAGGGAGTGATACAGAGGTTTCTATTAGTAGACAAAAGGTTAAAAATTACTTTGCCAAAGGTTAAAAATTATTTTGGCAGACTTCAGAGGAGAGAAGAGGAATCTCAGGCTATACAGGGAGTGAGGACAGACGGTGTTATTTTTTGTGTTAAGGCAAACAAGGTTACATGTGGACAAATTAAGTGGATTACGTACCTGTTCATAGCCTGAATCTTTAATCCTTCCTCAATGCTGTGACTTAAAGCTTGCTGGTTATTGTGCTTGCTGATTCTTGCTAGCACTCTCTCCTGATGAGCTTCGTATTCATCTCGGCTTGGATAAATTTTACTGATGAGAGCATCAAAATTGGGATCTGGTCTCAGTGATCTTTTTGAAACTAGCTTTTTACGACACGTGGGACATTCTTTGTTGCTGGACATAAACAAGAAGGGAGAAAACAATACTAACTTTCTGGCAATAACAGAAGTCTGCCCTAATGCTACCATTCTTAGTCAAAGTGCTCACCAAGATTCAATATTTATAGTGAATCTGGAATGGGGCTTCTATCTTTTGACAGATCAGGTAGTTCCAGATATTTAAACAAAAACCCCAAACATATATCTCCCTGCTTATTTTTTTTTTAAAGTATGTTTTAGCAAACTGTGCTTATGCTGAAGAGTTCAAAGTTCCACTCTGCAAAACGGTTCTTCTCTTAACCCTCTGGATGGATTTTCACCTAGAAAAAAATGCATGTCCAGTGGAAATTATATTAAGGCATAGTCTTCCTAGCACTCACAGGACAAAACAAAGATTAAGGAACCTATTCCATAGTTCAAGCACTAATTACTGGGAACACGAAAACAGTCTTGTCCTTCTTACCGCTTTGTTCTCATTTAACAAAAATGTCAGGTTCACTTTTTTTTTTTCCTGTGAGAGGAAGAGGCCTCAATAGTTGAAACACTGGTGTCTTTACTCCTGATGGTTTTCTTTTTTCCCTCTAATGTATTTTTGCTAATTACTCATCAGAATTTACACAGGCACAGAAAATTAAGCATGACCTCTGAACACAGGTAATTGCCATTATCAGAAATAGATACATCATTGACTTAATTGCTGTTGGTTACCTCAGAAGTCTATTGCTTTTAGGAAAATATGAACTTGTACCTGAAGAATACAAGAAAAATTATTTGTACTTTAGTGTAGGTTGTTCCAGTAGTGAAGCTTGGAAGAAGGACTACTGCTAAAAGGCCACACGATTTGCAATTTATTATTAGGAAAAGGAAGAATAAGGGAATTGAGACTCATTTTTTTAAGTGAGGTACTGTATTTTTGTTTTGCCGATACTGGATTGAAGAAAAAAGAAAAAAGGTTTTCAAGTCCTTTCAAGAAACAAAGTTATGGGATGCTTTTTCATATGAGGAAAAAACCAGACCTGGTCTGCCACAGATGGCTGGCCACACAAGAATGAAATATGAAAGATGTGTTACACATTCAGAAACTTGTAGTGCACAGGCACGTAACTGTTCCACATCAACACCCAGGACTAAAAGGATTTCCTTGATCACATTTTCATCTTAAGTGAAATCCGTTTTCCCTGTAGTAATATTTACATACCCACTCCTGAGGGCTGTAATGATACAATCAGCACAGAAGCGATGCAGACATTCTTTTGTCGTCATGGTGTTTTTTAACATATCCAAACAGATGGGACACATCAGTTCACTGTGCAGGCTCCTGGGTGACACCACTATTTCCAAGCCATCGGTGATTGCTTCCTAGCGTAAAAAAAAAGTAAAAGTTCTTTAATGGAATTTAGTAACTTCCTCACAGGGACTGCATGGGTTACTATTCTTTTAAAAAGAAACATAGTAAAAAGTCAAAACGAGACATAAACACAACCACATCAAGCACACACACCCATGCTGCTAAAGAAAGGAAAAAAGAAATTAAGATCAAACATACTTTTTTTTTTAATATTGCGAGAGAGGTTTTGTTTTGGAAGGCTTTTTTTTCAAAAGTACTCTATCATTTAGAATAGGCAGTTAATACTCCTAAAGGAAAATCTTAAAACATCAAGCTTTTTAATAGTAAAAAGTATTTAAAAAGCCTTGCCATAAAGGCCAGCTCTTTAACATGTATTACCTGAGGTGTTCTTTGCAATTCATACAAACTGAGCTCCCATGTTTTGCTTAAAGGTTGCGTCCCATTCGTCTGCACAGCTTGAGACATGGCTGGGAAGAAGAAGAGAAACATGTTGCACACTCAAGTACACCTGGCTACAGGAGCCAGCTTCCTCTCCTGAGCAGGCTTCTCTGGCGAGCACAGAGTCCCTGGGGCCACGCAGACACAGCGGTCTCTGCGACAACACAGCAGAAGTATGGGGGGGACACTTGTTCATCCAAGTACCAGGCTCCACTGTGTTACACGTGGATAAGCCCGTGCTCTGTAGCGCTCCAGAAAAATTGAGGGAGTCAGTCAGCCATGAATGCTTTGCAAAAATCAATTAGGGTTGTTAAACAAAAGTGACGGAACTGAAGGCCGTAATACTTGGCTGCGTGGCGCAAAGCTGCAAATGCCACCTGATGTGGAAAACTCATAAAACATCCACTTACAAATGTGCATAGGGGTCAAGTGGGGTCTACTTTTTAACCAAGTGGAAGGTCAAAATTATACATGCACACAGAAAACTAGCTAAACATGTTCACTGGAAGCACGCTAAAATGCCTTTCTTTTTCCTCCTGAAAATACATTGCTAGGGGTGTCTGATCAGAAGTTTAGAGAATACTGAAAGATCAAGTAAAACATAGTCACTGGGTAATTTCAGTCAAGAGCTTCAGTTTTCCTGTGCAACCCCAGGACGTGCACCTGATTTGCAATGACATGGGAAGGGGAGTCAGAAGTTTTTACGTTTCAGAAACCCAAATCATACACACGTTATCAGGGTGTCGTGGTTTAACCCCAGCCAGCAACTAAGCACCACGCAGCTGCTCAACCAGTGGGATGGGGGAGAGAATTGGGGAAAAAAAGTAAAACTCATGGGTTGAGATAGGAACAGTTGAATAGAACAGAAAGGAAGAAACTAATAATAATAACAATAATAAAATGACAATACTAATAAAAGGATTGGAATATAGAAAACAAGTGATGCACAATGCAATTGCTCACCACTCCCTGACTGATGCCCTGTCAGTTCTCAAGCAGTGATCTGCCCCCCCCAGCCAACTTCCCCAGTTTATACACTGGGCATGACATCACATGGTATGGAATACCCCTTTGGCTAGTTTGGGTCAGCTGTCCTGATAAAGGACCCTGTTTTTCCTCAGCCCCTCCCAACTTCATGTGCCCCTCCAGCCTTCTCGCTGGCTGGGCACGAGGAGCTGAAAAATCCTTGACTTAGTATAAACACTACTTAGCAACAACTGAAAACATCAGTGTGTTATCAACATTCTTCTCATCTTAAATCCAAGACATAACACTATAACAGCTACTAGAAAGAAAATTAACTCTATCCCAGCTGAAACCAGGACATGGGGTTTTACTCATTTTTTGTTCCAGTAGTGGTAGAAGGGCATTCTTGTCAATGGACAGGGCTAGAAGTAACCACTCCCACAACCACTGCTGCAGAATTTGCCTACAGGCAAAGGCATACATCACCTTTTCATTAAAAAAACCCCACCAAACCATAAATAAAACAAACGGGGGGGGGGGGGGGGGGGAACCCCACACAGAGAAACTGTAATGCTTTCCCATCAAAATTTTGGGATTACTGTATGAGATGAGGCAAAACTACCACACACAGTCACTGCACACGTGAAAGAAAGTCAGGTCAAAACGACAGAAGAAAATGATGTTTGTGAACAGAAAATAGTTTCACACTGGGGGAGAGGAGGCAATCCTCCCCATCTCTCCAAACATGCCTCCCTTAAAGCAGGAAAACTTATCCCAGACTGTGTGGTATGTTTAAAAAAATGTCACCATTTAAGAGGTAAGACTGCAGTTGCAGACATTTCTACTAGGTGGAAAAAGCAAAAGTGCTTTCTTCCTTTCTTTTGTCACTTTTTTAAGTCTAGGTTTGTATTTCCAGACCCTCCAAATCAGCAGCCAAATGCAGATTCTACCGGCATTTGCCAGGTACATTATAAACCAGTTTGCAATTCATCAAGTTCTATATGAAGAGGGTCAACCTCTCTGGAGATCAAGGTTACTTTGTAAGCTGTAATTAATTATTGAGGGAAAAGCAAGAGAAGCAGTGCAGCAAAGCTTATTCTATCTACTTTTATCCACACACAGAAATCAGAGTTTTCTCACCTTATGAAAAAAGGAGGGGAAAAAAAAGCCTGACATAAAGTAGCCACGTCCACTATTATGTCTAATAAGTAATAAGGGTCTGAAAAGGTGTCAAAAGAAATTATTAGGAGATGACAGGCCATCAACTCTAATTTTTACTACATAAAATATTGTGCCCTGAAAATACAGTTTACTTGTCACAAAAGACATGTTCCTCTGTGTGGATCAGAAAAGTAAGATGTCCAGTTAGGACCTTACCTCCCCTTTAAAAGTGACAAGCCACCACAACCCAGATGCAGACTGTCAGCTCCCAGTCTGACCAAGCATTGGACTGTCCCGTCAGGATTCTGGGCATTTTATTTAAATTATTCAGAGCTATGAATTTAATGATGGTATTAAGTGACATATCTCAGCAAAGAAGCAATGTTGAAAAGTGTACTAGTGGCAAAGAAAGGAAATAGTATTTCTCTGTGTTCTAATATCCACTATTATTTAAGGTAATTCCAGGCATACAAGAAGTCAAGTCCTTTGGGGTAAGGATTTTTGTTATGTCTTGTTGCCAGTCGATTGTTCTAACAGAGGCCCAACATTATTATTCTGTATGCGCACTGGATACTCCTCTTGAGTGCTTTTGAAGTTGACACGTTTAATTAACTATCATTTCAACTACTGAGAAAAATTCACAAAGCTGCTAATCATTCACACCCTTCCCAAAATCTGCTGAAGCATAGTTAGACTGCAGCAGATTAAGGCAACTAAGTCCCAGTAAATCCAGCCTCTCTTAACAGAAAAACCTGCTCCCAACATTTATGCAGCTCCATCGCAGTAAAGAGCTCATCTAAGCGGCCCCATAGTAAAGAGATCATCACACACACACGTAGTATCTTGCCTAAACTTGCATGCTTACACTTGCTAACACAGAACGGCATCTCTCCAGGTGCCAGACTGTCAGCAAACCTATCAAACCAGAGAACAAGTGTATTAACACTATAATTTATATTGCAACCTTGCCTACAAGCCTGAGGCTATGCTGCTGAAGACACACTACAAGTGTCATAATAAATAATTGACCAGCTTTATTCTAAAGGCTTTTAAACTGAGATGCTGAGTGCTTCATTCTCACCCTAAGGTCTGCAGTGACACTAAGGTCTGCACTTTCAAATTTTAAGAGGAAAAAAAGTGGCCTTAAAGGTAGCCAAAAGCTGGAGAGATCCACATAGTCCACTTTATCATTAGCAAACACACTCTGCCTCTGGTATGTACAAAGTCAAAAATCTGAGGAACAGTGGAAACATGGTCAATTCAAACATGCTGAAAGGCCACTCCCACAACCAACAACAACAAAAAAAATCACATTACACTGCTTGATGATCAATAAATAAGCCTCCTTAGCTTTTTCCCCTGTTCCCCTACAACTTCCAGATCTACATTGGGCCTGAAAAATGCACATGAATGAGGCTTGACTTCGCTTCCTTATGACGTTGTTGGACATAAGACTGGATTATGTTTATTCACACTGCTGAAATCTAATACAGCAAAATCAACAGCTGGCACCAGTATCAAAGATCAAACTCCACAATAAGGAGAGCCATTTTGACCTATAATTGCACTGACCATGTAATAGCCACCAATTATGAACTACCAGTCTCAAAATCATAACCAGTAAACCAGCTCTTTAGATGTTCTCATCAATGACTGATCTTCTCCACTCGCTTGGGGAACAGAGGTAGGAAAATCCTCTGCAGTTAGCTGACTCTCAAGTCAAGCTTTACAACCAAGCAGGAGGAGACTGCACTGGTCCCTTGCTCCCAGGTTTAACAGCAAATAGTTAGGCAGCTGTACTGACATGTTTTAAGTAAGGAAGCACTCTTGATAGGCAGTCATTTTCAAAGCACATCCCAAACAGCACTGCTGAGTTCATTTTCAGGTATCATTTAATCTGTTGGTCTCCAGCAGAAAAAAACCTAATGAGGAAGACACCACTGGACTCAACTCCACTATTCGCTCTGTTCTTGTGCTAGCTGTGGAGCTGAGCTGCTGTGGACAGACCCTCTCCAGCTCTCCTTACATATTGGCTTTGTGTGGCAAAGTTTTGGTAGCGGGCGGGGGGGGCGGTTACAGGGGTGGCTTCTGTAAGAAGCTGCTGGAAGTTTCCCCTGTGTCCAACAGAGCCCATACCAGCCGGCTCTGAGATGGATCCACCGCCGGCCAAGGCCGAGCCAATCAGCAATAGTGGTAACGCCTCTGGGATAACATTTTTAAGAAGGAAAAAAAGTTGCAGGGCACACAGAAACAGCAGCTGGAGAGAGTAAGAACATGTAAGAGAAACAACCCTGCGGACACCAAGGTCAGTGAAGAAGGAAGGGGCAGGAGATGCTCCAGGCACCGGAGCAGAGATTCCCCTGCAGCCCGTGGGGAAGACCATGGTGAGGCAGGCTGTCCCCCTGCAGCCCAGGGAGGTCCACGGTGGAGCAAATATCCACCTGCAGCCCGTGGAGGACCCCATGCTGGAGCAGGTGCGTTCCCAAAGAAGGCTGTGACCCCATGGGAAGCCCGCGCTGGAGCAGGCTCCTGGCAGGACTTGTAGATCTGTGGAGAGAGAAGCCCACGGAGCAGGGTTTCTGGCAGGACTTGTGACCCCATGGGGGACCCACGCTGGAGCCATGTGGTCCTGAAGGACTGCACCCCGTGGAAGGGACCCATGCTGGAGCAGTTTGTGAAGAACTGCAGCCCGTGGGAAAGACCCATGTTGGAGAAGTTCGTGGAGGACCGTCTCCCCTGGGAGGGACCCCATGCTGGAGCAGGGGAAGAGCGTGATGAGTCCTGCCCCTGAAGAGGATGCAGTGGCAGAGACAACGCGTGATGAACTGACCGTAAACCCCATTCCCTGTCCCCCTGTGCTGCTGGGGGGGGGGTTGGTAGAGAATCTGGGAGTGAAGTTGTGCCTGGGAAGAAGGAAGGAGTGGAAGGAAAGTGTTTTGAGATTTGGTTTTATTTCTCATTACCCTACTCTGGTTGACTGACACTAAATTTAAGTTAATTTTCCCCAAGCTGAGTCTGCTTTGCCCATGACTGTAATTGGTGAGTGATGTCTCCCTGTCCTTATCTCGACCCACAAGCCCTTTGTTCTATTTTCTCTCCCCTGTCCAGCTGATGGGCGGGGAGTGATAGAACGGCTTTGGTGGGCAACTAGTGTCCAGCCAGGGTCAACCCACCACACCTTGCCTGGCATGAAGATGAATCTGACAGAAGGGCTTTTTCTATATGTTCTGACAGTGCCAGCATTTACAGCCTGCAACAATAATACAGAGATTACTCCTTAGTTGTTTTCTTTTAGGACAGTCCACTCCTACTAGATTTGAAGCAGGCATCTGCTAAAAGAAATCCTGGATAGTGCAGGCCAGACTAGCTGATCTTTTCTAAAGCTGCAAAATTAGGAAAAAGCTTTCATGAGCCATAGAACGGGGTTTTTTCCTGTTCTTGACACTTCGTTCAGAGTAAAAAATATAAAGTGGAAAGTTTCTAGACAGAAGGTACAACAGACTTTTTATTAACTACTACTGGCAAGGGGAGAGAAGATACAGAATAAATACAAAGCCTCACATTTATTCTTTAGTCTGGAAATTTATTCCACTGAAATCTCACATGCTTAAGATCAGTTGGATCTTCACTGACATAGTTCACTATTCCTCTGCATCCCTTTCAGCATTTTTTTTTAAAAAGTCTTACATAGCAATTTTCTCATGCTCATTTTTCCAACTCAAAATACGAAGCAGATTTCATCACAATATCTACTTAAGTTTACAGCTATTTAACATTTCAGATCTTTTCCACTTTATAAATGAAGAAGGGATCTCTTCTTCACAGGTCACTTGTGCTAGCACTAGGAACAATGTGAAGTCAGATACAACCCATAAGCCTTTTTTCAACATTAAGTTTTTGAAAAAACTTCTAACGCACCATGACTTTATACCTTTTATCATTTTTTACCTTTATGACTTGTCTATACCTTCTGGATATAAGAGGAAAGCAACGAGTCACATGACAACAGGGCAATATGAAGGGGAGAAGCCATATTCCTGTAGGCAGATCAAACATCTTTCTCTTGGAGCTAATAACAAGTACTAGTTGTTGTAATTTATGCTACAGCCAGAGGGCCACTCTCGTCAGTCATAAAAAAAACCAAACCAAACCCAAACCACAACCCATAACCAATATTATAAGGACACCTGCAATCCTTCAGGCTGACTCAGTCTTCAAGCACAGTAAAACTCTGCAGCACAAACTTTGTAATTACGGAGTATGCACATCTGTCACTATCAAGAGCTGACAGATACAATCAACAGAATGTATTATAAATCTGAGAACCAGAAATGTTATAAATCTCTTCAGGTTTGATTCCTTGTCACTCCCCAGTTCCAAACAGCATCTGAAAAAACAGAAACAAGCTAAAATTTAGTATGTAGTCATAAAACTTGCCTAGTTGCTTCGTGTCTTTTATAAAAGAAAACTGCAAGATGAAACAGGGAGATTGCTAAAGATTATCAGAACATGTAAATTTTTATTTCTTTGTACCCAGGATGTTTCTCAGTTCTCCACATTGCCAGGGCATTAAAAACAAAAGAAAACAAAACCCACCTGTGCTGTTCTTAAGGAGCTTTGGAAATTTTTCATCAACTTTATATAACCAAGTTTTATCCACAAGTTGAATAGCTCCCTAACTAGAGCTAGGAGATGAGCCTGCTGGTTTCAGTAACAAGTGCCGCATCACTTCATTTGAAAGACTTGCTACTGAAGCCTGATTTCCTTGGAAAACAGGGCTTATGCAATCTCGCTCTTTGTGCTCATCCATCTGTAGACTATTTTCCAAAACAAATTTGAAGACAAATGGTTGGGGTTTAAAAACATAACAACAAAATAAGTCTTGTTCCTGAAGCGCTGGAAAACAGGCAGGCAGTTATAGGAAAAAATAACAGTATGAAAGACCCCATCAGAAAAGCCCCTCTGATCTCCTGCCTGCTTACTGACTGGGGAATTTATGCAGGAGAGTCTCTCCAGTGTGCTTAGAAAAAAAACTCCAGCAGAGCAACATCCTCACTTGTCACACACCACATCCACTTTACAAGCTCTTATACTGAAAGACACTTGATTATTTGCTCAAATGTAGTCTTGAGCCATGGTAGGTTGGCATTTGGGTATCCATTGTTGAAACTATCCAGTAAAAATAAAATCCAACTGGCAACAAGTACACTTCAGACCAGTCAGAGCTGCGGGCAGGCAGGCTGTTCTGGCTGCAAGGCAGCCAAAGAAGGAGCTCAGCAGCAGCATGTCACTGCTCCTGCTCGTCACTATTTTACCTTTTCAGAGGTTTACCATCCCTAGATTCACCAACTTATAATCACTCCTTAGTCTTTTTTTCTCAAAATTTGTCATTTGTGAAAATTTAAGATTTCATAAGCTCAAGCTTGAACTAACCCTGATGGTGATCCTGCTTTAACCGAGGAGCAGGGGACTTTCTACTGGCTGCCATCAGAAAACACTCACAACTTGAATTATTCTCCAAAATGCTCTGCAGTGCATATTTTAGCCCAGGCAAAGACTAAAGAGCAACTGCATGCATGGTTGTGTCAGCATACCTTGAGATCAGAGAAAGGGTTGGAATGGTACGAAGCAGCTGGAAGAAATAACCCACAAACCCAGCTCAGGTGTGGCCACAACTGTACCAGCTGCTATTTAACTCAGTGTACTGAGCTCCGATACCTCCATGAAAGAATAGTTTTGAGGGAAAAAAATTGCATCGGGCTCTTTAAAAAAAAATAATACACACATTTTAACACAATATTAAATCCTTAGAAATCAACTGATTTTTGTTCCAAGTTTTAAAAGGTAAATATTTAGACTTAAAACAGTAAGAGAGTTAGACCTCTATTTGGTATGCCAGGTTCAACAGCACCTTCAACCATTCCAATTTTTTTTTTCCAAAGGATTAGTTCTTTTAAAAACAGGTATCACAGTGCAGTTACTTGGAAGCTTAACAGGATTAGACTTTTACGTTTCACTCTCTCTGATACTGTGACTAGTATTAGGTACAAATTGCATGTTTTGACAAAGTATTCAATTCAATCATTCATTTCAATTTATTCAGTTAAAGCATTCTGAAATTTAAGTTTTTTCTGCTTTTACTTTCTGGCTAAGAGCTTGATTTGGAAAAAAAACCCAAACATTTCTGGATACACACTGTATTTGAAGAAATTATTCTTCACTACAGTTCACTGGCAGCTCAGATTACAACTGGATATAAAGCAATCTAGGACAACTAGTACTAGATTACAATCCAGTACTTTTAGTATTCACTCTTTTCTGAAGTTTTTTTAATCTCTGGATCTCAAAATCCCTGGGAGACCACTGAATCAGGTTCTGGGCCGGAGCTCATTTTATTCCCAGCTCTGAAATTAACTGCTCGATGATCTTGAACAAGTATGTCACTGCAGTTGTCTGTGCCTCCCCTTCCTCTTCTGCTTGTTTACTCATATTGTCACCAGTCCTCAAGTTGTCCCTTGGTAAGTTTATACTGCACTCACTATAATTATATACTGATCTCAAAAGGGGATAAGCTCGAGAGAGGAATGTCTTACTAAAGTGTTTTTAGTTCATTCAGCTATCAGTCCTTGTCCTCCCAATATCAAGTTCAATGTCACAACATCCCTTACTGAGGTTTTCTTTATATTTGCAAATTAAATTCAGTATTATATTAGCCACGTGTACAGTCATCTTCTCTTCACACAATCAGTCATGATCTATGCTAACAACAAATTCAAGCTCATCAATTCATGTTCAGAGTTGTAATCAAAACAGAGCACCTCAGTACTGCAGCTCACCTCCAACGTGCAAGATTCACATTGTCAGTCTTGCAGACATCTAAGAAATAAGATATGATTTGGCATCCATCATAATCTCTTACAGTCATTAAAAGCCCATTTAAAATCTTTAGGACCTTGTGCTGTGGACTCATGCCATGAGCCAGACATAAAGCAATAGTTACATAAACTATCCAAAACAAAATGAGAAACTATTGCCGTGACAAAAGGCATATGGACAGACAGAAAAAACTGATAAGTGTCGAGCAGTAAAATTCATAGGGGAAGCTAATTCTATACTGAAAGCATAAAGCCACAGCAAAAGGATCACTAATAAATGGTCACTTCAGAGAGGTTCTGGGATGTCCATTCTTGGAGACAGTCACACTCAACTGGATGTGGTCATGAACAACCTGATCTAATTGTCCCTGCTTTTACCAGAAGGTTGTATTGTATGACCTCTGGAAGTCTCTTCCAGCCCAAATTATTCTAATTCTGGGGTTATCTCACTGTTGGAGACATCTATACTTAGTTTTACTGTGTGGAAAACGACAGGGCCGAGAAAAGCCAACAGCAACTAACGCTAATCAGCCACTAAAGCATTACCATAATAAAAAGCTGAAGAAACCTGAACAGGACCTTCTCCTACGCCACATACCTTTAAAAATATATGTGGCCAAATATGATTATATGAACATCCTCCTTACCCACAAAAGAAACAGCAAAAGGCTTTTTTGGGACTACAGTGACCACTAGGTTTATACGAAGTAGAGTCCATTTGTTTGAACTGTGTGAAAACAGCACCAAGGGAATTGAGCCTTTGGATACCTAGTACATTATAAAAAACATCCAGCAAGTCTGCTTAAGATGGGAGTCTCCTCCATAAACACATGATATAACCACACATTTAAGAAAGAGAACACTTTCCTTAAATATCTTCTGAGAACTTGTGGAATCAGCAGTAACATTCACAAAGCCCCAAAACACCACACAAATGTTTCCTGAGAATACAGTTTCTCTCTCCTGTATGTACATTTGAATTGGCAAGCAAAAATGCCTCAGGTTTTGACCACCTACTGAAAAGCAGGCCTCTTGAGAGCTGAAGGTATCTGCCCAAATTTAAATGTGTAGCTGTTAGAATAGAGCTGTAAGCAGCCACGGATTAGTAGTCAATCTGCAAATTCAAGAGGATCAGATATAGATTACAAATTGAATGTTACCAAGTGAATAGTTTCAGCTACTACCACAGAACACCTGAAAGTACATTCACGGGATAATCTCAAAATTATTACCAAACACGTTATCAGTTAATACACTACAGTAATGTAAGTGAGCTCCTTTGTAAATGCCTACTACATTTAAAAATGACTGGTTATCAATGCTTACACAAAGCCAGTGTTTAAAATACTTTTGTACACATTAACTAGAAGTCTGTCATCTGCAAAGCACAATCAAAGCCAATTAAAAGACTATTAAAGATGCCAAATTAATACAAACTATGAAGCTGAAACTTCAAATAGCAATTACATGCTCCAGAAGTCAAATCTGGTAACAAATAATTTACACTGTGCTTGCCACCCTTACAATATAGCAGCTTGCAAACAAACACATCCTAGGACTATATTTGTGGGACAGAAACACCGAATTAGAAAAAAAATGAGGTAGAAGAGCATAGCTACAGCTTGTTGTTATATGCTCCATGAAAGAGATGAAACCAGCACACCAGCAACTGCAAGGGCAACAGTGTTGCTGGGTAATAAGGAATCAGATTCTTGTCAGGGCACCATCCTTGGACCCTGAACTGGGCTTTTGTTTAAAACCATCTGCATCATTAGAATCCTAACCACCACCTTCATTCCCCCAAAAATCCTCACAAATGCCAGCACAGTCCTCCCCCAATTCCTTCCCAAAGACCACAAGGAAAGGCACTGTTACCCCTCCATCCCCCTACAATCACCCAAAGCCTCCAAAGCACTGCAGGAATCCTCTGCTCTTCCACCCCTCTCCAAACCTACTGCAAGAGCAAAGACCAGAGAGAAACCCCCAGCTACCTCCACTGCAGATCCCACTGCTGCCCTTACACTCTTCCCAAGACAACTGATTAATGGTACAAAGACCACAGTTCTGATTGCTCAAAGGCTGACAGTATAACCCATACCTTAGGAAAGCTCGTAGGCACAAGGCACTCACTCAAGTTAAGCATCCTCTCTCCTTTTTTCCCAGGTAAGGGGCTCTGTATTTCATTCTCAAAGAGTAAACCTGGAAACCTGTTTTCGAGCTAAACAAAATAAACAGAAACTAAGTGAATAAAAATGTATTAAAATAAAGAACAGCTGGGACTATCCTGAGGCCACACACTACCATAAATAATAATATATATTAATGCCAATAATCTGACTGCAGTGAACGTTATGGCTGATGTTTAATGTGACAAAATAACTTAAAGCAGGTCTACCCTTTCACTACTTTTAAGTTATTCCAATTTCAGTTACACTTGAAGGATAGCTGATGCACACTGAGAAATAAACACAATGTGATAACCATCCTGACAATCCCCTTTTTAACAGTGTTTTCATCTGGTTCCTTGCCATCCTATTTTCCTACTTTATTTACAGAAGTAAATGAAGAAATTAACATTCAAATGTTAATTTTCATTCAATTTTGATCAATTATATCAACATAGCCCCACTATGGCCAAGAAAAGAATTTAGCTATAATAAAACCAGAAAACTAGTATTAAAGTGAAACACAAATTTTACTTTCAGATGGATACATCCAACTCCCACTGTATGTTAGATAACTGATCAACTGGCACAACGAAGAAGTTACTAATACAATATAATTATTTGTACATATATGAGTGCCAGATGTTCCCCACACTCAAGGCTGTGCCAAGTTCTGCATTTAAAATACAAATCCAGCCTGTTCTGTATGAAAAAAATAACATACCCTCCTTTTCTTTATAGTATTGTGTCACCAGAATGCATATTAGGAGACATTGTGTGTATGGATTTCTAACGGCTGCTTGAAAGCATGTAATCTTTAAGACAGTTTGTCAGATTCTCTCATTTGCCACTTAAAATTGTGTCTAGATTTCTCAAAATGTGAAGCTCATTGAAATCCATTGTAAAAGTCACCCTAGAAAGATTCATACTTTTTCCTCTTATTCTATTACTTTCAATAACAAAGCTTTTCACCCAGAAGAGACTCAAGTACATGAGAAGTTACTTCATGGCACTCAACACTGGAAGAACATAAAAATGAAGGAAGCTGCATTTTTTCCCAAAGCAAGTATTATAAAGCTCTGCATTTTCAGATGGTCAAACTGAGAAATCCAAAGTTTGTCAGTCTATGAAGAGAGACAACCTCATTTCTGCCCTAGAGCCCTACCAGCCAGGAGAGGAGGGGAAGAAAAAAAAAAAAAAAAGTTGTATAATTAATTCAAGACCACAAACTCAAAAATGTCCCAAGGCAGCCAGTAAAACTGTGGAATGCAGAGAAATCTGAGGCACCGGTGCAGTTTAACAGCCTTGACAGTCAGTAACACTACAGATATTTTCCCAACATGATTGTCCCTCTCAATCATACTAGTTCCAAGTTTTTAGTTTTCCTGATAACTAGACCCAAACTCCCATTTTCCCACAACCTGTCCCATAAACTTAATAGGCATTTCTCTTCAACATAAAAAAAAATCTTTCCATGAAAACCAAGTAACAACACCTAATGCTGTGATTATGAAACATCCAGTAGGCTACCAGACAGATAACATCTAACAGAGGAGAAAAAAAATAATAATACTGGCATTTCTGAAACACACTAGCTTGCTAGCACATGGTCTTTTACAGTTTCTTCACTGTATTTATTCTCCTAAGGAAGAAAGTGTTTTGCCTGGTGCCTTAAGACATGGGATCTTCCAGTTAATTGCCATTCACAATTTATTGGACCTGAAATGAATTGATCCATGAAGTATGGCAGCATTTCCAATCTGGTAGTCAAGCTGCTCATCCTGGCCTTTAGAAACATTTGTGCTATGACCTCATACAAACCATCTGCTATCCATATGTACACCTATGAAAGAATTCAATTAATCTAACACTAACAGAAGTGACCAAAGAGAGATAATCCTCCCATTTTAGATGTCAAGAACATTAAGAAAAAAAAAAGTACCAAATTAAACTTTTGATCATACTCAAGGCTGTTTTATCACAGTGTTAAGAACAGTCGTGTACTTTTGGACATGACAGAAGTATGTGATTTTAAGTTGGTGCTTCTCTGTATATTTATAGCAGTAATGTATAATAGCATATAAGCACTATATGTCCATGTACATTGCTCTTAATGTAGCTGATGCTCAATTTCTAGTTTATCCTAAGGAGTTCTATATTCCCTGCTAGGGGGATCGGTGGCCTTTTCACACTGCCTCCTGGATCACTCCATTACTGTCAATAGCCTCAGCCCTTAGTGTTCAACTTCTTATTTACAGTTCTGTATCATACCCTCCTGGACATCTCCTGAGCTACAAAAACCAGAATACACAAAATTACAACATTTGCAGAGAGCTCTCTCTATGTCATGTTAGTTGCCTCCAGGTAGTCCAGAATTCACCCATCTTCCTCTAGCTGTCATACCTATAAACGCACAAACTCATCACATTCCAAAACCAGGCAATTCCTAAACTAAAAAGCTTAGCTTTTTTTTATCTCAGAGGGATTAAGTAGAAAACTTTTCAGGTTTTGGTACAAAAAAAAAAAAAAAAAAAAGCAAACATTGTCCACTGTTCTAATGTAACAGGTAGTAAGATTATTTTAATCATTAAAGCTAAAAAAATCCTGGTATTATCCTTTGCACCATCTATACCTTCTCCAAAGCGAGTAGTAAAATATGATACAACAGTAACCCCTTCTACCAGGAGTGAAAACAAAACCGTTACAGGAACAGTACCTTTTCACTCCTCATGTGGGCCAATAAATCAGACAAGCACTTGACCTAAAACTTGCCAAAGAACTTCGCCTACAATTCATACAAAAAAGGAAAACAACCATTACTAAGCCATAATTTAGCCCTGCAAAGTAACAATATTAAACAGAACTTTTTTGGGGAGTGAGTAGAATTGCCATTTTCTCTGTTATTTGTTAAATTTAATGCAATATTTCTCATATTATGAAGCACGCTACTGTAGCTCTTAATGAAGTTCTTAAGCTCTTAAGAGCTAACTTGACCTTAGATTTCAGAATTAATAACCAACTGTGAAGGAGAAAAGCGAAAATGCCTTTCTAAAATTCTACCTAAAATTCATTTCAGTGCTGTATCAGATCAGAGTAGGAGGGATAAAGGACTGGAAACTTTTGGGAGCAAACAAAAGTAAACCTTCAAACTCCAGAAAAGTTGAATCTGTCACAGCAACTAAATACAAACAGGCCAGAAATGATACACGTTGCCTTAGGATGTTTTTAATCACTTTTTTTTTTTTAAATTCATTGTCTAGTAGCACATTTACAGTGCACTGGAACTCACAGTCTGCAGTAAAAGACCACATTTACATGGATGTGACTGTAACAAAACACCACATAAGCTGCTATTGTGGAGTGTACCCCCTTGCCACAGAATTATGCTTCAGAACCAGTGCTTTTGTTTTTACAGTACTTTCTTACCCTCACAGAACTGCTGGCATGTTTTTTGAGGGTAACCAACTTCTTGTCACCTCCCTGAAATAACATATGCCAAAAGCGAGAACTGACCGCTTCAATCAATAAAGGTTAAGTTTGATCATTTCACTACTCCTGTTGTTAGCCTTTTAGTTTGCTGTACATTTTAACAGAAATCCTATGAATATACTTGCACTATAATTCAAATGATTTTTCCCATCTCCACAAGTGCTGTTAGTAGCGCAGCAGCAAAGGCTACGTCTCTAGAAAACTAGTCTTCTACTTTCAGTTTTTTATATTGGGAAAATGGAGAAACACAGTCCTTGACTGATGACTGTGCTGGTATAAATCACTTCTATAGCTACAGTTACACCAGGGTAAAAAAAAAAGGCAGTTGTTTTTTACCCAACAACTCAACCCACTTTTGGTGGTGATAATGAAACACACTGATTCAATTTCACGTTCAGGACTGCAGTTTTCATATAAAACTGTGCTCACCCAGATAAAAAACTCCTGCCAGAGGTACATGTAGTCAAAACTTTCATGTTCCTTCCTGACAGTTTTGGTGTCAGGCACTGCCAAATTCAAAACCTGCACTCTGTTCCATTGCAAACATGAAGATAACTTTAATATGATGTTAATAAACAGGAGCTACAGAACTGATACATTACATCCATATTTCATTTGTTAGAATAGGCTTCAGGGCTGTACCTTCTGCTCTCCCCACTGCACTGCAGTGGCTGTTCCAGCCCTCAGAACAGCTCGCTTACCATCCAGTTGCGAGACAGTCTAAAACTGAAGGCACATTGAAATGACCACGCTAGATCCTGAACTGGAATGCTTTAGGAGCCAGCACGGATCCGCTTCCACATCCGTTGGGAAACCGATATGGGTTTGTTATTTTTCATTCCAGCAGAAAACATGAAAGCCTGCTCGTCAGCTTCTTGGACTACTGCTTTGACTGCTTTGTTGCAGTGCTACAGGATCCAAGATGCTTCTAAGCAAATTTTAAGAAACATCATAGAAGCTCAAGCCAAATATATGTAAATCAGGTGTACTGCTCTCCCTGGGCTACTGGGATCACATCAGGTGAGCCACATTGTTATCCTCTACAACATACAACGTACCTACTATCCATCACATTTATTAATATCAATGGCACTAAGCAGTAGTATTCTAATGAGTTTACATTGTGGGAGAAATTCTGAGAATATCAGATCAAGAAATATGCTTGGTTTTCAGTTTTTCCAGAGCCATGTTAGATAGCCACAAAAATTTCTCACCCACTTACCAGTTAACATAGTGAAGCTAGCCACAACCAATAGTAATAGAATTTTCTTAATGAGAACAAAAGACAGTTTGGTTATTAATAAACAAAAAATAAACACCCCCACAATACTCGAGAGATAAAAAGAAAGACTCAAGTCATCTTGTGTATGATTGACTTAATAGCTACAATAAATATACAATAACAAAACTGTTAATTTGGCAACCAGACAACTTTCATCTAAAGCTGGGTGACAGCTAAGAACAATTTGTGTTTTAAGGACTCTCTCTCATATAAAACTGTACATTTTGGAAACAGTACTACAGGAGCAATACTTAGTTTTAAATACTTAATTACTTAGTTTTAATACTTAAGTTTAAACCCAGTAATCATCCAAAGTAGTTTAATGTTATCCTTGAGTAGTGAAGAATAATGAATGGATTAGGTTTTTAATTAATTAGCAGAATACTACTGCTAACTCCCAGATGTTTGCAAGAGAGCTCCATGATCCAGAAGTGGGGGGAAAGCAGACGGGGATAATTCCTAAAATATTTCTCCACTGCAACAAGTCTAAAGAGCTCCATAATACTGAACGCTGCTCATTCCTCAGAAAATTAAGAATTTAAGGTCAGCTTCAAAGGCCAGCTTCAAACTTATTTTCATCAACAAGCAGAACTAAGTTTAGGCTCAACAACATCCCTTCTCCAGTCTCTTTCCTCTCTCTTTGCATCATCATTAAACTGCTGATTTATTCAGTAAAAAATTGGTAAAGACTATCTGGGGGGGGGGGGGGGGGGGGGAAGTGGAAGGAATCCCTTTACTCTGATACTTCTTTCATGCATGTTCTTTGAAATGGTTCAGTAAGAGCAGATCCAGTGCTCCTTTTCACAAAAATACAACTGAGCAGTTGCAGACTTAGGTCTCATTTTTTTAAGCTCCTTTTTCCACTTGCCTTCCCCCCCCCCCCCCCCCCCTTGCATTCTTTTTATTAAGCAAAGGAAAGAGATATGTTTAAAGAAAGCTGAAGAAATTCATGTATCCCTACATCTATTTCACTTATGAGACTGATGGCTTTCCTATAGGTGCCAACCATTTCTATTTAATGATAACATAGCCCTGAATATGCCAGAATTCTGCTCTAATGACCCAAGATGCCTAAAAAAGTCTTTATACACAACATATTACCATGCATCACTCTTAAAACACAAAGTATCATTGATAAAGGGAGACCCATGCAATTTATTTCGCTGGCACTTGCATATTATTTCAACTCTAAGACATGATGGGCAGTGCTTTTCTTGGCAACTGCAGTAGGGCTGGTGTTTCAAAGCTTTGAAGCCAAAGGTCAAAATTTTAGCCACTGAAAAACTCCTCCAATGCAAAATCTGTGTCCTATTATTATTATGAAGCTGAATGCAGAAAATAATAAGGTATTTATCAAACATTGTAAATGACAATTCATGGGGTCTATAAGTTCTAAAAATGTTCTAAACTTTTTTAAGTATCATCATTGAAGTATCAAGAGCATCATGAGTATCATCACTGAGTAACATGCCACTGTGGCTTACACTAACATCTGTCCAGTGAAAATTCCTCCCATCTGCAAACAACTGGCAAAGCTAATCCTTCAAACAAGTATATCTTTTAGTGTAAAACATACTGCTTATCGATATCTGCTACTTTTAAAGTGAGCACCTCTGTCTTAGCTGACAATTTGAATGCCAGCTCTGAGCTTGACATGATGTATAAAAATGTCAAATTAACTCATTACAAAAGTTTTTAATGAAAATATAGATGAATACAAATGAGAGTACCTCTGCAGGGAATTCCTATGACAAATCGAGTCTTTGTCACTGAGTGAATCACATATTTGATTAAAGAATTTTCCCCAAGCAAAAATAATTTCACCCGCACACCAGTCACATTTTTTCAAATGCAAGCAATTTCCTTTAATCCTCAAAACCCTGTATGCAATGCATAGTTATTACACAGAGATATAAACAGTTATAAACACTTCCAAACAGGACTGGATTATGATTTAACATACTGGAAGTCATCTTTCTCCGCTAGCTGTCCTCTGGATTTCTATGGAATTAGGCACTTGATCCAATTATTTTTCCATAGAAAAGAGCCTGAAAAACAAATACCTTAACAAAAATGCCAGGAAGAAGAATATTGCTCAGAGCATTCGTTTCATATATACATTATGCCATGGGGTGGGTCCAAAGAAGGCAAATGATTTCGAAGAGCCAGCTACCACAGAGTATAAAAGCTGGCAAGAAACAGGTGCTAAATTCATATCAGAAGCAGTGAGAGCGAGTGTGAAGAGAGGAGACACATCTACAGCTCCACACAGTGTCTTTCTCCACCTGATGCCCTGCTGGAAATGATGACATTTTCACAGAAGCAGTCAGGTCGTTCCCAGTACCAGTTTATCAGCATCACACCTCGCAAATACTGTTCAGCATGGTGATGCTCAGGGGCTTTAAAAGAAACAAAAGACTGGGAATGCAGAGCAATAAATCATATTGAATATTGTACTTTAAGCAAGGGCAATTTATAAAAACAACAATAACGGCTCGTGACTCTGTTAATCAGCTCTCCCTTCCCAAGTAAGGCATTTGGCAATGAATGCCTCGCTTTCTGGGTTTGTGTTAACGGTATGTGGTTGTGGAACGGAGCTGCCTACAGTACCTCTCCCTGCAGCTTCCAGGGTGTGCGTGTGCACATATGTATACACAAACACACACATACATTATGGTATATATTCCCTCACCCCCCCCGGGCTTCGCGGCCAAACGCCGGTCCCCCGGGGATGGCTCAGGGCTTGCGGAGCTCCCCGCGCCCCTGCAGCAACGCCGAAAGCGCCAGGCTTGGGAGGGGGGAAGCAGAAGGGGTCTGGGCGGGTCTCACGGCCCCACCGCTGGCCCCGGCGGCAGCCCCTCAGCGTGCGGGGCCGGCGGGGGGGGGGGGGGGCGAGCAGCCCCGGCCCGGCGGGGCCAGCCTGCCGGGGGGGGGGCTCAGGGCGAACGGAGCCGCCTGACGCCGGGGCGGGCAGCGCACCCACCTGCGCGGCGACCGCCCAGCCGGGGCCGGGGGAGGCCGCTGGACCACGGCTCCTCCCCGGACAGCACCCCCAACCCCCGTCAGCCGGGGGTGAGCCCACTGCGGCACACCCCACCCCGCCATAACAACCACCTTAGGGAGGCGTAGCCCCTCTGCCTCTGCCACCGCCGCCTCCCCCGCACCAGGGTCGGGCACCGCTGCCGGCACCAGACACCCCTCCGGGACACCCCGCCGCAGCCGGCGGCTCCGCGCCCGCCCCTACCCCACTAGGGGGGGAGAGACCTGGCGGTAGCGACCTCGACCGCAGCCGCCCCAGAAGCCGCCCCAGCCCCGGCCCTGCGCTCACCGCCCGCCGGGCTCCCGCCTCAGGCCGCCGCGCCTCACTGCGCCGCTCGCTCCCGTCGCTCTCTCTCGCCGGCAGCGAAGCCGCAGCCCCAGCAGCACAATATGGCGAGCGGCAGCCTCCGCAATGGAGTTCGGGAAATAGAGGGGAGTTACATATTCATGGTCGGGGCCGGGCAGGGGGAGCGTGGATGGGGCTGCCGACACCGAGCCGCCCAGCGCCCTCCTCCTCCTCCCTCCCCGCCGGGGCGCGGCGGCGGCGGCGGCGGCTGGGGGCCGCTTGTTCCTTTCCCCGCCTTCCCCACACCTCCGCTGCGGCCGCCCGGCCCCCGGCTCCCCGCCGCTGTGAGCGCCAGCGCCGCGCTCCCACTCCCCTTCCCCCGCCGCCGGTCCCAACCGCCGGGCGACGCGGCACCGACGCCGGCGGGGCTCCCCACCGCCGCCCTCCTTCACCTCAGCCCGCGGCCCTCCCCATTAACGGCCCACACCAGGGTTAAGCTCTCGACCCAGCCACGGCCTCCCGCCCCGAGCCGGCGCCGCGGGCCTGAAACGGCGCCAGCCGCCAGGGGCGTCGCCCGGCGGGAGGGAAGGGGGGTGGGGTGCGGGCCGGGCCGCGCCGCGCTCCCTGAGGTAAAGCCGCGGTGGGCGGTCGGAGCGATCTCATATTTTCCACTCAGCGGCGCCGAGGAGGGAACGGGGGCCGCGGGGCTGAGCTTTCCGCAGCCCCGATGCTGGCCCGGGGTCTGGCGGGTCGGTGTGGGGCGGTGCGGGTACCTCCGTGACGAGCGAGGCGGGCGGGATGGCGGCCGTGTCCTGGCTGAAGTCTGGGCTGACCCTGAACAGCCGCTTGCATCTCATCGCCAAGTGAAGCGATGGAGTGAGGTTATTAAATTGTCTTTGGGCAAGAGCAGGTCTGCCAGCCTCAGGACCCAGCGGGCCAAACACATGGCCTCTAGCTGGCCTTTACTGGGCTTTTCTCACTGGATGTGCCCTCTAAACTCCACGGCTCTTGACCGGTCTTGCTCTCGGCTGCCTTTCCGAAGAGAGGAACGCGCCTGCCGTTTGTAGGCTGTGAGACGAAGCTGGAACCCCGGGCAGGACTGAACCATGAGGCTGGGGCAGCGTGGCACCGAGCCCAACGTAAAGGCATGCTGCCGTCATCACCCTCCTCAAATAAGGGTCAGAAACTGAGGCAAGACTCGGTTGTGCTTGTATTTCAGATGCAAAAGTACACGTTAGATGTTTTCAAGCGTCTCGAGTCCACTCTGTGGTTGTAAAAGTGAAATAAGCATTTGTCTTCCAGTATCTTCGTTTTAATGTTTGTTAAATTAAGATAGTTTTTATGAGCTTTGGGTCTTCAGTGGTGCCTTTATTGGTCTTGTCATTAACTGTTTTATAGCAAAAGCAAAGCAGTATGCTTAGTGTAATTAAATCTGGTGCTAGTAAAAAGTGAACAGAGATCATCTTGTGAGACATAAATTTGAATTAATACTTAAGTCTTTAATGATGCCGCAACATCATTTTAGATTATTCAATATGGAGTATTTAAAGCAATTCAATATGGAGTATTTTAAGTTTTCCTAGAGTTTTGCAGTTAGTATTCTCATAATTGGAATATTAACAAAGTCCTGGTTTGAACTTTTTCCCTTTTTGCAAAACTTCACGTATTTTTAAGAAATTCTAGCTTATGTTAGGTTTTTCCTCGTCGTTCTAAGTAACTATTTTTATGTAGTAGCCTTCACTCCCCCGCACTCCTTGTGACCTACACCTCAGCCTATATAATTAAATCCCGACCACAGCTTGATAAGGTAGTCAGCAATAACATCTCTGTTTTCTAAGTGTGATCAAATGTCTCAGCTAAATCTCAGAGGGAGTCAACTGGAGACAGGATTTAACAGTCCTTTTTTGTTCTTGATTAGTTTTTTTTAAAGAATATTTTTTTTAAGTGGGTTGTGTTGAGCTCTTTAAAGTGTTAAAGTTCAAAGCTGGTACAGAACAGAAAAAGAGATTCTGATAAGTTTCTCCCTTTAGAATGAAACTAGTCAGAATTAATGACTGAAATTTTCTTGATGTTTCAGCTGTTCATCAGTGCTGAGGAAAGGAAGACATCGTTTGTCAAGCTACTGCTGTACCAGAAAATGTTCTTTGGTGAAAATTGCTTCACTTGTTAATTGTCCGCAGTACTGCAGTGAGTGAAGAAGTTTCTATGTTAACATACCACTGTTAGTAAAATTTTTTTGAGATGAAAAAAACTAAATGAATATTAGGTCATTGAATGCTGCAAAAATAAGATCTGCAAAATGAAAGCATGCAGTTTTAAGGAAGGCAGATCTCCAAAGGCAGATGGAGTGCAAGCTGGGTTGGAAGCATCTGGTAAAATGCAAAACTATACAGTGGCATGTATATTAACAAACTATAAACATTTTTAAGAACATTTTGCTGAAAGGGAGACAAAAAGAAATTCAACACAGTTAAGTTGTGCTAGTGGTGTCCAACTTGCCATATTTTTGAGAATATTTATTTGACTTTGTTTTATATATATAAGAATTTACCATTTAATAGTAGCACCAGGGATCTTCTCTGCAATGTAGTGTTCTTGCTACTTTTAAGGATGTAAAAAAAGGCCACCATATACTTTCCAAATGCAGGCTGGCTGTCAGTCTGTTGAGACATCAACATGAAGAAGGTTTCTGTTTCAAGGGAAAAATGTGGTGCAGATGCACAGTTCTGCTCCATACCAGGTACCCTGCTCGGTGCAGGAGCCAGGATGCTACTGCCTCTGCGGTGAAGGCCCTGGGGCCAGCATCCTGGGTGACACAAACAGGGGCATGACCTGGACATCAAGGGGGGACATTAGTCTCTTATGCTCAGCACTTGTTGGATCACATCTAGATGCCATGTCCAGTTTGGGGGTCATAGTCAAATGCCTCAGAAAGGAATTGACAAAAATGGAGCAAGGTCAGGGAGGCCCCCAGCGCAGTTGGGGCTGGAGCACTTGACCTGAGAAGAGAGGCCACAGGAGTGGGGCTTGGTCAGCCTGTGGATGCTGGGGGGCTATCCAACCCCTTCGTATGAGGTTATTGAGAATATGGAGCCAGGGTTTACTCAGTGTTGCAAGGGAACAAGGTAAGAGGTGACAATAAACTGAAACATGAAAGGTTTGGACTGAATGCAGGGAAAACCTATTCCCCGTGAGGACACTCAAGCAGAAACAGTTTGCCCAGAGAGATTGTGCCATGTCCATTCTTGGAGGTTTTCAAGACTCGACTCATTCAAACCCTTAGCAACCTGGTCTGACCCCAGAGCTGACCTGCTTTGAGCAGGAGGTTGAACAGGCACCTCCTGAAGTCACTTCCAGCCCAAGTTATCCCATCGTTCTGTGATTCTGCACTCACAGTGCAGACAAGAAAGCCTGGGATATGGATAATGCTGCATTTCAAACCTTTGCATTTGTGAGCATTTTTGTTCTCTGCAGCAGGTAGAAAAACCATGCAGCATGATAGCTGAAAAAGCTTTCATCAGCTCGTGGTTTCCACTGTTTGTGGTGTAATGGAAACATTTCTTCTGTTCCTTGCAGCAGCAAAATAATAGTAAAGAAAATTACTCCAGTCAACTGAGTCATGCTGTTTCCATGTCCTCCTTCCAGGCAAAATATTTATTACCTGTTAAAAGTGATTGAAGGTCACCCATTCACTGCCTTTTAGAAACGAGTATATAGAGAGAAGAAAAAGGAAAATAAAGTACTCCCATTTTAAAAGTTTAGAGGCAGGGAACTGTAAATGATACACAAAAGGTGGGAGGAAATGTCCATGTTGGTGCATTACTCCGCTGTGGTACATTACAGTAAAGGAAGATGAGTGTATAAATAAATGATAGCAAGGGAAAAATAAATTGGTAAGATAAGGTAAGCTAATTGGTGGTATTCCAGGTAGGCTAAGAGACTTGTCTGCCCTAACATTAGTAAAATACTCAATCCGTTTTCCCATGCTGGCTGCCCTGTCAAATAGAGCAAGAGAGATTTCTGAGGCATTTACCCTTTGTGCAGGTTACAAAGTGTTATACAAAGCAGCCTTCCTTAGGATTAAATCAGGTGCAAGCGAGGCAGGGAGAAAGAGCACTGAGGTTTTTCTTTTGAACCAACGCTGGCTCAGAATTGATGGGTTTTCTACAATTTAAGATTTGAGTCTTTAAAAATAAAGCAGAGGCAAGCAAGCTGTGTGGTCTTTAATGAAAAATGTTCAATATTACAAATGGGAAATTAAACAAGATTGCTCAGCACAGATTGTATTGTGGCAGGTCACATTCTAGAAGTTCAGAATACAAGAAACCCCTCTGTATACTTGCATGTTTACTCCACCTTCAAAACTAAACTAAGATACTTTAACAAGAAACATTTGCCTGACAATGGTATCTTGAAGTCACAGGCACCGTTGGCACAGGTAGATGGACTGATGTGACATTGCTACAGCGTGACTGTAACTGCGATGTACCTCTTCCTCTTGCTAGAGCTGTAACAATCTGGTGAAAATACCCAGTGGCAATCTAGAGGAAAAGCCCTTTCTCTGGTTCATAAGAGAGCTGCAAAAAGGTATTGAGGAACTAAGCCCTTCCATGAAGTGATCGTTCACTTTCCTGAAGGCATTGTGTTTGAATTAGGGTTCTCTGGCTGTAGCTGGGTTTACTAGACCCAAAGTAATCAGTGATGGAAGGTACCTTTCATGCCAAGGCAGAAGTTAGGTCACTTTATGCAACGTTCAAATGGGCATCTTGAAGATAAGAGAAAGGAATTACTTTGGATATACTTGCTAACAGTGTAGTAGGTGATGCTCAGCAGTAATAAACATCTGGAGACACAGGCTTATCATCTGTTTTGGTAGTGAGTCATGCATTCTGGATCCTTGTTTGTGTATGTGGTGAAAATAATTCAATGTGTGTCAGAAACAGTCAGCTCTGCTACAATCTATGTTAATTTCCTGGACTGATAGGTAAGATAATACCCTGGTAATATATTTGCAGAACTTTGAAAAGACTGTGGCTTTATTCTGAGACTCGTAGATAAAAATAAGTGGGAAGGAGAAAGCCATGGCATATTTACTACTCACAGAGGTAATGTGAGTAAATGGGAATTGTAGCAGAATCCATGTTACTCAAGGATCAAAATGCACAAATTAGGGATTCTATCAGCTTTATTCATTTAGAAAAGAAGTTTTGCATGAGACACTACAGGATCTTCAGTATTCAGACCCCACTATTATTAAGTTCTTGTTTTCAAAAAAGTCACTGAAAACCAGTATGTAGCCAGCATTTGGACAATCAATGCTGACCCAAGAGGGAAAGATATTGCTAAAAATAGCAGTTTGTAAGTCCTGAATGAGCTAGGAGTAGCAGAGATGGGAGCAGATAGTAACATAGCGGATCTTGTTTAGGAAAGGTCAAAGACTTGTTTTCCCCTCCAATGTATCCTAAAAATGTTGATGTATCTGACCCTAATATAGCCTTAATAAACTCATGACTGCAATGCGCTTCTTAAGCAGTATGCAGAATGGCAACAGATTTTGAGCAAGCAGGGACATAAAGTCTTTTACCAGCTTTGCTGGAAACAGTATCAGGCCAAGTTCTCTAATGCAGATTGCTTATAAGAAGGCAAAGATGAGAGCAAGTGTAGGAAAAAATAATCTAAACTTTTAACTGGCAATATAGTCTAATAGCTTTGGGAGTTGTATGGGTATGAAGCGTTCCAGTGTAGATACAAGTGAAACAATCATACAACCACAGCTGGTGAAAAACAGTAGTACAGTGGTAGTAATTCAGAAATGGTTAGTATTTTCCAGAGAGTGTTTTCATAACACCATTAAACTGCATGGTTCTGAAAGTCATCATATCAGCAAAGTAAAAACAGAGGTCAAAACTAGCCAAGAGCTTCAGAAATAGCTGCAAGATAATATTATCTACTTCATAAAATGAAGTTTCAGGCAGTGATCAAAGGATTTTGCCAATTTAAAAAATGAAAGGTAGTTCAAAATAGCACACCCCCGAATTACAGAAATGGCCATACAAATGAAAATGTTAGTATATGAAATTCAGATTCTTAAACATTTCAAAAGGGAAAACCCCAAACTCACTTAGTCTGGAAAAAAACATATTTACAAAATCTATAGCCTTAGGGCTTGTTCTCAAAAATACACAATGTTTTCAGAATATTCATACTTTGAGTAGACATTTTATGTCTCCTTAGTTTGTGAAATGTCTTCATGGCACATGAAGACATTTGACTGAAATACCAAAGCTGGATAACTCAAGGTATCATTTGTAAAGGCATGCTTAATTTGGACTTCTGGAGTGGGGTAGCATGCACTTAATGGCTGGTATTAATTCTGAGTTTGATATTTAAGACAGTATATTAACAGATGTAGAAACACAGGGAGACAAAATGTAATTATTTAATCAGGTAATTAGACAGCTTATTAAAAATATTTTCATTTGGTGGGAACTTTATTTTAGGCATTTCCTTTATCCCTTTAATATGGTAAAAGAAGAGAATTAATTCCATTTATCTAAAACATATTGTTTAGCCACAACAAAACCAAAGGTAATTATTGTTTCTTCTTGCATGTGCTGCCAAAGAAAATCATAACTGAATAGATAGAAGCTGTTTATCTGCCCAAAGTAGCAAATTTCTGACAGTGTTTACAGCCATTCAGGTACCCTAACATAGGTGTGACTCTACTGCTGCTAGTTTACATTCTAGTGTAGATTCTTGCAGGTGAAGCCAGCTGTCTGGTCCTACTTTCTTGTCCTCTAAGCTATACTTTCAGAGTACACTGAACTTTTTTGGCTTGAATTTACTAATGATTTAATCTCTGATAACAGAATGTAATTCTTGTCCAGCTCATTTCAAGGGATAAGAGTAACACGTGGTTTCCTTCTACTTGTGGGTTGTTGTGCATTATGACCTGTTCCATGTAGCTAATGGATATTCAACATTCAGGCTACAAGAGATAAACTAATGGATACCCTTCCGTTCCCAGAAATCTGGGGCCTGGAGATAAAGACAAGAGAGTGGTAACTCATAAGCAACTAGGAAAGCAATAAAATCTTGCTCCTCTTTAATGCTAGGTCAAATGAGTCTGCTAATTAAGGGTATGTCTAGAAACGAAAACAGAAAAGGATCTTCATTTTCTGTAGTAACTGCTCTAAGACTTAATACTCCTAGCCTGGGAGTATTCTTCACTTTCCCACTGAGCATTTTTGTTCCCTTTTGAAGGACATTAAGAGTATGTGTGTAACTGGCAAACTGTCACTGACCACCTTCTGTTCCCTCATAGCCATATGCAACAAAGATTCTTAATCCTTTCTTCTCTTCTTGAGGAACGAAGTCCTGCCATCCCATAACACACTTCCCACTAGTGTCACGGCTAGGGGCCAAGGCTAGTTTCATGTGCTATGCAGGGACTTCTGCAATTAAGCAGTTGTTTCAAAATAATTACATAATGATAATATGAATAATTGTCAATATGCTTTAAAGACTTTTAACATTTCTCTGTTAGATTTGCTAAAGGGTGACTTTTTGCAATGCTTTAGTGAAACAGAAGTGATTCCTGTGGTCACCTTTCTCTGCAAAAGGGATGGTAAGTAAGGCAGAATCCAGACAAATAAGGCAGAATCCAGACTAGGTGTAAAGCTGCATCTGTTTTTCCTGTAACTCCTTTTTTACTACTTTATTTACCATTTGCATTATAAGAAGTGGATTGAGGGGAAAGATGATTTTTTAATTTGTTTTTTACCACCTTTTTTCCTCAAAATAGTTGAGGAGATTTTGCACATACTTTCAAAATGGTCTAAGTAGTCTCAGGGCAAAGAAAAATGCAGAATGCTTCAGATCTGGTGCGTAGCAGAGGTAATTTGAACAGAAATAGGGACATGATAACACAATGTTTACAACTTTTTAATTTGTGATTCAGCAAACATTTTTACAATGTCCTATCCTCTGCAGTAAGGAAACAAGCGTGATTAACGCATATTGACTGTGGTTTCCCGTAGGGGAAATTCTGTACACAATGTTTTGAAGTAGGCTTTCTCTTTAAAATAACTCTATATATGCATTGCAAAGACAAGGTCAAAGGCCTCTGAAGCGTGGAAGGTGGTAGCATTTGAAGGAATAGCTCTACAGACTGAGACTAACCCATAATAAAGCTGTCTCTTGCACTGCTTGACTTTTCATTTGTGGTGAAAAAATTGTGCCATGTCCTGGAAAACAAATTTAACAATCGCTGTTCTCATCCTAGAGCTCTAGGCAATATGTTAGGTATGTGCAATATTTTAGGTATGTGACACAAGACATCATGGCAGTAAGATGAGAAGTGGGGCAATGTTTGTAGGTAGAAGAAATACCTGCATACAAGCTGTCCTTGGGATCCGAAACAGAAGTCACAAACTTCAAGCTGAGAGTTTAGATGGGAACACTGAACTTGCCACTGAATGTTTCTATATTGAAGGCCTAACTTGTAGTTGGTTAATACAGCTATTGATCTCAAATGAGGTGCAAGTAACAGTTTTTTATTAATAGCTGCCTGGATGATATTTAAGGTAACTATCTGGTGCCCTCTTGTGGAGTTTTTTTCCTTCAGACTGTAGCAGAATGAAATACCTTACTCTGTCTTCATGGCATCCGCAAAGTTCTCTCTAAAGGAGGGCACAAATAAGTTTAATCACATTTGTAATTGTAGCTATATGAAACAGATGCAATCAGATTTTTTTCCTGCAGTTATTAATTCTGCAAATATAGAGGGATTTTCTGCCAGTGAATGTTCCAACCAAGAGCACTTTTGCTGAAGTTGTTGAAGGTTTATGCTTGCACTGAAGAACATGCCAGAGGTAAATAAGTATGAGGATGTCTTGGGCTGTTGTGTTTATCTCCACAAGGTTATTTAGAAAGTGATAAACAAAAGTATATTTTTAAACAGACAGTCAAAGATAAGGACAGAAGCAGGCAAAGAAGAGGAGAGCGGGAAAAAATGCTGGGAAAAAAGAATTAGCATACAGCTTTAGTCGTCCCTGGCTTAAGCATCAGTTATAGCAAAAGACTGACTACTCCTTCCTTCTTTTTATACCTTATTTTAAAGGATTTCACATAGCACAGGCTTACTTTGCTTTGTAGCTTGTCAAAGTATGTGATCCTCATATGACTGTATCATCAAGTGTGGGCTAATTTCTGTAAGTGGAGAAGCTCAACAGATGATTGTGCCGTACTTTTCAGAGGCTGGTTAAATTTTGCAAGACTATCCCTGAGCTATGTGTTTCAAATATAATTCAAAGAGGTTTTCTTTTAACTCATCTGTTTTTTCCATTATTTGAGCTTAAGCAGTGACCTCAAGAAATAGTGAAAAATAGGTGTATGCCAGCTGTGTTCTTGTTCCCAGTCAGCATGTGACTCACCAAAGCAGTTCTGTCCACTTCTTTGTAACACAGCTCTTTTCTCATAAATGTTAAGAGTTGTTTAACTCAAAGACAGTCCTACTGCTATAGTCTGGACAGCCCTTAAATTTGGGGCACATAGATCTGAGCTCTAAATTATTTGGGGGTGGTAATGCATATTGCACACACTCACATTTCAGTCCATCACATTAAGTAGGATTTTGCAGCCCAATTTCCACTTGTACTACAGACTGCCTATGTGAACCTAAGCAAGTCACTTAAGGTTTGTGAATCAGCTCCCACACCTGAAGACAAAGTGAACAATTGTCAGATAATCTTCTAAACAGGCTTAGGAATTAGGGATCTGTAGTGGACTTTGATAGGTGCTGGAGCCAGGCATTATGTTAGGGTAGAGGTCTAAAGAAGAAATAATTTTCCTTTCTGGGTTCCACCTTCACTCTTCTTTCATTGTTTTCAGGCTAAGGGATGGAAAAGTGAGATCTTGGCATTACTTGTTTTTAAAGTCTGTGGTTCTGCTATTGGGAAAATTTTTGCCTTCCAGATGACCAGCAAGAACACAGTTTAGAGGAAAACAGCCTACACCTATTGTCTACAGCCTCACACATTTGGTTCAAATTTGCTGTAAGAGAAATGAGATGTGTAATACAGGTTTGTGAACACAGCAGATACATATGTCATACATGCACAGACACACACAGGCACACTGGATGCAGAAGACAACCTTTTGGATTCAGTTAAATGAGGCAAAAGCTAGTGAGAAGTACATCGCTATTTGTTATAATGGTTTGCACATCACTTGTAAAGAACCTGCATTTATGAAGTCCACCCTACTTCTCAATATGGTCTGCTAATGAGGAGTGCCCTGTTGCTGAACATCTTCATACAGTAGGACACGAAAGGCAGTTCAGCACTTACTCTTGCCTTGTTCTTTTTTCCTCAGATGAAATCTGTCAGAATATGGATTTAGAAGTTAGCTGCCTGAAAGTGAAATCCCATAGAACTGAGGGTCTATGTTAAAACTTGTCAGAATTTATTACCTTCAGAACAAGCAGTGGAAAGGCTATAACCTATTTAAGGCAAAGAGAGAAAAATGGAACAAACCAATCTTTCCAGACAGAAGATGATGAGTATTAATATACAGTCATTTTAAACTTCTGATAGGACATAATTCCCCACAATATTTGCATTGTATAGTTAAAAATTGGCAGTATTAGTACATGTTTTAAATTATTCTGTTTCTATTACCGTCTTCATGGTTAGTTGATTGGAAAGATTGATAATGAGCCTCAGGTTCCCAGCCATTATGAGTTTATTTTTCTATATTGATTATTGCAACATATGTGAGCAAGTGTGATCAAAACAGATTATTTACATTATACAACAGTGTGGTCTGTTGAGGCAGCACATTTACAAAGCCATCGAAAGTAGTTTCAGAGAGAGCTGACAGATTACTACAATGTTTATAATTGTTACAGTCTCAGCAGGAGTCTGGTTTAATCTAATTAACATAACAGTGGGAACACAATGACAATAAAAATTAGAAGCACTAAAGAACTCTTCTATTATGTAGCCAGTTTGACTGACTGGAAAAGAGAAGCATTGCAGTGAATGCAGAACAGAAGAATGCTCAAGGGTGACTAATAGGCCAAAGAAGCTGGTTTTTCTGTAGTCATAACATTAAGCTGTGATTTTTTTTCCACACAATGTGCTCTAAGCATCTACTTTAGATATTCTGAATTGCCCTCTCTGTGCTTACATGCCTCTGAATTGACTAAGCTAGCAAGATAGCTTTGGTCGTCTGAATCATACCAAAGTTAGATGTGTAAGTGAGCTAAAGCTGAAGTTCTAGCTTTCTGCCCAGGTCCAAACTTGTAAAAGTAAGCTACAATACAATTTGATGTTGAGCTTAGAAAGCTAAGGAAGAGAAATTGTGGAAGGTATGATTTGACAGATTTAATCAGAAAGACAAAAACCTGATTGCAAGTTCTTAAAAACAGATCTTCATTAGTTTGGGGGTTGTAGTTATTTTTTTATTTTTAAACTGTTTCAATTAAAACTTTGGAATAAAAAAATTGAGGGGGAAGGAAGGAAGGAAGAAAATAGAATGTAGTGATTCTCTTAGATGCATAAATCATACCTACTTTCAAAAAGAACATGAGTCGCTTTGAAAACTATATTTTCTTGAAGGTCAAAGCTAAAGATTTTGAAACACCTTGAAGTTAGTGGAAGCAGGTGGGAGAAAGTTGACGTCTTTTTTTTTCCATGAGCCACAAAAATCAGGGGTTTTGGTAATAATTTAGCAACAATAGGGAACACCTCCTTAGGAAAAGTTAAAATAAGCCAACTTCAAACTCTGGAATCAATTTAAAGAATACTGTTTGAAAAGAGTTCTGGGCATCACTAGTAATAAGCTAAGTGGTAGTGGGAGGAAACTGTCAATAGATACCAAAACTTCTACTACCATAAAAGAGTAGGCATTGTTGGAAGCTTTGTTATGTTCTTTTGTATTCTTTACAGAACTGCCTACTGTGTTTCAGGAACAGGTATGCTGAAGTAAATCACACAGGAGGCTGTTTCAGTTCATGAAACTTTGTGGGTTCCTTTTCCCAGTACTTTCAGTGGTTTATTTTGCAGAAGTCTAGTGGGTTGGTGTGCATCAGGAGGTTTTGAGGGGAGAGACGACCTAAATCCACATCACAAGTATAGAAACAGCTTTCACAAAGTTCCAGGCTTAGCACACGTCCTGGTCCTAAACACTTACCTCCAGCAGGAACAATTGGAGCCCCACTATATTATTCACCTAGGAGAAATAACATAATGCGTTGTAGGTTAGTCAGATAAACAAAAATTACTATTGCATTTTTAGGAGGCTTCATCCTGTCACTCAGCACTGGTCCAGGAAGTCTACAGAGAAAAAATCTGTGTCTAAAGAAGTCAATGATTGTCATGGTTTAACCCCAGCCAGCAACTAAGTACCACACAGCTGCTCACTCACTTCCCCCCCACCCAGTGGGATGAGGGAGAGAATTGGAATGAAAAAGGTAAAACTCATGGGTTGAGATAAGAACAATTTAATAGAACAGAAAGGAATAAACTGATAATGATAACAATAACAATAATAAAATGACAATAATAATAAGAGGATTGGAATATACATTCTCATACTGAATCCAAAACATAACAATAAACCAGCTACTAGAAAGAAAATTAACTCTATCACAGCTGAAACCAGGACAGTGATACAGAGTTCATGGACAATGAAACTATACACACCTATTTCCACAAAGCAGCTGAAAGTAAGTTTTTGAATTCTTCCTTGTGAAAGAATTTACAGTAGTATTGTATAGCCATTGATCAGAGAATAATCAAACAGGCCACCCTGCAGAAAGATTTTTTCAAAGACGCCTACAGAAATGACTGGTATCTATGAATTTTTACTGAAAACAGGCATCTACTTCTCATCCCCAGCCTATAGGTAAAAAGCCTTCTAAAATAGCTCAAATACAGCAAACATGGCAGCAGAGCATTAGCCAAAATTCAAAGCATTCTCTGTGTTCTGTAAGACATAATTTCTTTTCTTCTTAGATTCTTGCAGCTTTTTGATGATAAACTAGAAAAATATGATGAAGAGAAGTCTTGGAACACTGACTGGGGATGAGGAAGCAGTGTGAATGACTTGACAGAGTGTAAAAATGACAGTAAGGAGGAAGGAAACAGAAGAGAAAGTGGTTTGGCAATCAGCCCATGAGAGGAGAATGTAGCAATGTGGTGATTAAGTGCTAGCCCCATATTGTTTCCTCTTAGGTGAATTCTGAAACTCCTCAGGGTTTGTGCCCCATTCCTTGCCTTTTGTGGGAGTTGGGACCATTGATTTTCATCTCCAGATAAAGAAGTGGATTCATTCTATCTTACACTGGGGGAAGAGGACCCATACATGGAGCAAATTTTCTGTCTTGGAGCTGATGTTTCAGATTGTTAACATCTCAGATGGATGACCAGAGAACCTGCCATCAGGAGGCAGAGGTCAAGTCTCTGAACTTCCTCTGCTGCAGATACAATGGTCCTTCTGTCCAAAACACTTTGATTTGGAACAGAGACACACATTCTGTCTGCTTTTCTTGCCTCTACTGAGTGCAGGGACAATCACTGCTACATAGCTATTGCTACCTTACTACAGAGATGGACTAGCAAGAAGGCTGAAGGTGGTATGATGGTGGTGAGGATGCAGTGAGTCGGTGGTAGGTTGACCCTGGCTGGACACTAGGTGCCCACCAAAGCCATTCTATCACTCCCCCTCCTCAGCTGGACAGGGGAGAGAAAATACAAAGGGCTCGTGGGTCAAGATGAGGACAGGGAGACATCACTCACCAATTACAGTCATGGGCAAAACAGACTCAGGTTGGGGAAAATTAACTTAAATTTATTGTCGATCAACCAGAGTAGGGTAATGAGAACTAAAACCAAATCTCAAAACACTTTCCTTCCACTCCTCCCTTCTTCCCAGGCCCAGCTTCACTCCCGGATTATCTACCTACCCCCCCCCCCCCCCCCCCCCCCCCCCAGCGGCAAAGGGGGACAGGGAATGGGGTTTACAGTCAGTTCATAACACATTTTCTGCCACTTCATCCTCTTCAGGGGGAGGACTCATCACACTCTTCCCCTGCTCCATTGTGGAGTCCCTCCCACAGGAGACAGTCCTCCACAAACTTCTCCAATGTGGGTCCTTCCCATGGGCTGCAGTTCTTCGTGAACTGCTCCAGCGTGGGTCCCCCATGGGGTCACAAGTCCTGCCAGAAACCCTGCTCCATGGGCTCCTCTCTCCACAGATCTGCAGGTCTTGCCAGGAGCCTGCTCCAGCGCGGGCTTCCCACAGGGTCACAGCCTCCTTCGGGAACCCACCTGCTCTGGTGTGGGGTCCTCATGGGCTGCAGGTAGATATCTGCTCCACCGTGGACCTCCACTCCACCGTGGACCTCCATGGGCTGCAGGAGGACAGCCTGCCTCACCATGGTCTTTACCACAGGCTGCAGGGGAATATCTGCTCCGGCGCCTGGAGCATCTCCTGCCCCTCCTTCTTCACTGACCTTGGTGTCTGCAGGGTTGTTTCTCTTACATGTTCTCACTCCTCTCTCTGGCTGCCGTTTTTCGTCCATCCCAACTTTTTTTCCTTCTTAAAAATGTTATCACAGAGGCATTACTACTATTGCTGGTTGGCTTGGGTTTGGCTGGCAGCGGGTCCATCTTAGAGCCGGCTGGTATTGGCTCTGTTGGACACCGGGGAAGCTTCCAGCAGCTTCTTACAGAATCACCCCTGTAAAACCCCCACCCACCCCCGCTACCAAAACCTTGCCACACAAAGCCAATACAGAGTCTCAGATCAATTTGCTTCAACTTCAGCTGAACTCTATGAAGGGAAAAGTAGAAGAGGTAGAGAGATTACCCTGAGGAGGTAAAGACACTAATACCTGTTCGGTGAATTTTGTGGCAAGGGTAATTGTTGTCAATAAACCAGAGACAACTAGCTGGACCGTGGTAAATTGAGGGTGCTAGAAATAATTTTGTTGGCAACTCTTCATTAACAAAGCTAGAGTTGCCTGGGAGCCTTTTGGAGTGTAATGAGTGGCCACAACCTAGGTATCTGAAAAATAGGGAGGTAAAGTTTGTGGGGTCAGGAGGGACTTTTGTACTGAAAGACCTTACCGGAGGAAGGGGATGATGTAGGAGATTCTCTCTAACCAGAACAGCCTACGCAAGTAAACGTGCGGGAGAGGGCGCCAGATAGCAAGGAGTAACTTTGGGTGTGATAACATCTCAATGGAATAGGAAGAGAACTGCTAATTTGAAGTTTTGGTTGAGATTATATTTTGCATAACCTCAGAGTTAGCGTGGACAACTGGGCATCCACGATTCTGGTAGCCAGTGCATTCAGTATTCATTGCAATAGTCACTATATATGAATATCTACCAAAAATCTGATTCCTGTCATTCATGTCAGCAACTCCAGCCTTTGATGAGTTAGAAGTATAGTCTTTATCACTCCTCTATAATTAGATGTGTGAGAGCAAACTCAGTAGGAACTGCGTAGCTTCCTTTATTTTTGTCGTGTCACGCTAGTACTTCAATTACAGCCATGTGATACCACTCTCTGCAGTGAACCTGTTCCTTGTTAAACTAGAAAATTCACTTAACAAATACTCTACATTGATACAGTTAGAATTGGCTGTCTGTGCTCCCAGAATATTGAATTAGGCAACATGCAACTAGGTTGCAATTTGGTCTCTGTTTTCAGGGCTGTAGCAGTACAAGGTGCCTGCACTTTGCAGACAGCAGAAACATTCAGGAAACAGGACACTGGAGCACTGTCAGACATGGTCTAAGGCAATGGCAAATCCAGCATTTTTTGAACTGCACTAAGTGGCAGCTACTTATACCCGTCCTATCCTCAAATGTAGCGTGCTTCTTAGAAACATCTTCACACTTGGTGGACTTTTGCAGTCGTTCGCCTATTTGTGTAGGTTGCCGCTTGATGCACAACTTTCACTGGGTTATCTTTAAATTCACATATTCAAACTTCTCCCTATTTCACTACTATGACAGACAACATATTGGCAGGAAGACTTTTGTGCCCCACTAGTAAAAATCTTCATAACTCATCTTTGTGTCTTTCCTCCACCACTGCCTCCCAAACAGCTGCAATTACAGTCCTGCCAAGCTAATGCAGCACTTTCCCTCACCATCCCTTGCAGATATATCTAAACACAGCAGACATAGCTGTCATTTGTGCAACTCATTCTAGTGATACCTACCATTGAGGGATGGTGACCAGAGTTAAGGCTGGTACTTCATGTACTTCATGAACTTCAGTTTATTTTTCCTTGTTTTCAGAGGATTTTCATTTTGCACAAGGCAAAACTCTGGAATGACTCAAGATATCACCGGGCACCCACAAAATGTTTTTTTGTCGTTTATTGTTTTTGTCCATGGACTAACAATGCAACCAGTCCCTTCAGCTGAGAGCCAGCAGCCAAGTGGCTAGCAGCGATAAAGAGAAGGAAGGAGGAGCAAGTGAGAGTTTGACCTCACAACCTTTGTTTAGATTGCTGGTTCTTTTTAGTATTTCCTCTTGTTATTCTTTCAAGTATTTGGGGAAAGAGAAAGGAACTGTAGCCAAACCATTATGCATGCTTATTCCATAATCTAAACATTTTTATCGTGTCTTTTTTTTTTTTTTTTGGGGGGGGGGGGGGTAGTTGTTTAAATAGCTATAGAAATGTACCAGAGAAATGGAAACTAGAGTCTAAAATTTTCTAAGATTTTATTCTGGGCAGTGGACCAAGTAACAGGTAATTGTTGGCAGGACTGTAAGGTTAGTTTTGCATACTGCTTTCAGTCTGCAGCGGTGATGTATGTGCACAAAATGAGGGTCGAATACAGGCCTTCAGGCAGTGGCCAGGACATTTACAGCTCAATTATACTATATAGGCAAAGTCCTTGAAAAACTTAATTTTGAAATGGGGTGGGTGGCTGTTGTAGAACATTAATGCCCTTGATTTCAACCTCCTGCCCACTTCTGTGTTCCTTGGTTCTCTGGTACGTGACAGAGTACTTAAAGACCACCCAATTCTGTCCAGTACTTACACAGGCTGTGCAAAGGGGAATGAAAGACTTGGACAAAAGCTAGCCACCAGGTATTTCAATTACTAAATATCCAGCATGACATCAGAAATAAAACAAGGCCACTGCTCTTTCTTCTGTTGGTTATTTGGACAGGCAAGCACTAATTTACGTATCTGAACACATCAAGGGAAAACACATTAAGGCTAATACAAACAAGTTGCTTCAAGGACAAATTCTGTCTGGATGCAAGAAAAAAAATTCACTGTGAGAACAATTAAACATTGGAATATGTTGCCAGGGAAGTGGTAGAATTTCCCTCGCTGGAAGTATTCAAGACTTGGCTTGACAGAGCCCTGGAGAACCTAACTTGATGGCCCTGATTCCAGCAGAAGTTTGGACCAGATGGTCTCCAGAAGTCACTTCCAACCTAGATTTTTCTGTGATCTATGATAATACTTCTAATCATCATGTTTCAAAGTTGGGATAACAGAAGAATGTTGTTATTTTCTCTCATGTCAGGCAAATGAGGATTCCAGTGTCTACGGCAATACTAACTTTATTATGAAATAGAAAAGGAAGGAAAAGCAATAGTTGCATTTCATTTACAAACATTATTGTAACCAACTGCGGTCAAAACCAATCTGGTAAAGTTAAACTGCATAGATAACCAAGAGAATATAGGTTTCTGCTAAAAATTGTCAAAAAAAGTAATATTTTTTTTTTCTACAGAGCACTGCTTTAATGCAGTAAATATGCTAGTATGTTCAATACAGTACAGCAAAACAGCTGGACTTGCAATGATGGATGTATATATGAAAGCAAGCAATTTTTTTTAATGAGTATTATGCTTTCCTATAAAAGCCAAATAAACACTGACATTTAAATTGCTTTGAAACAAAACCAGACTTACTAGTGATTTGATAGTTTATCAATTCTAAGTGGACAGCCATTATACAAAAATGCTCAATTTAGAGCAAAAGGAGATATTGGATACTTTCTAATTTCTACAGATTGAGACTGTATTTTGCACTGCTTCTACAGCAAACCAGCGTGTTTGCTGTTACACAAATCAGTGTTAACCATTTTAAGAGATGTAACAGACACTGCTAGCTTGGCCAGGCACTTGACGTGTATATGAGTTGCATGACAATAATTCACGGGTTTACTTTTCTCTTTTTTAAAATTATTTTCTTACAAGAATTATACATACAAGAATGTATAATAAAGCAAAGCTAATGCAAGCCAGATGGACATATGTAAGTTTCACAACATACAGCAACTGCTGTAAAGATGCTAGCTAGAGAGAACCCAAGCCAGGTAACAAGCTAAAAAAAGCAGATTACTTGTTACCCACATTACCAACTACAAGAGCAACACAGTAAGCATAAGAAAATCACTGCAGAGGTTAAGTAATATACCAGTTAATTACATCTGCTCTCCTAAAGGATAATGAAAAACTCTGTGTCCAGATATTACTCTCAAGTAAGTCTTGGTAATAATTAATTGCTAAGATTCTTGCTTCCTGCTTCACTGTAAGATGCTTGTTGCAATTTATATACCAATGAGCGTTACTGTGGCAGATCCTGTGCCATTAGCAAACATATCATGACACAGCATGTACTGGAATGGGGGAACTGCCCCCTGGATGTGCTAGTGCCATCAAGTAGGTGATGTCTTTCTCTTGTCTGAGCAAACTCTTGTGTGACTGCAGATGAGCTGGAGAGGAGCATGAGGCTAACAGGATTACAAGGATCAGCGGGTACCTCACTCACCGACACGATTAGTACATTGTGTTCTTTGTTGTGAAGGTTTATCACCGTGTGGCTTTCCCATGTCAGAAGCTAGGCTTGGATGGATGGACTTATGCTCTGAGCATCTAAACTTAATGAGCAGAAAAACTTGTGAACACTTGGGGATCCATTTACTGTAAGTTAAAAACCTAGGAGTGCTAAGGTTTTTGTAAAATTATCTAGAAAGAAATGAAGCAGACAAGACAATCACTTCTGAGAGAGGGGAGGGAAAATATAAAAAATCCAAACTATTCAGCTTCCCTTTGTTTATCTCCCTTTGAACTCTTGCAGCCCATTCAGTGTGCAAGATGGTTTAGCAAATCCCATTTCAATCACTACGTATGCCTTCTTGGATAGGCTCCCAATGAGAAGCTTCTCCATGGAAAATGGAGACTTGGAACAGGAAGGCTGTGTTTAAACCCCATGCTTAGTCTTAATGAATATACTCAGAATAAAAAGCAACCAAAACCATCTGTGCCCAGAAGAAGCAAATCCAGATGTCATGAGGATTTAGTCCTCTCCTTCATTAATCATGTCTGCAGGATCATTCAGCTTCTGCAGCATATGCCTGCTGTACTTTTGAAGGGTAGTTAATAATACATGAACATCAGCTCACTTGGGAAGAAAGTTTTGATCAGATCTTTGTTAATCAAACGGAAACAGAATTTCTTACTCATCTAGGTAGAGTCACACTACAATGTACTTAATTAAGAAGAAAAAAATGACAGGTCTAATTTCTAGGTTTTGATGTTTTGCCTCACTAAAGTCTGTTCAAAGACAGTGGGATACCTTGAGCCTTCCTGTTACCTGAGCTGAAAGCCTTTAACACTGCCTCCTGCAGATTGCACCCTATAAACTCATTTCCACCACTTATGAAGGTTTTTATTTTTTTTTTGTCTTCCCAAGCAGGTGTGGCTGCCTATTTGAGGCAGTGAAGAATCCATTGGATCTCTGACAGATGGATTCTTATCCTGGATTTTCTGCTGAGATCAACAGATTGAGCTGTGTCTTTTTGTTTGCTCTTCTGTAACTGTGTGAGCACTATGGAGTGGAAAGTGCAGTCAGCTGTGGTTTTATTTACTGATTTCTCTACACCACCTCTATTTCAAGGTGAGGGAACAAATCAATGTGTCTTGTTTGACAATGAGGAAGCTGGCTTCAACAATTAATTTGCAAAGGCCTGTATGTTAGCTGCTTTGACATGAATGTCCTAGCTAATTAAAATACAGCCTCTAATGGCAGCTGAGCAGGGATGGTCACCTCCAGCTGTGTCGTTTAACAGATTTCATAACCCAGTGACTAAGCAGAGAAGGAAATGGTGTTTGAATTTACCCAATATGATTTGATTTGTGTATTTAGTAAACAAGAAAAGTCCAACACATATAATTTATTTTAATTTACATATATACAAACCCCTGTAATTACTTGGCCACTGGGACAGGTAAATGGAGTATGCAACAGCTGGAGGTGATTCTCAGCTCTAGGATGCCTTAATTTATAGGAAATAAAATCAAGAATCACATCTTAAAGATTCTGAATTTCACATCCCTGTTGAGAGTCTTCATTCCTTTCCCAAATGCCTTTAGTCCTGTGTCATATCCTAACAACAGAGTTTCCTCCTTACTGATTCCCATTTGCTGCATCTCTCTATTTTCTTGTTCCTCTAGACCCAGCATTGCCCCTCCAGCCTTCCAAAAGCAGAATCCAGCTTCAAAGAGTCACAAGGCTGACATCAAAAGAACAAGCTTAAAACAGTATTCTTATTAAGTTCCTGACATGCCAGGTGACAGGGCCAACAGCACTGCTGCAGTAAAACCAGAGAGGGAAGGAGAGAAGGCCAGGGGAACTTTTCACCACAGGGCTTGAAGATAAGTTATTTCAAAGTTAAGGTAAGGTGAAGTCTGTTGTTCTTGTGAGGTTACTGATTTCAGAGGCTTTTTCTACTGAAGTACTCATGGTGTGTAGAGTGCTTTTCCTTCTCCCCAGCCACTGTCTAGAGCTGTACTTGACAGAATCTGTTTATTTGTAATAAATCAATTTTAGAATCTGTTTTTAACAAGCAGCCTTGACATGCAAGTTGGTAATATGACCTAACTACTAAGAGCTTGTGTATTTTGTTATAAAGAGTATAACTTGCTCAGAATATATTTAGAAGCTTCTACTTGTACTCCATGTGAAATGGGAACATAAGACACACTGAAGGGCCCTTATGGATAGGAAAGAAAAGAACATAATTTCTCTTGAGTGTATACCATTAGCAGTGTGCTATTCTCCTAATTTTAGAGAAGCAATTCTATGTAAGCAGCATTCTTATGATTTGCTTACCTAGTGTCTTTAAAGCCCAGCTGCTTAAATCCTCCCACTCAAGAATCTGAGGTGTCAAAAGAATGATTAGCTTCTAGCCCTCTTTTACAGTGTATTTTTCATTACCCCACCTCACTCTTTGACAACTAAGAAAAAAGAGGTTTTACCCCAAGTTTTCTACCTTTCCACTATAAAGTATTTATTTTTGAGGAACAAGATGTGTGCTGTTTGGATACTGAGGATGGAAATTCTAGATTTGTAGCAATGCTAACCTCTACCTAAGCCTTGCCATGGGCTAGATGTGTGTGTGTATATATATATATATATATATATATACACACTAAATGCGAGTGGAGAACTACTGAGCTCTGATATGTCACAATTAATGCATTATGAGAACATTTCATTGCTGAAAAGTTTCAAAAATCTCTAAGGTTATGAATCAGATTAAATTCTGTGGACGAAATTGACATTTATGAATGACTGGCAACCAAGCAGGGTAAAAAGATGAATGTTATTTATAATTTGGTATTTTATGAGCACTGGTATTCCATGAGTGTTCAAAGGAATGTTGTTTACATGTTGAATGGCAAGAAAACATAATTGGGAAGAAAATAAGGAGTGAGGAAGGCAGCCAGTAAAGCCGCCTCCTGCATTGGGCTGTGCACTCAGTGGTCCGACTACATTCTGACCTGCACCACCTTTTAAACCCTGTTCTTTCACAGAACTAGTGAAAGATAGATACAAAGTATCTAATTTTACCACCAAGATACTGTCTGCTATTGAAACATACCTTTGCCTTGCTTTTCCTCCTTTATGAGTAGCTCAAACTGTCATCCATACTTTCTGAAGTTACAAAAATAAGGGGTTTTATCTGATTTCTTTCTTTGAAAAATGACCATAAACACCATTTTTATCTCTTCCATAGGACACAGCAGCACTTCATACACTGCCTCCACATCACACTTTTTCATTTCATCTTGATATAAGAAAGAAATTTTTATAGTAAGAACAGTCATGCACTGGAACAACCTCCCCAGGGATGTGGTAGAGTCTCCATTGCTGGAGGTTCTCAAGATGCAATTGCACAGGGTGCTAGATGATTTCATCAAGGCTCCCTTACCCGTGAAAGGATGGACTAGATGATATTTTGAGGTCCCTTCCAACCTGGGCTGTTCCATGATTCTGTGGTTAAGAATCTATTGAAATCCACTCTTCTGTTTGTGGGTTTTCAGTGCTTCTTGCCAGTCTCTCAGAATTAGGGTAGTAGCTAAACCACAACCAACTCTAACTTTTTTTTTAAGGCTACTTTATCAAAATATTATTTTTGGCTCTCCAGCAAGAACAGTTGTGATTCTCTTAGAGTATATTCCACAGCTAGATTTTAAGACCTCCTTCTAACCTTTTGAAAATAACTCATAAGAATAACATTCTTCTGTGTTACTAAGATGGAAGGGATTTGGAATGTATTTCAACCAGCAGCCTGTCCTGAGAAAAGAGCTGCTTTTATCTTCTGACTCATCTTCTCTGTACTACTTTTCTGCAACCTGGTTTTCACTTGCAGACAATAATGATTAACAGTTTCCTCTAGCAATAGATAATTATTTATCTGCGATGGTTTTATTATATTTGCAGCTGTCTTTGTCAACAGCACCTTGTTATCCTGCTTAGAGAAGTCAGTGATCTTAAAATGGCTACTTTCCCTTGGAGAAATCTTATAAGGTAGTTTTGGATTATCACTTTTCTCTTCCAATGGATTGCATACACATTTAACTTAAATGCTTCTGGTTGATAACAAACTGTATTTCTGAGGCAATCAAGAAGGTTGTGGGAGTGTACACGCAGGATGAACCCTGCAGTTCCCTCTAAAGCAAAGGGTGCAGTCAAGTGCTATTATGCAGCATGTCAAATCAACTGGTTCCTTGGCATGTCCTATTTACAATTAGACAAGTGTTGGTACATGGGAGAGGTAGCCAACAACATGGCAAAGATTTTATCAGTCCCTCTGATGATACATCTGCAGCTTGTCAGCCCTGTGGTTGCGTTAAGGACAGTGTGTTTGACTAACAACAGCTGGAAGTTTATTATGATGGTATGCCCATTTGCATTGAGAATGGATCTTGTTGTCATGTCTATGTCAGTGGCGCATCAGGGTTACATTATAGTTCCCTCCGCAAGGAGATAATAAAGAAGTGATTGTGGAGAAAACCTCCTTCTCTCTCCCTCCCAAAATGGAGTTGGAGGCTGATACAAAATAAGGCAGTGTAGTGACTGTGCACTGCACTTTTTGGGTACGAGAGCTTTCAGTACTTTCACTGGCTGCCTTATGGGTACGGACCATGAAGTGAAGCTTGGACTCTGGTGATGTAAGGAACCACCTTTCTCCTGATGTCAAGCCTCCACAAGTGAAGTCACAGAGGCAGTGGAGACAGATCTTCATTCCCGTGTTGGGGAGGAGGTGCTTCTCCTGGTCCTGTTCACTCATGAGTCCCCTTTCTCTATCAGATAGAAGAGCTCCATCATGTTGCCCTGTAGGACATAATGCAAATCAGGTGTTTAGAGAAGGAACTCTTTGGGAGAGTAAAGGAAAAAAAAATCTCAAAGATTAGGATTTCATAAGCGAAAAAGTGGGGAAATATTTATTTTGCCTCCGGTGGTATTTTTGTTTTGATAATATTACTTTATCATTGATAGCTGCAGTGCAGATATGTCAGACTAAAATCTAACATGCCCAATTTCTTATCTTGGAGAAGAATAGTTTTGTTATTAAGCAGTATAGAAATAGAATCATTTATATCTGTTCCTGACTTTGCTCACATTTCTCATGGTATCTTTTTAAGATGCTTAAGATACAAACTTTGCCATTAAAACACAGCATTTCCCTATCTTAAAAGGAAGATTGTGGTCTTTAATTAGCTAGCGTTTGTAAAATGCGTGGGGATCTTGGGGATCAGGTATTACCAAAGCATAAAATGTTATAATTAAAAAAACTGTTCAGATCTCATTTTGGTTTTACCCTAGCTGTAATTAGACGGGGAGGTTTCCCATTCAGTATGCAGACTGACATCTGTTCTTGGGTATAAAGCTTCTGGGATTTGACATATTTTCATCTGCTAAATGATGAGACAGAATAGCAATTCAGTTTACGGCTCATGAATTTTCCATAGTTTATCTCTCCAGACTCCTGGAGCTGACTTGCATATTACATGTGAGTGTACATTATGAAAGCCTTCCCAAATACATTTGACAAAAGGTATGCTACACTCAGTGGAGGCCAAATTCTTCTCTGAATTAAAATGCATGACAGTAAACAGTATTTCCTCATCATTGTCTGCTCACACAGCTCAAAGATGTGCAGCGAGCAAACCACAGCATCCACCTTTCTGTGAGCAAGTGCAAAGCTCTCGGGCAGAGCTTAACAACCAAATATATTGGTAATAGAGTCCGAGTCGTATTTGACCTCTAGAAGTGCTGTTGATTTAGTACTATATTCTCAGCTGAGATATCTGTAGACTTGTGAAACTCTGTGTTAGTGATGGTCTGGATGAACCTGGTCTCCTCAGGGTAGTTAAACAATTGCTCCATTATACTTTGGTACAACTAGCATCTGCCCAGGGAACGTGAATTGATACTGAAGTTGGCTTCAGTCAGCTTTCTTGAAGGAAGAGGCTGTTTAGCAGAATACTGAACTGGATGTTACATATCATCTTCAGTATTTCAAATCTGATCGAGTTTAGTGTTGGTTTTAAAACTTTTAAGATTCAACCCCAGAATTTTTAACCAACCTGTGATCAACTGAGTGGCAAAGTATTAAACGCACCTACTGCGCAATCCACTTAACTATGTTAAAGCAATTTCACAGCAAGTGACAGGTGTACAAGCTCAATGAAAAGTATTTAAGTCTAAAATACATAACTTCCAGTCACTATGAATCTCCAGCGTGTCAGCACAATCCATGTTCATTGCAACTCATTGACTCCATCCTAAACACAGGAGGCACAATAATGTATGGCAAGCTGCCCGTTCCCGGTCAGCTGAATTAGCATTATAAAAACAGCGAAACAGAAGAAACTACCTTAGAAAGTCACATGTGGTATAAAGCCTCACTGAAATTATTGTTCAGAGGCAAGGAAATTCGGATAGCTGTTCCATACTATCTTACACTGCTGTGCCGAGGATCTGCAAAGTGGTGCTCTTACACGTTTTAGGAAGTTGGTTTGATCACTGGACTATTTTTACTGAAGTGACATACAAGCGGGCACTAAAATGCATAGGCCTATCATTCATCCTGGAATCATATAGTCAACAATATCCTATATAGGCCACCAGTATTCCCAGTCAGAGGCTGACTGGAGTGGGAAGGTATGGCCCTGAAGACTGAACCACACGAATCCCATGGTGTCTCAACGTGCCTCGCAGAAGAAGGTGTCCTGTTTGAAGGACGTTTCCGGTGGTTCTTGCTTCTTCTTGAAAAGTGTTGGAGAACGTTTCTAACGGACTTCCATCCCTTATGGGATATCCCACATGGTCTTTAAAGTAGCCTCCATGGAAACTTCAAAGGGTCTCCAAGGGGATGCGGATTTTGAGATGAGGGTAGCAAGTGACAGGAGGGCAAGAGCAGACGGCAGCGCCGCGCATTTTGATGGGCCAAAGGAAACAGATGGGGGCATGCGCGCGTAGAGGCACACCCGCTCACCTGGCAGACGGACGCCTTCCCCATTGCCTCTCTGTCTTCTGCTCCCACGTTTCTGGGAGCGGCGAGGGGCGACCCAGGGGCGGGGCGGGGCAGGGCAGGGCAGGGCAGGAGGTCGGCTGGCGGGGTGTGTGGGGGTGGGGGTGTGTGTGTGGAAGGCGGGGAGCAGGGCCGGAGCAGGGCCCGACCTCCTTTTGGCGGCGGCGGCGGCGGGCGAGAGGCGGCGCCAGCGGGAGGAAGCGGCCGCGGGGCGCGGGGCCGGGCGGGGCCGGGCGGCAGCGGCAGCGGTCGCCGGCAGCGGTCGCCGGCAGCGGTCCCCGGCAGCATGGGCGGCTCTGCCTCCAGCCTGCTGGACGAGAGCAAGTGCACCTACATCCGAGGTAGGGCTCTGCGAGGGGGCGGCGGAGCGGCCGGCTGCTTCCCGGGGCTCTTCTTCTGAGAGCACTGTATCTCGCAGTCGTGCTTTCTGGTGGGGAAAGCTCGGAAAAAAAAAAAGTCCGTCCGTCCCCCTCCTCCTTCCCCCCCCCTCCCCCCCCCCCCCCGGGGAGGGCGAGGAGAGGAAATCCCGAGCCCCCGCGGCGCGGCGGGGTGCCGAGCGGAGCCGGAGCCGGAGCCGGGCGCGGTGCAGCGGGCGGCCGGGAACCCCGGGCAGCGGGCGGGACTCGGCAGCCGGTGGGGTCAGCGGGGTTGGGGGACAGAGTGCGACGGGGTTTCTGAAAGGGCAGTGCTTTAAAAAGTACCGGCGAGTGAGTTAGGACATGCAGAAGAGCAGACAGTAGAAACTTTCAAGAGTGTGGAGAGATGCAGCCTGAAACTGCCCGTGGGGACAGTAAGGTCCCGATTCCCCAGCGCCGGCAGCTGAAACTTTTCAGGCACCGGGTTTTGCCAAGGTAGATTGGATCAAGACCATGTGGCCTGATGTTTTGCAAAGCCCGTTGAAGGCAGTGGGAAAACTGCTAGGTGGGTATTTAGGTAAACTATTCAGACCTGTGCAAGAACAATTTTTTAACCCACTAAAATGTTGAGAGAGAAAACGAAAAAAAAATTGCTTTAAATTTATGCATATCACTATTAAACTACAAAGGAAAAGAGCATAATTCTGTATTTTGGTGGGTATTTTTGTTATTCGAGTAGTTAAAAGATGAAATATGTCTCGCTCTTGCCTGTCACCTGCTCTCCTTGTTGGTAGGGTAGCAGGTAAAGTATTTACAAAGCAAATTTTAAGGCTGGAGATTTACAAGCGAAATAAAAGTTTGCATGTGAAAAGGAAGCCCTATTCCAGTATATTACGTATTATGCATCTGAAGCCTGCGAGAGTCCTCACTGCTGTGGACTGGGAGATCAAACTTGGCGCTGATGATTCAGACCACAGGATGACTCCTGGGTGGTGCCCACAGCTGAGCTTCTCCTTTTATTCTGTTGCTTTGGGATTTTTTTGTGGTGTAGGGGGAGTGCAAATGTTGAACTGCTCCTCTGTTAGGACTCCTTTGAAATCACAGTGGATCTTTCAAGAGATTCCCATAGTGGGAAGGACGTCCAAATATTAAATGGCCTTCACCCAAAAAGCAATCGGCAAAGCTGCCAGTCTCACATGCGGAGATTTTTCTACAGTGTTGCCTCAGTATTGTCATCTTCTCCTGCGCCATTGAGGGTGGTTTCAAGTCCCATCAGAGCCACAAGGGTGCGATGCCCATGGACTTCTTTTTTTCTTTACACTCATCCCCATGCTGCAGCCACAATTGCATTTCCACAGTTCAGCATTTCAAGTTTTCTGTCCCTGACTGAGGGCAGTGGTGAGCGCCTGAAAAGGCTGATGTCTAATTACTGCAAAGAAAAAAAAAGTAAAAAAAACCACCTAGGAGATTCAGGGAGCTTATTAGCTTCTTCACAGCTGTGCGAGAGGAAATAGTACAGGTCTTTGCCCTGGACACCATCTAGAATTAGAACAGGGAGCTCATGCCAGAGGGTTGGGAAATCCATGTCTGTTCGGACACGTGTGAATCTGGACTGGATGTATGTATCTGAGACTTCCCTGTAGCTCAAAGGAAGCATGCCTTTGCCTTGCTGAGAGCTGTGTGCTCTTTAGACACATCCCTAGTTTGCCTATCACATCTTTGCAGAGGCAAGTGATAGAGCGAAACCATTGTGAAAAAAGGAAGCATTGTGCTTATCCCCTGGCTCAAGCCTGCCGTTCTTGCTGTGAGGATCCCCTACTCTAAATTCTTGCTTTGAAAAATAATTAACAAGGCACTTTGTATAGAGGCTGCCTGTAAATTAGTATTTCCAAGAAGCAAAAGGAATCAGGAAGAGCATCTTAAATCAAAACAGAGTGAAGTCAAACCAACTCACCAAACCTACCACTCATCTTGAGGCTGGAGTCTGCAAGATTCGGGCCTTGCTTATCTGTCTTACAGCAAGTGCCGTGGTGAGCTCTCCTCGTTTCAAGAGGAAGCGGGCTGAATCGCTGATTCTGTAGATTAAATGAGCAGTGCCTATTTTAGCCAGCTTTGTAAAGGTTTGGTGAGTTTTACTAGCAGCCTGGGTGCTTTGGGTTTTTTTCCTCCCAAGATGATGCAGGGGGGTCCTCAGTAAAAAGGAAAAGGAAATACCCACTTTTTGTCAGTAGAACTGTCAATCCATAGTGCTTGAATGGGGCAGCACTGGTGAGGGAGGTCATGAGATAACAAGCTCGAAGATGCTTCCTCGCACCTCTTATTCAGCGACTGCAGCCAGTGACGTTCTCCAAACTTTGTACGTTTTGGGGTGCTCACTCATATTGGCCCAAATATCAGTAGACTCAAGACAGGAAATCCTGAGTATTACTTCAAGTGAAAGTTTGGTCTAGATCATCTCTAGTGCTCCCTCCCAACCAGTGTTCCTGTAAATAAATTTATATTTGCAATCTATATGTCCTGGTTTCAGCACTAGATTTTTGCATTTCCCTTCACGCAGCTTGGTGGAGGGCTCGTGCCCCCATCTCCTTGCCTTCGCAGCAGAAGCTTGCTGTGGTTGAACACTGGCATCCTTCAAGTTAGTTCCTGCCGCGCTAATGTCAGCCTGCAGCAGAGAAAATTATTTGGGTGGCGTGTCAGCTCTGCAGCATGCTGGGCTGCTACCTGCAAGTTGGGGGAGTTAGCCAAAATTGTGTGGGGCAGAGTTAAACATGACTGCTTGAATGTGCAGAAGGATTGCTGCATGGTTGTTGTCATGATGGTGTAATTTAATTTCTTGTTGCCGTAATGATAATTTAATTTGTCTGAAGCCATGTCCCTGTAATGTAAAGCCTTGTGGTTTATTTAGACAACATTCAAGCTAAAACACAATGTAATGAATGGAAATGAGGGACTGAGGGCTAAAGGAGTAGATGGAGTTTTCAGCAATAAGCTGATAGGGTTCCTTCATCCACGTGTGTACAAATCTACAGGTTTTCTAATTTCCGAAAGTCTGTTTGCTCACATTGTTTGAGGGATGAGAGGAGAACAAAACAAGGACAAAAATTATGTGCTATGTAAAATTATGTAAAAAAATATGTACAAACATACTTGTAGGTGTCTATATAAACCAGTGAGAACATGGCTCTCAGCATGAGCACCCCCAGGTAGAGCCTGAGAGACGCTTTGCTCGGTGCGGTTCCCTGCAGGTGAATAGGCGCCAGCCTTGTCAGACCAGTAGAAGAAAGGAATCCTGGAGAAAATCATGAAGGCATCCTACGTGGAGTCTTGGTTACTGAATGCAGAGACTGTGATTTCTGCCTAAACCTACTTCAACGTCTGTGCTCTTAAGGAAGAAGTGATAGTATTGAACCAGCCAAATTGCACATCCTCGAGATCTGTGTATACTTGTACATGGGGCAATATCTTGAGATAAGACATACCTGAAAGTCAGCTAATATAATTATTGACCTGGTAGCGTGCATTTCCTGCAGCAAATAATGCCTAAGAAGAGAATATACGATGCCAATGTGTAATTTTTCAAGTGGTCTTCACAGCATGGTACATGTGAGGCTGTGTTTGAAATTGCAAGGGCAGGGCTCATCCTTGCCAATTTTGAATTGGGGACAGGTACTTTACAAGCTGCCTAAAGACTTATTTGAGGATGGCAGTGTTTTGAAAACAATTTTTATACTCAGAAAATCTCTGCATTAAGAAACTATATATATATAGGTGAAGTTACATTTTTCAAGCCGTCACAAAGTCTTTTGTCTTTTTCAAGCAGAAATGATTGAAAATTGGTCACTATTGTGGAATGAAATTGTGACTAAAACATCAAGATGTGATATTCCTTAATCCTACCTGAAGGAAATTAATGTCATAGTAAAATAATGGGAAAATGAGTCAGCGGAGACTCCTGTGAGGGCTGGGGACAGCTTGTGTCCACTGGGAGAGGGTGGGTGGAGGCTATTTAGGGGAGAGTAGGAGGCCATGTAGTGCCAGCAAGGAGGTGTGGGGCAGAAAGCCAGACCACATGCACTGCAGCATTACTAGTATTGAAACCACAGCAGTTTCAAAGGTGTCTTCTGTTCTGTGTAGCACAACCCTGTTTTTATAACCATACCTATGGAAAAATATTTTTTTTCCATTTATTTAAGATCCTTAAGATATTTTAAATACACACATATTATAAGTGGTAAAATGATTTAAACCCCCCTGAAATTAAAAGAAATTTTAATAATAATTCCTCTAGGTTTTGGACTGAGCCCTTAAAAAAAAGGAGAGACTTGTGGCAGAGATAATCCTTCTTTGTAGGGTTTTGGTGGGGCTACATGTGAATTATTCAGGATGTGAGTGAAATAGATGGAGTTTAAAAAATGGCAGTAATAATTAGGAGACTGGGAATTGGTCATGTGAAAAGAGTTATTAAAAAAATTCATGCTTTCAGTTTGATGAGGCATGGGCTAAACTTGTGATGGGAGGTGCTCATTGCATGATTTGTCTAATGATATTTAATGAGTGTTACACCCAACAGGGAGTGGTATAGGGTGGTAGTGGAGAGTTACGGACTCAGGGTGCAATCATGAAATTGGGGAAAAAGATTAAAGTGGCTGCTAAAACAACTTAATGGTATGCCCTGAGAGATTGTGCCAGAGGTTTCAAGGTTGCTGATAGAAAATTTTTGCTTTGGGTATCTAATACTAGACAAGAAACAATCAAGGAAGCAGATCTCACAGCAGGGAGAAGGTGGAAATGGCCCCTAGAGTCTTAACGATTTTCCATTTCTGCAATCTCAGCAGCAACAGTAGTAGAGGACCAAGCTCTGCTCTGTCACACGTGGTCTGTTAGGACCAAATTTTTCTAAATTCGGAGAGGTGGAGAGATTTAAAGCACCCAATGCCAGTAATTTCAACAGGTGCATCTTCAAAAGAGTTTAGCGTACAAAAAAATGAACTTCTCTGAAGGTTGTTTTTTTATTAAAGGTGTTCAGTGTGCTTGACCATATCCAATCTACCCATTTCTATCAACGTAAAGCTGTCCACAGGATAAGGCTTTGCTTTTTATTTGTTTGTTTAAAAGCAGTTTTTCTTTCTTCCTTCCTTCCCTTCTTTTGCATCTCTTTCCTCACCCAGGCAGACAGGACAGCCCGACTGAGGTATGCAGCGATGGTGCTGTGACCCTGTGGTGCCCAGGGATGCACCCTGTGGGTTTCCTCATTGTTCAGGACTTTTTTCTGAGCAGACCTTCCAGCTGTTCTTCTTTTCAGTTGACAGTGAAAGCTGTTACTTAATGTCTGTAAGAAATTTCTTTCTAGTCATTTGCTTTGCCTATGAATTTCAGTATGGTACTAATTAAGACGGGGGGGGTTGCACAAGGATAAAACACTTCAGATGTGTTCCTGCAAGATGCAGCATACTTAGAAAAAGTAGATAGACTCCTCCTATTCTGTCAAGTTTTAGAGACTGAAGAGGAGCCTGGTCTAGCCTTTACTTAAAAGACAAGATAAGGAAATCTGTCACTGGCTTTACAGGAAACTGTCTGAACAAATACCATCGGTTGTACGGAGATAAATCCCACTGACTCGGAGGGAGATAACCCAAGTACCTGATACAGCTCTGGAGTGAAATTCTCACCAGCAGCCAGCTGACGTGCACGTAGCTATGAGCAAGGATGCTGGAGGATGGAAGAATAACTTGGAATTAATTGTGGAAAAGTTGGCCTTTTTTGGACAGGCACTCAGACTGGATGTTGGATTTTCTGCTTTAAACTGTCGTGTAGTCCTTCTGGTTTTAATTTGGTGTACGACTGCAAGTATAACAAAGTTTTGTAAAAAATCTGGCTGCACTTACTGCCTTTTCTCTCAGCCTGTTACAAGCTATGTCTTGCTGTGTTTTGGAAATCCTCTCTTTCGTTTTCCACAGGTGAGCATGGCTGTAGCATCATATAGAGCAGGAGTGTGGTATCTCTCTGGACTTACCAACATCTACTTTGTAGCTCTTAGAGGGTGCTTTTCATTTTCATTTTCATCTTCTGAGGTTTATGGTAAAAGCTGATACAAGTTTTCTGTGATTCCCAAAATCTAAGGAAGAGGCAGAGTAATATTCTCTTTTACAAACATGTATTGAATGCAGAATTCATGATTGCGGGTTAGCACTTAGCAAGTACTATCTAGTCCAATCCTAATAGGCATAAATACCCACGGAATGAGAGAGTGAAGTAAAATGCATAGGAAATTCAAATTTTGATATGGATATGAGATTCTGTTCTTCATTATATGCACCTTGCTAAGTTTCCAAGTTCTTGAAGACCTTAAGAAATGTGATTTTGAAGAAAAATCCTTTTGGCTTTACTTGCTTTCTCGGAAGTTTTAGTCCTCAGAGAGGTTGTTGCTGTTGGAGCCAGTGGCAGATTTTCATCCCATAGTTTTAATAAATGGTGCCTGTCTGTGTTGGAAAGGAAAGGCAGACTGCCTTTGGTTCTTATATTCTTTAATTCGGGGGGGCAGGCACTTTATCTTAGACTAAATGGAAGCAAGAGGCATCCAGGAACGTGATTAATGGGAAAGGTATTTGCCACCCAACTTGAACAGAATTTACTGTACTTGGTAACTTCCAGATTTCAGCTTTGGGAGATTAAGGCAGGCGATACTTTACTCAGTTTCCATTGCTCGTATATTCCCATTTTCTAACTTCTTTCAAAAGTACAGTGAGCAATTTTGGAAGTTTACAGTCAGGTTGTTTTGCAACAGGCAAGGGCAAGAATTTCCCTAATCAAAGCAGGAGGTAAGATTTTGTTCTTCAGTTTGTCAATAAAAGGATTGTCCATAATCAGATCCCATTTACCTTCTGTAAATGACTTGAGGTTTTCATAAACACAGAAATCTCAGTTATCCATTTTGTGGCACGGCTCCTCCTTCTGCCAAAGCATCTGAGAAGCTGGGTTAGGCTCCTTGCCAGTTCAGCAGGATCATCTCAAGCTCCCTTACACCAAAGGAAACCCTGTCGCTTGCACAGGAACTAACCTTAAAGATGATGTACTATGTAACACTTGCTACAGACCCTGCACTTGAAAACTGAAAGGTGGTTTCTTTCTGGGAAAGAAGGTGTTTTTCGGGTAGTATTGAGCGAAGGGAAACCACCAGGTGGTAGGGGAAGGCATGTGGCATTTTTCATGCTTTTCTGCTGTCTGCGTAGAAGAAACTACATACAGTGTTGAATTAAGCATCGGTATCAGTGGAAAAAGCTTCTTCTCAATAGAAAAAGTGAGAAATATGCTCACCTTTGCCCAAAAAACCTGTAATTGAGAAGCACACTGTAAGTGTGGAGTCTCCTAACTCTTTTGTACTTGATGTTTTCTGAAATCTTGAAGATTGGAGGTTCTTTAATTAGTGCAGCTTGGCCACAAATTATAAGACAGTCTTTGCATCTGATAGAAATTTTATTGATATTAAAGGGAGAAAAAGCAAGCTCTGAGATGATTAAAGCAGCTTTGTTGTTGATGCCTTTGGGCAGTAGCAGCTGAAAACCAGTGTCTAGATCAGGAAGGATGATATTCATAAGCAATGTGGTCATGGCTGATTTTAAAGTACAGCAGCATTTCTTTCTACAGCTTTTTCCATTGCTTATAATAAACATGCTGTTCTCTTCACACTTAAAGAACTATTAAAAGTGGCTTCAAGTTTTTGAACATGCATGCAAGTGTTTTAGTTGCTTTTGCAGTTAAAGGACAGCGATGAAACGAGGCCAACTCTTACATAAAAGCAAGATTAAAGCTTGCGGAAATGGCTCAAACTTGTGTGAAGAAAGGGTTTGCCTGTTTGGCTTTTCTAAAAAACTTTATTCTGTATATTTTTATTAGTCTTACATATAAAAAAAAATTGGTGCTGACTCTATACTAATGCTTAACTTGATATGCATAACCTAAGGTTTTGGTGAATTAGTTTCTTTAGGTATTTAATTAAGTGTTAATTTTTGAAACCATAAACCTTTAATCGTCATGCTTCTGTGACGTTAGTTAGTAACTCAGACACGAAGAGTTGCTCTTACGCTTTGGATAGTACTAAAGCTTTAAGCCTACATATTAGGCCATTGTAGTACTACCAAAGTTATTATTCAGTTATTGCATCTTTTTTAAAAAAACTAGGTAGTTGTCTTAGCTAGCAATATGAGGACGTAGAAAACAAAAGTGAGGCTGACTCTTGGGTTCTTCTGGTTAGATGATTAAAAAGTTAAAAGCAATATAGTTTTCAAAAAATATATAGAATATTTTTGTATGGTTGAAATTCTTCTAGGAAATAAGTAAAATAAGGAATACAGTAGTTAATTTATTTTCTAAATAAATTTTCTTATCCAAAAATAGTTATTAAAAATAACTTGTTGATGTTGTTTGTGATGATCTTGATTCTAAGCCTGTTCTTTTGCCTTGCCCTGGGCAGCATGGTTCCTAAGGAATGTGAGGATGCTACAGAGGCTTTCGTTGTGGATGAGATGTTCAGTGTTTTCGTGCAATCCCTGTTCAATGCCAGACCAGCCAAGTGTCTCTCAAGCAGTTTTCTGCTGAACGTGTGGCAGGTCTGATGTGGATGGGTGAGGTGCCACGTCAGCCATCAGAGCGAGACCGTGGTGGTTGGTAGATGTTTGCCTCTGGCTGTTGCAGGTGCGTGGTCACGCTCCGGGATCTCAGAGGGTGCTGGGCCAACCCTTTAGATTGGAGCAGCGTGCGGTCCTTCGGGACCGCCTCAAACCATGCCTGGCACTGTGCTGCTCAACAGGCTGGGATGGCTGCGGTGATGGGGTGCAGCAATGCAGTAACTCCAGGGTGGAAAATAGCAGCAGAGGTTTCTGGCTTGTTACCCGCTTTACATATCTTCCCAGGAGTGAGCCATGATCTGTCCTTCAGAATGAATTCTGCTTTCGAGATTTATGCAAAGTGAGCACGTCAGCTGATCTTAGGTTGTTTTTTCAACAGGTCATTGCTTAAAGAGTGTAACATGGTGCATCCTCCCTGTTACAATTTCTGGCCGGGTGGCATGCTGAGAAAAGCCACCCACATCAGTGCCTGCCCCGTTTTTGGACTCTCCACTGACACCACCACCAGCAGTGATGCCTTTTCAAATGATAGTGGACTTGTAAGGAGATCATTGGTAATGGTGTAAGACAATCAGTTCATAGCTCCCCCAAAATGCTGCTGTTTTTTCCAGGTTCATTCTGTATCGTGCTTCTAAGGTCAATGCACATTTTGACCGTGGCTCTCGTGTATTGCAACAGGCAACTTGCAGAAAAGGTCATCTGTGCCTGAATTGCACATTAGTTGTGTGTGGGACATGTTGGTCCTCACAAAGACTGTCTCACAAAGGCAATCCTTGTTCCTGGTTGTTTACTGTTTAAGCAGGCAAAACACACAAAGCTAAAGCAAAGGTACAGAGAAAAGAAGGCATGGGACCAGGGAGTGCCAGGAGTAGGAGAAGCAGCCTGTGCCAATCCCCAGTGCAGGGTCAGGCCTCTGCAACAGTTCCAGCTGCACCGTGCTGATGTGTCCCAGACAGGCTATGATACGTGCTAGGGACCAGCTGGACGTTTAAGCACCCGTGATCACTAAATACTTTCACAGCCAACCTTAGGAAAAAATGCCTACAGCTTCTTTAAATTATTAAAACATCTGGGATTTCCTAAGAAGGTTTATATTCCCTAGGTCAAGGTAGCTGCAGATTTTGTGGAGCTCAAAGGCCAGCTCTGTCCGTGCATCCTGTTTCTAAAGATCCCCTGCTCGCTGCCTGGGATGGTTCATTCACTGGAGTAATGCCTTCCTGGATTTACTACCAGTTTTTAGTTCTGTGTGCTTGGGATCCCAGCTAAAAAAAATTGCCCTCATATGCCTTATCTGGAAACTTGCTGCCTGCCAAGGACCTCTTCCTTACTCTTTTCAGAAATATATGGGCATCATTGCTTCAAATTTACAAAAGATGCCACCACCATCCTGCCACTCAGCATCCAGCTCACTCATCCCTGTCCTTTTAGCTAGCACTCTTCTTCAGTCCCTCTCATCTGTTGTCATAGGAAGCAATTTTTAAAGCTTTATGTGATATTTTCCTTCCTCTGCATGAAACCACAGTTGCTATTTGTGCTGTGATTCTCTGCAGAGCTTTGTTGCGATGTTGATAACTGAAGACCTGACTCTTGAAGCAGCATTGGGGACATTAAATATCTTAGGTGAACATTGTCTAAAGACTGACTTGCTTTTATTGAATATGATACAGAGGATCCTTGCATATTTTCACTTGATATTCCTCATATTGTAGTGGTCACACTAGAGGAAAGGCAAGCTTTCATCATCCCCCAAGCAAAGATTTAATGGCAGGGTCTGTGCAAAGGTGGGGGGGGGGGGAGGGAAAGGCTTTTTTGCTCTTAGGGGTACTCTGTAAAGTAATATCGTTGTCTGTAATTTAGTCTTCCAGACACTTTCCACTGTTTTCAGTTGCAAATGAGGCTTTGCCAGGCTTCAGCTGTTCAGACTGAAGTTTCCATGCTGAGCATCTGCCTCAAATTGCATTTTTGAGAAAACTGCAGCTAAAATGGATGAGCTTTTTTTTCCTTTATAATTAAGCTAAAGAAAAATGTATTTTTCCTCTCTTGATGTTCTGTTGAGCAGCTCCGGCGTATCCTGCAAGAGGAGAGAAAGGGTTGGGGGGCGTAGAGCTGGAATAAGGGAAACCAGACGTGAGTGTGAAGGGGTTCTAAGCACTGCCAGTGTTTACCTGCTGACCTAAACCCTGTTGTTTCCATGTTTGCCCTCTGTGCAGTCTAGCAAGTAGCTGCAAAACCCACAGCCAGAAGCAGCTGTTCACCCCTGTAGACAAAGGCGATGCCACAAAGCAAACACAACTTTCTACCATTTAAGCTTACCCTGTTAGCTGAAAATGTCCAGGAATCTGAAGCCCTGAACTCACTGCTGATGCTCAAGACACAACGGGGTGCAAAGGCAGCTTTTTGGTATATTTTCTATTGGCTTCATTCAGTAGAAAGCCCTAGATTTGTTGTCTGTTTTTTGTTTTTTTTTTTTCCTTTCTGAGATTTCCTGTACACCTGCCAAGCTACAAAGTGCTGTTCAGGCATCAATCAGCTGATCTTCCTGCTGAGATACTGTGATAGGTGGTGGTATTTTATTTCATGCATGAGGAGTTATGGCTAGTAATTTGGATATTGACAAACCTAGTGCTTAATTTTTCAGGGAACTGGCCATTTTAATGCTCTCCCCAGATATCCAGCAGGGCTCTGGCTGTGCTCAGTTGTGACTGTGGGCACTCAGAGTTTCTGTAAATCAGAAAACAGAAGACAGCAGGAGCTATCTGGGAGCTTCTCCCATAAGTGACATACATTTTGTCCAGCTTTACATTTTGTGGCAGACAGAGACAGGATCTGGTTCTTTGGAGTGGTATTTATCTGCCCTAAATATAAATCAAGTCCCTGCTATTTCCAGCTAACCATGCCACAAACTTTCAGAGCTCCCCAATGAATGGAGCAGGTACCATATGAAGTTGATTAAATGATGATATTTTTCGATGTGATTGTAAAGTAAAGTACCTTTAACCACTGCTGCTTGCGCTCCATCAGACTTTGCTCTGAGCCTGGGAAGCAGCAGCAAAACAACTGACACAAGGAGTGTTTGAGGTTAGTGATGGTTTGTGAGCATGACTGGAGGGAGGTATCCAGATGTCACAGTTGCATTTGATGTGTCTGCAAGGAGGAGCCCCAAAATCATCCAGATTGTAAGATGATCTAAGTTGATGGTAGTTTTATGGTGCTTTTGGAGGAGAAAAGATCATAGAGTCAGTCATAGAATGGTTTGGGTTGAAAAGGGCCCTCAAAGATCATCTAGTTCCAACCCCCCTGCCATGGGCAGGGACACCTTCCACTAGACCAGGTTGCTCAAAGCCCCATCCAGCCTGGCCTTGAACACTGCCAGGGGCAGGGCATCCACAGACTCTCTGGGCAACCTGTTCCAGTGTCTTGCCACCCTTTAAAAGTGTCTCAAATGCACATAGAAAAGGGGACTGTCTGAATTAAAGACACAGGGGAGACATGCATTCTTTATTTTCATGTGCTTTTAAAACGTAATCACGCTTGTTTAGTTATTTATTAGTGTTTTTACCAAGCTTGATAATTTGCAATGGGCTTTCCAGCTATGTCCAGGAAATAGGGAATCAGCTGGAGTTTCCTTTACCCCTCTTGTGGCCCACACTGAAGACCCTCATTTGCAGAATGCAAAATGATCATGTAATGAAATTGTGCTAAGAGCACAGATCTGTCATGCTGCAGTATTTTTAATGAAGAAGGAAGGGCTTAGACTGAGACTATGCCATTTCCTACATATTAATGTTGAAAAAAATTATTTCCCAAACCAAACATTGCCTGAAAAAGAAAAAGAAAGTAGCAAATGTCAGTAGGCATGGTGAAGGTATGTCCACCTCCCGTGCAGGTTGGAATTAGCAGATCAGTTGTGTGTGGAGGAAAGGGTGACGCACTAAAACAAAGCTGTAAACTCTTGGAAAAACCTATGTGTAAAAGTAACAGAGCTGTTGGATTGTTCATGGGGGGTTGTGTTTTATAGAAACCGAAGCAGTTTCTGGCATTTCATGGATCAGACCTTGGAGGCATTGCTCAGTATTATAATCTACCAAAATGAGGGGTAGGTGGGTGCACACCTACCTGGTGTAGCTTCCTATATCTTGCACAGGAGGCTTGATAGACTGGAGCCAATGGTTGTTCCAGCATCTTTTAGTTTAAAAAAAGATAAACAATCAGAAATCCTGTGAAGCTAACCTATATGTGCTGCACAGGAGGATTTAATCCAGGCAAATCAACCCCATTAATCCAAGTGTGCACTGTGTGAAGGAGGGACATATATCCATTTGAATATGAAACTAATAAATCATCTATTTACTTAAAAATCTGAAATTTTCTATGCAAAGCAGGATGGCAAGCTATGTTAGCCTCCTTGTCCATGTATTCAGCTTGTGGTACAAATCAAACATTATGATTTGGAGAGAGGTCTTGAGCAGACTGGTGAAAGGCCACAGGACAGGCATTGCTCCCAGTTTCCATGAGCTTTATTTGAGTCTGACCTATATGTGAAAGGTATTTGTAGCCCACGCCAAGGTTGATTCAGCCATCACAATGTATTTAGTAGAAGAAAATGATCTCTAGGAAGTTCAAAAAGCTTTTTGAGCTACAGAAGCAGATCATGTGCTGAGTAGAAAATGATGTTAACAGCTGCTTCCATCAGCCTGTTGATCAAGAACAGACCAGAGGGATGGGGAAGGATGTCAGTGTCTGTGTGGACTGATGTGGGATTTGAGCACCTTTCTCTCTGGATACCAAAATCAAGGTATCTTGAAAACTTGAATCTTAATTCAACCTTACTTCTAGACGTGTGATAGCTCACTAGTCTGCTACATTGGCTGCACTGCATTTTTAGGGCCAGTATTGGGATTCGGGTCCCACTTCTTTCATTCCTTCATACATAAGTATTTTAATTATGTGACGCATGCTTTCCTTAGGGAATGGCTGCAGTGTACATGCTTGCTTTCATGGTACATAATTGCTGTGCCGCTGGAGGGACCGTTAGTATTTCATTAGCACAGCAGTTCCTTTGCCAGTCCAGTTGTCCTCATTAGAGGGTTTCCTCAGCAGCTGTAGAAGAAAGATCCCCACGTTGTTGTATGTATGTCACCATTCTCTACCACAGCTTCAATTCCTTCCTCCCGTTGTTGAGTTTCATATGCTTTTTTAGCTGAGAGCATAAGGGCCCAGCAGCAAGCTGCTTTCAAAAAATGTCCTACCAAACCCAAGGGAAGCAGTGGGGAGGAAGAGTGCCCGGAACAAAATTGAGGCCATATTTACTGTGAAACACACCCAAGACCTGCGACAAAAACAGCTTCTGTAGAAGACTTTGGAGACTGGGCATTAAGGGCTTGATGCGTTTGTTTGTGGTAATCCCTTGGGAGCAGTGGCTAAGTAGTGGTGACAAATCATAAACTGAAGCAGCCCAGTGAGAAGCAGCACTGGGATTTGTTGGAGGAAGAAGTTGGGTTTGAAGTGAATGAAGAAGGCAGGCCCCCATCTGAATTTTTCACCAACTTCCCTTATGTCTGGAAAAAACATGAAGCTGCTCAGCACATCTCATACCAGAATGAGGATGTCTAAAGCTGATACCACACTGAGATACAAGGGAGTTACCAACATAAACAAACATACAAAAACAACGCGTTGGTAAGAGTATAAAATACTAAGTGGTAATTTTGAGCAAGATCTTGTGGTTTGTTAGTTATTAGTCTTGCTACATGGTTTTTCCTTAGTGTGTATTAATTTAGGCAGCAGGAAGTGTGGTCAACTGAAAAGTTGCCATGCTCTTTCCATAACACTTGGCAGTGGCAGATGTTACTTTCCTGACTACAAACTAAAATCAGGGTTGCCTTGGAGGGTGCTTTTACAGCCAGGTCTTGCAGGGTGCTGGAGCTGGATGGTGTAGGTGAATGCTGGCTGGATTTTTATTGTTACTGTCTGCAAAAGAGTAATTTTGAAAATAAAATCCAGCCTCTCTGATAGCTGAGGTGTCTGGAGTTCTGCTGTTGGAAGGGACACACGATTTTCTGAGACACTGAACCAAAAATAAATTTAAAGCTGAATTTGAGGATGCTATGCAAAATGTCAGGTTGAGTTTCTGTGACCATTACGTATAGTAGCGTAGGCTGAACCAGTGCCAGAGATGTGAGCGTGCGCAGCCTTGGGAGGATGTGAAAGCTGTATTTCAGATGGGGCCCATCTCTCTATTCATAGTTTTAACTTCTTTTGGATGATGGGAATGGAGACATCTGTAAAAAGTAATAAGTCCCCTTTCCTTCCAGAATAAGGCTATGAGTTTTCCAGCTGTTGGCTAAGACAGGTTTTCCTGTTGAAATAGCTTTTGTCTGATATAAGTCTAAAACAATATGGTTATGGTAACTGAAAATATTTCTTTGTCATTTCTGTCCCCTGTTAGTTTTAGTTGTAAATCCAAGTATTTCTATTCATTGTTGCTTCTTGTAGCAGCTGTTTGATTTTTTTAAAACCTCATGCAGTCTTCCAGTGAAGTGCACCATGCCGATAGAATGCAGTATGGCTTATACTCTGTATTTTCTTTACCATATTGTGTGGCTGATTTTCTTTTATCTTCAGAGTGGATTCTCACGATTATAGAACATGGTCTTGCTTTCCTTCAGAAGTCCTGTCATCTTAAATAATGCAAAAACAAGCCCATAACATCGATTCATGTGGTTCTTGGTTGCAACCACAATAATATGGACTGTGCCATATATTTGTCAGCTGATGCCATTCTATATTCATAAAACATGCCTTGGGATCTTTTTTTAGATCTGTAGAGTTTAAAGATTAGGTTATTAGGCATCTCTCTGGTGTGTAATTATTCCAGACTGAATAATATGTTAAGCAGAAGATTTGCAATTTATATACAGTAGACAAGCAAAGAAGAGTGTATGTTTAAAAAATCAGTTTTCCGGAGCAATTTGCAAAAAAGGTAGTTCTAATGCATTTAAAAGACTTTTTATTTCTATTTAAATAGATAATAATAAAAAAGCATATGCTGGCTAGTGAAACAGTTTTACTTTCTTATCTTCTGTTTCTTTACTATAATTCTATGTTTTCTTTCGATTTCAAGATACAGTATTTTACAAATTAGAGGAACCCTAGGAAATTAAGGGTTTGAAAAGCATGTTAGGGTATCTGCTCAATCTTGAAGCCAAGGCTGCATTATCTCTTCTGGCTTTCTTCACATTGCTCTGTACGAGTTGTTCTTGAATGAGATAAGATCTGATGCTTTCATTTTTTTCTCACAGAACATTCTTCTGAAGCACACAAAGCAGATACTTTTACTACATCCAAGCAAAAATTGTAATTTTTAGAACTTCCGTTGGTATTTAGGCTTTCAGCTTAGCTTCAGAGGTTCTGAGCACCTGCCTGGCACTGGTGGTTGGTATCCAGCAGTTCTGGAAACATGAGAAGTTGCCTCACACCAGTGGCAGCAAAAGTAATTTTCAAAAATACCTTTGAATCTTCAACCACGTATATTATCCTCTTAGTGATGGAGGTACTTCTAAAAGAGAAATAATTACAGTACAAGGACCTGACCTCATTACTGATTCAAAAGCTGTTGTAAGAAGACCACCATCTCCTAGATTGTGGTTTTTGTGGCTGTAAGCTAAGGTACATGTCCCTCAGAGGGACATGCCTGCAAGCAAAATTGGAAACCAGTATATTAAATCTGAGGCCTGTGTTTTGTTGTCCTGAACTCTGAATTTCTGAGACATGCAAAGAAAAAATCATGACTCCATTTAAACCCAAACCTTTGGATCCAGCATCTTTGCTAGTCAAGCTCAGTGTAAAGCAGAGACCATAAGATGCACTTTTTCAACACTGTCTCTGTGGCTGTGCTTTTGCATTGGAAATTATAAAGCATCCATGAATCATATTGCTGGTTTTTGTGAATACAGTTTTCCAGAATTCTTAGCCTGTTCTTATTCTATCATCCTTTTCACTGATCTGCTTTTTAGTTAACCAAGAGCATGCCTGTTTGTACGAAGCTGCTGGTTTTATGCAAAACCTATGGTGAAACTGTTGGGGAAATAATTGCTTAGCGGTGCTTGAAAGCATAAATAGTGAAGAATTAGTGTCCCAGGGTACAAAGAAGTTTTGCTACTGTGTGAATAGCACGCAGCCTGAGTAGCATCTTATTGGACAAGATGATTGCACTGTATAGTAGAGGTCTTTAGGAGTAATGGTAAGGGCTAGAAAAGTCTCTGAAAGGTTGTTGTGGATTCAAGAGCTCTTGAGGGTGTTTTGAAGCCACACGGGATGCTGTTAAGTGGGAAAATATTTCATAGAAATTCAGTGTTCATCCTGCACTTCATCAGGCTGGTGAATCACATCAGCCCAAATGAAGATAGAAAATTGGATTTATGTGGCTTTCCCTGCATTTTTTTTTCTTCTCAGAAAGCTACAGGCTGACTTTAAGCCAGCATCAAAAGATGCAAACATGGTTTGAAATTTAGTTGTAGTCCGTAAATGCAGGCAGGCTTTGGAGGAATTCAGATTTGGATGAGATTCAAAATGAGTGTTAGTCTGTTAGAGGCAGTTTGTGGATGTTGGACGCTTGCATGGGCTCATGGCAAATTTTTCCAGAGCAGCCCTGTAGAGGCTGGAGCAAAAGCTAGACCATCTCATAGACTCTGCTTTATCTTCTGCAGTCACTTAACTGAGGAGTTGGGGGAAAGACACAAAGAAAATACATTGTATAATTTTGAAATTTCAAAGCAACACCACATAATCATAGTTGTTTATTATTAACCAAAATCTGCTCTTTCTTATGAAGACCTGAACTAACATAAACACTTTGTGACCCCTTTTGCCACAGAGGGGTGCCTTTAGCATCCTTCCCCCCAGTTGTGTGTCTGTAAATGAGCCTGGCTGCCTACCCAGTGAAATGACCTGTGATAATGTACTTAAAGTGCAGTTGACTAGATAGGAGCTAAATATTTTTAAAGTAGCATTACTAATGATTACTTTTGCATTCAGAAAATGAAAATGTAATCTGATATACATAAATTTGCCAGATAAAACTCTTATCACACAGAAGCTATATTCTTTTATTCTTATCAGCTCTTGCATGTTGCATTCTTAGGGATGTTTTTTTCTTAGTCTCCTAAATAAAACATTTTACCAAACACAGAAAGATGAAGAATTTAAGTTTTGATATGGACAAACAAAACAGAGGACCATGTTCTTCTCCAAAAAGAGAGGAAGTATCAGCATCCGTGTTGATGGGAGCTCAGATTGGGTTGATGGGGAGAACTTTATGGAGACCCATGGTGGAAGAACTGAGACTTGCAAAACTGGAGCTCCATAGTTGATTGTACAAAGGCAAGAGCGACGAAAGCAAACTGTTAAATGCACTAATTGAGGTATTGCCACCATAGGGTATAAAACCAGGCCTTGAACATGTTCTGGTTATGTCTTGCCACAAGTTGTGGGCATATGGGTGAGTACTTTTGGCATGTCTATACGTGGATGTCCTGCTGAAGACTTCAAGGGTCATAGGGTTACTGCAAACCAGCAGGAGAGCTCTCACCAAACCATTTCCAAATAAATTCCTAAGAACAAATTTCCTCTCCTTAATAATAACCTGCCTAGCTGTTTTTCCAAGCCCAGAAGCTCATGTGGTCCTACTGTACAAACACACCACTGGAAGAAGGTGGTTTTGATTTGGTTTTTTTTTTGCCTTTCAAGTTGTGTTGTGTTGTCTCAAGCCCTTCTGAACGTGAAAGATAAATGGAGAGGAAATGAGGCAACTTTTTTTTTTTTTTTTTTTTTTTTTTTTTTTTTTTTTTCAAAAAGGAAGGAGCATTGAAACATTGAGGCGGAAGAGCTGAGCGGCTGAGGAGACTGAAACACACATTTAGTGAGAGGGACAATAGCTGACTGGTGTTTCTTCCCGGGAAGTCTTCCTAGAAATGAAAAAAACAAACACTGGCGCTAACCCTATTGTCTTCTCAGTGATGCTTTCATGAGTGTTTGAGGAACTGAAACTTGTCAAGGCGGAAGAAGAATAATGTACAACACTTGGCAAACCGTCATGTGGCTGGACTGTAACCCCTCCGAGCTTGATTCCACTGTATGTAAGCGGACTTTAGTGAAACCAGCTCCACAGAAGAAACAAGATGACTTTGAGAGTCCACCCGGGGAGTTGTGTGCCACCACCTTCCCGTCACAGCAAGCGACACTGTAGCTACACCTGTCTGGGAGTCGCAGTCAAACACACAGTGGGGCTCTGATGTTTCTCTGATTTACAGCTAAAATTAGAAGTCTGAAAAAGAAAATAAATACTTTTCAACAGTTTGCTGGGACAAAGAGTAATTAGACCTTAAACCCCAGCATTTGCACAGGAGCGACTATAAGAAAAAGGTCTTGCTTCTTATGTGTCCTCTGTTATATTTACATCAAATTCTTTCTGAACACAGTTCTTCTTTACCCTTTTTTTCCTTAAATTCCCCTAACCTAGACCTTGTGACCTGGGAGTATTTCTACTACCTCTGGATTACTGGCACTGGCAGGTTGTAGGAAGAGCAGACCTGGTGAATGTGAAGGCAGTCCTTCATCTTTGATACTGCTGCAGTTGCAGAAAGTTAGGGGTTGTCTTGATTTTTACTTGACCTCTTTTCAGGATTAAATTTCCAGAATGAATTCTGAGTTTGCTAGCAGAGGGTATACTTTTATTAGTCTGGTGCCAACTTTAATCCAGAAGAATCAAAGGCATAAACTCTGCCAAGTAAGGAATGATTGATTAAGTTTAATGGGTCCTTTTAGCTTTGCAAAAATACCCCAAAATGTTTGGATCACTTTATTTCCTTCTTTTACAGTGCTTTGGAAATACTGGGATTTTGATTATGGCCTTGCTCAACTTTGGATAGGAGAAAAGAGAGAAAAGGACACCACTGGCAGGTCTCCCATGTTGAGAAGTCCCAGGCAGCCAGAGGGCCATCTCCTGTCTTCTGTTTGCTTGTTCCCCTTTTATTTTCTTTTCATGCCCTTTTGCCTCATTTTCTCTGCTCCTGTCCATGGATTGTCCCTGGACTAAATTTAGCAGGGGCTTTAGGAGCAGTTGCATTGGTTTCATGAGGCAAAGGAAGACCTCCTTTGCTCTGTTGCAGCCAGTCCTGTTTCCTTTGCACCCGTTTCACAGCTGGAAGAGAGCAAAAGTCTGCGTCCTAACCCAAACTGGGGCTTTTGGGTGGTAGCAGCTGCTACAGTAGAGGCTGAGTAAAGTGTGAGTGAGAAAACCAGACGTACTCATTCAGACAAAGATGGTTTTGAAGGATGAGAGGAGACTTGGTTGAGGTCTCTGTTCACAGCTGAGCATCAATGTGTCTTCCTCCCTCTGTGTCAAAGCAGACATTTCTGTAGCTTTGAAGAACCCCAGATCCAGGTGGCTAATGCTCTGGTACCACTTCTTGGTGTTTCTCAACTAACCTGAATTATAAAGCTTATCTGTTGCATCACAGAGCTGTATTTTCCCTTCCCTTTCTGTAATATTCACAGAAAAAGAGACTGTTCTACATGAGATTTGGTGAGCAGATTCATGTAATAATTATACGCTTGTTTTCTAAACTCAACCTTAATTGATGCTTTTTTGCAGCCGTGGGAAGAAATGTCCTTCCCCACAGGACGAGGTGCCAACGCTTCCTCCCGTCTCTTCTCCAGAATTAAAAAATCAGTGAACAGTGTGGTTTTGCTGGCTGGGAGATGCTATCATCCACGGAGAAGTAGAGAAGGGTTTGTTTGTAAAAGGAGAGACTTTTAATTGCATGAATATAGACCCTTTAAAGCTTGGAAGTATTTCTTGCAAAGTGTGAATGCAGTCATTTTTTAATCAATTTATTTCTAAAGATTTAGCAAACATGTTTAAGGATATTATCTTATTTTTCTGAACCTGAGAACAGACTATCAGCAAGGAGAATTTGTCTAGTTTGGCTTAGTTAAGTCATAGAAAGATTAACCATATATTAGGAAAAATCATTTAGAAATGCCAGAACTGAGAAACATTCATCTACTGATTTATTTTGCCAGCTTAAAACGACTAGTCCACCCTGGTTGCTGTTCTGCAGCTGTTGGGTGTACATATGAATGGATGATATGATGGAAATATTTTTTCAGTATGTTTAATACATATGCAAAACAGGTTACTCAAAGTCATAGTGACTAATTCTGGCTTTACCAGGGCAAGGACGCAGGCTATCTGCTGGGACCATGACATTGCACCCTATGGCTTAGTGCTGTGAAACAACATTTTTGTCTTGCAGGTTGTGTGACCCCTGAACCATTCCTACTGTAGCATCTTTATGGCCAGCATGGTCCATGTAGTGTCAGAAAGTGGTCCCATTGTATCACCATGCTTTGTAAAAACAAAATATATGATATAGTAAAGAGATTTTGAAATGATGCTTCATTCAAACTTCTAGGTTTTATAAAGTAAGTCCTCCCATCCTCTCTCCAATAATGTTTTGCTGTGACAACAGTTAAATTTTCTTGCATTCATCTTGCAGTATTATAGCATGAAATTAATGAGAACCTGAAGCAAATGACTAAAAATGCACTACAAATGAAATATTTTCCCGTTTTTGTTGTCCAAGCTTAATGTAAAGTAGGAGGTGGGGTAAAAAAATCCTTAGGATGTGAACTGCACTTTACATATTCCTCTTCCTGTAATATAAAGTTTTATTAGAAGCTTAATTAGATATCTATTTTAATTTGTATGTCCTTTTTAAAAAAGGGGGAAGAGCAATAAAATTGATTCTTGATTTTCACAAAGAGTTGTCTCTTTGTCCATCTAAAGACCTATGTTGTCAGCTACATCTAACAGGGTTAAATAGTTCTGTCTCCTTTGCTATGTGGAATACACATCTGTGATTTTTTTTCTCCCTCTGCATAATGAAGGTTGCAGCACAAGCATCACTGTGGTTTTGACTTGAAAGAACTTCCTGGGTGCTGTAGCAGAGATCCAATTTTAAAAATACATATTTACCAAGAAAGCAACGTGTCAGAAGAGCACAAGAGGAGGTTACCTGAGAGATTACAACAGCAAAAGGCTTTTGCCATCTCATAAGATGGAAATGGGAAGGAGACCATGGCCAAGACTGCTCCTCTAATGTACACCTCCCAGGGAGAATATGTGTGTGTTCCTTGCAGTCCACCTCCAAACGTCCTTCCATGGCTGCTGCCCCACATAGGACCAAGGCAAGGTGGTGTTGGCACAAGCTAAGAAAAATAGATGAAATTGGAAAATGGCCCCAAGTGACATATTGGTGACATGTGTATGACCTTGGGCTATAGATCAGTGCTTCAAAAATCTGAACGGTGCTAGTTGTTTGCATTAAAATGTCTGTATATACCCAGTTGGCCTTTTGGGGTTCAAAATGGCAAGGAGGAGCTCTGAGGCTGAAACTATTTCCTTCAATAAAATTAAGAGACATTGCTGTGGTCTTGGAAAGCCACTAAAATAAACACCCATACTTTGAGACCTCTGCTAATTTAGTTCAGGGATTAATCTTGGTTTTATACCTCTTTTTTGCATGTAGGCTAGCTGAAATACTGTCCTTTACAAATCATGACACTTACTCATTTTCAGTGTATATGAGAGCCAAAAGAGAATCAAACCCCTTACGATTTGGTAAGAAAAATTGCAAAGAAAGGGGACCCGACAGCACCCTTATTCTCATTTTGTTACCCATATGTAGCCCTTTTCCATTTTGTGGGGTTTGTGTGTTTGTTGAAGAGAAATGGAATAAAATATTACCACAGGATAATGGCCTTCTGCTACAGTGCTTAAAAAGTGATGCCTTCAGGGGAAACCTGCTACTCTGAGAAGTCCATCTGGGTTGACTTACGCTAGACTGGTGGTGAAAGGACTTATAATGTAAAGGGAATAAAGGGAACTTTAAGACTAAGGCAAGGCAACCTCAACATAAATGAGGCCCTGCATGGAAAGACGTGTATGTGTACTCATAACTATGTCCAATGTCATATATGCCTTTGAGTAATTTTGTAATAGGTCTGTCTAGTATGGCATAATTTTGGAAACATAATTAAGAAAAAAGAAATGAGTAAAAATATCTCCTAGATATATATGAGCACACTCCAGGCATTGCACAGAATTAATCTTGTGTAGGTCTGTGTGTCTGTATAAATATATATATTCAGAAAAACCTTCAACTAGTATCATGAAGATGGTTATTTCTGTTATCTCTATCTCTGATGTGAGAATTGTTTTCGTTATTTTATCTTGTGGCTAGTCGGGCATTGAAGTGACTGGCTGCAAAGCCTGTCACCTGAAAGGGAGAGAAGAGACAATACATCATCATAATTTAAAGGGTGATGTGGCACTGGCTTACATTTTTGGAAAGCTGTTTAAATGTACCCAAGAAACGTTCTTGTACGACCTACCATGATGTGTAACGTGATGCTGACATTGGAGAAAGCTGCTCAAGACATGCCTGGTGTCTTTCCCCATTAGTGGCTCAGCTTGTGGATCAGGGAGTTGAAAAAAACTCCCAAACTTGAAAACTATTGACCTTCACTAAATTAACTTAATACAGAGCATAGTTTAGCTTCTTGTGGCCCCCAGGAATTAGACTGTGTTCACTTGTTTTATTAAATCCCTAGTTCTTCCAATGCTGTGAAATAAGCTTATAAATAAAGGATTGTCAGACCTTATTCTTGTTGAATTTGACCATGAGTAATTGTTTCTAGACAGAGCATTGCTGCTTCTAACCCCATTACCAATAAAGGATAAATTTCAGCAGCCTTAAGGATAAGCTTATCTGACAGTGTTAATCAAACCCTTGTCTCGCATTGAGCTTGTTTCTGCTTGATTAACCACAAGCTTTAACCTTTATGTAATTCATGATTATTAGGATTTTTTTTAATCTGACAAGTGCAAAGGCAACTCGTGAAATCTTGTTTCTCCCCTAAATAATGATTCGGCAACAGGAGCCTTGCAGAGCTGGCAGCTGGTGGCACCCGCTGTTTGATAGAGGAGTGCCTGATCTCACTGGTTGCAATTCAGGTGTTTTAAGGTTAAAATTCAAATCCTTCCCATTGTTTTCCCTATCCCCTGCTCCAGGTCTACATGTTTAGGAGGGCAATAGCACTGCCAATGGCTTCCTGATGTTTACTGCTTCTCCCCTCTGCAATGCTGGTGGAGCTGTTTGTGCAGGACCCGTCTCTGGCTGGAGAGGTTGTCCATCATTTTCCCTCAGCATGAGAGATGACACATGTATGGGAGAAGGTATGAAGAAGCTGGAGGCAGTGGTGTCCCCGGGCTGGCACACGTCTGTGACGTGCACACGGTGAAGGTGTAGATATACCCAATGGAGGCTACGTCTCTGTTTCAGTTGGGCACAAGATGTGTGCCACCCTGGCCCGTTGCTTTGCAATCATGGATTGATGCTAAAATACGTTCCCATGGGCATTTCTATCTTAACAGCAGGTGGTCTCAAATAAAATACCCTGGGAACCTGCAGTGCAGTCAGAGGGAATTGCGTGCTTCTTGCAAAGGACACAGCATGGAAATAGTGTGATTGCAATTGAGATATCCTCCAGAGAGTTTTGGGTTATAGCAGACACTTGTGAAGGCGTGGAAGATGCGCTGTTAGGATAATCGTGGTTAACCATAGATCAAAGGTGTGATAGACCTGTCTCTGCATTTCTGGAGAAGAATTTTCTTGATCCCAGTCTGGGAGGGAACAAAAAGGGGAAAGGAAACTTGGCTGTGGGAATGAGTCTCTGAGTTTGACCCAAGAGACAGTCTGTTTTTAAGCAGGATTAGTGCTCTGTGTTTTGCTCTGCATTTTTTAATAATGAGACAGTATTCAGAATTAATTCAAAATAGCAGGATCCATAGTTAAATCACAAGCTACTCTTAAGAAAACAAGCCTTTTTTTTAGAGTGTATGAGATCTGTCTCACTCACGTCTGCCTACTCCCTCTGAAACATGAGATGCTTATGAAGTTGCTCGAGAATAACATTATAGATATATAAATCTATTGAAATGTAGGGGATAATTGTGCAGGTGAGTATAAAATTAGGCTCATTTAGAGGAGCATTTGAGGAAGAGCTAAGTAGTCGAGTAAAATTGTAGAAAGGGAGCTCAACAAGGCTGGAACGGAGCCTGTTATTTTTGGCTCCTCCTTTGCAGTGGATCAAGTTTACTTGAACAACTTACAAATGTGTTTGTTTAGCTTGCCCTGAAAGAGAAGCTTCGCTTCTGGTGGAGAACAAATTTCACACCCACAGTCTCGGCTGACAAACTTGCTAAGAAATCTGGGGGTTTTTTTTCACAAGACAGCATTGACTTTCCCACTCATCCTATGGAGAAAATAGGCTAAGCACCCAAGGAGTGCTTATATGCTGAGACTTATGTAGAGGATGATCTGAGGTGTGATGGTATTATTCTCTCCTACACATTGAGTTTTGGATGACTAACTGGAATTTTACCAGTGTAATTCAGTGTCTGCATTGCAAATTGATGATTTGGGGGGATGTACACACCAGTGGAGTTACAGCATTATAATTTTTTTGAGAATAGTCTACATTAATACAAAACAAGGCTGAGAGTAAATAATTGGTTTCAATATTTTATCAGGTGCAAACCACGCTTTTCAGCATGTCTGAAAAGGAAGAGGGGTGACTCCACCAGAGACCTTCTTGATTTGGCTGAGCAAATGCAAACAAACCTGTGGAGAGGTGATTCAGCCAAATCAGAACTTGGGATTTGTGTCTGTCATCCCTTTTTGTCATAGCAGGTATTAAATCACGACTCACAAGTAATCAAGATACTGTTTCTATACATAAAGATCAAACTGAGCTATGCTTTCAACAACAAAGAGAGTATTTTATATTGTCTCCCTGTACGTGTAGAATAAAGCCTGGGAGCACTTGGATTTAAACGGTTTCTGGGTGGTACCATAAGTACTGCACAAGAAAGAAGACTGTAGGAAAGAGGGAATTGCTGGTAATTCCTGCTGCACTATGACGTGTTCCAGAGCACTGGAAGGTGGTGGGCACTGTTAGAGAGGATGTGCTAAAGAGAATTGCTTTCACAGGTTTTCTGGTTACCAGATGCATTTAATAAGTGATAATGATGTTTGAAATGAACAGGTGAATTCAGGAAGAGCAGCTTTTATGCACAGTATCACAGCAGAAGCAGCAGAGGCTGCTTCTTTCTTCACGGCAAGCATCCAACCCATTTCAGAGCTGCCAATACTGACATCTAGCTTTGCCAATTCACAGAGCTCAAGTAGAGCATCTACAATTTTTGATGTTTATCTCAATCAAAGGTTGCGTTTATCTTGGAACTTGGGATGAAGTCAACCCATGAGCCAAATGCTGAAATTATTTTGTTAACTCATTTTGCTGCTACCCTGACAGGCTATGAGAATAAGATTATATATCTGGATGGATGGATGGATGGATGGGTGGGTGGGTGGGTGGATGGACAGTAGTAATTTTAAAGCTCAGTACTGAATTTGCTGAATAACATTAAGGCATGCAGTATAGTTTATAATTTATCATTGAAAAGCATGTCCCCAGTAGTGGGTCTCACTCCTGGCTGGTGAAGCACATGTGAGTATGATCAACTGATCCTTTTATATTTACTTCTGACAGCTTTGCTTGTGGCGTTGTGGAAGAAATACAAAGACAAAGTCATTCATTCCTGTTCTGTCTCAGTACTGCACACTTGTTTGAAGTGCTGGGTGTACTGGCATTCAGCATGCACAATGCTTATTGTTTCTTTTAGGTCTTATTTTGTCTAGGGATTGCTTTGATACAGTAAATCATCTCCTTTTTTACAGTTCATGTCCCTTGGAGCGCAAAGTGTATTTTCCAATGGGCTTAAATGGTTTAAGAAGATAAATCCCCCAGACCTCCAAAGAGATTTGTATCGCTGATTGTGGTATTTTCTGAAAAGCCTGTTCAAAAGGTGCTGAGTGCAAGCAATTGTACTATGAAAAGGAAGGGTCATGGTCATCTTGCTATCCTTGGAAGGGTCACCTTACTACCAAACACCAATATTTAAGTGGAGTAACAACTTTTATGGCAGGTGTTTACCTCTTTCTCTTCCTAACTTCCAAATGACTGAAGTCCAGTGCGTGTAGGCAACCCCTCTCTTGTATGCCAGCCAAGAAGTTACTATTTTCTGACTTTTTTTTCTGCATTTTCCTGACCTGCATCCACACCAGCCACTTGGCAACATGTCGTTGAGAGTGGAGAACCATGGCAGGGCGAGCTAGCCAGGCTGTGCACAGCCATGCCACGAGGCTGAAAGCCAGTGGCTAGACCAGCAGAATTTCGTGGGACAATTTGCCAAAGAGTGCCGTTATTTTTTAAAGTTGTATGTCAGTTTATTTCAATAAAAGCAGTGAAACCCAAAATAAAAAGTTGGGTATTTGAGGACATGCTCTTGGTCTGAGATGGAGCTACATACAAGTGTCCAGCACAGGTGATGCATAGTTTAGAAGGTCAAAGGCAGTGGAGAAGCAAGAATAAACAAGTTGGGGGGAGGATTCTCAATTTCCAGTGGGACAACTGACAGATGTTTCTTGTTTCTCAGTGCAATGACATTTGGTTTTAGTCTTAAAAGACGTATCATAACTTGTGCTAAACTTTTGTGATTGAGTGCAAGGGTGGTTCAGCAGAACAGGAGATGCATCATGAAGCATTAGCAAAGTTTATTCTGGAGCAGGATCTAAACCTCAGCAAAGGGGAAATGGACCCTTGCTCAGTTAATTTGACAAATCCTTCCACCTCCATCACTATGGTCTTTTCCTGTTGGTAATTTGGGCTGCATGCAGACTTGTACTGGAGATGATCAAACTACATATTCTCCTAGGATAAACATCCTAGCTGTTGGGTTTTCGGTTACGTTAGGTAGGGGCTGAAGCTGCGCCGTAGCCAGACCAACCAAGTGGGAAAGTTGGCCTTGCTCCATATAAACAGCTCTGCCTAAGCAAGCCACGCTGAATTTGGCAAAGAATTAGGGGAACTCATTTTTCAACTGCCCTGGACTATTTTATCTCCAGTTGTCCCATGTTATCATTTCATGGGAATAGTTTCTATTACTCATGGCTGTTTCCATCATGTTTGTTTTCAGATAGTGTATTTTTATCTTTTGTAAACCAGAAGAGTTTAAAAATCCATCAGCAAACAATGCATCAAGGGTCTGTCCACTTCTCTTCCTACCCGCAGGTAGTGGTGCAATTCCTGTTGAGCCGAGCAGTGCAAGGCCAGGTCCCTGAGTAGTGCCACTAACAATCTTGTCAAAAAAACTTTTCTTCTAATTTTAAGAGGGGGGAGTATTTTTAATATGAAGATCCTTTACAACCAGTAGTGCAAAGACTGGAATAAACAGCCTGAAACACTTGCTCCTCAATTCATGTTTTGGTTGATCGTAAATATAGTCTGCATACAAAAATTATATTGCTGTCATATTTCTCACTTACATATATTATGAATTGCATAGTTCCTTTCTCTTCCGTCATTGTACTTTAAGCTGATCTAAGAAACGTTGACAGTGAAGAATCACACTTCTGAGCCGATTTAGCCATAATTGAAAGACTTTGCCAAAATTACAGGTATTTCCTGTGATTGTTGGGGTTTTTTTCCTCACACCAGAATTTTGTTCTTTGTCCCACTTCCTCTACAAATTTTTACTGCAGGATGCAGGCAGCAGTCAAGTGAGGTCCAGTGTCCCAGAGCCCTCCGTAACAGATTAAGAGGCCGCTTGCAAGCTGGAAAAGAAAAAGCTGTGGTGGAAAATAGGGGCAAACCCTGAGCAGGAAACTCCACCGGGGCTGGGGCCAACAACATCCTTCTGCTGGCAGGGACCAGAAGAAAAAAAAAAGTTATAAAGAAGGTTTTGGGAATCTTTGTCCTTATTTGGAGAATAAGTTTATGCCTATGCCCAAAGCAGGCTAATTTTTAAAAGGCTGTCAGATGGGCTGGGCTTTTCTGCTTCAGCCGCACCGGTTATCCTGCTATTACATGCAGCCACATCCTATAATTGGCAGGTGTCAAAAAATCTGGTCTCTTAAAACTGGAGGGTTGGAGTCCAGACTGTCACCTGGTGCTGTCCAACAAGTAAATCTGTGAAAAACTTTCATACCTGAAAACTTAACCCAGTCTCCTGACATCCCTCCCCAGCTTTGTGTAATGACTCTGCAAACACGGCAATCGGTGGAGCTGCCTCCTCCATGCACCTGGGCTGGGCTCAGAGGAGCGGCAGGTTTGTAACCTGGCTGTGTGTGTGGTTGGGAAGGGGCCAGAGGGGGGTAAAAGGGGCTTTCAGTGTAGTCGAAGGCAGTGATTCTGTTGGTGCTCAAGAAGGAGAAGGCTCCAGCTCACCTCTCTGAGCTGGTTACACAGGAGTAGCTGGAATGAAAGGTCATGTCAATATTGTCCCTAAACTTGAGAGATGCGTCAAGTTCTGTGCATCAAACTGAAAATAAAATTGCAGAAGCAGAGGAGCTGATGTATAGCTTTTTCTTTTGCGTGCATGTCCATGTAACTACAGTGATGTAAATGTAATTATCAGGAGGTTATAGAGTAATTAAATACCGTTGCTATCTGAGTTGATGAGATTACCTATAACACCCTAGTAACGTCCCACATTCAGAGCAAATCGGAGCTGGACCTGAAATAAGCACCTTACAAAATCTTTTGCCATTGCCCATCTCTGCGAACTCCTTGGCAAACTAGCTAATTTTCCACAGCACTCTTAGCCACACATATTTGGGTTTTTAAAATGGAAATAAGGTAGCCATTTTAAAATGGAAATAAGGGCTAAATCTTGGATGATAGCATCTTCTACACCAGAGCATCCCATGCACGTTCCCCCATAAAATCCCATGCGCTTACTCTCATAATGATCGACAACTTTTCTCTTTCTTTAACCATATTTAAAATTATTTAAGATGAAAAAAGGCATGAACATTCTGGGAACTGCACTGACATTTAAACCCCTTTTTTTTTTTTTGTGAGAAATGGCAATAAAATCAGTAGTAATCCAGGCAGTTTTGCATGGTTACTTTAGAAGGACTATGTTTCTATGCTTGAAACAGCAAATCTGTCAAGACCTCTCTCTGATTTCATCATAGCTGCTGCAGACTCAGGGCCCGTTGTATAAAATACAGAAACATCATGAAAACTCCCAGTGAATCCCTTTTGGTGGTAGTGCTGGTGAGTGGCTCAGAGGAGTTTGTCAATCTGGGAACATCCTTATAGGATGCAGGTGGTTCAGTTTTTCCAGGACCCTGGAGGTCACAGTGCTTCTTGCTGGTTCCCCTGTTAGGCCATTCAGGAGCGCTGAGTGCCAGTCCTGCTTTAGGAGTCCATGTGTGTAAAGGGTTCAAGAAATCTCTGTTTGGGTACTACCATTTTTTTGTCTTATACAGAAAATTTAGTATTTTTTCCCCAAGCAGAACAAAATAAAATTTTGAAAGCATCAAAATTGCTTGAGGCGTGAAATTACATTTCTCTGTTGTATGCTCAAAAAAACCCTTTCTCATGGGGCTTCTTAACACAAGGAAGAAAGGGATGTCTCCAGTATCCAGGACGGTTGGGATGCTATCTAGACCATAGTCCGGTTTTGTTTTTCGCATTGCCCCAGACTCTTTGAGTCACATATGTGCACACAGCTTTAACTTTTAGCTTTGCTTCCCTGTTGTCTGTAAAGTATTATTATTTCTTCGATGGGGTTAATGAGTTAATTACTTGTAAATTGCTTTGAGATTCTCAGAAATGAGACTGTCTGTGTTTATTGCTGTTATTGCTACAGATGAGATCTTGATCATAGCAAGACAATACAAGATTAGTGTTTATTGCAGCATGACTGAGTATCTGTTTACATTAAAACAAAGAAGAGACTGCAGTGCCCACATCTAGAAAATAACCTTTGTAGGAGCTTTGAGTCAGCTTTAACAATCTCACTATGTGATAAAATTGGCTAATACGGCTAAACATCAGCCGGTAACACTTGTCTGTTTCTTTGAAAACCTTATCAGCTCTCGAACACCCATGGCTCTGTGGTAGTAAGTTCCAGGGAGAGGCAGATACCATCTTTTCTTGGAGTAATGGATTTGGGGTATGTTTTGCCCACTCTTAGAAGGAAAAACGACATCCAAACCCCAGTGTTCCTGGACAAATTCCCTCTGCACTTGGTTTTCACAACAGCTGAATGCATCTCCAAGGGTTTCCTGATATGCTGTGCAGTAAGTGGCTGTTGGTACAGTTGGGCAATATTTTGGGTTGCTGGTGATAACTGCCTTGGTTCTGCTTTACAGTTTTTGAACGCATCTACATTAAGTACAGTTAAATCTCTATTTCTGCTTCAGGAAAAACAGAGGCCGTCATCAAAAACTTCAGCCCACACTACAGACGCCAGTATGCCGTGGCTTTCTGCAAGCACGTGCAGGATGAGCTGGAGCAGCACCGGGATTCCCAGTCTCGGTTCCTGAAAACCAAGGTAGGAGGGCATGTAAGCCCTTCCCCATCCTCAAGCTGCCATACAGCTCTGCTCTTCTGCATGAAATAATTAACGCATTAACTATTTAAACCACACATTTAGTAGTCATAATGTATAAAAACATGAGATGGAAGTGTATCAGCTACTGACTGGGCTTGGTTTTCTTGTTTTTCCCAGTGTTGAATGCCCTCAAGTAAAGTTAATAGGTGGTACAGATACTCAGAGCTTCTACAAATCAAACCCAAAGTATTTTTAGAGTTATTTAAATGTTTCTGCACAGCAGTGTACAAGAGTGTTCTTTCAGCTTGTTATACTGGATAGTTGAATACATAATAAATGTGTATCTAGGATATTTTACGCCTGTACTTTATTATTTATAACCTAAGTGTACACAATAGATTTGCAAATGCAGATGTTGGATTTGGTTCAGCTAGGTTTTAGATGGAAAAGTTGCATTTGGGTGCAGGTTTTAAAGTGAATTTTTGAAAACTCATCTTTGTTTTGGTCTTGTTTGGTTGTCTCATTGTAGCACAAGAAGAACCATGACACAAGTTTCTGGTACAAAGCATGCATTTCATCAAGGTAGAGCTGGACACTTGGGCAAAACTAGTTGCTTCCTGCTGATTGCAAGGTTTTGCAAGAATCTTGGGACAGAGATCATACATTCAGGGCAGAAATTTATCTAGGAAACTTAATTAACCCTTTCAGCCATGGCTACAGGGTTCCATAAAGAAGACGGCAATAATGCCCTCCGTGAAGTGAGCTATGGAGAGCTGGTTTTTATTAGAGAAGGAGAGACAAAAAAGAGACAAAAGTCTCTTTATTAGAGGTAAATGCAGAGAACCAGCCTTCGATATTAAGAAGACAGAACTCTAAATTTCTCGGCTGTATTGGAAATCACAGGTTTCCAATGCTCTTGAAATGAGTAGGGTAAGGCAATGAGGTGGGATGTAAAAGGTGGCATAATAGAAGAGCCGTGTCTTTCAGACAGATGTGTATCAGTTACAAGAGCACAGATGCAAAAGTGTTACAAAGAAATGAGAAATAATTTACTATTTTATAATAAAACTCTTTGCTGCATCAATGAATGTTTTTAATACGTAGTGGAAAATGGGAGACAATGAACTACAAGTCATCTTGCATTCAGCATCCCAACTGAAAGGTAAATAAGAACATCGCTGATTCAGAAATCTGGAAGTATTTGTGGAAGGCAGAGCTCTTCTGTTGCCTCCTCACCTCAGGCTACAAGAATTTGATTGTTTATGTAGTATCTGCCTGAATCAGAGATATGTTTATGATTCCAAATTGCATTTGAAGATTCCAAAGCCCTAGTAGCAGCCTTATAGAAGTGTAGAAATAAAAGAGTCAAGATGGTCAGTAATCCAGAGCCATTTCAAATCTCAAAAATTGTCTTTGTAGCCTCCAGTGGAAGCTGGGACAGTCTTATATGAAGCAGAACTGCTTCATTTTGCTGAGGATCTGAAGAAGTGGAAGGACAGATATGTTGTTATAAAAAATGACTACACTGTGGATTGCTTTGAAACTAAAGAGGTAAATGCTTCTTCCTCTTACGTTCTTCTACGCTTCCAAATATACTGGGTATCAAGCGAATTTGCCACTGCTGCTGCCTTTCTTTTAGCAATACTAGATGAAACCTTGTCCTCGGCGAGGCAGCTCCAGCCTTGCAGGGCTGTCTGGAAGCTCCATGGGGATGGCTGAGGGTACAACCAAGTGTTGGCCATATATGTTTGAAAGAACAAACAAATCATTTTAACAGCGCTTTGAACCTTCCTTTGCCTATCACAGAAAGCTGCTTATCTGTGTCATTGTAATACATCCCCATGCTTCTGCAGTTGGATTTTAAGTAGCAGGTTTTGGATGGCTCCAAGCTGACTACAGTGAACCTTTTTGTTTGGCAGCTGCCATAGTCAAACTAGTCCTGGCTGACAAATCAGACAAACAGAGGTTAGAAAAAAATCCAATCCCTTTCCCCTCTCTTCTGTCCCTGACTCTTCACCGTGGCTGATAAGCACTGAGAGGATATTTTTACACACGTTTTTTTACATTTAACCATGTTTTAGATTTGATGTACCTAGGGAATATATCCAAAATTCAGCCTGACAAAAAAAAAAATTCCCTTTGGGGAATATCCCCATGCATTAGCTTTGTCAATAAGTTGTGTATTTTATGTTTTCCCTCTCCCTAAATCTCTACTTGACTCCCTCTCTCTTGATTTTCCAGGCCTACCAGAAAGGAGCCAGCCCTAAATATCAAGTTCTTCCTGCAGGAGGCAAAGTACTGACTTCAGAAGAAGATTACAATTTGCTGTCTGATAAACATTTTCCAGATCCTGTTGGTAAGCCCTGCTCAACGCTGAACTGCCAAACCCCAGGCTCTGTTCCTTGCACAGACCTCTTCTGGGCAGGCTTTCAGGCTAGACTTTAAAATGGGGCAACAGAAGATGCATGCAGCCCTTTTCCTAAGTCAAAGCACAGCTCCAGAGTGGACGAACACAGAAGATGCTATAAGCTAACTTTCAGAGAAATGCTGGCTCCCTTTTTTTTTTCCAGCATCCCGGCACAAAGTCACTGGAAGCTGTGCAGAAGCAGGGCAGGAACCACACCACCATTGTTCCCGGGCTTTGTTAATATTCCTGGTTTATTTGTTTCCATTTTTAGATGCCAGCTGCCTGTGTTGACTCACAGTTGATAATAAGTCCCACAGAGAGGGCAGGAAGGTTGCTGCTTCTGAATTTGTTGTTTCTGGGATGGGAACCGCTGTGGTCCTGCCTGCCCCCACTCCACAAAGACAGAGAAAATTCGAGCTTTAAGGGAGCAGATCTCATGTTGCAGACTCAGATTTGGAAAATGGGATGCCACGTAAGGAAAGGGATAAGGGCAACATGTAGACAAGGATTTTTTTTTAAAGTCCTGTCTCATACCACTTAAAGTTATGACTGTTGGGAGGTGTCCCCCTTACACCCCTTTCCCAAGAAATAGTGTGATCAGAGGGTAGCATGGGGCAGCGGTGCCTGGAGGTGTCCTCTGTGTGTCACCACAGCTCCATGGGAGTTGGGCTTGAGCAACATGGGGCAGCCCAAGGCCACTTGCAGGCTTTCCATGGCTCTCCCTTCACAAAGAGTGGCTGAGTTAGTCTTTTATGGCCCTTCTCCCCTTCTGTGCAATGCTGAAGACCCTCTGAGATGAACCTCTTGCGGCTGGTCTCTAGATGCATGGCACTGAGACAGGATCCCCTGTGCACAGTGACTCAGGGCAGGTGGAAACTGGAGATCTTCAATGCTTTCTTCAATGCTTTCACCTTCAACGGCTTGAAGTGACAGTTCATCAGGCCATCTTGCAGTTGTGTTTGAAAATGCTGGAGACAGGGAAACCGCTGCTGTTCCTACATGATGTAATGCAGGTTGTTGCTGTATGGAAGACCATATACTCCTATATGGCCTCTGTGTGGAAGAGACCAGAGCTGCCCACTTATTTACCATGAAAACCTTTTCCCTAGCAGCTACAATCCAATGAAATAGTTTCTTTGAAATTTCACCAAAAATGGGTAGTTTATGGCCACCTTGAATACAAAACAAGAGGACATCAGGTTGCTGTGGTGGTATAAGGTAGAGATGTTGTTGGTGCCTGCTGCGTTTGCCCATCCCAGCTGTGTCCCCCTGCCCTCTGTGCCAAATTGCTTGGATCAAGAAGGAGACCTGATGTTTTCACATCTCATGCTTCCCTGCTAGCAGAGGTCTGTTCTCTCTGTCATAGCAGAGAGAAAGAGCCACTCCCCCAAGAAATCTGCAGATTTCAAATGGAGATGTGTTTTTTGTGTAGGCTCGAGTGAGAAGGAGGTTGCTCAAGCCTTCGTTCAACTGCCGAGGGAGTTCCCGGTTTATCTGTGGCAGCCCTTCACCCGGCACAGCTACTATTGCTTCCCAGAGCCAGAAGCTCAGAGGCAGTTCAGCGCCGTGCTGGGGGACTGCGTGAGGCACTCAAACCACGGTGAGTTCAGAAAGGGCCTCTTCCTGTACATCATTCACCCTGGTAAAGATTTAAATAGCTATTATAGTAAAAAAGCTGTAGAAAAATGCAAGTCACTTATGAAAGCTGCTTGGCGTGCAGTGCCTTGAGGAATGCGTTAACATACCCTTTCTTACTTCAGTGGGAGTGAAGTTAGGTGGGATTTGAGCTGCAGTGTAGTAAACGTGGGTAGAAAACACGGGAATTGCTTTGAAAGTGGCATTCCCCTCTCTGTCAGGTCATGTAAATCCAGTATCATCATACAAAATCATAAGAGATTTTTACTAAATATGGCATGGCAAACTCTCACCTGTGTTTGCAAGCTTGACAAATGCATCATAGATACAGTAGACCAGGTTCGTACAACGTGGAGGGAATGTAGTGTCCCAGTACATTTCTGTAATGTTATACATATATCATCAATGGTCAAATATTTGGTGTTTTCTGTGGGTGCTTAGATGGCAGCTCAAGCCCCAGCCATGGTTAAACCTTGTAGATGGGACATGAATGGTGTGTAAGAGACAGTATTGATTATTTGCACAAGGCTGAACTTTAAATCTTACTTTCTGAGTATGTTAGACTAGAAAACTTAAAAAAGAAACCAAAAACTTGTGACTTGCTAGGATTATAAAAGCAACCTTGCTCCCATGAAATTGGAAGGCCATTTATGAGTTGGATGTTTCAGAAAAAGAAATGCTTTCCTGTTTTTCAGATGACTTTTCTTTTTTTCCATGAAGCTGACTTGCTTCCCCCTCTGGTGTCCAGGCTTTTCCATGCCTTTAGTGTCGCTTTCAAGTCCCATCTGCTCCTGCTGCCCTTGGTGGGAGATGGAAACACTCAGGAACTTCTCCAGCAATCTCAGCTACTTGGGCCTGAAGCCCATGCTTGTAGATAAATGAATTGAGAGTGCAGTGTGTGAACAGTCCCTTTTACTAACAGAACTGGCTCCCAGTGTATCTCTTTAAGCTGTCATTTTTGGCTCCTCGTCGTCAACTTCACCTCATTACCCTCAGACAGCTGTCTCGCACTGTCCTCCCCGGATCCTTCTCAACTGCCATCTCTTTTCCCTTGCCTCCACTTCCAAAGGCATACCTGGTCTCCTTTAGGACTCCATTCCCATGATGAAAACACACATTACTGTATTTCTAGGCAGTTTCCTAAGATGTGCGTGGTGCTCAGTGACGGTTGGTGGCAGGCACCTTCTTTGCAGGACATGCAGGATTCTCAGTCCCTATGCTAGCCAGGTGGCATACACTCCCCTGACACTTGGTGGTCCTCCTCTCCAGCTCATTTCCAAGCCATGTGGAAAGTGGTGAGACACAGCATGCCCTTCTAGCTCTGACAGCTTCATACAAACCAGAGCGAGTAGCTCCAATGCAAATCAGTGTAGGTGTGGAGAGGCCGAGGGCTAAAACACCCTGGTAGGCAAATATCCAGTTGCAGGGACTGTAGAGACTGTTTCATGGCTAGATTAACATAGGTTGGAGGCATCAGTCTAGAAGGAACATGCCTTCACTCAGCACTTCCAAATAGCTTGGGTCTCAATAAATATTCTCTACGTAGCAGGCAGAGGAATCTAAATTCCCATAGCATGCCCAAGGGCAAAACCTGCCTCTGTGATTTTTGGTTCTGATTAGCCTGGTTTTAGTTGCAGCAGTCACACAATATGAAAGCCCTGCAGACTTTCGACAGCCACCCCTTTGCTTCTTACTGGGATTTGATAAGGAGATGGGGATACAGTCAAGTTTTCCTGGCACTGTCAGTCCCTCATGACTTGAAGCCTGTTCATTAGCTTTGGGGTTTTTCATTTCTCTCTTCTGGAGCAAGTGTAACAGGCTTGACAAACCTTTTGGCAACCTTTTTTTTCCTTAAAGTTCAGCACAGCACTCTAGGGGCCAATTCTGAATTGGCAGAAGTTGGGACTAGATGACTTAATAGGTCTTTTCCATCTCCAATGCCTGCAAGTCTGTGTTTTATTATATTTCATATGGTTCAGCTATTGCTCATTTATGCAACTATTTCAGGATTTATCCCACTCAGCTTTTTCTGTGGTGAAGTTTTTATCTGACAAAAGATGCTTAGTGACACCACAGTGCCTTTGTCAAGGCTCATCCTTTCTGTCACATTATTTCTGCTCAGCAGACTGATTGGTAGGTAAAGACAGTCTGGATTAAGACCTGTTGTTGCACTGGTAAAAATTAACTGGTTTTTACAGCTATGGAAACGGGACCCCATATTTTCTGGATTTCTTGGAGTTATACCATCTCCTAGAAACCTAGGTGCTGCAAGCGGAAAAATGATCCCTGACAAGCACCCCAGTAACCTTAACTCTGCCCTTGAAGTGAGCTTCTTCAGGGCTTTTTTTTCAAGGACTTCATGCTAATTTATATTCATGCTCACATGACTGAAAGATGTTACTTTATTAATCCTTTTTAAAGCCTTATTTGCAAACAATTTTGCCTACAAAAAACAGGTGTCTGAACAATCCGACAAAGTTACAGGCACGTGCAGGAATACTACGGGTAATAAGGCTTGTGATATAAAAATTGGCTGTGTGTTCTTTTATTTTAAAAAAATTGAAAAGAGAGAAGAAATGCAAAAAATCCTTTGAGTTCAGTTGTGGAATATAATTTAGTGGGATAAGGAGCACCGGCCAAGGCAGCACTTGCCCCACCTCTCTAAAAAGTGCTGAGTTAGCTTTTGCCAGCGCAGATTTGGCAAGGGCAGGAGAAAGACAGATGTAATGTCTGATCAGAAGTTGCCTTTCTGTCTTTTCTATAATCTAGCACTTCTGGAAAGGAATGTATCACACTGGGCTTTAGGCAAAAACTTGGAGGACTCTTCGGTTAAAGTCTGTTTTCTCCCAGGAAGCAGAATTAAATATGGTCTCTTGCTGAACAGAAAACTGGAGTGAATCAGCATGTGGTCTTGCAATGGGAGCCGCCCTGACATTCAGCTATTTCCTCTCTTTAGAGTCCCTCTGTTATAAATAATCGGTCCAGCCTGTGTTTCTGGGTTTTCTGGTCAGAACTCATGGTCAGGAGAATAACTATAGAAGTGTTTGGATTTAGTGATCACCGCTTGTAAATATGATTCAGATGTACAGATTGCAGGTTCTTCTCCCCAAATTTTCCTGTTGTGTTTGTCCTTTATACTAATTGATAAGGGACTGCGGTTCAAGGGGACAATGATTTCCTTCATTATCAATGGAATATGTAGATCTTTTGCACCCTGCTTGAGTACAGTTCAAATAAGGCATATTTAAAACCTTTAAAATGAACCTAAGCCAATCAGGACCTGACTGGTCATAGCTTTAAAAATATTCTAGTAGTCAGACACGTACACTGAGATTCTCCGAATTACCCTTACTCTGAAAGTTGATTGACTGATTAATATGTGTACAGAAATCATCCCAGTTCAGTGACTCATCTGGGCAGCTCCCGCTTTGCGCTTTGCAAGTTGGCTTTTGTGACGCCTCAGGATTTGGGGAGGGGATCAAATGCTTTGGGGGGTTTTAAGCGGTGAGGTTGTGTGATTAAGGGCTAATGAATGAAACTACAAGTGCGCAGGGAGCAGCAGAGGAACCCCAACAAACCGATGGGTGCCGAGGGGACCCTGATGTGGCTGCCCCTGCGCTCGGGGGAGGAGGCTCAGCTCACGGTCCCGCCGTGAAACCCACCCAGGTGAGCCACCAGGAGCTCTCCCTGACTGCCTCGCCATCAGCAGGGCTGTCGTTGCCTAAGTGGGTAAGGGACTTGTTACGGGATGGAGGGGAAGGACATTTGGAGATTGTGTAAAGCGTATTATGGGAAGTTTTCCAGGAGACTGTTGGAATATGCAAGATTTCTTATGGGATGTTTAGGGGAAGGACCAAAGCTGTGAAAAGGGAAGGATCAAAGTGGATTGGAGAGGAACACGTGTGGGATAACAGAGGGGAAAAGGGGAGGCTGGTCAGTACGCTTGTCCCATGCTTCATCACCACAGACTGTCCTGTCTTACTAAACTCCACCGCTAACTATTTTCCAGGGTGAGGGTGCGCTCTGGTGTGTGTGTTGGGGTCCTAAGTGCCAGCAAGTAGAGAAGGAGCCCTGGGGTCATGGGGACTCCACAGGTTTGAGGTGCTAGCACGTGGAGAGACGCGTGTGGGAGGTCCCCATGCCAGCAAAGGGAGAAGGGACCAGAGAGCACAGGGGCCCAGAGGTGCAGGGCCATCATCTGGTGAGAGCAGAGTGCTTTCCTAACAAGCTTCCACCAGCCATGTGTGTACATGGGCTTCACTCACTAGCAAACTTCAATCTGTACTATCTGGCAAGCAGGAGAGGAGGTGGGGGAGCCAGCGACCAGAGATGCCGTAGGACTGGGACCAGTACTGGAGAGACCATAGGTCTGAGCCAGCTACCAAAGAGACATGGGGGTCTGAGAGTTACTGCTGGGGGGAACATAGGTCTGGACCTGCTATCAGTGGGGGCAGGTGCGGACGGATGTAACGAGAGCTCCAGCTATTGGGCTACCAGATTTGGCAACTCTAACATAATCCATACTTGCATTTGAGTCCCTTTTCTGGCTGAGTTTGAGTCAAGTATATTTCAAAATTGCTTTTCGTCATTCAGTATATGACCCTTCTCCTGGGAAAATTAACGACGGTGTAATTCTGCTCCCAGGAAAAAAAAGGTGACTGTAAATTTGCATACCCAATACAGAGGTGCTACTATCTAATCTTGGCCATTATCTCAAAAGCTCCATCAAAAACCTTTGTGGCCTCCAAACTGTCCATTCTTTACCAACAGCTTTGCAATTAAGGGCTTCAGTGGGCTGCATTAAAGAACATTGTGTGCAGCTCTGAAATACCACGATTCATTTCTCATTGAATTTATTACCTAGGCATCGGATATAAAACATTATAATGGGCATATTTGCTGATTTCAAAGCTTTTTGGCTTTGATCAATGAATATGTAAATGAAAGGGTGACTTAAATTAGTTCAATGGCATAAACATGCATATAGAAAGATAACATTGAGGGGAGGTCTCTAGATATATAACATGGGTCAGCCAAAAAATGTTCTTTGCAGAAGAACAACAAGCCAACAAATACAGAGGAGTCGATAGTAAAATATGGTAGTGTAGAGTAATACAACCTAGTGATGACTTTTGATGAAAATAATTCCACATACAGAGAAGAATGTACCGGGTACAGGGTTACAAAATTAAATTTTCAGTGTTTGCTTTGCTAGTCTGTTCCTTATGCTGTAGGACATTTGCTGTATTTTCCCAGGGAGATTATGTAGCCTTCACTTTTAGTAAAACTGAAAAATAAATGTTTCAAATGGTAAATGTGTCAAGACAAAAGATAGCTGTTGTAAAAATTGCAGTTTCAAGGGTCACTGGAGAATTCCTGCTTTCTGATCTGATCTTAGCTGGGAGGCATTTACAGTGTACTAAATGTGGCCTTATTTGCTTTAGTAAATAATAAGTATTGTTGACCACATTAGAATTGTTTATATCTACAGATCCTACATTACATGAATGTATAAAATGTATTACTATACTTGTTTTAATTTTGATGATTCATAATTAATTCAGGAGAATAAACATGTGACAAAAATTATATATCCTAATGCCACTTTTGTATCAACGTCCTGACAGAAAGGGCAGCAAGAAGGAGAATTTTCTGCCAGTAATATTATTTTTTAGCTTTCCTTGCCCAAGTTTTGCCTCAGTTGAGTTTTCCTTAGGTTGATAGAGAGGACCTGCTGACTGTTCACCGTTACTTCCAGAGAGCCTGTTCTTTTCAAGTGTCTGTTGAGGTCAGACCTTCATCAGTGGAGGATTTTATGTAGTAGTTAGTTTTAAAAACTTCTCAGGTTTTTAAAGAAGCTGTGCTTGAGCTGAAGTGGAGTGTGCAAGGAAATGGCTTCATTTTTTCCTCCAATTTCCTAATCCACTACTCCCAGTTCAGATGTGGGCTGTAGTATGCAATTCATTGGTTTGCCTTTATCTGCATGATCCCTCCACTTCCATCCACAGCTTGGACTTACTCTGGTTCCCTGTCCACCCCCATTTTTCTTAGTGAAATGGTGAGAACTGCACACCTCAAATTTTGGGGGAAATTTGCTGCTGAAATGGCCACCTAACCCGCAATGGGGAAGCACTGTCAGTCCCAAATTGGCGATAATGAGGGAAATGCTCAAAATATTCAGAGTGCTCTAATATTTCCTATTCTCCAGTGTTTAATCCTTTACATTTGTATGTTCTGAAAATCAGACTAGAAGTTTCTTCTGAACGCTTATTTATTTTTTTGTTATTTTAGGAGGTCATCTTGTTTCCTATATGAGGTTACCAGCTATTGCGTTTCACATAATACTTGCTGTTAAAAGTGAAGAAGCCCAACCACTTGGTGCTGGGATAGAGGGAAGTCTGTGTGATGAGAAGGAACATACAGCTAGCTAATTCTGGGAGACGTGGAGTTTCACTTCATGATTTTATTTTCTTTCATCTGGTTTGATTTCACATCCTTATCTTGATAATCACCCTCCTGACACAGGAAGCTAAGGGACTTTCAAAAACATATCCTGTCATCTCCAATTTTGCCATAAATAACAAAAAAATAATTAGAGAAATAAATACGTTAAAGAAGTACAATAAAGAAATACATTAGGCAAGAGAGAAATACAAAATGTACTTTTAAGCTCATGCAGGACATTCTGTCACAGCTTGGCTGCGTCAGAACAACTGGGACAGCTTTGTATTTTTTTTCTCCATCTCTGGCTTTTAGGGTTGCTGTTAGCTGTGTCCACATTTCCTTTTTCAACTCTTAAGTTTAGCTGGCAGGTGTTTTTCTTGTAATTATTTCTAGCTTTCCTATGTTACATGTATATAGTACATGTAGGGCTTACCAACTCTTGGACTATAATTCAAAATGATTACTGAAGCGTTGATAAAGGCTGACAAGATGACATTAAATACTTAAGCTGAAGGATATATATCTCCGTGTACAGAGCAAAGCAGCTGTCACGAGTCCAAATAGGACTTTGGAAAGATTTCTGAATCTTCGTGATGCAAACAGGGTGGCTTTTCTTCTCCAGAGGGGGCAGCTGTTTTCTTGTTGCCTTTTTCAGATGACGTGCAGAAGGACCAATTAAAGTAGAACTGAGGAGGAATCTGCTTTTTTTGACATTAAGGAAAAATGTCCTTCTGCACTGGGATGAAAGCAAGACCTTTCTGAAGGTTTGCGTGATAATTTGGGGTGGGAAAAGGTATGAATGGAGACAGAGTACTCAGCCCTTCGCCTGCCTGACTCAAACCTGGGACTTGTGTCTTGGCTCCTCTCACTGCAGCTGCTGCACTTTGATTAATTAAATCACTTTATGGTTAATAAGATCAGATGTCCTATAATCCACATAGGTGGCTGAGACGATGGCTGGTCTTTCACCAGAGAGACATCTGAGGTCCAAATGGACTTTTCAAAACTGATGTGTAAACTTCCATAGAAATATTAATGCTATCATAACAATCAAAACCATTTTGCTATAAATATCTTTGATGAGGCTTGTGGGGTGCTATGAAACCCATGAAATGTTTTAGGACCCGATTTAGAATTTTTTTGTATAGTTTAGAATATTTTGCTTAAAATAAGACTATTTTTCCTCTTTCTGAAATGTTTTTGCTCTACAACATCAGTTCTTTCAATCAGCGTGGCTTTTGCTTTTCTGGTAAGCCTGCTTGCCTGTACTGTAGTTAGGATTTTCAGTCTGTAGGAGTTACATTCATTCTGAAACACCAAGATGATTAATGTGCTAAAATTCTAATTGTGATTACAGTCTTCCTACCTCTCTCACCTCCACGCCTTGGGCTGATTCTCATTTTCTTATGTATTACCAAGCATGGGGTGGTGCAGAAGAGCCACTGCTTTGCACCCACCACCCAAGCCTATTTTAGGAGCCGTGAAGATACTCAGTTGTGCAGGTGTAAGGTTGTATTCAGGCTCCAGCTTCAAAGTTCAGCACCAGAAAAATTCTCACCTGCACCAGGAATATAGTAGCTGGTTTGCAAAGCGCTTGGAAATTGTCAGAGATAAATGATATTGTGATTCTTTCTGTGTGTTTATGCAGTGCACTCACGTTTTAGGCTATGAAACATAAAGCTGCTGGTCCCAGCAGAAGGACGTTCCTTGTAATCTGTCTCGTGCTGCTTTGAACAGCTTTAATACAGGCATTGTGTGCTGCAAAGCAAATAGTTAAATCCTCTGAATGTTGGTTTGATGGTCTTGGAGGAAATTTGTGCTGCAAAACTTTATTTGCTATAAATACAGCATATTATTGCAGGGTTGTATCCTGTTTGGAAATTACCTCATCTAGCTTCTGTTAGTGGTTAGCAGCTTCATACCACATGATCTATGAATAATACGATAGTACAGTGCTCTCAGGAAAACATCAGAGCTGTGAGGTTGATGCTTCTCAGACCCAGGACATCATACTTCATTCTCGATTTGGATAATAATATCACAGAACTCCATTTTGTAAAAGCAAACGGTGTGTCCTTTTATTCAGAAGATCATTTCCAGAGGTGCCATAGCTGTATTATAAGCCCTGGGCAAACTGTCTTTCCCTGAGGTCCAGTTCCTGAGCTCTCCTCATCTCCCAGGTTCAAGCAGATGGATTCACTCTCATTTTCTTACCTGCTGTCCCCTTTGGGTTGGAACCATTTGCTTTTTTTTTTTTTTTTTTTTTTTTTTCAGACAGAAATTTTCAAAACCTTATTTTTTGGAGTTGATGGCCACGGCCTTTCTTACCAACTTTCTGTAGTATCTTACAAACAACAGCTCTTAAAGTGCGCTGGGACCTCAGCTGGTCGCTTTTTGCAATATAACAACACGAAGATCGGATGGTCTTGCCCTCTCTTAGCCATTCTCTCTGCCCTGTTGATAATCCTCTGTGTGGTATTACTCATACACCCCACAGTAGAAAGTTGCTCATCATTAAACAGAAACTATATGAGCAACGGACAGTAATCACCATAGTCCCTACCCACAGCAAATAAATCCCAGGCAAGTATTACCAGAAATACTAGAAAAAATGCTATTGCAAGAAACCTGTGCTACAAACATCACTCTTAGAAAGGGAAATTGTTCTTTGTCATGCTCATTTATTTTTATTTGATAGGCATCCCCTAAATGTGGTGTTGGGTGGTTGGCAGAATGATTCCTTAACTGCAGGAATGTCTCTTATTCCCTGATTTTCTCCAGCAGCCTTCACCCCAAATCCTTTGGTGGCTGGCAGCGTGCAATTGCTTTCTTTGAAGTACCAGTATAGGAGATGGAAATGTCTTATGTATTTAGATGGTTAAGACACCACAATTTTAAAAATGGCAGCTTCCCTCTGGTTTGGGGTTGTGTATTTTCTTCTTTACCAGCTTTTGTTTTAAACAATCAATTAGATTTTTTTTTTTAAATTAAAGAGCATGTATAATGGAAAGCAGAGGAAAACAACAATCTAAGTATATTTGAAAGAAACAGATGCCAAGGTGAGAGGGGGATGACTTGGAAGGATAAGAAAATTGGGAAAAATTTAATTTGCATTTCTTAGCGTGAAATCTATTCTGTTGAGGGTAGCAGTGTCCGGTGGAAATAGTAAGTGGTGGAAGCACCATCTTTTGAGACTGCTAAAACCAAAGATAAGACACTTAAAATTCCAAATATTTTTCAGCTTAACACAGCTCCTTGTATGTATTTGTAGCATCACAAGAAGGAAGGCCCTTCACTGATATCTGCACAGAGATTTTTCTTGTCCCAGGAAAATGCCATCTAAGGAAAACACTATACAAGAAAGAGCTACAAAAAAATGTTTTTGGCACTGTGTTCACCTGAGCCAGTTTTCCACCAAGTAGATGATGAAGCAAGGAGATATTTTGAGATTCTACTAATTTGTCATATTCCAAAAATTACAGTAAGTGACAAACATTCTCCCCATCAGTGAAAGACCACCAAACTCGACTCCTCGGTCATCTTCATTTCCTTCCAGTGACTGTCCTCCTGCCTTCCCCACTCTTTAACCAAAGTCAGCATGTGTTTTTTGAAGATTTGAGGAGGTATTCAATAGGCCCTCTTGTAGGAGGGAACTAAAAAGTATATCAGGTTGTTAGTGACTTGTGTTGGGAAGAGACATTTCACCAAAGCTGCAGTTACTGAGGTAGGCAAGAGCCAGGCAAGGCTACCTTCCTACTTATGGGCCTCTACATGACCATCTCTTATAAATACAGCCATCGCTGGATGCCAGATTGCTTTAATATCAATTATAGTTACCTGCAGGAAGAATTCAGGGACCATATGGAAAACAATATTCACTGAATGCAGAATCTTTTACCAAACTATAGGCAGCTCTCCAGCTCGGGAACGTATATGCAGATGTGAGTGCTGCAGGAAACAGATGAAGCCAGGATGGATTACTTCCGAGTTTTGGTAGTCAGATGATGGGCGTTATGTCAGAAATGGATTTCTTTAATTAAAACATGTGCTGTGTGAGCTCAGAATTCTGGATTCTGGTTTAACACTTGTTCATCTGTGGTTTTGGGCCTCAGCCCTTTATGAAATGTCAGCCAACAAGCTTCAATTACTCTCAATGGTTTAGCTTGCTTTGGTAAAGCACTTTGTCCACAGTCAATATACCCCTTCACTGTTATTAAGAATAAAAGTAATAAATTTATTGTAAAAAAAGCCCATATGGGAGAAAGACATTTATTGGATTGCAACAGGGGCGCTCAGTTTGTTTTGAGGAATGACATATTCAGTTTTTACACATCATAAAGCATCCTGACTGCAGTTCCTTGGCTCTCTGAACAGTTTAATATGGTAATGCTGCTGCTGCGTCCAAAAATCAGCGAGTCCCAGTTTGCAGAATTAGCCAAGACGCAGAAGGGAACTGTGAACCACTGGTGTCTCAGTAGAGCAAACTACCCCATCAGCTCTGGGAGGTGGAAAATTCTCACTGTCTGGTTATCACATCTGACCAAAGTCCCACCAGGAGCTGGAGAAACGTTTCCCTGCTGTTTGCAAACACAGACTTTTCCATGTGGTTACATGAGCGGTACAGAAATGAGCTGTGCTGCTACTTACATGAACGCTGGACTTGTCGCCATTGCATTTGTTAAGGGGGCATACAATATGCCATCTCTCTTGGCATTCCTGTTGTTTGATGACCATTTTAGCCTCCTTCATGCTGCAATAATGAGTTTGAATAGCTTCATTAATGACAATTATTGTTCAGAGGAGCACACAGTTTAAACTGGATATTGAAATACTCACTTTTTATCAGCTAGCATGGCAGGTTAGAATAGGTAATATTGAAGACGTATCTTGCTTTGATCATAATTAAGAAAAAATCATCATCTAAGCAATTAAACATCAGCTGATTTTGAGCTTTCTGCTGAAAAGCACAGCAAGAGACCCAATGCAGCAGTCTGTGGTACGTACAGGTACAAAATCTGAACTGGAATGTTCAAATACAGATTTCCTATTATCTGGATTTTCTGAAAATCCACAATTTTAGCTAGAGGCAGTAAGGTCTGTGGCACTCATCCTCTCTGGTAATGAGGCCTATTTATAGAAGTTTTTGCAGAGGTCTTCAGTGTTTTGAGTGATATAAGACTGGTCGATCTATGGCTACAGATGAGACCAAATTCACCAGGGCAATTAATTTCCACAGCTGGCTTTAGACACACACAAGAAGTGTTAGCAAATCAGAAAAATTGTTCAGATAGCCCTTCCCAAGGGGCTTTTAAACAATGTGCCAGCAACACGTCCATCTTCAAACAAAGGTGCAGCTGTCCTGCCATGGGTGGAAGAGCACGTAGGAACTTGGGACCGAAGATTTCCTCATTACTTGCCCGTATGATGAAACATTCATCTGCCAACTGACAGAGAAGGAGCTGCAGCTCATAGCCTGGAGCACCTCATCAGGCAACTGCAAGTCCTACAGCAGCTGAAACATCAGATATTGCTGAAATGAGGAACGGGACTATCTAAGTTAACACTTCTGCACCAGGTGCAAGTGCACTCAGTGGGTGTCAAGTAGCCCGGTCCTCTGTGTATCATTTTGGTGAGTTAAGGTTTGAGATTTCTTTTTATTTTTAAAGAGGGATTTAAACTGTTTATACACTACAAGGAAGCTCATTCCTGCAGACAGCTTTCTGCAGTACTGAACAAACTCAGCCGTGCCTTTGAGAGATGTGCAAATTTGGGGAGATTTATAAAGTCATGGTGTTTCCACATGTCCTTCCATCTTTTAAAAAGGAGCTTTATAGCAGTTACTCTGTTATGTTTATAAGAGGAATCTATGGTTAGCAACATCTTATCTGTTATTAAAATTAGGCTCCACACTTGGGTACAGAACAAACAGAATTTTGTGTTGCTGTCCAAAAATAAGCTGTTATTATATTCATTAGCAGCTGGAGAAGCTGCTTGGGTAATTTTCCAAGTGCAGAGCACCCTGGATTAAGCACATAGCATCAGTCTGGGTACCTGTAAAGCCTCACTGGCCTTTTGCTGGAGGACATTCAGTAAACTTTATGGCTTTGTTTGGCAGTTGGATAAGGATGACCTACAGCCACCACTGCACCAACCTCCCCTAACATGCTCCACTTTCTACAAACAGGAGGGACAGATGCATCACTCGTGATAGGTGCCAGCCAGATTTGTTGAAGGGGAAGCCCCTGTGAGGGTGTTCAGGAGAGTGAAGCACACGTCGTCCTTTCTGATGATGAACAATTGTTCCTGATACCACTGGGGTTTACCACCTGCCCTGTTTGCAGCTGTGGCATCTGCTTCCATCTCCCATGCACCATCCTCTCTCTTGCACGCAAGCAGGGCTACCCCAACAGCTCATTCATTGTTTTCCTTGCTTTGCCATGGCATAACGGAGCTGGCTGCCAAGCCAGCCGCAGTCCTCTAGCCTTTTCATAAACTGCTAGTTCTGATTTACAGAAGCCCTGGCTCTTCCCTGCTGAAATCTTGGAGGATGTGCACTGCAGCTCCTTTCAGCTTGGGTACAATTCACTTTTCTTGAGCCATATCCCATGAATGTGCCTCTGTCTTGTGTGCCTCGCCAACAGCTTCTGCACAGCCCAACACTGGATGGATCTAGTTGTTCAGTGCCTTATCGCTGATGCAATCTTTTCCTCCTATGGAAAGTGAGAATGAAATTGCCTAAATTAAGCAATTGTAATAGCGCTGAAGTATAAAGCTTCCTTTTTTACTTTGAGCTGTTTTTGTAGTAACACTGCCATACTGTTTTTCTCCTGTGTTTACTGGCATAGGAAAGAATGTGTGATTGGGATTTTATGGTACTTACAGCTTGATATTTTTCCCATGAACTATTCAAAGGGATTGCTCTTGGGTTTTCAGCATCTTATTCCCACTTCTTTATGGGGGTTGGGAACAGTCAGAACAGAGAGAAAATACTCCTTTGAGCATGGAGTTTAAAACTTGATGATCTTGGAGAGTAAACTCTTGTCAGCACTGGCACATGATCATCTCAGCAGGTCCAAGATCCAGCCCTTTGGATAGTCTGTTGTCCCTTTTGGGTAGGAGGGAGCACAGCTGTGAAGAAGGAAAACATGTGAGTCATGGTTGGATGGCTGCAGGACCTGCAGTTCTCCCTCCAGCCAAGCCCGGCCCTCATCTCGTCAACATATTCAGATTTTAATTTTGGGAGGACAAAAGTTTTCAGATGCAATGCTTCACCAGTTTCTCAGGTGGAACACTCCATTCTTTCATTGAAGCTGCCATCAGGGGATGTTCTCTTGGCAGTGAACAGTCTGACTTAAAACTCTTTTACTGATATTTTAGCATCCTGGTTTGCGACTTGCTATTAAAAATGCTATAAATCATGGAGGTAGCAGTGAAGATATGGTTGGGATTTTACCTGGCTGTTTTTCTCTTGTTTGATCCTTGTGTGAGCTTGAAGAAATTGTGTGATCTCTCTAGACCTCCAAATATCTGCCAAATAGGGACGGTATCTATAGAGTGGCACTGAGACAGTGTTTACTGCACCTCAGTGTGTATAACATACCTTCATGAAGTAATAATTACGCCCAGGGGAAACTCTGAAAGGGCGGATTCTGACATTTGGGCTCGTAGCAAATCTGAAACCTCATTGCCCGCCATGTAGATAAAATCTCTACAGTGCTGTTTTCAAGCAGTAGTCAGGGTGAAGCATTAATGAAATTAATTGCAGGTTTCTGTAGCTTTTGGTCTTGTGTACAGCATATGGAGGAGACATTTCAGGCATGACTGTAGTGTTAATCCTTTGTGTTTCCATAATTTGTATAATCCCTGTATTGCCCTTGGCATGTATGCAAGCCTCCTATAAAGCTTCTCTCTTTAGAAGTTTCATGAACAAGTCAAAAGACGTGTCTTGCTTGACAGGCAAGGCTTGAGAACTTACTCTCTGAGTCTTCACATAACAATTGTTTATACATATCAGTATCTTTTAAAGCAGCATACTTATCTCTGAGAGAATTAACATTATTCTTCTTCCCTCCTTCCTTCCTAACATGTGCACAACAGGACTTCAGCTGATCAAGGCTGCAAGTAGATAACCTTGATGAGGGGACAATAAACTATTGTGGCTTTGTTTTTCCCTTAAGATAATAATCCTCACAATAATCCTGAAGCTCTGTTTCATAGCAAAGACACAGCACTTGATTCCTGAAGCATTTCAGTAGTGGTTTTTCTTACTCAGGTTTGTCAAGCAGCCTGATGGCTCTAGGAAGCTTTTTCACATTTTGAGGCAGAGGGACTGTTTCTCCCCAAATCATGACAAACTAGTTCTGCTGTGTAACTGCTGTTGCAGTCTTAATTACCTGTGTTTTTGTGCACTCTCGTGTGAAAGAGTGTTGGCTGCAACTCTCTTGAAACCCTTTAGCAATTTGGAAAGAACACATTGCATGAGATGTAATTTCTGTTGCATGACTGGTTATCCGGAGTTTGTAAGAGCAAACTAGCTCAGCCACTTCTCAGGTTTTTCTGTGCTGTGGTCTCATTTGTACAATAGACTGTCCCCAGGCTACCATGTCGTTCTTGGGAAGAGCTACCATCTAGCCGTGGATGATAACCAGATACTCTGGAGCTGTGGTTAAGCATTCCTGAAATATTTAGGGAAAGCAGCATGATTTTGTCAGAAGTTTTTGTGCTTAATTGTTATGAGCACAGTCCTTACTTTGTCTGGGTCTGTTTTATTGTATGTCAATGAAAAATCATCTTGATCATCAATTCCTTAATAAAACAAAGGAAATAAAAGATTATTGGGGAATGTTAACTCAAGGTTTAGCAATTTATCAGGGGCATACAACGTGTTGCAATCAGCTGACTATTGTTATCTTAAATTCTTAATTCTTATCTTAAATTAAAGAAGTAGGAGCTCCCAACTCTTGGCCCTGGTACGTGCTGACAAAGTCTTCCCATGTGCCATCTTACACTGCTCACAGGTATAAAGGCAAGGGATGAGCTTTCATATGTTAATGACTGCCTTACCAAAGTCTACCACAGACAAGGCTTCCTGCTGGAAAATTCTTACCTTATCATGTGCTCCATATTAACATCTGGTGGTGTTGGTTTAACTTATCAACTTAGATGGGATGGCTTGTGATGGTTCGTACGTGCAATGTGATAGTTCAACATTATGCTTCTAAATCTTAATGAAAGCCCAAGGTCTTCAGACATTCAGGTTTAGTAAATTATTTAAAAATATTACAGCTAGATGCACATGGAACAGGAAAATGGATCAAAAAAGGATGGTTATTTTTTAAAGGTTATTTATGGATAAATCCTTTGTGTTACTTTTTGTTTTCTTTAGATTTTCTCAAGCAGACCACGTATGAAGTCGAGGCATTCTTAGAAGCCATTCAGTTCTTCCGGCAGGAGAAAGGCCATTATGGGATGTGGGAAATGATAACTGGCAACGAAAAAGAGGTAAAAGAATATCTTCCAGATTTTTTTTCTGGCTTTGGATATGGCAGCTCTGAGGATAGTGAAGGTTCTAAAGCCTCTGTGGAAAAAATGGCATTTTTTTTTAAAAAAATCTAGTCAGTAGAAATACCCAAGATTTCAAGATACTTCTTACTGATATGTAAGTGGTGATTCTTTTTTAATAAACCCCATTTTCAGTTTTTTGCTAGAAAGTGAAAGGAAGTGTGCTGTGAACTAAAGTTGTTGTGTTGTGCTGAAATGTAGTGATGGCCACATTTCCACAAAAAGCTCATAGATCTATGTTAATTTTATGCCATGGGGTCAGTTGGTGAATAACTGCTGTGTCTAAAACAAGGCACTTGCTAACATCTCGCTACCACGTTTGCTGCTGTTTATAGTTTTAGTAAATCAGTGAGACCAAAAGCAATACACACCAAACTCAGAACCCACATCCTGTATGCAGCAGATACTCTCTGTCAGCTGCGTTGGGCTGTGCTGTTTTTCTGTCTCTCCTGACAGCTATTTTGCAGGTAAGAGATATTTTTTTCTTCTGTTGCTATTACCTTTGTTACTAAACACAACTGTTCCCTGTTGCTTGTTCTCTAATGCCTCCAGATGCCATTGAAGGAGATCAGGCTTTACAAAGAACAGAATAGCAGCTAAACATAAATTTTGAAGAATCTCTTCATTTTGCTTTTTCCCGTTCTTTGGGAATGAAGCTTTTAGTCCTAAGTGGATAAACTAGTAGACCTACTTATTGTGCCAGACTTCTGAAATAGTCTTGCATAGTAACAGTCACACTTAAACACCAAAAATTTGTGTACTTCAGTTCTTCAGAAATGAGATGCTAAGCTCAGGGTCTGGGTCCATATTTGGGCACCTGAGTGAGCAGCTTTGGAGCACTGATGGTAACTGAAGTAACTCCATCATTCCCCCTGGCATCACTCCAGATGTCTTTTAGTGCAATTGAGACATTATGTGGGTTCTGATTTATAATTTTTTTCCAAAGCACTGAGCACTCAGCAGCAAATATTTACTTTAGTACCAGCTGCTTGGTGTTTTCTGTAATGAAATCTGGCTTCCCTTTGGGAAAATGGAAGAAAGCCTGATGAAGAGTTGACAATCCCGCGTTTTGTTTTAAGAAACCGGATTATTCTTTTAGGAGAAGTCTACCTTTGAAATGCTGAAAAATGTGGAGACTGGAGAAGAATCTATAAACATTGTCTTTCCCTGTGCCATCATGTCAGGGATTGAAGTTTCCTGCTAACATCGGATAATAAATTCCTTAGTATAAGGAGTTCCATCCTTCCAGTGGAAGGAGTAAGGCTTTTTCTCTTCTTCCCTCCTTCCTCCAGTTATGGAGCTATTATAGTGCTAGTTTCATTTTATGTTTTATTTTTCCTATTGCTTGCCAACTACTTACTCATCACCAATATACCTCAAGAGAACTGTAATCAGAAGACATCCAGACTAGTTACACTATTATCTTCTTAGTAATAATTCATTCTGTAAGTATAGTGTGTTCTCATGCCTGCTTTGACCAAATATAATAATTATTTTAGGCAAATACCCAAGCTAAGTGAATGGTTTGGAACAAGCAAGCTACGATTTGTTCGTGTTAAAATCTCTGCAGAATGCCGACAAATATATTCCCTGACATTTATTTATAATGACAGAGTCTCTGCAGCATTAGCTCATGCATTTCTGCTTAGGTACTGCAACATGGATGTAATATTAGCAAGTTCCCAGTCACTTGGCTGAAGACCTACTAAAGTTTTTTTTTGTTGTAAAACTTCCTTTTCCTGGTTTTGTTTTTGTTCTTTTTCATTTTTAAGGTTTCATTACTAATAAAGGATGAATTCAATTGTAGATGGATTTCTGTAGGTTAAGTGCTGAAACATAGGCTTAAACCCAGGAAATTTTTGATAACGCTTGTTATAAGCAACGGTACAGCCACATAGTGAGAGCACAACAACACACCAATTTTATACTAGCATAACTCCATTGTTCAGTACTACATGAATGTAGAAGTAACATATTGGTAAATCAAGGATAGCTGAATAAGTGATTAAAACCCCCCAGACCCCTACAGTGTACCTTTCAGTACAAAAACATAAAGCCAATCCAGCATTCCTAAAAATGTTTCTGGAGAGCTCAGATTCTTCAGAATATGTTTGATCCATGGTCACATTATTTGGTCTGTGGTGCTCCAGTTTGGGTTATTCATGAGATTTTTTTTTAAGTGACCCATTAGTTTAGGACCTGACTTAGTCCATTGATTTTGACAGGTATTTGGGTCAGCATAGCTGAATCTTAAGTGGTGCTGTGGCATAATCTATAAGTACTTAAGTTACACGAAACAACAATAATAGGATATTGCGTATTATAGGTATATTAGAGGTATATTTGTAAGTAGGGTATTGTGTGTGATATTTCTGTAGGGGCTGTCTTATGCCTGGGAGGTACTTTTTTCCCCACTACATGGCATGCAGTCAGAGCCCTTTCTTACTTACTTTTGCTGTCTAAATTCCTGCCATTTCCCTATCATGTTGTTGGTGCGTGCCTAAAGCCCACTCAGGCAGCTGTAATACATGAGGTTGAATGTCAGAAAGCACTGACACAAATGAAATGGCACGAATGAAAAAGCGCTGGCATGATGAAAATGTAAAGTTGAGTGGTGTTTTTGCACTCTCTATTGGCTCAGCCAGCAGCTGGGTGTATCAGGGCAGTGATCCTTCAGTGAGGACTGTGCTGGGCTGTTGTTGAAGCAAGAAAAAGAGCAGGGCTCAAATACACATGGCTTAGCATAAACTCTGTTCAAGCCCCACTGGAGACGAAGGAGGACTGTGTACTTTGTGAGACTTTACTGAAACTGTTGAGCAAGGTAGTAATCCTTTACCCAGAGTAAATGAGATATGTAGAGAACCTTAAGATGCATTTTGTCTGCTTTTTTATAGGGTTACTATATCTCTCTGTGATTTGCAGGCTATCTACTGCACTTCAAAGCTTTCAAGAGGCTGTGGGCAACCTCATATGTGCTGTACAGTTGGGGCAGATAAAAAGCCTTGATGAAAGGTTTATATGCCGTTCTGTGTAGCGCATGCACGATAGTATTGCCTCTGTCATAAATTGGCAGCTGTGCATCTGTAACTGTGGGCCAGTACAAACATACCTGCGCAAGATCTATGAACAGAAAATGAACACATCCAGAAATAAAAGATGTCCCTCCCTCCTCTGAATCATGAGGATGAGTAATGACTGAACCAAATAAGGGACTGAGGTCTTTAGTTCAAAACTGAGATGCTTTTAAGTAGAGAAATTCAAGAATCCAGCATATATCGCCAGCACTGATAGATGCCTCCATAGGAAAAATGTTCAGAGACCCGAGATCACAAAGAAATAGAAATGGCAGGTCCCATGATGAACTGCTTCTCTGTGCTTGCATAGTTTGCCTTATTGGCCAACAGCAAGAGGAAAGCACAGGAGAAAGAGAGGTCTTGCAGCTTTCTCAGGCCAAAGATACAGTGTCCATAAATAAAAAAAATGGAGAGGAATGCCTAGACTTTCAAAACCAGATGTGTGCCTGTAACTCTGTGTATTTATTGCCAGCTTGGTGCATCTGAATGGGATGGGCAAGAAAGAAGTTGTAGTTCAAATCTAGTGCAAAGCCTGACAGAGTGGGTGATTCTGAAGAAAATTTCTGAAATGGGTGCCAGTGAATGAAACCACGAATCTATCTCACATTGTTTCATTCTTTCTGTATCAAAGAAGCCAGACTTTGATGCTTCTTCTGTACAAAGTTGGGTTACGCTACCAAGAGAACCACAGAATAATGTAGTTAAAAAGGGATCTCTGGAGGTTATCTTGCCCAATCCCCCACTCAAAAGAAGAGCCAACTTTAGGGGCTTTGTGCAATTGAGTTCTCAAGATATCCAAGGTTGGAGATTGCATGACTTGTTCCCATGACTGCCCGCATGGTGAAAAATATTTCTTAATACCTGATTACTATTTCCCTTGTTGCTACTTGTAGCCATCACCTTTTTCCTTTCCCTGTGCATTTCCAAGAGAAGTTTGGTTCTGTCTGCCCAACATCCTCCATTAAGTAGTTGTAGACAGCAATAAGGTCTCCCCTGAGCCTTATCATCTTAAGGCTGAGCAAACCCAGTTCCCTCTGCCTCTCCTCACGTTATGTTCTCTGTCCCCTGACCATCTTGGTGGCCTCTGCTGGACTCACTCCAGCAAGATCTGTCTTGTACTGGGGGGCCCCAAACTGGACACCATGCCAGTTGTGGTCCGACAAGTGCTGAATAGAAGGAAACGTTCTCCTCCCTCGACCTGCTGTTGCCCTTTGCTGCAAGGGCACCCTGCAGACCGATGCTGAATTTCTTGTCCACCAGGATGCCCAAGTCCTTTTCTGCAAAACTGCTTTCCAGCCAGTTGTTGCCAGCCTAGACTGGTGCATAGGATTTTTCTATCCCAGATGTTGGACTATGCATTTGCTTTTGCTGAACTTCATGAGGTTTTTGTCCACCCATTTCTTCAGCCTGTCTAGGTCCCTCTGAATAGCAGCCTTGCTTGCCAGCGTATTGACCACTCCCCCAAACTGGTATAATCTGTATTCCCAGTCTGATGCCTTTTCTTTCTAATTGGAACCATCTGCAAGACCAAATTGCCAGTTAGATGCTGGGATCAGAGAGGGCGATGCATCTCTTCTACAACCACTGAACCCTGTTTCAGAGTGAAAATGTTCTTGAGGAAGAAAAGTACTCAGTGTCAATTTAGAAAAATACAGCAAAGATAGACCAATAATATACTTACAGAAATTACAAAAAATGGGGCAATGATATCTTTTCCTCATTTTTTCTACATTCCATCACAAATGCTTGATGTGTAGAAGTCCTTTTGACACTTTTCTTCCCCCTGCCTTTCCACTCTGGTGCACCTTCGTCACAGAATATCTTCTTAGGTTATATATTTCATATGGTTTTTGTTCAAGAATCTGGAGGTGTTGGGAGGAGACTTTAATGTATAAGAATACTACAATGTGAAGGTTTTACTGCTTTTAGAGCAGTGTAGTTCTCTTTAGTGACAAAAGAAATTGCTTGAAAAGTTTCTCACAAACTCCAACAGCTACTTATTTTATACCTTTTGCCTCAGGATTAGGCTGGAACTAATGAATCTTTTGGATCATGTTACACATTTTTGAAAAAAATAATCAGATAGAGTAGAATGATTTGATTCACAGATTACCCACTATTGTTTTCTGGGTTCCATTTCTGTCCTATATCCTGTTTTCCTGGTATCTCCTTTTCTTGTTTGGGTTGTGAAGTTGGTGCTCGCCTGAAAAAGTCCTAGAGATTCACATTTGTACAATCATATCTTTCTTTTCTTGGCCAATTATCTTCCTATCAGAAGCATCCTTTGTCTGATGACTCTTTAGAACAATTTATCTTTCATGATACCTCCTCTAGGGCAGGTGTGAGTGTCCCAGAACAAGGTCAGTTGGGGGAAGCAGTAGTCAGCAAACCAACTTTTCAAATGTTTTTAATCTGGTTGCTCAGCTGATATCAATCATTGATTTGCACATGGCAATTTCATAATAGCATGCAGTAAATTTAATGAACATCTTAGTTCAGCATCTTAGTTCATCTGTTGTCAGTTGTTGCATGGTCTCTCAAAGTCTTTCAGTGAAAAATGCTTCAGATGAAATGCATGGAGCTTCCCTCAGGCATACCTAATATTTTAAATCCAGTCCTCCTGGCAACCTGGGATAGCTAAGCCATTGTATATTTGAGGTTGCCTGTTCTGCGCATCACTATGTGATGCGAGTGCTCAGTTTTCAGATGAAGAACAGTGTGTGAACATGTCATTTTAATTTTCTGACCATATAGATCCTGAGCAACCTTGTGATGGAGGAGCTCCTGCCTAACCTTCAGACGATGATCCTGCCTAAAATGAAAGGAAAGAGGAACGATAGGAAGCGGGCCTGGTTTGGTGTAAGTACTGATATTTGCAGAGTGATTGTTTCTCATAGCAGTTTTCTGCATGTGCTGATTCCGATCTATGCTTCTTAATTTAATTTGGGTTTAGATTGTAGAAGAAACTTATGGCTTAGTCCAGCAGCAGGTGTCAGAAGGCTTAAGTACCTTGAAAGAAGAATGCAGAGATTTTGCAAAAACTCTGGAAGGAACCATTCGTTCAGACATGGATCAGATTCTGAACTCCAAGAACTTCTTAGCTGGAAAAATCAAAGGTTAGTGGAGGAACAGCTGTGTTTTAGAGCAATTTTTTAATGTTTCCTGTTGTGTTGCTCATATTACCATATGTCATTGTTTTGAAATCCTCATGTCTTTTGAAAAATCCAACTGGAGGCACTAATTTTCAGAGAACAAATGCTTTGAGCCTCTGCTGCCTTTGATGGGAATTGATACCTGTGGCCTCTGTGTCTGTGAAAGCACCAGTTCTTCTCAAGTTGGAGCTAGACCTGACAGGTTTTGCATATCCTGATTAGAGTTGCTCATTCTGCTTTCATTTTCACTTGGACAGCCTTATGTTATGAAGACATGGGTCACATGAGCATAATTAAAAATACAGTGGTTTTGATGTCTAGGAATGCACCACAAAACCAGGTTCTGGTCATGTGACAAATTCATAGGCTACCAAAGAATACTTAAACCAAAGGGCTACTTAGGTGGTTTTAAACTAATGTGAAGTAATTATAATTTTGCTATGTGAAGTAATTATAATTTTGCTATTAATAGAAAAAATGAGTGTAAAAAGCAGGGGAAACATTAGTTGATGTTGCTTAAGCCAGCAAATAAATAAATAGCTGATAATTTAGGAGCTGTTTTGGTAAAATTCAGGTTGTTCTGTTGACTTATAGAGTCACCATGGCCACGCTCTGTGCAAACCTCCCAGTATGTATCAACACTTAGAGCTGCCCTTTCCTCTGCTCTCACAGTGCCCCCAAGCTGCTAGCATTTGGTTAGGTGGGGCATGGGAAAAGATGTTTTGTTGTCACTCATAAAACTATAAACTCTCCTTTCACCACCCTTATCTGTGTGGAGGTGTGACTCCAGGGAAAAAACACGGAGTCATTTAATTAATTCTAAAGTAAATCAGTTCAGATCACTTTTTTCACTGTATCTCTTAGTAGCCTAAATGCAACCGTTGTATTGTCTGACACTCCAGCCACTGTTTCTGAGCCTGCCCAGAAGTGCTGCACAGAAAATATCCAGCCATTTCTCACATCCATATTAGAGGAGCTCATGGGTCCAGTGAGTTCTGGATTCACTGAAGTCCGCTCCCTTTTTGATAAAGAAGTTCATGAAATTATCCAGGACTTCCAGAAGACAAATGATATCACGAAGCTAAAGGAGGTAAGACAAAAATATATTTGGAGCCTTTTACATGAGCGCAAGGACCTTCTAGCTAGAACTTGACGGACACACTATTTGCTTTCCCAGGTGGTAGTATGCTAGCACTTTCTTTTGTCATTTAGAAAGTCTTGTGGTATTTGTGCAACTGGAGTGCGGATATCAGAATTTGGTTTAGGGCCACTGTTACATCCTCTATTAAAAATTCACCTCTGGTTGCTTTCTCTCAAAACCTGTTCTTCTTCCACTGGAGTGCAGAACATAGATCAGCTCATGAACCTACCATTCAACTCTGTGAAAATGGAGCCCTGCTATCTGAAAGTGAACCTCCTCCAGGAGCTCCTTCAAGACCTCAAGAGTCGCTTCAAGGTGTATCACATTGATTTTGTGATTCAGAGGACACAGAACTTCATGCAAGAGGTACTGTAAGATCCAGTTTTTCCTCCTGGGAGAACAGGTTAAGTTTATCCTTCTAATCGGCTTCAAAGTAATCTTGATAAAAAGCTGTGCAAGAGTCCCACAGTATCTCTCAATCAAAGCACAGATAACAAACCTAAGAAAATCACAGCTAGAAGCTGTTTGACATTTATATTCTTGAGGTTGCATGTGTGTGAGTCTTTCAGCAAGGCACAAAAATTTTGGATGGATCATCTTTTCCCCTGAACTTTCATGTTCTGAATTCTTAGAGTCTCAGCACCAGAGAAAGTTGAGCTTGTAACCAATGGGGTGGCTAAAATCTACCTGATTTGCATTCTCAAGGGTTGATTTTGCGGGAAGGGTCTTAGATATATTTTACCAAAATAGAATGTCTTCTCCTTTGTAGTTTATTTTCCTATCAATATAAAGTAAGGCAATTAATGTTAGAAACTGGCAATTACTTGGACACAGATGACATCTCTGGATGTAGCTGCATGTAGGTCCTTTAACCAACTTCACTTCTCATGGGAATGGTTCAAGTGACTACATCATTTCAGATGAAAAATGAATTCCACCTCTTTTTACCCTCTAGTGTATATTGGTATAGGCTATAATTTTGCTTTGATTTTATTTCTTCTGGATGCCTGGCCAGAAATCTATTAGGACCTGGCCAGTAGACTTGATTTCCAGATCACAAGGCAGATTTGGCCTTGTGGCTCTATGTTGAATCCTGTGGTTTTAATCCATAGTTAAGAAACTAAATAATCTGGTCGGTAATCTTGGGAAATGAAGTTGGTCCAGTTCTATGGAGTGGGAGTTATGAATGTGGAAAATGAGTCTCTAGCACAGTGCTGGGACAGGGTTTTCCTACAAGCAGGTCTTCTAAGTACAGCCATGATCAGCAGCCAAAGAATTATTCAGAAATAAAATTCTGATTTCATGTCTGGGTCTTTCAGGGGGGGACCGTTCCAAAATGCTGCCAAATAAAATGCCTTTCAGTAAGTGAAGACCATAAGTCAAGACAAAGAAGTAGACAGAAAATAGACCCATACAAACCAAGGGGTGTTTTTTTTCTGAACAGAACATGAGTCAAAATTCACAATAAATAAGTTAAATTAAAGCACAACTTGTTCTAAAAATGCTGTTAATTGCTTCTCTCTCTTTAAAAGGATGGTATTTTTCTCATAAACATAGTAAGTAGTTTCACTTTGTGTCCGTGGACATTTATTTTATTAACAAGTAGGGTCAGACATGTCTAGCTTACGTAGTCTTAACGTGAAAAGAAGCGTTTGGCTTAACTCTAGCTCGGGTGGAGGCTGGAGCGGGATTCCTTGGCTCGGGAGCTTGGCATCCTCTAGTGGCCAATTTTAGGAAATTTGGGAGCACAATGCTCAACTGGCATAAATAAAACGGCTTTACTGACTTCACCAGAACTACACCAGTTTGTGATTTGCTTCAAATAAAAATTGAAATAAAAAGTCAGCAGTTCATCTTTTAATTAGCCTTAACTCTACACTGATCCTGTCTTTTTCTTGTATCCACGGTCTTGCAGTGCATGAGCATTTACTGTGCAGCCTTCTGATGCACGGACAAATTGAGTAAACTTTCATCTTCTCTATTTCCATTTATAAATTCAGACTATATAGTCCAATCCTACAATATCTGCAAAGTCAGTTATAAAAATCGGCCTTCAACATTTGTCACTGTGTATTTCCATTCATGAAAATATTACTAGCCAAGGAGGAATTAAAAGCATGTCTTCTCCATAAGTAGGTACATATTCATTTACAAACTACAAGAAGTCCTCTGTAGTATATGGCTGACTATATATATATATATTGACTGGGATGGTCCCATGTGATGCAAAGGAAGACCTGGCCATGTGGACAGCCTCCCTGTGGATGTCCCTGTACTTCTCCAATAAGAATATATTAAAATTTGAATGGAAACACTTAGGTAAAAAAGGCAAAACCTCATTAAATAGACATAATTACCACTTGCCGAACTGTTTTTCTGAAATGTCTTTTCAGAGTAGGGGGTTTAATATTTTTAATGACTCTCTGGATAACCTGAAAATATGGCAAATGTGAGCCTAACATAATTCTGTGAGAAATTATTGCACTCTGTGTGATTTTTGCTGATAACTATTTGTATTATAAGGAAAGCTGCTGATTAATTACTTTTTAAAAAAATTATCTGCAGTATTAATGACTGAGACCATTAGAATCTGGTAGGAGTCAATGAGAGTCTTCTTGTTAGGGATAATGAGTTTTGTCTATAGCCTTTATATATAGATGATCGATTCTACTTTTTGTCTTTGTCACCATCAGTTTGGATTGTGACATGAGATTAAACCTATACAAGAAAGCTATAATAGCATAATAATGATACCAGGGCTTAATTTTTTTAGTTTATTGCAACATTTCTGTTCATGTTAGCCTTCAGAGACCTGAAATACAGCAGAAAATTTTTGGACAATATAAATTAATCTACTCTGAGTAAGTTTGCTGATAAAACTGTTTGTTTAGTTACCTTAGCAGACTTCCTAGTATTGACCTGCATGTAGTTTCATTTTCTTATTTTCTTGCATTAGATAATCTAATGTTGGGGTTTCCCATTCCAAAACTGAGTGTTGCAATCTAAACTAAATAAGGCTTTTCTTCCCTTTCCACAATCATTTAAAGTACTTGAAATATTTATTGATTTTAGGCTCATTATTCTTCCTCTGTATCACCTTCTCAAAAATACAATTTGAGTTAATGGTTACATTGAACATTCTTCTTTACATATGTAGGAATTTTATGTTACTGGTCTTTAACAGATTTTTTAATTATTATTTTTAGCTGATGGAAAATGCAGTTTATACTTTTGAGCAGTTGTTCTCTCCAAGTCGCCAGGCAGACCCAGCGAAATTTGCAACAACCATTGAAAAAGTCAAGCTGAGAGTACTGAAGGTAAATGTAATGTAGCAGCATTTGCACAGGAGGACCTTCGGTTCTGCCTTTTCGGAAACAGAGAATATATTTTATGTGAATTTATCTCAGTATTTGAAAGAAGATATCTATTACTATCCAGCTGGAAATACTGATTTGGTGGCACTTAGCAAAGCTGCTCATTTGTGGGGTAAAACAGTTCTGGCAGACACTTGTAAAGGTCTTTACATGTGCAGTCCCTTTAATTGCAATCAAATCAGCTGGATATGATGCTGTGGATCTGGGTAAATAACTTTTTACTAGCTTTATAATTAGCCTGCCCCTAGAATTCATTACTCTTGGAAGAGGCAGCTCTGAAATACCTGGAGTGATCAGGGAGCTGTTTCTAGCCTAGCTATAAAAAAAAAATGAAGGGAAAGAAATCCTAGAAAAATAGATTTTAGAGTATTTTTGTAAAAGCTGAAATTAACTGCATGGGAATTCAAACCCCTGAGTGCACCTGTGATGTGGTATCCTTTGGGATTCACCTGTCACCAGATACAGGATAACAAGAACTAGTTCCTTCTGTGAGTGATTAATAACCCCAAACACATTTGGGCTTGTTTCTTTTTGTCTGTTTTGACAGCAATATGATTATGACAGCAGCACTATCCGGAAGAAGATATTTCAAGAAGCACTGGTACAGATTACTTTGCCCACAATGCAAAAGACACTGGCTTCAATTTGCAAACCGGTAGGTTTATGTGATTAAACAAAAGAAACAGTAATAAAAGGCAGGGAAGGATTTACACCTTGTCAGTAAATCCTCAACTCTGTATAGTTGTTTCCTCTCAGGGTGTTGTGTAGATTGGCTGCCTGCCTAGCCAAATGACACTTAGATTTGCCAGTTTGTGGATCAGGTAGATGTGGAGCATGAGGAAGATTTCAGGAAACGGAAACTGTATATACAGCTTTCTTTCTCAAAGAGAGTTTGCAGACCTTTGCCCATCCCTGTTTCATTTCTTCCCTAGAGATCTGAAGTCCCCTCAAACTGGACTCCTCTTGACAGTTATGATTGTAGGTTATGAGCTTGTCCTTGTGTTCAGCAGCCCTGCTGCAGCCTGAAATTCAGTCTGTGGGAGAGGGCACTTTCCTCTTCAGCAGCACCCCTAGGCATGGCTGTGACCATACACAGCCTCTGCTGACGACCTCCTTCAAAGCCAAATGCCTGCTTGGGCAGCAGGACCAGCAAGCAGACAGGCCGTGCACTTGCTTTCAGTGATTTAAATGGAAGTAATTACATCAACAATCAGGAAACAAACATATAGAGATGATCTCTGTTGCCCTTACAGGTAGATTAATACTCAGCAAATGTGTCTGCCAGAGTTTCATGGAGGTGTTGTCAGTGTGGTTACATCAGGGGCCAGCTGGAACACTATTCGCCTTGGCTCAAAATAAATAGTCTGTACCCTTCTTGAATCCCATGCATATCCTCTTGCATTTTCACTGTACCTGCTGAAAGATGACTGCCCTAAGCCATCCTGGCCCCTCTGCCCTTTTGTTTCCCTTGATGCTCATCAGTTTCTGGAAGCTGTAAGCTCTCACCCGTGGTGTGCTGCTCTTGCTGATGCTCTCCAGATTGTTTCAGTTTCAAAAACAAGTTTAAGACCAAGTGTTATGCCAAGTTACGCTTGCAAGTCTTTGAGTATGGAATACTAAAACTTACAAGTCAAAAAAATATATTTAAAATCACTCTCTTCTGTATGTCACTCTACTCTCTTTGCTATCCCCCAAATAATAGTCTCTTGTAGGGTGTCAGCAGTGCCTTCAAAACATGGTGTCTATGCACAGGGGCAAGCATTTCACCATCTTGAATACATGTAGAGAGGGTGGAGTCCCACATGGTGTCTCTGTCATGCAGAATGGGGGAAGAAGTGGTGGTGCAAATTTCCCACAGGACCTTTCTGTTTAACTTCCCACGAGCCTTTTGCATTTGTGCCTCTGCAGAAATGAGAAGCCAGATCCAGAAACAAATGTGTGGCACAGTTGACAAGCCCAGTCAAGCCTTGACCTTTTACTTGAAAACCACCAGATGTTTGTATGTAGGCGCCTCTACTAGAAGTGGGCAGTCATTTAATTTACATTTTACAGACCACCAAGTAGCTGCTTAGTGATAGTGACTCAATTATTGCCTAGATAGCTATTGCATATAAATCAGTAAGCTAGAAAAGTTACACACCTATTAGAAAAACAAAACCAAACCCAGTATCTCCCATGCTAACCGTGGATTTGCCTCCTTGGACAAACAGCGACTGAGACATTTCCTCACCAGCTATTTATTTCAGACTTGTTTATTATAGTGCAGATGGCAATTATCTGAAGTGCTTTTAAATGTAATTGTAGTGCAAGAATACTGTTTGATAAGTGCATAATAAATTGTTTATTTAGTTCATTTACTCATAGTTCAAATAGGTCACTTCAACAGCCAGCAAGGAGCACTGCAAGACCTGCTAGATGGCATGTCCAAGGTGCGCTGTTGAAGTAGGACTCTCAGAATCTCTCATTTTTATATATCTGTTCCTTTCTTCTCTATCTGCACAGGAGCTGCAAAAATACGAGCAGTTCATTTTTGCTGATTACGCTAGCGTGATCCAAGTAGAGAATGTGTATGAAGAGATTTTATATCAGACACTGCTTGAAGAAACCGTGAAAGGTGAGAACATTCTTGAGGTGACAGTAATAACATTTCGGCCGTTGGCCCATGAGCTCTTGCTTCAGAGCTCCCCAGACTCCTAACCTGGCTGTTTCAGACCCAGGTCCCACTTTCCCAAAGAATGGTGGTTATGATGCTGCAGTGTTCTGATTTAGCTCACTAAAGGTGTGTGGCAAGCCCTAAAATCTGGATTATGGGGCAACTTTATTAAACCTGGGAAACTCAAAGTGATAGCTTGTCACAAGCCTATTTCTAACAAAATGTAATTATGACAACTTCATTCTATCATGATTCCCTGGGCCAACAAGTGACATTATGGTCTTATGTGCAAAGGCCTGGTGATATCTAATGGCAGCAAAAATTAATTTCCCCAAATGAAATGTACTGCTGGATGCAGTTTTCAGTACATCACTGATGCCAGGGCAGTACTCCCTGCAGATCTCTCTGCTTTTGTGTCAGAAAACTAAACTATTCTTGATGGCATATATAGATATGTAAACCACTTGTGTCTCTTTGGATCTGTCTGTCTAAAACCTAGATAAAAGACAAGCATGTGTATTGCACAGCAAGTTTTAACAGACCCTCTTTGGCATTCCTGCTCAAAAATATCAGTATAATAATTAATGTAACAAGCACACTTTTATTCATATATGCAGTGTAAATACTTCTGCATTGAAACATTACCTTTGTGCATCGCAGGTCTTCTGGTAGTTTTCTATTACAGCAATGCTTAGGTCAATATTGAAGTTCCATTTTTCAGAACAGATAAATCCCCCCCCCCCCCCCCAAGAAATGTAAACTAACAAGCAAGTTGAAAATGAAAATTACTGTTGTCTGTAATATCAAAATGTATGTCATTAGAAACTCAGGAGAACAGTGTAACTTCTTCAAGGTACCTCTGTCAGTCTTTCCAAAAGTTTGATCTTTCTGTTTTATCTAGTGATAAAAGAAGCTGCCATTATGAAGAAGCACAACCTCTTTGAAGATAACTTGAATATGCCCTGTGAAAGCGTGTCCAGCTTAACGGACCTGAAGACCCCTTCAGGATCAGCACAAACCACTCCCGCAAAGAAACCTTCCACTGCCCGAGCTGAGATGTCAGACACTGAAACTCAAAGTGACGAAACACTCATTGTGACAGAAAAAATTTCCTGGGAGAAGGATAGTGATGATAGAAAGTCATCAGACAAAGAGGCAGTCACTGCTGTTAATACGGCTGGTGATCAGGCAAGCAAAAGTGAAGAAGTGGTTGTTACAGACATCAGTGAGAAACAGGAGTCCCTTTCAGCTACTCTTAGAGAAGTTGCAGAGGAAAAAAGTGCTTTGGAGAATGAAGACACGGTGAAAGCAGAGTTTGTAGCGAACACTGAGAAAGAGCTTAAGACACAGCAAAAAGCTGTGGAGGAAAAAGTAGCTCCTGGGACTGAAACTGCAGTGAAAGATTCTGGAGCCAGCCCTAAAAAAGAACTTAAGGTACATAAAGGAGCAATGGAGGAGAAGGTAACTTCTGAGAGTCAAACAGCAAGGGATGCTGCATTTGTCAGTGACACTGAAAAAGAAAGCAAAGCACAGGAAGAAGTTTCTGAGATAAAGCTGACTTCCCCACATGATAATGTAGCAGAAACAGAGATTTTAGGGAATGCCAAAAAGAAAATCAAGGTAGAAAAAGAAATTATGGAAGAAGTATCTCATAGAGAAAATGTGGTAGGAACAGGGCTTGAAGAGGATAGTAGAAAAGAAAGCAATGACCAAGGAACGAGTACTGAGACAGGGGTTATTTCCCAGGATGAAAACACAGGGAAAGGGGGGGTTAGGGATAATCCTGAAAAAGAAAGCAAGTCAGAAGGAAAGAGTTGTAAATTCCCTGATGATGTGAATGAGATAAGGAGTTTGCTGATGGTAACAGTTGAGATACCAGCAGATACTCCAGCTGAGAACATAAAGGAGATTTGTGAAGGTGAGATATTAAAGTTGCAGGACCACAATAAAGAGGATGATGAGTTGAGCAACATGGCTGTGGCAGAAATTCAGGTGAGCCAGACAATGATGAATAAAGATGCAGCAGAATGCACAGAGTTCAAGGAGGACCGATCATCTTCATGTAGTTTGGGGACAGATGGTACGAATTTAGTGAATGTGTCCAAGGGGGCCTGCAATATGGCACAAGCAGAATGGCTGGTGGAAAGCTCAGATACGCCTCAGGAGGCAAAGGCAGAGGTGGAGATCAAGCAAAGCGTTTGGTACGCAGGTGTGGGAAGCTGCGAAAGTGATAGACTGCAGCCAGAGGAGCACACTGAAAATGTGCCTGAAGGCAAAAGATTAGATGGGGAGAAAGGAGGAGCAGGGAATAGCCATGCCATCCCGGTGGAGGTAGGAAGCTTTTTTCATAATCCTGCTGAAAACGCAGACACAAAGCAAGTGCCCATTTTGGATACAGAAAACCCAAGAACAGGACTGCTAGACGTGCCAGTTTCTTTGGTGCTGGAGCAGGGTGAGGTTAGCGCCGTAGAGGTCACGGGAGATACAGAGGCTGGTGAGGGTGAAGGGAAGCCAGAAGATGAATCATCTTCACAAACGAAAATAAAAAGCACAGAAGGAGAAGATATTTTCACAGAAAAAAACAGAGAAGATAGTTATGCACAACAAAACTCTGAAGAATAAGAAGCGTTTTTCAGCCCAGCCCTGCAGGATTTATTTAGTCCAGTAATCCCTGTTTAATTGTGAATACTTACTTGGGTTGGGGCTGGAGGAAATGGGCTTTGTTGTGGTATTACCAGCTCTTGCAGTTTTAGCACAGATATCTTCCTGAGTGATGGGTGATAGACTTCTTTTTGGTTAAAGCCCTCACTGTTTAAAACCAGGTTACTGTTGGGCAACCTCATCTTTCACTTAAAACTTGCTACCTTTTATGGTTATAGAAAAAATCGGAAAATGTGACCACTGAATGCTTCAAAAGCAACTCACCCCCAGCTATAAAGTTATTTTAACAACATAACTGTTTTTAGGTGTTTTAGCAGGGGAGTAGCTCATGATTTTTAAATGCATGGATTTGACAAGTACTGCTATGATTCTTAGGTGGTTGGTATATACACGTTGCTATTCAACGATGCTTTTAGTATTTGCATGCAGTATATGGGAAATAAATAAAACTTTTAGTAGTTAAACAGAACCAAATAGTTAATTTAGTAGGTTGCTCAAAAGCCACACTCTATGCAAACTCTGCAAACTGATTACTTAATTATTTTAAAGTTTTGACGGATAATAAAGACAAGCAAGTGTTCTGATTTTTTTTCTTCTCTTATTGCTATATTTAAAATGGGGAAAATATGGGAGCAGGTTTCTCAGTCCCACTCTGCACTTCTGGGTTATTTAGCCTTCCAGAGCACTTTATGGCTATTTTATTTTGTTTTATTTTATGGAAGGGAAAGATGAGAATGTTTACAATAACTATAACCATTAGGCAGCATCTTTCTGTTTTACTTCCCACCACTTCTTCACTTATGGCTATCTAATACAGAATATTAAGAGTCCTGCCATTCCCATTCTTACTGAGTTACCCAGTTCTGTAAGCCTTTTTAGGTGCAGAAATTATGTAATAAATTGCAATAATTGTGAAATATCATAATCATTGCATGTAATTTCTGACACAAATGTTAACTGAAGCAAAAAGCAGCCAAAGATTATTCACATGTGCTTAGATTTTGGAGGGCAGAATCACCTTTCAAAAGCAGTTATTAAAATGACACCTATTGCTTTCATAGCTAGCATATTATCTCCATATCAAATCATGATCTATGCATAAAGTTGCTTATATGCATTATTTGCATGCACAATTTCCAGAGTGTGCACAGAAAAGTTTGGATTTGAAAAACAGTATTTTAATAAATTGGGCTTTAGAGTTCAAGACCTCACTTTAAAGGTCAGTTTAAGGCACCTTAAAAATTTGGCCTCGTGTTTCAGACTGTTTCTGAATAAATATAATACAATACAGGGCAGCAAAGATTAATGATGAATAGAGTAGGGACTGCAGGATTTACACCCATAGAGGAAACTACAAAGTGCCGAGAGCATAATACCTGTTAACGTTTTACTTCAACAAACTGTGCAAAGTCTACTATTTAATGCTATCAAAATACGCTATAATACTAACAGAGAATTGACACTAGAGGAACAGGCAAATATTACTGCATAAGTAAGGAACACGGTTGGGTCACTGGACCAACTGCAACATCACTATTGTAAAGTAAATGCAACTCCTATTTATTCCAGAAGCCATACTGTGTTATGGAAACATTAAGATCACAGATGTTTTCCTTGCAAAAGTACTTTGACTCGTTTCCTCCTTATATTTCATGCAAAAATACTAATTTGTAAACGCACAAACCACTGTCAGCCAAGTTTTTTACAAATCATTAGTTATTTCACTGTCAGCTACTTTGTTTTTACGAAATATTAGCTATTTCTAATTGGTACTGAATGTTAAGTGACTTAAAATTTACAACATGTGCTTTACAGTTAAGCAGCAGCAGTCTCTTTTAGCCATGCTGAAATTAGGGGGCATGATGGTTTTTTAATAGAGTGGTTTGTACAAAAGAGGACTAGCAAGACAGCGACTCTGCAAAAAAGGCTGCAGTTTCCTACAAAAGCCGTTTACAGCTAATATGATTTAGATATATCCATACAGAAAGTATTTAGCATAAACATTCCCATCATAGTAATTTTTTAGTCATTTCTATGGCAGGCTTAGATCTGGGTAATATTTTCCTGTAATATTAAAGAATTGAGTTGTTGAATACAGATGCTCAGCATATTTGTTTTTCACAAGTAGGATGGGAAAGAACAGGGAAGTTTTAGCCTGTACATTGCCTTGCTCCACAATTTAAATTGAAGTTCCTCCTGGCTAGGGGACTGATTTTTTGCCTTTGTAGATGTTTTCTGTACATTCAGATGTTTGCAAATGGATAGAGAGTAGCATTTTTCTCATCTTTAACCAGACTTCAGTAGAGGTGACAGCAAGTTAGAGGTCAGCAATCTGCAAGGTGATGTTGGACCACTGATCGAAAAGTATAATAATCCACCCATTCGGTAATTTTTGTCACTTTCTTAGAATTTCCTACACTTACCTGGAATGAATTATTTCTCGTGTGAACTAGGAGCAGTAATAAATCACCTTTCGCCGCCTGGAGGGTTGAGGGTTAGGAGCGCCGAGGGGAGCGGGCTGCGGGATGTTACCGCCGTCTTATTTCGTGGCGTTGCGGGTTTTAAAGGACAGGATATGAAACACATTGTATCTTGCTTATAACTTTGTAAAAACGGTTGTCACGAAAATAAAAGCAGCTCTTTCCTTCCATCGCCGGGAGGTCGGTGTGTGTGTGTGTGTGTGAGGTAGTTTAATTTGGGGGGCGGGGGGGGGGGGTGTATGAAAAAAAATGCACCCCCAGCGGCTGCCGGGGCGGGGGGAGGCCAAGGAGACGCTTTCCTCGCGCTCTTTGCGGCCGAGGGCTGCCGTTTGGGCCCGGCCGCCGTCCCGCCGCTGCTGCTCTCCTCAGGTAGAGGCGAACTACAGACCCCGACGGCCGGCGGCAGGGCCCGGAGCCAAGGCGCGTCGGTGCATGCCGGGAGTTGTAGTCCGGCGCCACTGCGCCTGCGCGCCGCTCTCCACCCCACCCCGCCCTTCCCGCCTTTCCTTTTGTCCACGTCGCCCTCTCCGCCCGGCGTCCCGCTGCCGTCACGTGGCGCCGCGCGCCCTCCCGCCTCGCGGCGCTCTTGTCCCGTTCCTATTGGCCCGGCGGGGCGGCGCGTGCGGGGGGACCCGGAAGCGGCGGCGCGAGGCGGTTTCCTTGGCTACGCCACAGGAAAGCGGAGGGCCGGTCCCTTCCGCCTGTGCGTCGGTGCTGGGAGCCGCGGCCGCCGCGCCGGGAGGGGCGGGCAGCGGGCGAGATGGGCCGGAGCCGGGCCTAGCGGCAGCGGGCAGGCGGCCGCGGCCATGAGCGGAGCTGCGGGCTGCCAGGGCGGCGGCGGCGGCGGCGGCGGCGAGCGGGGGCACCGCTGGAGGAGGCCGTGGAAGCTCCTGGCCCTTGGCCTGCTCTCCGCCTCCTCCGTGCTGGCGGCCGCCCCGGGCGCCGGGGCCATGAGCAAGGAGGAGAAGCGCCGGTTGGGGTGAGCGCCGCCGCGCCGGGCCGGGCCGGGAGTGGGGCGGCGGGCGGGAACGGCGGCGGCGCCGGGTCTCCCTCGGGACCGCAGGAGCCTGGTGCGGCCGGGGCGGAGGTCAGCGGGGCCCGGGCCGAGCCCACCGCCCGCGGTGGCTTTGCGGTGCACCGGCGTCCCCTCGCCGCTCAGCGGGCCCTCGCCGTGCTGGGGTAGGGGGATCCGCGCTACCCCCGGGGGTTGGGTTGGGCATGGCGAGTGCGGATGTGCCCCTCGCCCGGCAGAGCTCCGGGAACGTCTCTCCTGTCCCGTCCCGTCCCCCCCCCGGAAGACTCTACGAGATGCGTGGCATCGGTCTCACATCGATGTTTGAGGTGCGTATGCCAGAGCCGGGCTGGTACCTCGGGTCAAGCCACCACAGCTATTTGGGGCAGGCAGCCCCTTACTGCCTTTGCCCCGTCTGCCATATGCTTGGGAGCTCCAGTCTTGAAGATTGCAGCCATTGGTTGTGGGTAATTGTGGGTAAAAGTGATCAAAGGTGAATGTAAACCCATAGTCAGTTGGTCTAATTATGGCTATGCCTCTGGAGCATGTGAGTGTTTAGGAGTCATAAAAAAGGTGAATGTTTGCACGTGTTCTTGCCTGGTCACTGTATATAAGGTAAGCCACTTTGGTGCCCCATGCATGTACATGTAAGAAGCTGATTCTCTTTTAGTATAGTTTTGGTCAAAGGCTAAAGATTACAGTATAGGTGGCAATGTATTGCACTGCATGGAGTAGGATTTCTTTTACACAAATATGTAATCAAGCATATCATGTTCTTAGTACACTACTGGGGCAGTTTTGTCATCATCCTCTTCCCATCTACTGGTCAGCTGCACAGAATAATGATGTAAAAAGTGCTGGAGAAACACTCTGGATTCTCTTAAGGTTTTGAATCATTAGGTATAAGTGGATATGTAACTCTGATGATGTTTGCAGTTACTGGGGTTTTCCATCTGGGGTTCTCAGGGTACTTGTGTATATAATGTTTTGTACATGTTCTTCATGTGACTACATAAGGACTTTAAATTTTGTTCTCCAATTGGTTTTAAAACTTTTGCATTTGTAACTTGCACTCACTGTATCATCTGATGTCCCAGGCATATGCAATTAATATCTTGCCACAGTTTTTGTTTGGGGGCACTGGGACGGGTCATTCCTGAATAATGGCAGGTAATCTGTTATTTATTTAATGACAAGATCATGTCAGTCACAGAAATTATTTCAGAAAATGCCCTGTAAATGTAAGTTGCATATAGAAAAATAGAAATTTTAAGAAGATTTCTGTATGCTATATCACTGAACAGCATTGTATGCTTAGTTCATCTGGAGGTGGCACTTGGGTGTCAAACCCTGGGGTTTTGTTCACTGCAACAGATCGCAGAACTACAGCCTGGATGTAGTCTGTGAAGTACCTGAAAAAAACATCACGCTCTGCTCTTTTGATGACTTAATGCATTTGATGAGTTAAAACTACTTCTTAAATTTCCAAGTCATTGAACTAAATCAGATATTTAGAATATAATTGTAGTGTTCTTGTTTCTTTTATGTTCAGTCTTATCAGCAAAGACTGTGAATTATGTTGATGGTAGCTTAGAAATTAGCATGCTCTTTTGCCTTGCAAGGCTCCTCAGTAAAAGAGTGAGGAATGATTGGAAGTAGTGCTGTCTCAAAAAACCCCAGTGCTTTTTTATATAGTAGTATTTCTCACCTTGACAGCTTTTCAAACATGTAAAATAAATGTATCTACAAGGGTTTTCTTTAGTATTTGCTTGCCAAGACTTTTAATGCTAGGAAGAGGTGTACCTCATAACTTATGGTCCTTTTCTGAATCACAGACAGGAATTTGTGCTGTGTCAGTTGGTTTTAGTATTGGTGATAACAAGCAGAACATAATTCAATTTTCTGTTTTTTGCTGAGCATGGAATGTGTCCCATCTCTAGCTTTAATGGGTTGGTGACATCTACAGCTATTTAAGGGGAAGCACAGGAGGTTGAAAGAAATCCCCAAATAGTTCATTTCATGTTAGGTGAAGAAATAGTCTTTCCTTTCTGCAGTGAATGGAAGTAGCCAAATTAGGAAAAATTATTATGCTATATTTCACTTACTTGAGTAGAGTACGTTAGTAGAGGACCTGTTACTGATATTCAGATATTAAAGTGTAATACATGTTGCTGTTCTAAGATAGTATGTTAAAGGCCATTGTGAAGCAGACCACTAATGCTTTTTCTTTTTTCTTTTTTAGAAACCAAGTGCTCGAAATGTTTGATCATGCATATAGCAATTATATGGTAAGTAAAACACTTGTTTGCTTAATTTTTTTGGAGTTGTTATTGCTGACCTGGGATAGAAAGCAACCTACAGTACCTGACATTCTAGAGAAATAGCAGGGAAGTAGGGGCGAAAACAAAGCTAAAATAAATAAAAGCACCTGTATAGCCTTTAAAAAGAAACGAACAAATGTTACTTTCAGGAAGAGCAGTGTCAGGAGGTTTATGATGGCTTTCAGAATCGTAGCTAGGAATTGCTAGCGGTCACTCTGTTAATCTGTGCCTGATATTCCTCAAACCAGTTTATCTCAAGTCAAGCTATGAACTGTTTTCATCTTTGGTAAAATATTTGGTTTGAAATTCCAGACACCTAAAAATATGAGGTAAGAGCTGTCTGTAGTCATCGGATTCTGGAGAACACAAATTGTTCTTACTTATTTTGTAGGTAAAATTTATGTACAGCATTTCTTCGGTGGTAAGATATGTTAGATGCAATTTGGTAGCTCTTTTGCAAACAAACAATGTAGAACAAAGTAGAACAAAAAGGGGATCTTGTCATATCTACACATTATAGTCTCTTCTGAGTATGTCACTGTCACATGACAGTGAGCCAAACGCACTATAGTTTCTGTTAATATGACTTGTGATTTTCTGTGCAGGTGTCCTCATGTTCTGGATATGTGAGCCATTCTGCACTCTAATCAATCTTGAAATAAGTTAGCTTAGTTTAGATATGATTAAGAATAAAGAATTACTTAGAGTGGACTGACTTTCCTCAAGTAATAATTACTTTCAAATGTGCTATTAGTAATGCAATTCTGAGGAGAAACTGTAAATGTGAATAAGATAAATATAAAAGATGCATTCTTACTGAGTTTACATTAACAATCTTTTTATACATTCTCTGTGGCTGTTGCAGAAACCCCTCTCTTTTAAGTTGCACCAGTTCCTGCAGGACAAACTCCTGTCTCTTGACAGTGTCTTGCCACATGTCCCAGTTTCTGTATGATGCTTTAACGCTTTAATATGTAATACAAGCTTAAAAGCTTGTGAGTTACAAGTTTATGCAGTACCTGAGAGTTATAGAACTCTAGAATGGATAAAAAGCCAAGCAACAGTATTTTCAAAGTGGGTGTAGTTTTTAACATTAGCTTTTGCTTTCGACACTTGAGCAGTTTAACAAGCATCAGGCTTTTTTGTGATAATTTGTAATTAGTTACTTGGGACCTGGTTCCCTGAAAAACACTTGGCTTGAATTTCCCATGGCATTCTGAAGGAAAAGCTGTTACATATTTGGCAAAATCAGATAGAATGTTACATGCCAGTAGACAGGATCTGTGCTCCTACTGTTCATTGTGTGATAAATTGGTAACTGGTAGGTGTCTTACTACATCTGAAGCAAGAAAATTCTGGATGAAAAAGAATGACTTCAGCTATCCGGGAAGCTTTGAAGCCAAAAGGATATTTACTTGCCACGTATGCCAGAGCACTAAACAAACAGAGAAATATGACTTGTTTGTTTAAAGTAGAAGAAAAGATTAGGGTATCAGACTTGATTCTGACAGCAAGAGAATTAAGTATTTTTGCAGCTGCTTTTGAAACAGCCAGCTGAAAAGTTTTGATTTTCTGTTTCTATTAATATGCATTTTAGACACGTGTATTTAGAAGACCGAAAATTCATGTTTGCATGCAAGGGGGGAACTCCCTTGTCTTTTTTTTCGGTTGCTACCAGGAGCTTTGAGTAAAAAGCTGCTTTTTTTTTTTTTTTTCAGTCCTTCAGGATTTTTTTTTCTTGACTGTCAGAAAGAATATGCGAAAATGTCAGTCACTTGAGGCCAGCAGGTATTTCTTGGTTTACAGCACTAGTAGCGATGTGTCCTTTTTCATTATTCAAGTACTGTGCTGCCTTGAATGTACAGTCCTGACATTAGGCAATACGATCATCTGTTCAGTCAGAATGTGTAGAAATTCCAAAGTATCTGTTGAGCTCCCTTTGTATAGTATCTTCCAGAAGTATGTTTATTGTAACATTTGTGCCATGTTTTATATTTAATGGGTCTTGCTACCTTCCTTTGAGGTTACTTGAAAGGGGAGAAATTACAAGTTGGGAAATCACTTGACCCAGTAACCTTTCCTGCTCTAGACAGAATAAGCAAACTTTTATTTTTCAAAGTGCTTCTAGTTCCTTATGATTTTGTAAGACTAAAAGTCCATTTTATCCAGAATTTTTATCACCTTTTTTCTCCATAATTTAAGGCAGAGATCTTAGTTTTGACTTTGCTTTTGTCATGCACTTTTTTAATCTGTTTTTCTGAATACTTTGCACGGATATTCAGAAACATCTGAGCCATATTAAAATGATCTAGATTCTGGCTTTTGTAGCTGAACTTGAGGAGAACAGAGTCGTGCAAAGACCAAAACACTTGGGAGAGTGGTAGGCAGGGAAATAAAACATCAGTTTCAAAAGAAGTTACTGTAAGAGCTGTTTATTTGTGGATGAATGTTCCTTCTTTTCCTCTTTATTTCATGTTTGAATATAGATTATTTTTGTACCGTGTATTTGGAAAGACTTTGAATGTGTTTACTTGCAGTTTCAGTGCAGTTATTGAACTTTTTTATCCTGCCACACATTGGTTCTCCACTAAAAGTAAAACTGGAGGGCACGGTACAGTGTCCAGTTTCCTGATGTAAAAGAGAGAAACTCCATTCCAAATCACTTGTATTGGGCTTCTAATGGAGAGGCAATTTCATGCATGTTTGAAATTAGATATATTTAAGATTCATCTTTATTAATGTCAGTGGCCACTGTGAAAATTTTTCAGTAAACCTCTCCTATTGCACAATGATGTATTTCAAATTTGTGTCTATTTCATTTGATATCCCATTTTAGTGATAGTTTAAACCTATGAAACTTGCATTGACTTGGGAGACAATAGGAAGAAAACAGGCCTTTTATTCACAGTGCCTGACTTAGGCAATGGTGCCACTCCTGTTATTTCTGACTGACAAGAAATAATATTACAATACTTTGCAATGCTTGCTTTGCAGAGTGCTTTTTCTAGAAATATGGAAAGTAACTGTTGCTTTAAAAAAAAAATAATCTAGCAATGTCTCTCTCTCTTTTAAAAAAAATGTTATATTTGTAAAAGGTTCAGTCTTGCTAAGCTTTTTTGTGTTATCTTTTGTTATGCCTTGTGTAGTGATTTACCAGTTTATTATTTTACCTTCTGAGTTCTCTTATCTGTCACTGAGTGTGACCCTGAGTTGCTTGTGTTCACTTGGAAATGTTTCCAAAGTGACTTCAAAGTCTAATTCACACTAATTTCTCCATGAAATACCAGCCACTTGATAATGCCTGCATTAGCTTTAGGTTTTAAACTCATCTTTGAGATGATAATTCCTGCCTTAGAGACATTATAGGAAACGTCATATGCACCTTGTTGCAGAAAGCACAGAATTACCTATTCAAGTTAATTGGTGGGATTTTTTTGGATGTGCTGTTAGTTATTCCAGACTTTTCTGGGAGGTTAGAGAGAAAGAGGTCCTGTTGCTCTGTTCACAGTTTAATCATTTCCAGCCACCCAGCTGGAGAGCAGCTCAGCAGAAAAGGACCTGGGGGTCTTGGTGGACACCAAGTTGACCATGAGCCAGCAACGTGCCCTTGTGGCAAAGGCAACTGATGGTATCCTGGGCTGCATTAGGCAAAACATTGCCAGCAGATGGAGGGAGGTGATCCTTCCCCTCTACTTGGCACTGGTGAGGCCACACCTGGAGTACTGTGTTCAGTTCTGGCCTCCCCAGTACAAGAGAGAAACAGACATACTGGACAGAGTCCAATGAAAGGCGATAAAGATGATGAAGAGACTGGAGCATCATTCCTATGGGGAAAGGCTGAGAGAGCTGGGGCTGTTCAGCCTGGAGAAGAGAAGTCTCAGGGGGATCTTATCACTGTATATAAATACCTGAAGGGAGGCTGTAAAGATGACGGAGCCAGGTTCTCAGGTTCTTCTCAGCGGTGCCTGGTGACAGGTCCAGAGGCAGTGGGCACAAACTGAAACACAGGAGGTTCCCTCTGAACATCAGGAAACACTTTTTTACCATGAAGGTGACCGAGTACTGGCACAGGTTACCCAAAGAGGTTGTGGAGTCTCCATCCTTGGAGATACTCAAAACTTGTCTGGACACAGTACTGGGCAACTGGGTGTCTAGATGGCCCTGCTTGAGTAGAGGGGTTGGACAAGGGGATCTCTAGAGGTCCTTTCCCACCTTAGAGATTCTGTGATTGTCATGCAGTTTTTTGGAAGTACAGTAATGGGGCTTCTTTTTAACCAGCTCTGAAGACTTGCTGAAATGACTCTAACAATTGTAATGTATTCCCTTGTTTTGTATCCCCACAGGAGCATGCGTATCCAGCTGATGAACTCATGCCTTTAACTTGTCGTGGACGAGTACGGGGTCAGGAACCAAGTCGAGGGGATGTGGATGATGCCTTGGGAAAGTTAGTGTTTGAAATGGTTACTGTCTCATGTAAAGATGTAGGAATCTAAATACAATTTGCAGCCCGTAAAACTTGTTTGTTCAGTTGACAAGTCCAGAAACTTACATTAGTAAGAAATACTTCTATTGTTTCTTCCCATGATGTTAACTGATGTGAAATTGTACTTCAATCAGAAAAAGAGAATTGACCAGTGAATGAAATCCAAAGATAATTTTTTAAATCATTCTCCAAGTATTTTCCATAGGAAAGTGTTCCAAATGTGAGCTGACATTTATGGTATTAGTAAATTTGACTGCTCAATAGAGGTTATAAGGGTTAGTTATCAGCTGCACAGAACAGTAAACTGTTACCCATTATGCTGACCTTATAAGTGATATTAAAAATGCCTTTTTTTTTGTAGAAAGCTCTCTGAAAACATCATTAGTCAAATGATTATCATGTGTGTGGTAGCCTAAGGCCTTTGCCAAAGTATAAAACATTATTTCAGATATGGAAGTTCTTAATATTTTTTATTTTACGATAACTTATAATACAAAGGACTGATCCTTTGGCCAGCAAAATATAGATTTAAGGACTCTTTCTCCATGTTAAATTGAACAATCAAAGACAAAGTTTAATTACTCTAAATCTGATTGTAATTGATTTCTTTGTTGTCTGTATGTGTGCAGTTTGTTTATAGAGCAAATAGTTAACAACAAATACCTGCTGCCTTTTTTTAATTGGTATAACTGCTTGGTGTCCCTAAGAAGACTAGTGATAATCAAAGCTGAAGTCCTTGTCTTAAATACTACTTCTCTTCACACCATGATATTGAGCATGTCATTTTGGTTATTTTTTGTTATGTACAAAAGCTCCTTAGTCTGGAGATTCCTATATAAGCCTGCTGCTTTGGAGGTATTGAGAGATACAACTGATGAGAAAGAAGTGTCAAGCAAATGTATTTTCAATCCTGGTCATGCGTTCTTTTTAATTGCCTTTTTCCCCATAGTAACATACTATCATTTGAATAAAAATACCATTCAGCCCCTTAGATGCATTGAATAGTGTAAGTATTTATTATTTTTCTGCATACATGCTTTTTTCTGTTCCTAATAATTAGATATATTAGTATTTATCAGATTTCCTATATAATCCTTTTTCTTGCCAGCTGGCTCATCAGTCATGTTCTCTACAAGCCTTTGCAATCACAAAATGACAGGGTGAGACAGCTAGGTCGATTCTGTTTCCCTGGAGGGCTAGGGAGTATACTTGTACACCAGCCTTCCCTACAGCTGTGTGATGCATAATCTCCTCCACTTTTGTATGGAAGAAGCTGTGTATTTGTTATACAGTTGTGCATAGCCACTAGTTAATCTCTTTCTCTTGTAGAACGACACTCACAGGATGCTGCTATATCTTTACAAATTGAAGAAAATTATAATATATGACCACTTAATTAGAATTTTAATTATGCTTCATGCATAGTCATGTGTTGCCTACAGGGTCTAAAACATTGGGTACTTGCTTAAATTCTTGACACTTGTTCTTCAATAGGCAGTTGTAACTGTTTCCAAAGGTTTCAATTTTAATACCATCCTACTCTGTAAAATCTTTTCTATGAGTGGTGTGTGTTTCTTAACATAAGAGCAATTTTATTGGGTTAGGCTAAAGGTCCACTCAGCTTGGTATGCACTAGAACAGGCCTAGAGAAGAATGTACAAATGGGACAAGCCTTATTGTGATATTCCTGTTTCCAATAGTATGGATCTGATTTGATGTTCTTTTTTTATGGAATAAGTAGGTTTTTATTTTAAGCCTGCCGCTTGCTGCTGCTGGATAGCATCAGGTGAAACTTAACTGTGAGAAGCAGTGAATAGCAGATTCTCATTCACTTTCTTCATGCCGTGTACAATTTTAAAATCTTTGTATAATGATGCTTAAGCTTTTGCTCTTGCAGGCTGAAGAGTGTTAGTCTGTTCACTAGTTCCTAGTACAGAAACTGCTACTTGCCCTCAGCCCTCACTTACTGCCCTTTATTGTACCTTTTCCTGTTCCATTTTATCCCACATAGAAGTTTCATAACAAAGTAACATTTTCTTTAGTCTTTCATCACTAATTTTAACATTGAGTTTTATTGCAACAAATTGCAGCTTTTTCTGAAGTAGGTAATTGGAACAGTTTCTGGGAGGAGAAATTTAGCTTGGAACGATTTTTGATCTTCTTCCATCTTTTTATTGTTACATTTAGTAAGTCAACATTCTTTGTTTTTTGAAAAAGAAAGAAAAAAAGAGGTTGGAAAAAGACTTTGAACCATTCTACTGGGTTTTTTAGTAGATTTGATTGGAGACTAGAAATAAAAATTTAATTTGCTTACAAGAATTTTGAAAGCTTTGCAGTAAATAAAGGTATCTTTGTAATCATAGCTTGTTCCAGACAGGTCCTATTCTGGTCACTAACAAAGGGAAGAAAATTAGTAGGGTGTTATTTTCTAGCAGCTAGTGGTCTGTGAGAATTTAGTTCCTTCCATGGTATTGGTTACTATTAAAAATTATTTAATTTCTACACATACAAGTCTATAGTAAATCTGTTTTAAATTTTGTTTCATAGATTTTCACTGACCTTGATTGATACCTTGGACACTCTTGTGGTAAGTTTAATCTATTGATGAACTTTGATAAAACAAAAAGATTGGCTTCTGATGCTCAGACTTATTTTTAGATTTCTATTTTGTTAAATTATACATAAAAAATACTAATTTTTCTTCACCTGTAATCTCTGGCTACCTGTTTGAAGTGGCTATTGCTTGTAAGAACTTTCAAGTGCTGCGATGGTGGCGTTTGGAGTTTGTTGCAAAAAGAAAACTACAACAGTTCCTTCACATTTCATTGATGCTTTCTTATCTTGCTTTTCTTGGGCGGTAACTTAACAAAAAAAGTATGTGAGTTTGCTTCTCATTATAGTTTAAAGCAACATACTGACTTATAGGTGAACCCCTCTTAATACCTACTGAATTAATTTATGTTTTTAAATTGTACATACTTGTTTCATGGATGAATTTGCATGCACCTAAATATTTGTTTAAAAAACCCGCAACCCTGGACATGTTTGCCAGGAAATGTTGCCAAACTTCTTAGGTTCCATCTCTTATTAAAAGATTCCAATCATTAATAAACTACTTTTTGTTAGGTTTCAATCCCTTTGACATGTTTTGTCATCATAAGATAGAGTTCAGAAATCAGAAATTTTTGGCCATTCACATCTACAGGTAAATGTAAAAAGCTTTGAAAATCCTTACTGTGCTGATTTAGTGTGTGAATCATATAATGCTCTTTCCCTGACAGCTGTTCCCTTTTTATGATGTGCTGTGAGACGACCCTCGTCTCTTGAATCAGGACCACAAATGTTGAAAATGTGGAGTCTGGAACTCCCAGTCTCTACTGGACACTCAAATGGATTATTGCGTTTTATTTATTTTCTTGTCTTAGAGCAGGATTAACACTTGTGGAATTTAAAGTCACTTATAACAAATTGGATAAGTCACTAAGATTCTTAAAGTTTGATTGAACCAAAAGAAAGTTGGTATGAAAGAAAATCTGTAGGAAGTGCCCGAGCTGTTCTTCAGGCACAAGAAGGAAACTGTTGGGAGGAGGAAGGCTGCTAGGATGATTCATGGAACTTACGATGTGGCTTCTTAGTCTGTGGATAGGAGGGAGGCCTCTGTGAAATTGGACGCATCAGAGCAGGCCAGTCTTTTCCCACTCTGCCAGCACAGCCCGCAGCCCACTGGGTCCTGTCGCACTACAGTTATGGCATGCAAGTAGGGGAAGGAACAAACAAATAAATCCCTGGCTAATAGTTTAGGTACATTCTCAGTGACTTTATTCTTTGTGTACAGCTTTTATTCTCTTTTATGTTTCTCATGAGAAAAACAATAATACGAATGTGTTTGCACTGTATCAGTGTGCCCCTGCAGGACCAGAATATCAATCTAAGGCATGTTAAATGCTTTCTTTTTTAATTCATTGCATTTGTTCTTCTACACCTGAGTGTGACTGTATTAGCTATGTTGGAACTTAAACACCTGGTTACATTTGTATTCCAGGTGTTAAATAAAACCAAAGAGTTTGAAGAGGCTGTAAAAAAAGTAATAAAGGATGTTAATTTAGATAACGACATAGTTGTATCTGTCTTTGAAACCAACATAAGAGTCCTTGGGTGAGTAACTTTTATGTTTTCAAAACTTAAAAATATGTGCTTTAGCTAAATGTCCTTAAGGCATACCTTTCTGTGCTATTTCACCTCATTTAAAACAGTTGTGGCTTTATCAGCATAGCTTGACATATGCCCTAAGAAAGGTTTTAAAATGATAGACAGGAATTGATGCAGTGGTACTGAATCAAGTTGACCCCCATCTAACTGCTGCAGGTGTAGCTTTTTTGATTAAAAAAAATTGTCCATGCTGAGGTAGCAGTGTTTTTTCTTAATGGAAACAGTTTTTAGACTATTCAATACTTGATTTAATCAATAGAACACTTTGATACTTAGTGTAATAGATTATTTCAGGGTGGAAGGGACCTCTGGAGATCTCTAGTCCAACTTGCTGCTCAACGCAGGGCCAGAGCAGGTTAGTTTTAAGCTATGATATGCAATTCTAGAGGTATTGGTTTGTTATTCTTGACTAACTATATTGATGAATCAATGATTCCTCTACAGTTTAGGACTGAGTCCTAAATAACATGAATTGCTCCCAAAATACTGGCAGCTAACCTTGATTCTAACTGGGACTTGCGTCTGCTCAGCATTTCTGAAAATTAGGGCCATGTGAATATAGCACAGTTATGTACATAGTCATCTAAATAGTAGAAACTTTTGCATTGCTATTCAGATGAATATACCTTTTGAGATGTGGATAATTTTTCTTGTGTTTAGAGGTCTCCTAGGTGGGCATTCAGTAGCAATTATGCTGAAAGAAAAAGGTGAATATATGCAGTGGTACAATGGTGAACTTCTGCACATGGCAAAGGAACTAGGCTACAAGCTTTTACCTGCTTTTAACACCACTAGCGGTCTTCCTTATCCAAGAGTAAGTTCTCTCATTTCTGCAATTCAGGATTACTTGTGTAAGCAAAATTCTTGTTGTTTTGTTTTTATCTCTGTTTCTAAAATCACTTGTATATTTATTAACTGTACAGAAAATCAAAAGCTGATAAATTGCTCATTTGTAGTACACGATACCTGGTATTTTAAAATAAAGTCGTAGGTGCTCTGAATCTCTATATTTCCAGCTCTGAAAATTCTAATATACATTGTTGGGGGTAAAGAGTAACAAGAGAAATCTTGTCTAATCACTGTCTACTGATTTCTTGCTTCCTGCTACTATAAGCACCACCAAGTAGCTGAGGAGAGTAATTTTTGTTTTGGTGCATATCTCTCACTAAGACAGTGAAAGAACAACTTGCAAGCACATGCTTGTGAATTTAGCACAAAACTGATTAACCTTCATGGTCTACATCCACATTTTCATAAGAGAACAAAGGTAGCTGTAACCTAAAAATATTCACTTAATGTAAAAACTTTCATCAAATTCAAACAAAGCATGGTACATGGTCTTAGAATGACAGAAAACTACTTCCAGTGCACATCATCAATTGAGTTTGTGAGATGTACCTTTGATTGGAAACTTACCCATGAATTAAAAATCTAGGCTCAGTAAATAAGCATTTTTCTAGTGAAAATGTCTAACTCAAAATGTTCAGGGTTTGACAATTTTCTGCTGAGAGGGCCCTCTCTATCCAGAATGCAGAAAGCTACGTTGTGCCCACAACAAAAGCAGGTCCATCTAGTAAGTATTGTCTGGAGCCAGGAGTAGCAAGATACTTACAAAGCTGAGTTTCCATGAGGACTTGTGATGTTTTGAGTTCTTGGTTTGCTGGTAAATAAATTGCTAGAATTAGATTTTCAGGGTGGTATTCTTTTATTCAAATGTCTAGTGAACCGGGCAACAGGTATTTGGGCCAGTACTTGTTTTGGAGGGTTGAGTATTTTGGGTACTTCTGGATAACTTTATGTGCATGTTTGAGTTGACAGTATATGGTGAAGCAGAGCAAAACTGAAGGGGGCTGTGTGGTCTTTTTTCCTTACCTTTAGAAAAAGCATAGATTATATAGTTGCTCTACTGATTATCAAGGGAGTGTAAATTCTTTCAGCTAGTAAAAATAAAGATGATAGTATCTACTTTTCTCTAGGTTAACTTAAAATTTGGTGTAAGACATCCAGAAGCACGAACAGGAACAGAAACTGATACCTGTACAGCTTGTGCGGGTACCTTGATCCTTGAGTTTGCAGCTTTAAGCCGATTCACAGGAACATCTATATTTGAGGTTTGCTTTCTATGATATCTTATTTTTTGGATTAGGTATTCATTAGTGTTCTGTTACATTTCTGTAATTTTGGAAAAACAATTTTGAGTTCATGAAATGGGTGCACATCTTGGCTGTTCTGCACAAAAAGTTTGTGTGTTCAGATTTGTTGTGTTTGTGAGCTTTCTTCTAAGTTTTGGTGTTTTTTTAACAGAAAACCACAGGAAATAATTTTGTTTGAAAGTAGCAATACAGAAGTAAACAGGATAAATACACTGAAAAGTAGCTAAACAATAATGCTTGCATAGTTTTGGAGTAGAGGGATCAGGACTAGTAAGAAGAAAAGTGAGACACTTGGTCCTTAAAATGCAGGTTAAAAAAAAATAAAAAATCCCCATACTTCTGTTGTCCCACTGAGCATGTGCAAGACCCGCCTAAGGCTATATTGTCAGCAGAAAGCTAAATGAAAATGCTTGCAGGTATGGTTTCTTTGATCTAATACAGAAAAAAAAAAAAAAAAAGCAAGCTCTTTTTAAGGTTAGAAATTTTTTAAAATCTTTCAGTATGGGCCTGGTATTTCATTTCATGTCATGGAACCCAGTGGAAGCATAGCTGGGCCTGTGTTCTGTGTTTTGGTAAAACTTGCCCCCTAAAATCCCATGCATGTGTTTGGTGATTTAAAGCCATTTTTATTGGGTAGGTTGCTACATGAAGTTAATTTTATGTATAAAAAGAATGTATATAACTTGTATATTAATGAACAAGGGTTGCTGTTCCACCTTGAAATGTTTGAAAAGACAGTGATTTTGATTCTAAGGATGTTATATTTCTTGAAATATTTTAATTAGGTTACACTATCCCATCTGTATGCACAATTTTAGAGTAGGAAACCCATGCAGAAGGATATTTGACTTGCCTATGACCATACAGTGTATTGGCAAATAGTTGTGTAGTCAAGCACCATTCTTACTAATCAGCAGCTGAATAACTATAAAATGTGGACTGAACTTCTTACTATTTAAGTGTGTGTAATACTGAGTTTTAAAATTTAGATATGAAACATCTTATTACTTCCTAGGATCTTAATTTCAATAAACAAAATAATAAGTCTTTAGTATCTGTGTTTCTCTAATTTCCTTTAATGAGCGTTTTTTGTTGTTGCAGGAGTATGCACGAAAAGCGCTTGATTTTATTTGGGAAAAGAGACAGCGCAGCAGCAATTTAGTGGGCGTTACTATTAACATTCATACTGGAGACTGGGTCCGCAAAGGTGTGTGGTATTCTGACTCAGAATCAGTGACCACAAGTGGTTTTGGGCAGGAAAAAAATCTTGACACACACCCCCACCTGCCCCCAAAACGCTTATCTAGACTACTTATAAATATTAATGGCATAGGCAAGTGGAGTTACATAATGTCAGTGCTGGAGAAACCTGCTACAATGAAGCCTGGCTTTGCTCTGAAAGGGTGTTTTGGTACAGAAACTAGTTTTATTCATTGCAAAGGAAGTGTTCTCTGATTCACTTTAATACTGAGAAGGGAATGCCTTGGGATAAATTTTTGGAGATTCTACTATAAATACATAGGAAAAATATAAATAGGACTGTGGTTGTTTATGGCAGCCAGTTGAAATATTTTCATATTAGAAAAGTGAAACAACTGGCTTCACTGCATGTCTGTTCATATTAATATGTGCACTGATATTGCAATGCCTTTAGTGTAGTCATACAGTATTGTGTCTCTGCATCTATCTATGCCTTAATTCTAGTGATAGAAGGCTTTTCCTCTTGCTGAAAGAGCCTTTAAAATCAAAATGAAACCAAAGGAAAATATCCATATAGCTACTTAAAGTAAAACCACCTTTTCATTTTCTGCTGTTTCTAGATAGTGGAGTTGGAGCAGGAATAGATTCATATTATGAATATTTATTAAAAGCCTATGTCTTGCTGGGAGATGACAGTTTCCTGGAAAGATTTAACACGGTAAGTTAACACCTTGCTCCGGTTTGTGTCTTCTGTAAGACAAATTTAAGACTAATTGTATTGTCAGTCAGCTGTTAGCCTGAGAAGCCTATGAAAGAGATCTTTAGCAGAATTTCTGTGACTGCTGATGTGTCCAGTGCCAGGTCTTTTTACTGCAAGTTCTTGCTAATCTTGGGTGAACTGTCACCTGAGCAGCTATTTTAACCCCATCCAATGAAAACTGGAATTTTCTGGAACTTTTTCTATGTTTCCAGTACAGGAGAAGCTGTATTTCAAGATCACCTTGGAGAGTGTAATACTGCAAATGTTTCTGTAAAACAATATAAGGGCCTCTTATTACAAGCCGTGGTACAATTTCTTTCTGCCCTGGAGCAACAAAAAAGATCTGAAAATCAAAGTCCGGATTGCATTGCACTGCAGATCCTAAAGCCCAGTATACATTTAATTATACTTACAAGCTGAAAAACACAATTAGATTACTAAATTCATAAGATTACTAAGCAACTTTGTCAGCATCGTTATTTTTTCATAAAAGTATTCTTTCTTTTGAAAATAATATCCTATAAAAACATTTTAAAACATGATTTTTATATAGCATGTTTTTATATCATAAGCAATATTAAAATTGGAATAATTCAGTAGCTAAAGGCCTGTTGCAACACTTTAAGTGTAATGATTATTTCATATTCCTAAAAAGCAGCCACCATTATTATATTTTGCCTCAGTTATGTCTGTTAACTGTTTCCTATTAATTTGGCTCATGTGCTCATGATTGTACCTTCTGTGCTTCAGAAAACAAGGCAGGCAGTTATCTTGGGGAGTATAGAATTGGAAGTCAGCAAGTTGACAAGTGAGCTAGTGGGTTTTAGAGTTGTTCTGAGCCATCAGGTCCAGCTGCTTTGTTGGTTTTTTTTTTATACCTCCTTTCCCCCTTCTCCTCCTGAGATGCATTTGCTTTAGAATTCTCTTGTTCAGAGAAAGTAATTTCAGCTTTGTTTAGTGCGTGCTTAAAGATTCAGCCAAAGCAAATGTGCCTTAATTGTGATAGTTGTTTATCATGTGGCTGCTGAATTACATCTTTGTGTATGTGAATTACTTTGAAAATGTGATGTGTATTGCATGTGTAATACTGTGGAGCTTTTCAGTATTTACTACACTTTTTAGTTTGCAAAACTAGAAACTACTGTGCCTTGCCAAATGTTATAATGGAGTGTAGTACTGGTTCTCCCATTGAGATAAAATGCCATAGTCTGGTGATCTATGTCTGTCTTGTAAAATGTATTGATAATATAAACTCATGATTTTTCTGATGTTTGTCAGCACTATGATGCCATAATGAGATACATTAGCCAACCACCTCTTCTTCTTGATGTTCATATTCATAAACCAATGCTAAATGCTAGGACCTGGATGGATTCTTTGCTAGCTTTCTTCCCTGGATTGCAGGTAAGGTTTAAAACCCGCATGCAGATGATTTTAATAACATGTAAACAATTAAATAGGCTGGATATATTGATAAGTCAAGCTTAGTAATCTGATTTTTCAGAAATCCTGAATGAGGATTTCTGTACTCGTTCCTCCTGTAACTTCAGTGATAAGATGCAAGTTAACGTGCATTTCTGGTTATGTTGAGTATCAAGAAAAGTATGTCCATATGATTTGCTTCCTTCACTCCTAGTCATGAAAACACTAATATTAAGCTGCCTTTTTAGTAGTCCAGTGACAAATTTTCTAGGTTGTGTGCCATTTACATCTTTAAGACAAACTAAATCACGTTTCCACCAGAGTACTCTGTAAGTGATAGAGATCCTTTTTCTACAAAGGCAGTAGTCTTAATGAGCTCACTGATTTTGCTTAAAAAGGTCTTATGGAATATCTATTGGTTACGCTGAAAGGGAGTAATAATTACAATATGTGTCTGCTGGAAATGTAGAAATTGGTCTGTAGCTTTACACAAACCCAGCAAGTGTGCCTAACTTTGAATATTATTCCTATGCATGGTGAATTAGTGTTAATTTTGTTATTTAATTTTAGGTGCTGAAGGGTGATATTAGACCTGCTATTGAAACTCATGAGATGCTGTATCAGGTTATAAAAAAGCATAACTTTCTTCCAGAGGTAAGGTAGTAATTTTTTGATCATGTAAACTGATTCTTACCTCAACTTGAGCAGTCTCAAGTATCTATTTGAAAAAATAGTAGGTATATGTGTTATTAAAACCAAAGGCTCATTTCCACAGCATTCTTATGTGACTTACAGTTCTGCATGTATGACAACTGTGTTTTGGATATGAAATGTTTTTCCTTCAGTTATGCTGTAATTAACACAATAATAGGAAGCTGCTGCTATTAATAATTGTTTAGCCTTTATACTTCAGCCTTTCTAAATTAACCTTGACTCATTTTAGTATGTAAAACTTGTATAAGCATATGTAGTAGTAGGTGCTTAGTAATATAATAGCATTAATGCTAAAGATCAGTCATCTTTATTAACCCAAAGAGGGAAACTAAAGACTGAATTGTTCTGAGAGAATGTTCTGACATTTTGCATAATGTCCTTGAAAGCAGGTACACAAACTTACCTGTAGATATTGCAAGTGCAGTCTTTGAGCAAGTTAATTCTGCACAAAGGCTTGTTTACCTTCTGAAGTGTGTGTCTTTATTTTGTGATGATCCAGAATATGAGAAAGCTTCTGACTCCAGTTTTAATTTTTACTTTCCTCTGGTGTAAGCTTATTTCTTTTAGAAAACATTTTAATTAACATCCCATTCACCTAATGTGGATATTGAGACCAAAGAACGCTCTCTAAGCACTGGAATGATTTTTTTTTTTGAGTGCTTTTAAAATGGTATGATTTGGCTTTTTAGGGTTTTGGGGGGTGGTTTTTTCCATGCTTTGTGCTTATGAAGGAAATTTTGAAAGATCAGTTAGTTGTATTTAAGCCAATATGCCATCCTCTTTAGCAAAGACTTAGTTTAAACCCTAGTATGAACTAGTAGTGAATGTAAGCCATTACAGAAGTGGCTTTTGCCAGTGCATATTAAGAGTGAATACATGGACTAGGAAAATTTTGGATATACCACAGACTAGAAGTCAGTTTTCTTGCGTTAGAAACAGCTGCTTTGCCATCTGTCAGTCTGAAATGACAGTTTAATGCACTGGAAGTGTCAGGTGGCAGGTATGTTTGCAGAAATGGTCTTTGTCAAAGCTCAGGTGGTCTCTGTAGCGGCCCTTCAACAGGCTGCTTTGTTTGGATTGCAGTAGCAGTTGTGTGCTTGTGCTGGTGGGAGCAATGAGAGGCTGTGTGCTGCCTCTTGGGTCTGGAGCACAAGTTCTCATCTGGCACTTCTTGCCAGAACTCCACTTGCTGGACACTTGTCAAGAGGCTGGGTGGTGTCTGGACTCCTGCACTAACACAAGCTTAAATCTCACTCATGCTAAGTGGGCTAGAGCACTCGTTTAGGTTTTGGCCTTAAATTGTACTAACTGGACAGACGTGGTTGTAGCATCCCGAGATCGATGTTGGGCTTTCAGTCCTCCACTGTTGGTTGTGTGTACTTTAGCTGTTGTAATACAGTTGATGTAGGATTCAAAATAAATGGGTTTTTGGTTTTCATTCTTGCATTTATTTTTGTCTGTTCTTTTTCTTCCTCAGGCATTCACAACAGACTTTAGAGTTCACTGGGCTCAGCATCCTTTAAGGCCTGAATTTGCTGAAAGCACTTACTTCTTGTATAAGGTAAAATCACTTTCATTCCTCTGACTTTTGGTCACTTTGTCTAGCACCTAGAATTTTGTTGATGTTTTATTTCAATATAGAATGAGTAGCGTAACTCCAGCTTATTTTATCTGCTGGAGCCAGTTCTGTATATAAACAAGATGAAAGTATTGGTTATGAAAAATTGTTCTAGGAATATTTTTATATGCTTAGAATTAGAAAGAAAACTGTTAAGTGACAAAGGCCCATATTTTTAAAGATACTTAGGTGTTGCTGATCTCTCTTAAAGAGATCTTGGAGACTAAGAGCAAAAGCCACTTGTACCTTGCAGAGAAGAGTAGTGCCTAAATGTCTAAGTATTTCCATGTGCTTATCTGCATATCCAGAAAAGGTAATGCAGCAGTATCTCAGAAGTCTCTCTTGTGACTCTTTAGCACTATTAATAAATTGGACTTTACTGGTGTCTGAGAATGTATGGAATCAATAAATTAGCATTAGAAAAATGAAATCTGCTAATTGTACAGTAAGTCTAAGTGCATCTATATGTTTGGGTTTGGGTTTTGTTTGTATTTCTTTTATAGGCTACTGGTGACCCTTACTATCTAGAAGTAGGAAAAACACTCATTGAAAACTTGAACAAGTATGCAAGAGTACCTTGTGGGTTTGCTGCAATGAAGGATGTTCGTACAGGAAGTCATGAGGACAGGTAAAAGTTTTTGCAATTATTTTTTTCATAAAAAGATTACCAAAAAAATCTAATTACACTGTTTATATAATTTAATTAATTGGCTTTTGAGTAGCTGTCTCTCTTCAGTTGATAACCAAGTCTTAAATTACCTGTTTGTCATAGTCTATAAACTATTTCAATAGTTTTATGGCTTGTTACATAAGAATATTTTTAGTTTAATAATGTTTCATTTGTCTCGGAGCAATAGATTAATTACTTTCAAACAAAATATACTTAATTCTAGGAGTTTTTAAAGAGAATTATTTGTTTTTTCTATACTGCTGTTCTGTACTGAACATGCTGAATCATTTCCCTCCAAACATAGTTTCTTCCGAGTGGAAGGAATGCTAATGGAATTAAGTTCAACAATAATAGTCATGAAGTCTTCAGAGGTGGAGAAATATGAGTATTTGTTTTACTGATGTTTTAGAGAAAAGGGGATATTCCTAAAAGACATCCATTTTTTTCCATAGAATGGACTCTTTCTTTCTCGCTGAGATGTTTAAATATCTTTATCTGCTGTTTGCTGATAAGGAAGACATGATTTTTGACATTGAAGATTATATCTTTACTACAGAAGCTCATCTATTACCACTTTGGCTTTCCACCACAAACCAAACTATCTCTAAAAAAAATACAGTAAGTAATAGCTCAAATTTAAATCAGTTTTAGTGGTGCTTTGAAGCAGTTCCTTTTTTTATGAGAGGAAATGGAAATAAAATCAGGAAAAATCATAGTTTGAAGATGCACGCCAGTTTTAACACTTTGTTTAATGTGAACTATTTCATCATATTAACAGTGACAGTCACATGAATATGAATAATGTTTCCATGACTGGATTCTGCAACACTGAATCTTGGGGAAAAAAGCTGTGGAATATTATCAATATTTAAAAAGAAAATCACTCCCCGTCTCTGTATAAATTTGAAAATAACATGCTATGATATTTTTGTCTTCATCTTTATTTTCTATTATTTTTTCTAAAACATTTGCAACAACATGCTAAGTTTTTGTTGCTTATTTTACTACACAAACCCTTGGCAAATTTTGAAAGGTTTTTGTAAGGTTTAAAGTTAGACAAGATACAGCTCTAGCTTTTGGGATATTTAATTGGTTTAGTCCATGCAGTAGGCATCTATTATGTAAATGTGAGAACGTTTATGGGTTTATAAATTACTTAACCTTCCAAAATAACCTATAGTAATACAACTGTGCCATGAAGCATCATAAATACTAGTCTCTTTTTTTTGTGCTCAGTAAGCTGACATAATTTATCTTTAAGGCAATAATACTACTGGCAAGTAAAAGAAATGCATAAGAAAGTGGAGAGAGAGGTGTCTAAGGCCTCGGGGATGTAAATTCCCCTTTGTTAGTGTGCCTCTATTTTTACCCTTTAATATGTTTTTTACAATAAAGCCTGGATCAGAGGAAAAATGCTCATGTTGTTTGTCAAGACGTGTTCTGGAGAAATCTTAAAACTGAGTAGAAGGCACATGGTTTTAAGGACTCTACCATTAGACAGTGAAAAATTTTTAATTACTTGCTCTTAGTGTCTAACATGGGTAAGACATTTAATGGGTCATGGGGTTGGTTTTTCATGTTCCTTGATGGTGGAGATCCTGCACCCTCTCTGAAATGTTCTTTCCTTGAGCATTTATCATGTTTTGTCTTTGAGTTTTGGAAATGGCGGCTATGTTTTTTAAACTATGCAAGAAGTTCTCTGAAGAGTCTGAAAGAGCATTTTATATAACTTTTGTTCCCAACATGAGAAGTTGATACTTTTGAGACAGACAGGATTTCACAGCTGATCCTGTGTGAAGTGCTGGCCTGACATATGTAGTTCTCTTGAGAACTGCAAATGTTAATAAAAGGCCAATAAAGAGGATAGAGTAAATTGTTCAAATGCGGTTTTCTTAATCTCTTTAAGTCAAAGCTGCTAAAGTGCATAATACAAGGAAGAAAGATCCATTGAAAATGGTGTCAATGAAATGCATTAAATGTCTAAAAGACTGTGAAGACAAGTGTTACTCTTTTATGGAATTTATCTGATGGAGAAAAAAATTTATAAGAAAAAATGGAATGTGTAAAGTATTTTTAATATAAACACAGTGCTGTTAAGCTGAAATGTCTGTGAAATAGTTGGTAGTATCCACCCAACATCCTGTTTGTATTTATTCTCATAAACAGGAAAAGTCATGTCTTACTATGCTGATGCTTGCAGTAGCGCTTGCAAGATCTTCTTAAGTGATGTGACTACTATTTGTCACACTAAGAGCATAAGGTACTTTGAAGTGTTTATTCTGGTAAACTAATACCTTTTTAGGTCTTGGTTTTTAGGGAGCCTTTAAATACTTGATTTTTAATTAGCTAATATGTTGCAATGTGTTTGGTTTTTTTAATTATTTTTTTGCAAGTAGATAAATACTACATTAATTTTTATAGGTGGGAAAATTAACTGGCCAGTTATCCAACCAATTATTTGCAAAACTAAGAACAGGCTAAATATGGCCCCAAATCACTATACATTTTCCACATGGTTTCACGTGTTACAAAACAGTGATGTGTGCAACTGATAACTGTCATCTTTTCTGAAAATAGAGATTGTTTGATTTTATATATAGATTCATCTGTGTGGCTCCTGAGGAGGAGAATCTTTTGTTCGTATGAAAAGGTGTGACGTTCTTAGTAATACAAAGCAAGAATGACCTAAGGCCTACAATTGGTCCACTCAACATAAAGGCAATATCAAATGAAATTGTAACTACTTCCTTTAGTTGTTCAGCACATAAAAGTACAGGGGCACTAGCTATGTCACGAGCAGGCTTGAGAAGCTCTGTTTGCCAGCAGAGGTTAGCTGTTTCTGCAAAAAATTTCTGGAAACTGTGGATAGAAGTTTGAGTTACAAATTGGAACTGGTGCTGTATTTATTTATCCGTAGAAAGGGATTGTAGTGCACTGGTTACCCTTTATTGTTACAAAAGTGTGGCACAGAAGAGCGGTGTATTATTCATTCCTGAAATCTGTGTGGTTGTAGTACATCTATTACGTTCAGCTGCTGTATGTCCCACGTACACAGGTTACTTAAGGGTAGGTCTATCTGTTGATTTTCTTTGTATAAAAATGTAACCTGCATTTTTAATAGGTGATCTGTATCTTTCATTTTAGACTACAGAATACACAGAGCTGGATGACAGCAACTTTGACTGGACCTGTCCAAACACCCAGATTCTTTTCCCAAATGACCCTATGTTTGCTCAAAGTATTCGTGAACCTTTGAAAAATGTGGTGGATAAGAGCTGTCCTAGGGGTATTTCCAGAGCGTAAGATGAATATTTTCTGTCTTTCGTTAGTGTAGGAGTGAGTGGAATAGGGTCTGCTATGCATGGAAGGAGAAGTACGAGGTGGACTGGAGCCTGCTTTGCTTGAGTTTGTAGTCGTTTTGGAATGGCTAGCTTAGCTACGGGAATAATCAGTTATGTTTTCTCTGGCATCATCAGCAAGACTTAGTTCATTTCCAGCAGGAATTGGCGAGTCTTTCAAAGCAGAAGTAGCTTAATGAGCCACATATTCCAAGTGGGACTTGTAGCCCAGGTATTACAGGAAGTAGGTATCTCAGATTTGTAAAATTAATTTCTGTTATCTCTTGAATCGTTCTGCAATTCTTTGTAGTAAGCAAATCATGGTACAATACATAACTTCATCTACTTTGAAGAACTTAGGACAGTCTGTTGAAGCTGAGGAAGTTTATCTTTTGACCACCTCTCTGCTATTTTTACTTCATGAGTAAAACTGAGTAGCAGCTGTATGAGGAAGATTGGGTTTAGTCAGTCTTAAATAATGCAGACTACTTAGAAATGGGAGATTAGTATATAGTAGGTTTGTTAGCAGCATTGCATATGCTTTTTTGCACTGCAAAATTATTGATAAAATCGACAACTTTTAAAAAAGATAGTTTGACTGAGAAGTTGCATTAGTGAAGCTTGTACTCCACATTATTCCAAATTATTTTTATTCCAATTCCAAAGAATTCTAATCTTGTGGTGGTAGGAATAACGTGAGAGTTATGTTTTAAGAATAATCTGGTTTTTAAAGCTTTGATATATAATATCTTTCGGCAGAGAAGAGAGTTTGGGAAGTGGACCAAAACCACCACTGAGAGCCAGAGATTTCATGGCCAGTAATCCTGAACACTTGGAGATATTGAAGAAGATGGGAGTCAGTTTGATTCATCTGAAGGATGGAAGAGTACAATTAGTACAGCATGCAGTGCAAGTAAGACCTGACTACTTAGTGATGTAGACGGCAGCATCTTATCTGAAAATACTAGCTTTCGGTGTGAGATACTTCAATTTGTTTAGAACGTTTTATATGTTTGTATGCTTTTACTCTTTTGGGTGATGGAGGCACAAAAAGGTTAACTTCCTTATTTGAAATGATGAATGAGTGCCAGTGAGCATCCACTCTGTATTTTAAAATCTTTGTAGCAGTGGTCCAAGTAAACATAACTTTGATTTTCAAATTTTTTTTTCAAGTTTCTCAAACATTTAAGAAGAAATTGTTTATCGTTTCTTTACTACTCAGGCAGCAAGTTCACTTGATGCTGAAGATGGCTTACGGTTCATGCAAGAAATGATTGAACTCTCCAGTCAGCAACAGAAAGAGCAACAGCTACCTCCTCGTGCTGTCCAAATTGTTTCCCATCCATTCTTTGGCAGGGTTGTCTTGACAGCTGGACCAGCACAATTTGGGATGGACTTATCCAAACACAAAGCAGGGGTATGTAAGATATGTATGTGATCTGTTACTTTCCTTATTGCGCAAGCCTAAATTTTACAGTACTGGTACTATTTCAAGGTGGCCGACTAGAGGGTGACCCATTGATTACAGTGGTTAAAATGACAGGGACACTGAATATGAGAATTAGGTTTTCACTCAGTCATTCTTTGCTTCTTGGAACTCCAGCGTCAGGGTAAAGATTGCCTGCACTGACAGAAGACAACACTAAATGCATTACATTAACTGAAGAAATGAAAATGCTTAGGAATCTTTTGCAAGCTTGAACCTAGTGCTCTAATTCTCTTTCTGTTTGGTTTTTTTTTTTTTTTTTCCCAAACAGACAAGAGGATTTGTTGCAACCATTAAGCCATATAATGGATGCTCAGAGATCACTAATCCTGAGGCAGTGAAAGAGAAAATTGCTCTGATGCAAAGAGGCCAGTGTATGTTTGCTGAAAAGGCACGAAACATTCAAAAAGCTGGAGCAATAGGAGGCATTGTTATTGGTAAATAAAACTTTAAGTTCTTAAAATATTAAGTTTGTGTAGATGTAACCTGTGTTTTACAGATTTGAAGATACCAGAGAGCTGTTAAACTCTCTGAGATGACAGTACTCCAACACAGAAATTGTGCTTTCCGAAGATGAAGAGATGTTTTGGTTTTGTCTGGTTCTGTGCAGAAAGTGTAGCTAAACAAATTGGGATGGGTGATTGTCACTGTTTTTGCAGATTTAAAGTTGTTATTTTAAGGATCACTGAGTGTTGGAATAGTGCTGTCTACTAACTGCTGAGGAAGACGTGAGATACAAATGTTAAGGAAAACAAGTACACAAGTTGGCTTTTTGCTTTTTACAACCATCTTACTGTTTCCTGCCTGGGATCCTCTTAACTGACTGGGCAGTAGAAAGCTGCTCAAAAAGTCTGCTGAACTTCAGAATTGTAGTCTGTTTATCTAACAGGAGGCTTGCCGCTTTTCCTCTTGTGTGCCTCTGGCTAGATGACAATGAGGGAAGCAGTAGTGACACAGCTCCTCTCTTCCAAATGGCCGGTGATGGAAAAAACACAGATGATATCACAATTCCTATGCTCTTCCTCTTCAACAAAGAAGGAAACATTATACTGGATGCAATCCGGGAGTATGAGGCTGTGGAGGTGCTCCTTTCTGATAAAGCAAAAGACAGAGGTAAGCTCAGAGGTTATTTATCCAAATTTAGCTTCCATCTGTGCCGTGGCACAATGTGAAATGTACAATAGTGATTTCTACTGCTACCCAAAAGTGCATATGTGTTATTTGGTAGCTCTAGTTTTCTGTTCTTTGGCATTGGTATTATTTTTTTCATAAGAAAGCCATTATCTGAGATGTGTCGTTATCTGCTCCCCGCCCCAAGTTAACATTAACATCCAGAAATGCTGTTCATAAGGTAAATGTCAGTTTGACTAATGAGAAAATACAGCCTTTTTGGATTCCTTTTGAATCCTTTTTGTCATAATCGGCTTTGAAGTGGTGTCAGGAATAGCGTAAGTGTTTTCAGTGCCCTACATTGTAAATGCCTCTCTCTTATCAAGCTCCCCAGTGACATTCTGGAAAGAGACAACTGTTATAACTATTTTGCTTATCTAAGGAGAAGTGGTTATCATGAGAAATAAGCCTGCTGACCTCAGATATTTTGCAGTTTTTATTGTATAATACAGGGAAATTGCAAGCTAATACATTCCCAATTAAAATGTTTGTATATGGCAGAAAATTATAGGTTTTCCTTTTGTAAACCTTCCTCATAGCACTGCTTTGTCCAAGCAGAGTACGTAAGAACAAGTATCTCTAGTAAACCAGTGACAGCATTTATTTTCTGCACATTTGCAAAGGTGATAAGCCAAAAGCTACAATGTTGTTTCTTGATTGCTGCTTACAAATTCCTCCTGTTTATAACTATGGTTAAGCTGCTCTAACAAAATACTAAATACAAAAGATAGCTCTGCATTTGAGAATTTGTAATCCATATCTGCTTCTTCCCCCCTTCTCGTGCTTCCATTTGGAATCCCAGCAACAATCTTTAAAGGTAAAATGATTCCAAACTACATTATTGATAGCAGTAAGTATCCCGTGTTAAACATGGCGTATGCAGTTAAACTGCCTAGAAGTCCTGAAATATTAATGTCCTGTTCACTAGCTATAAACGTCAAACTCCAGAGAAATCTGCATGGTTAAATCGGACAGCTGTTGTAAAATTACAAGCTAAATCAGTACTTGAGATAATGTAGTTGCTTTGCGTGGGGATGTGATGAGGGAGGTTTTGGCTTTGGGTCTCTTTAATTCACAGTTCAGTAAACTTATGAAACTCTGTCACCCGCTTGCTTAGATGTGGGTTCTTGGTGGATCTGGGAGTGCTTTAAAATCCGGTATTGAAGTTCAGTGCACACAGTGGGTATTTGCTTAAGACTGAAGGATGGTAACTAGCACTGACCCAGAAGTCACTATTCAAGTTTGAGGAACCAAAATTAGTCTCACTATATTGTTTGCCCTCGTTTAAAATGTGTTTAAATGTCTTTCCGCTTCTTTCTCTGTAGAATATGTTCCTTTAACATTAAATTTTCATATCAATGGAAAGTCTGCACTTTCTTGAGGAAATAAGGCCAAGAGAAGTGACCTTGCTTTTGAAATACATAATAAAATTCTGCCTTCCTAGTTTTTTCAAAACTTTTTTTTCTCTCCCCTCTCAAAGACTTAGAAATGGAGAATATGGACCAGAATTTGTCTGAAAATGATTCTCATAAACAGAATGCAGAAGAAGCTACTTCAGCATCTCAGGATGTTGGTGCAGTCAGTGAGGAGCCTGAAGAAGGAGAAAGCTCTGATGTTACTGACCCTGATTCTTTATCTCCTGCTAATGCAGACAGTGACAGTGTTTCCATTTCAAATCAGGATTCCTATGTCCCTGGAACTGATGAGGCTGGTGCTCCGGAGCCAGCATGCACGCGAGGGGATAACCAGCCTCGGGAACAAAAGACTGAGGCAGAGTCAAATTCCAAAGTTAACTGGGATAATAAAGTCCAACCTATGGAATCCATATTAGCAGACTGGAATGAAGACATTGAAGCATTTGAAATGATGGAAAAGGATGAGCTATGACTTGTAATAATAACTTATTTGTTAGTAAACAAATGGAGAACTCTTTGGGTAGAAGTGAGGCCCTGATATCTGAGAACTAGAAAACATAATCAGTATTGTGATGAGCAACCAGGTTTCACCTGGAAATTACCACAGAAATCCAGCACACGCTCTTTGTATTGTTTTAATTTTTCCTGTTTAAAAATGGGAATGTGCAATTGAAGCATTTGTCTCGCTCCACTGCATGGTGCTGTAACCCAGGAGGCTCCTTCAGGGAACGAGCCTGACTTCTGCATTCCAGGCTCTGAGAGGTCACACTCCCTTGGTCTCTGGAAAGCAAAAGTTGAATGCAATTGGGTTAACATACCATGTAACGGTTATCGATGAGAGCACTTGAAGGCAGTAGGTCAGCCACTGTTCTGGTTGGAGCAAAGGTGCTCTTACACTGATTTCTACTGAGTTGAAAGCCTTCATTGATAGCAGCAGGTGAAATTGTTTCCAGTTGTCCTGTCTAAGAGACAGCTAGAAGCAGTTTGATTTTTGTCCTGACATATCATACTGAGACATAGCAGTGTTGCTCATCACTCCTTCCATCTGTTACCATGAAGAACGACCGTGATGACATGTGAGTGTTCCCTTCAGCTCTGCTTTCAACTAGAGAAACTGTATGAACCAAAGGCAATGTGTACTTTGTAAGCAGGTTCCATTAGGGAAACTAGGACAGCTTTGGGGTCTGCCAGATAAAGGTTTGTGGTGTGTTGTGAAAGTTAATGCTCAAGGTTAAGGTAAAGTGGACAAGGCAGATGTTGAGTTACAGGTATTTCTTTTGGCCTTCCAGGTTGAAAAACCTCAGTCTACCCCAAGATATGGAATCTAAACTGGCAATATTCTCTGAAAGGACACTAAACGGAACTAGATCAGTTATAACAAAATCTTCCTTTTTCTACAAGTTTGACTTCTAACAGCTTGACTTTGTTGTCATTCTTTTTATATGCAACTTCTATATGTGTGATACTTAAGGCAATGAGGCCAGTACCAATAGTGAAGTGCAACAGTTTTGGCTGTTGGGTCCATAGTTCAAAGTATAGTGGCGTGAACTGCGAGGATGACTGGTATGTTACTCTGGGCTTCGGGAGTTTGTTACAGGTAAGTGTGAGTCCCAATTTGTTATCCCTATTATGAAAAACATTATTTAAATAAAAATGGGGATGTTCAAACAACTGAGAGACATTTTGACTGTGTCCAAAGAAACTGCCAAAAACTAATTAACTTGATTTATATAAAACTGCTTTTAGTGAATTGTTGTTCAAAGAATTCTTTTATATTAAAGAGTAAATTAACACTGCCTATATGCTGCACCAGGCTAAAAATGAAGGTTTATATTCATCTTTACAATGGAAAGAAGAAAAAAAAAAAAAAAAGCAAGCCCCAATCTGAATTGCACCTTTCATTTAGCTGGTGAAATTATGCGTGCTGAATATGCAACTGTTAATTAGTACAGCCATACTGTATGTATTTATGTGTACTCCTGTACAGTGTGAATGGAGAAATCCCAGGCAAATGTTGTATACATATATACTTAATGACACTTGCTTTCAAGAGTATCAAAATGCACAGGCACCTTTTGAGAGCATGACAGTCAATCAGAATATTATCCATAAACTGAATGGTAACTTTAAATCACTAGAGTAGGCGGTAATTTTGAGGAGGAAATGAAGCGGTAGCGGAGTAGTGAATAAGTGTCCTTTTAAATAAATTAGCTTTTAAATGTAGTTGTAATTCCTTTGCACAAATAACTGTATGGAGGTTTGGACTGAATGAGTAGGACTTGAAGCAGCTGGGGTTTTTCAGTTGGGAATTCTTTTATTTATGTTTTTTGTTATGAGAGTTTCTTCATGCAAGGCATTTGATCATGGGAGCCTTTTAAGTGTCCTTCGTTACTTGGAGCCCCAGGCCGCACCCGAGAGATGCTGCACTCCCCTGGTAGTGCCCGGGCTTGAAGCGACGTGGCCAAGTACAGTCAGCTGCAGGATCAAAACCATCAGGTGCAGATCAAAAGTTTTCACTCTGATAATTCCTTTGATCTGTCAGTGCTTAGTGCCACAAAAGGAGCATTTTTGTTCCTTGCTCTTTGACATAGACTATATCTTCGTACTTGTTAGCTCTTTTGATGGAAATAGAATTATATTTATAGCTATAGGGGCCCTCTGGTCACTGTGTTAAGACTGTCAATATAGCAACTAAAGGTTTTGGTTTTTACTTGCAGAAAATTTAGGTGTAGATGTAAAATTTTATTAAAAGATTCACTTTCCTTGCCATCACCAGCTCATTTTAACTGTTTTTTCCACTTCTATTGCTAAAGCAGCAGACATTAGCTCTCCTTCTAAGGGATTTTGAGTGATCCCAGAACTCTGTATGGATTTGAAGCATCATTTTGGCGGTGGCCTACCTCAGATAACTGTTGCCTCCTTCCTATGGGTTTTTTTTTTTTGTTTCAGTTTGTTCTAAGTTACCTTTGAAACCATCGTGAGAGCCATAGCTTTGTTTACAGAACTGAATTGGGTAAGGTTGACCTTTGGGAAAGAGAACTAAATTGGGGGGGGGGGGCAGTTATATTCAGGTTATTCTTGTTTTGTATTTCCTTATGAGGAAACAGGCTTTAGTTTAACCTTTTCATATCATTCTGGAAATAATTCAATCTTCCGTCACTGTCATTGTAAAAAGCAAAAAGAATGTATTCATCAAAAAAAACCAAAACCTTCTGGAGAGGGGAGTAAGTGTTCTTCCCAAATTTCTAGAAGTCTGCTCCCTCCATGTAGAATATTGCTCATATATCATTAATCAGTAATTGCCTCTTTCTTTGTATAGTATTGTACATTTACTTGACTGGTATTGAACACTGAAGAATTCAGGAATCACAGCTGGAACTAGCACTTATTCCATGCCATGTAATTCAGATCAGCCAATTAATTTCTCATTTGATCTTAGAGCATTCTTCTTAATTGTTTACATTTATTGTTTCTTAATGAAGTTTCAAGATGAGCCCAGCTTTGGTTGTCCTCCTCCTGCTAGCGTACCTGAAGGCATAGCAGTGGGCATGAGTAAATGTATGTTGAGAGGTTAAAAATGGGACATCTTATGCATCAGTCAGAACATAGAAAACAAACAAACAAAACATTCTGTGAATGAAATATTGTATGTTCAGATTTTATAAGATTATTTTTTTTTTTAGCCAGCCCTCTTTACAGCCGTATATTTTCTTATAAAAGATGTCTAATAACAGGTGCTGTAACACTATTGTTGGGTTTTACTGTCTGGTGATAAGTGTATACAATATTTCTAAGGGCAACTATGTACTGTGATGTAAAAGTCTGGGCTAAAATGTATATAATCTATGTACATAATTGTGTACTTGATTATAATTGCTGATTGTAAAGAATTTAATAAAATGTAAATATTCTGGTCAAGCTGTGCTAAACTGCCACTAACTCCTGAACTGCCCAGCTGGCTCTCTTTGCCTTGATTTTTAGCAAGGCCTTTGGTAGTTGCACCAACACTGTCCCATGTCTTTATTAGCAACCTTAATGAGGCTCAGCATGTTCCTGGCTACCACCCTGGAGAAGCGGTCAGTGCCCCAGCAGGCAGCACTGCTACCCGGGGTCTTTGAAAGGCAGGAGAAGGCACTGCTGGGAATCTCGGAGAGTTCTGCATCTGGGAGGATTTAGCCCCATCTTTGGCTCTTGTAGGGCCCAGAAGCAGCTTTGCAGGAGCCAGGAGCAGGTTAAAGGCAGGGCCATGGTGCGTGCTGGCGATGAAGCAGGTGTGCAGTCTTGCTGCCACGATGCTGCAGAGGTGCACAGCCATGGGTAAAAGCGACAGACATGCTGCAGTGCAGGAAATTTGGAAATAAGGGGTAACTTTTTCCTGTGAGGGTGGTCAAACACTGAGATACTCTAAGTAATCAAAGCAACACCTGCAGTATAAAATTGAAAGTGGACTGGAAAGGCTCTCGGCAACCTCATCTGATTGGAATATTTCAACCTCTATTATTCGTTGATTTGAGCATTTATTTATTTGTTTTAAATCCATTTCTGCAGTGGGAATACAGATCCTCAAAAGTTCATTTGAAGTATGACTATTTCTGATCCTGTTTTCATTAGAATTGAAAAAATCCACAACAGCTCTCTCTTGGGCCTGATTGGGTAAGTCTCAGAGGAAACATACTTTGTCATCCCTCTTCTGTTATCGGCTGTTCTCTGACACCTGTACTCCTAATGGGCTTTTCCTCCACGGAAGTTAGGATTAAGAAAATAAAAGATGCAGGAGCCCTAAATTTAAGTCCTTGTTCAAGTGTTCAGCAGCTTTTATGACATCCATTAAGTAGAAACCATTACCAGCCTTGCCACTGAAGTGCTAAATTTCTTCAGCCTACTGTTACAGGAGCATCAGGACTTCAGGGACTGGAGTAGTTTGGAGCAAAGGCACCTTCTGCCTTCCTTAGCCCTTCCTTGAAGGGTCTTGAAGCTGGGGTACTCAAAAAAGCATTTTGGTCTGTGGGGTATATAACAACACACTTGAAGTCCTGTACGTTTCCTTTGCATCTATTTCTTTCGGGAGTAGTAGGTGTTCCTCAGATAGATGTCTGCTGTCTATTGACACTGCAATTGCATTGGCAGCTGCTGCCATACGTGCGGGCTCTGTGTTTCACTGGGGCTGGACAGACAAACAGGTCAGACAGTGCAGGGCACTGTGACTCAGAGCCAAGCAAACAGAAATATTCTCAGAACTCCAGCGCAAACCTGGGTCTTTGCAGAAAAGATTAAAATAATGGTAATAAATATATGATAATTAAATGTATTAAAATAAATAATGATAATACCACAAGGAAGCATGTGAAGAGGCAGAGATGGAAAGAGGTAAAGGGAGCAATTCTGCATAATCCTGGTCCTCTCAGGCAGGCAACACGCTCACCATGAGAAACCAGAGCCTGAGACCCCATGCAGGAGGGTTTAACCTGTTGCCCTCTGTTGCTGCTGGGGTCTCGTGGGTGGTGGATGGGGCTTGGGAGGTCGGAGCACAGCCACAAACAGCAGCAAAATGTCTCTTGTAACTGGGATAACAAGAGACCTTGGAGCAAACCCTCATCAAACTGCATTGCTTTTTATTGAAAAAAAACCAAACGAAACAAAAAAAAAAGGGGGCGTGGGGGACACACTGTCTCACAGGAATCAATATGTTCTCTCTTGGCAGTACCCTCCCACAGTCCTTGGAGGGCCTGGGTGTCTCTTTCCACATTCATCTCCACCACCTTGCTAGCTGTGATGCCCAGATGCTCTTTGGTGTAACAAGGAGTTGCCCTCCCATTGAAGATGGTCTCTGAAAAGGCAAAAATACTACACAAAATTAACAGCTAGGGTGCCTCCCAGCCCTGCCTCTCTCTGTATTTCCTTTATAACATGAAATCAGGAGTATTTCGGTAGTTATTCCTGGCTGTGAACACATTCCTGATGCTCCTGCCTGCAGGGACTCTCATTGCACGGATGCACGAAGTGTAAGGGAAGCACAGCAGCATTGGTACATCACACCTCCTACTAAACCTATCCTTAATAATTACTTTATGCCAATAGTTGCATTTGATGGGCCATTACTCCATTTTCACATTTCCACTTTCCAGTTAGGTCACCCAAAGCTGGAGAACTTCGGCGGCTCTGACCAAAATTCAGCCTCGGCTGCTGCTGCATGTCCCAAGATCCATCATTCACGTCAGCCTGAAGCTGCTGGTGCAGGAGTCCCATTTTCTTCCTAAGTGCTACATAAAAAGGTAATGTTAATAAACGTTTCCAGCTGGAATGGTCCTATAAAACACCATTTGCCTGGGAAAGTTCACCCAGGATGTTAAACCCCATTGAGGGCAAATTCATCTTTATTAATCCTTTGGTGGAGGGCACTGCGTGATGGCATGACACCAGGGCTGCTCCGACCGCAGAGGCATTTAAGCCAAAATCATGGAAAAAAAAGCAGGCGCAGTACTCGGTGGTACCCGCACGTGCTTTCGGGGAGCAGCGGGACCACCCCAGGACGGCTCAGCCGCCCCACTGGCTGCGACACCAGGACAGACCTGATGGCAGCAGTGCAGGGCAGAGAATAAGAAGAAATACAGAAAACCAGCGTTACCCAGCATTTCTCTGCCTTTGCGCCCTTCACCAGGCGCTGCCATCGCCTTCGCGGGCTGGGAAGGAGTTACTGGGTTTGGGGCACGACCCCTGGCTGAAAGAGGTGCTCGGAGGTTTGCCAGCGGAGCGGCAACGTGGGCGAGAAGAAATGATGAACAATTCAGAGCTGGTTGTACTGAATTTGATGCATTTTGGGATTTCTCTATAGACCTCTCCTCCTCGCGGGCGGCAGGGTGGTGACACAGTAAATGTTGATCATTAGACACGTGTGATCCCTCCCCGGCAAAAGTCCCTCCTCTGGCCCAACAGTCCTCACGCTCCGGTTTAAGAAAATCAGCAAAGGCAGCTTAGAAAGGCGTAAGGGAAAAAAAAGGCAAAAGATGTGCAGGAAAGGGCAAAAAGGCATTTCCGACACAGGCCGGCTCTCGCAGCTCTTTTATGTAACCAAGCATGTGGCTTTCCACGTTTATTTTAGGGTTTGACACGGGTTATCCGATTACCAGGCAGAGAGCATCTCTGTTAAATGATGTCAATCTTCACCGTACTGGCATTACAGCATCATAAAAAATTACATAGCTGCTATTTTGGGTAGCAGCTCTCTCCGACTCAGTGAATAAATGCATCTCCATATGACTCACTCTGGGGGATTATTAATAGACACAAAAGCAGAATGCCAAAAACCCGAGAATATCACTCAGTTATCACATGTAGCTTTCTAGTTTCTCACAGCAATCACACTTGAGAACTTTTTGTCTCAAAAAATTAATATTATATATATAGGGGGAACAAATTTTCTATTCAACTCATACCTTGAAGGCTTGGGCAGGGTTGGGGGGGAGAAAGTCTGCAGTGATGGAGGATGCTCGTTGCTCCAGCTCTGGGTGTGCAGGGTACCACACTCCAGCCCTGCATCGCACGCTGAGCTAACGCCCGGTCAGGACAACGCCTCCTGCTAACAGACCCGTTAAGGAGAGTCTGCCACTATTAACAAAGCTTGAAATAAAAGCTCGGGTCTCCTCATTTAAACGGAAACCATCCGGGACAGCAGAGCAGTGGGGAGGAAGCGAATTGTTCCGAGAGGAAAGAAATCGCACGCTTCCCCTTTTGCTGCGTGACGGCCATACCTGCGTGACAGATAAATTGGTGATAGGCAGCAACCGGCAAATAAAGATACGGACTCAAGCCTGGAACTCACCCCGCCTCGAGGCTGGCTTCTTCATTCAACCAGCTTTTCAGTAATCAGGGTCAAATTCATCAGTGAGGTCCTCTGTGCTGTCCCGGCCCTGCTGGCACACAAAACTGCTGCATTCAAACAGAGTCAGCTTTGATAATGGGGGCAAACCTTTAAAAAAAAAAAAAGACACTTTTCCCCTAAAATGTTCTGTTGGTGTTTGTGACACTGCTGAGACGCTGCCATGGGAGCAGGAATTGGGTGTTCATGAAGATGGCATTATAGCTGGCTTTTACAAAGCAGGTTCACAGTCTCACACATGTTTATGATGATGATGATGATGATGACTGTGCCATCTTCAAGCTCAAAGAGAGCATTCACCTGAATGTCAAAGAGATGAACTCGTTTGAATTCTACCAACTTTCACACTTCACAGTTCCCCTGTGCTGGGATTTGTTTCCCTTTGCCGAACACTATATCCACAACAGCACAATAGCTTTGGTATGAATTTTCACCCTTTCACCAACTTTTTTGATGTTTGACACCAAGGTTTGCTCCCCAACAGTAAAGCAAATAACATGCCCCTCCAAAGCCATCCCTGCATTCCTTGTCTCCTCTCCCCAGACATCTCCAGGATGAAACTACATATGTGAACATTTCAGCCTGAAAAAGGAGCTTTCCCCAGTGGTAGCAGGACCCAGAGCAGGGGCCAAAAGGCAGCAACGCTCCATCCTGCTTGCCACGGGGGGTGGCACATGGACACACACTTGCATTCACCCACTTATAGATGGTGTTGGCTTTATAAAATGTTCTTTAATGTTTGTTAGGTTAGAAAATTTAAGCTTACAGAGCTGATTATGCCAGGTATGTGGCTCCGTAAAGCCTGGTGCTCTTCATTGGTGGCAGGGAAGGGGTGATGAGCTCTACTGCTGGTCCTCACAGGCTGATATGATGTGGAGGTGAGGGAGGTTACCCCCACACTGGGCAGGTGGAGGCACCTGATGGGCCACCAGAGCTCAGGTTTGCTCTCGGTTTATAAAAGAAAGGGGAAATTGCCAATGTGGCAAGATGTGTTGTAAAATGTGAATATAAAACATGTATGTTGGATATGAAGCCTACGTGGCAGCATGGACTGTCATCCGAGAAGCAGCAACGCAAACCAAAGCTGTTGATGGGACAGAAATGCCAACAGCAACTGGAAATGACCCCTTTTAATTAAAGCTCATATTAAATTTGTTCCTTGGCAGATGCATACATTACCCAGCTGGAAGCCTCTCCTAGTCTGAAGATTTGGTGTGTCAGACAAGCCGATCTGGAGTTGAGTCATTGCTAACTCCAAAATCGAAGTGACAGGTAATCATTGTTTTATAGACTTGATAAAACTGAAATAGCTGAGAACTGAATATTTATCTTCAGTCTAATTTTCAGATGATGATGGCAATGTCTTCGGAACTTAAACAAGTCTCTCTGGTGCTTCATCTACCCATTCACTCTTGCCTACTAATTCAGACTTTAAAGTATGTGCTGTGCTTCATGGGCAGTGCCAGTCATCAGTTGGGCTCTGTTACAGCAATTAAAAGGCACGCTGCAAAAAAAATCATGCAATATTGCCGATCGCTGCCTCCTTTCTCTTACAGCCGTGGTTGCCATGTCTTGTGGCAGCACCATGCACAACTCCACTGGCTGCAGAGAAGGTCAGAGCCTGCCCGAGTGCGCACGGGGATGATGGGATGAGGGCATTCGTGGGCTGAAGATTTCACTTGTGCAGCCAGGATTTGGAAAGTATTGCTATTCCTGTTGTGCACAAAGGGACGAAGAGGTGCAGTAAGTCAACCCAGGTTCTGCATGGTCCATCCATGGCCACAAAGGACTCATGGCAGGGGAGGATGCAAAGCTGGGTCTTCTAGGTCCCAGCACAGAGACTTACTTTAAAAAAAAACACCCACCCACCACCACATCTGACTGAAAGCAAAGGAAGAAAGAAATTAATGTTAAGTTTCAGATGGCATAGTTTTGGGGCTGAAGTCCAGCATCAGAGAAGGGTTCGTGGGATCCAGGAAACAGCAGTATTAGTAGTCAGATAATTAACCAGCTGTTTTGATGATCCTTTTTGAGGGCATTCTGGCCAAGGTCTGCTAACTGGTTTCTCTGTTATATCTATTTGCATGTCCATCCTCTCCATCTGCCTACAGGGTTTCCAGGCTGCTCATCATCCCCCGGTGCCATAATGTCTATGTGCCTCCCAATAGCACCAGGCAAATAAAACACCTGCAGGCATGACTGCTTCATGAGAAGTCAAAATGGATCCTGCTCCAGGCAGTCCAGGCATGTTTTTAAAAAGATAAGTCTAAACAGAGATTTGGAGGAATAATCAGAGGAAAGGCCATCTGCTGAACAGTCCCAGTGAGACCAAGACAACATCCTAAAAATCACCAGCCACACCAGCAAAAGCCCTGAGAGCTTCTAATACATTGTCCAGCTCTTCATGATGAAGTGGGAATCTCTGCAAAATTTTACAGAAGCCCAGAGTTTGTCAAGCTACACTCTCTGGTGGTTCGACAGAGCTTAATTTATGTGGAAATCCTGCAGAGGCTCAGGAAGTCCACCTACCCATGCAAGTCTTGCTCCTGGAAGGGGCTATTGCCCATTTTTCCCCAAATGGGAAGGCTGGGAGTTGCTCAAGTCCTTCACTAGTTTCCTCAAAGTCCCGGCGCTGGAGAGAAACCATTCCTGGTCCCTCATACTGCACACAGAGACCTGGCCCAGAACATCTCCTGCCAGGATTCTGGAGGGAAAAAAGCGTCAGCATCTAAATGATGTGAAATGATCCGCAGCCTTCCAAGATGAAAAAAGCACTAATAGGAGTTCAGGTTTCTTTAATCCAGTTTAGGTGCAGACTCCTGTGACTCAAGATATGCCTTGGGTCAAATGCTGCTCTTGGTTATAGGGTGATGATGTTGAGGCAAAACAATGCCTTGGCATGGAGGGCTGGTGCTGGCGTCCAAGAGCAGGATTGCCCCTTGCCCCTGAAAAAGACCGATATCAAATGCCAACCTCCAAAACAGAGTAAAACCAGAGCGGCACGCAGAATAGCCAGCTCCTCCTTGGACCAAAGCAGTCACAGCCCAAGTGCATCAGAAAACCACACTTCACCACACTTCAGGTAGGAGGGTAAAGCTTCCTTCTGCCAACCACAACTGGACCTGTCCCCTTGGTAAGCTGGATGCTATATGGAGAGTGGAAGGGTTTGGGAGGGGGCACAGGTAAAGAGAAACTCACAATAATAAATAAAATACAGGCATCATCTTTTTAGGCCAAAGCATATGTGTTGCGATAGATACAATATGGAGACAGTGAGTGAAGGAGACATTGCCAAAAACCTCACAAAACTAGACTTAACACAACAGTGTGTCTCTATCCCTGCCTACCAGTGATGGAGTCAAAAATAAGTGTCAGATAGACAGTCAATAAACAGATTTTTCTTTTCCCCAGATGTCCCTCTCCAGGTCAAACGCATCCTATGAGCACTGCACCAAACTGTGCCCGAACTGCCCCGAGAGCGTCAACGTTCTATCTCAGCAAGCCCTGCTTGTTAGGTGAATGACGATGATGATGCAGCTCTGGCACGCTGGCTTTGCGCCTGCCTGGGATGGAGCATCCATCCAGGCAGCCCTTGGAGGGCTATGGGCCCCTTGGGTTGGGTATTTGGGAGGCTTTGGCATGCACCAGCCATGGCATAAGGCTGGATCTGGGGATGGTCACTGGCCTCTTGGGCAACTCTTCCCACTCCGTGGTTCCTCTCCTTGCTCTTGCCCAGGGCTAATGCTTGAAGTAGGCTCCGAGGAGGAAAAGCAGCCCAGCTCAAAGGGCTTTAGAGAAAGGAAAAAGCACATCAAGGGAAGAAGGTTGACTGCAAAACCCCTTCCCCACAATTTTCTCCGAGATATCAGAATATGACTCAGAGCTTATTAAATAGTGTCAGCCTCCTAAAGAGAAGTTTGGCCCCAAATGGTTTTCCTGGTATTTCTTTTAAAAGAAACCTTGAAAAACCCATTTACAACTAAGCACAGCACATCTGACAAAAGCAGTTTTCCTTTTCTTCCCAACGTCTTCTTTTCCACCCCACTGAATATATCTCAGTGGAGTAAAAAGTAAGGTGGAGGTATGCCTTCAAGGAGAGATGCAGTTTAAGCTACAGTAATCTGCTTCTACTATTATAGATGCTCAGCCGCTGCATATATTTAGACTTTTAACAAAATCTGCTAGAACTTTGCAAAGGTGGAAGAAATAAAGCAGGTTAAAAACCAATGTTCACCCAAGTGACCTTGTGGTTCCGCTTGTGGCATGTGCAACTTCTTACAAGGAGGTTTGGTTATTCTTGTCCCTTTCCCAAATGCTACACAGCTCCCATCAGGTCCCTGCACTTGCTCTGGATATGTTTTTGCAGCAAGTTGCTGCTCAAGGCTTAAAAATATGGCTATCCTGCTTCAACAATCAAAGCAGACCACTCTTAGGGGCTGAGGGGTGGAGAGAGGGACATCAACCCAAAGCCTGAAGTGCTTAGAAACCATTTTATATTTCAAAGACTTCAGACATTCAAGACTGGAAAAAGGTTTCTGCTCTAAGTTTTTTTTCCATAAGCATGACTCCTTTTAATAAGTAATCAGCGCTGATCTTTTCGCTTTTCCATATCCCAAAGAGTTTGAGAGTAAGTCTCCTGCCTGACCAAGAACCTGAGTCAGCTGAAAACCATCAAGAAGCTCCTGGGTTCTGCTTTTGGCACACCATGATGGTTGCAAGATGCGCCATGACCAAGGATTTCCTGACTGGATGTGAATGGGCAACACCCCTCCCCCAGCCTCAATTCTCTTCATGTTTTCATGTTTCTTGCAGAAGGGCAGAGCGAATCAAAGTCTGTTGCCCTCACCCCAATCCCAGCAGCAGCCTGGGGCACTTTTGGAGCACGTCAACTCCAAAGACAACTACTGATGCCCTCCAAACCTCCTGCCCATCCTCATGCCTCCACAACCAGCAGCAGGACAGTCTACCCAGGCATTCACAAATATTGTCACCTAGAGGTCCATCAGTGAGGTTAAAATCTATGCAGAAGACTAAAGCACTTGCTGCTGGTCACATTAAGTGCACAGGTAAGATGGGAATTAGTTCTCCTTCCCTCACAAAGCTTCCACCAAAGCCCATGTTTGGTGCCATCAGCAGCAGCAAGGAAAATAGGAAAAAAAATATTAAAACTAATAGGTGGCTGAAAGAAACTCCATGTAAAAGGAGGCTGGTGTATTGAAAGACCATGACATATCTGTAACACAGGCTTTGTATGGGGAAATTTATACATGAGATGTTCAGCATCTAGAAAATGAACAATGTTTCAAAAGGACAGCCCCAATTCCATCACTCTTGTACTACTTGGAAAAGCTTTATAAGGCAGTTTGGAGAGAAGCATTTGTGGGATCAAGCCCCAGGACTTTTTATTAATTAAAGTGTTTAAATAATTGAAATGTGCAGTCTCTTGACTCTCCTTAGTGTGGCTATCTGCTTGAGAGCTGACATAAATTATGGAAAAAAAAATCATATGCAAGAGGACAAAGTTATCACCTTGAAGAATTTTTAACAGATCAAACGGGTCCATAGCACTGAGAAATGCCAACAGCCCTAAGAAGGACAATGTGATGGGAGGAAGGTGGTGAAATCTTGTCTCTGGGGAAGTCAGGATGCTCAGGAACAGCTGTGTGGTCAAAGCAGCTGCCGAAATGCTGCAAGGATTTAGGAAAATCAGAATTTGCTGGGAATTTTTGACCACGAACAGGATAAAGAAGCACGTGGTGAAACCTGCCAGAGAGGACCCTGTCACTGAGCTTTTATATGGGAAGCTATTAAAGCTAGGTAGTGCTTGTGTTGTCCCAATCCTGTGATACAGCAATGACTCAACTCCACAGGAGACCAGGGGACTGAGCAGTTTGCAGCATTCAGAAATAGCTTCTACCTTAAGAAGAGAGCTTGATACTGCAGCCTCACAAACGCTGCTTGGAAAGCTGCTCTTGCTAGAGGTGCTCACATCCACTCCTGCACAAATAAGAGTAACTCCTGGGTCTCTCTCCCCGGTGGGCCCTTCCTACCCCACTGCCTGAAAGCCGAAGGAAAATCCAGTGCAGGGAAGGAAGCATAAGGAACTTGCCTTTTTTTCTGCAATATGCTAGGGATGGCACAGCACTAATATGGAACAAAATCTTCTGACATGGACTGTCCAACCCCACTAAGAGCAAACATTGGAGGAAATCTCTTCAGTCATGAAAATCCCTAATATTTTAGAGACTTTCAGAAGTCACAGGCTATTTTTGAGGGACTTCAAACCCTTTAAAGGGATCTGATTTTCAGAAGGTCCAGTGAAAAATGGCCAATGTTAAAGGGCTTTGGGCTGATTGCCCCATTCAAGTATCGGCCGTATCAGCAAAAGATGCTATTAATGCAATCTCATGTTCTGTTCCACATACATCACACACATCACAGCAACGAATCAATACAATACAGAAACCTATGTCCTGACAAAGTGTCTCCATGGGATGTAGTGCAAACCTGGCCCTCATATGGTGTCAAAGCAGGAAGAAATATCAGTACAGGTAACAATCTCTTTTGAAATAATAAATACAAAAGGTGGGGGTTTTTTGTTTGTTCAGGGTTTTTTTGTTGTTGTTTTTACTCATGACAGCATTTGTTAAAAATATTACATCTGCTCTTGAGAAGGTAATATCCTCTTTGTATAATATGGAAAAATAAACTCTACAGGACACACAACAGATATCCCCAGCTGGCACAGAGCTGCTCCAAGAGATTAGATCCACAGGCTCATTAATGCAGAGGGCTGGTTTTGCCTTCATTGTCCCCCAACTCTTAAAACATTGTGTTGTAGGAATGGTAAAAGACAAGAATACATAAAAACAGTAAAATGTTTATTTTCTTAGAAAAAAAGAGATTCAAAATGATTGTGATCATACTCCCATTCGTGCTCAGCAAAGCCAATACTGCAAGCTTAGTCCTTGATTAAGATACCTATTAAATGAAATTCTTTTTCCTCTTAAAATACAAATTCCTGCTCCTGCATCACTTCCAGTATTTCAGTGATAACATGCTTTTAATGGATAATAGTTTCTCGGCTTCTTCCCAGCAGAGAAACAAGGCCTGCTGTGGCAAAAACATCCCATCTCCAAAGCTTGAAATCACCAGCATTAACAAGCACTCTGGCCCAAACGCGGACTGACAGACAGCTTAAGGGTGTTTCTTAGATGCTTGAATGTTCACTTATGGAAGCTTTGTATAACACTACCTCATCTGATAGAAAACAGGCCAGAAGCCTCAATAAAATCAACAACGTCTTTTGGATTAACTTTAAGGATTTGCTGCGTATCTGGACACAGAAAAAAGTGAGAAGTTGCAACAAGTTTTAACTAGCAGCAACAAAAACAGTTCCTTACGAGTTCTTAGCAATATTCCTCATCTGTTCATTAAGAAACACTGTAACTGAATGGAGCATATAATGTGGAAATGATCTTCTTCTGTTATGTAGTGCTGTTCACTCTAGAAGACTTCCAAAAGGTCTCGACTGGGTTGTAATCTATTTACACAGTAGTATTCCTGGAGCGAGGGGCAGAATTGGCACTATGTGACATCCTCCTCTTCTGAACAATAATCACGACCCTGTAAGGAGAAAAGACAGACAATTTGTAAATGACTACTTGAAGACAGGAGTAACATAAATCAAGGGAGCATTTACTAATACTAATTACTAATAATACATATCAGTTCTCTAAATTTAGGAGATTTACGCGGTAGAAACCTTAAAAATAGGGAATGGAGTTTGCACAACTCCTCCAACCTTCCTGAAGGTTTGCATGAAACCAGGACAGGAGACCCTTCCCTTTCTGTCACTATTAATCTCATAAATTTCATCCCCTATATTGAATTCCAGGGGCAGTCCAATAAACTGATTTACAAAACTATTTTATGTAAAGATACGCCTTGATGGACACAACCCTATAGATCTGTTGCAAAAACATAATCTCTGAGACAAAAGCAATGAAGCATGTAATCTATGAGCAAGACAAGTCAGGTGCTGTGAACGAGAGTACTTCATCTGATAACCTAGCTAGAGTTTAATGTAAGAGCAAAAGATACTATTTGTATTGAAATTACACTTGCACAATGGGGGAAAACAGGCTAACTTTCACAAAACACAGACACGTTATGCCTTCCAGCCCATCCCAAACACAAGACTTGCAGCAGCATCTATCTAAGAATTACCCTCGGGAACGTCTGGAGAAGATATGTTCCACCCCTCACTAGCTGCTTCTTGCAAAGCAGCAAGAAGAGGACCCAACGGGACCCACTGTCCTGTTTCTCTACACAGAAACAGATGGAGCTGAGCTTTTCAACACACAAGCCACCCAAGATATCCTGCGTAAAACAAGTGCCTCAAACGTACTACCAAAAATCTCAACCTCTGGACTATTTCACATTGTTCCCACGTCCCAGGTGTACCACCTGAGCGCTTGCATGGAAAATCCCAGCAGCTGAGGAAAGGGCTGGCAAAGAAGAAGAAAAGGAGAAACACGAGAGTCTCAGACCTGCAATAAAATGTAAAAGCTCAACAACACCCTGTAAGCAGAAGAGACCAACTCAGCAGTGGTAAAATGGGTGAAGCTCTACTCACTCAAGGAGTGGTACCCAGTTGCCCCACAAATCAACTCCAGTCACTATCCTGTCTGGAAAGAGACAGGGGAAGGAAAAAAGTAAAAAAAAGAAAAGCAAGAGATGTTTCTTGATGCAGCGATCAGTTTATCTGGGATGCACAGATGGGGTACACATCAGGAACAAAGGCTCCAAAATGTCTCTGCAATTAAAATCCCACTGGCGATGCTGGGATGGCACAGCGTGCTTTTCTGGAGGGTCCACACCCAGGAATGTGTGGTGCTTTAACAGCTCTCTGTGGCCCAATACTATTAGTAAAAAGGCTTTCTTAGTATGTTGAAAAAAACCCCCAAGAGACTAATCAGCCCTAATTTCAATTTAGCAATCACTGACCCAGAAAGAAAGGAAAAAAAAATTTTTTTTAAAGTAAAAAATTTGACTCAGAAAGAAGGAATGCTGAAATACTTTGCAGCAAAGCCCAAATCCATCGGTTTTCTCCATGCCAGGGACCACAATGCATTTGGACAAACCCACAAGACTAAGCTGGTGGTGATGAAGGATTTGTGCAACATGCTTCAGAGCTGTGAAAGCCACCAGTAGCGAATGATGACTGAGGCTCAGGGCGTTTCCAGGAGATTGATTTACCTGGTTCCCAGGCCTCCTGCTCAAGAGGGAGCCCCGTGGCCCATCATTCCCCACTACACCATGCACCAGTGGCCACCAGTGCTATTAAAGGCTCAAACAGACCCAAAACATGGAAGAAAGCTGTCTTGCATTTTTCCCCTACCATTCCTCCTGCCGTTCTTCTGCTTCTGAGTCTGCTCTGTGGCAATTAAGTGCATCGCTCCTCAAAAGGATTCCAAGAAACTGCTTAAAAAGCAACGTGCTGAAGAAGTCCTGGCCACGGCACGGAAGTACCACCTCTCCCCCACTGCCCGAAGGCTGCCGAGAGGCAGGCTGCTGCTGCCAGACACTTTATTTCCATCTTCACACCAGTGGGGATGGAGACACCTCGGTGTCTTGGAGGTGGCCTTCAAGGCTGTGGCCCTCGGTCACTGGCGGGCGGGGAGCTGCCACCATCCCAACCTTCCCGCCAGCCTGCTCCTTCCCGTGAGCGTGCGTGGGCAGTGACGGCACAGCCGAACGGGGGGAGGAGGGTGAGAACTGCCTGAAATGCCAGGAACACCTCCCACACCTTCCTGCAGCGCAACACGCCGCTCTTCCACCCGCTGAGCCCCCCCGCATGGACCCGCAACCCCAACCCAACCGGCTTAATTTGATGCCCAAACTGCACCAACACCTTGACGGCGAGACGAGGAGCCCTGCTGCAGCCCGAGGCTGCTGTGTTTTTTTGCAGGGAAATGCTCCAGAGCTGGGTTTGCCCCGCTGGTGCACCGGCTGGCGGGACGGGGGAGGACGTGACAAGGGAGCTGGGGGGGACACACATCCCGCAAAAGGCTCCCGCGGCCACTCGGCGGCTGGCTGAAGTCTCCACATCCACTGCCCCTCTCCGCCGCAGAGCCGCGCGGAGGAGCGTGCTGCAATGCAGGGGAAGGGACACATTTGTTACACGCCAAGAATAATGTTGGAGCGCAGGCACGGCGGGCTGTCAGCTTGCATGCAAAATTAGGGGTTTTGCTTTCATTTGGGGCTTATGGCGAGTTAAGAGGACGTTGCTTTTCTTTCCTTGGGAGAAGGAAGGGCCATGTCCACCTTCTTAGTGGTTGGATGCGATACAACCTGCAGGACCACCCTGTTCTGGCAGGTTTGGCTTCTTTTGTTAGGGGGTGGGAATCAGCTGTGACAGCAAACACCCCGTTTTGCACGTACTGCTGCACCCATCCCCTCTGTTCTACACCCACTGCCCTGGCTACGCTGCAAAGACCCACACCAACATGCACCCAGAATTTAATTCCAGCACAAAAACGAAGCATGTAGGGCTCAGCCCAGCAAGGTCTGAAGCGTCCTGGCCCAGTTCAATGGGATTAAGCACATACTAGTCTTTAAGCACAAGGGAAACAGCATTTAAGCCCTGGAGCAGCTCATGAGCAGAAAGTCAAGCAGATGCTTTAGCACCTTCTTGAAGGAGGGCTTGTGCTAAGTGAGGTCTCCTTGAAGAAATACATAGCAATGGGTATTTATCCTCCTAAAAAAGAGCAGGAGAGGGGGGAAACCATGCTACAAGGAGGCCCAAAAAGTTAAAATTCCCCTTTTTTAAAAATTTTTTTCTCTAAAGCTTATCCCCTAATTGAATTTTTATCAGTAATAACAAGGTCAGTGTTCCTCAGGAAGATCAGAAAAAGAATAAAGCTGCCTTCCCTGCTGCATTGTAAATCCAACACACGGGTTTCTCATTGGTACTCCTTGGGCAGAAAGGCAGGAGAGGTCTCTACCTCCCCATCGGCAGAGAACGAAGGCTGCTTTGGTCCTGCGAAGCACCATGGCCCCAACCCAGTAAAATACGTAAAAATGTCAGGTGTTGACCCCTTGGTTGTTTCAGAGGATGCTGGAGGAGATGATACCTCTAGTGGCTGCACCGGTGATCAGTGAGAGGCCCGCTGCGCTTGAGATGAGGAATTATCCTGGTGGGGCTGGGAAAAACCTCACTTGAAACGGTGAGCTAACAGCTTGCAAAGCTGATAAAGTCTTCTGAAGAAACCTCACTGACCACATGAAGCAGCAGTCAGAAGACGAGCTCTATGACGTGAGTAGAGGAGCTCCGGTAGCATCTGAGTGCAGACTGAAGTGATGGTGGGTTTTTTTTGGGGAGCAGACGTGTGTCAGAAAGGAAAAGAAGAAAGCAGAGAAGATGACACCCCCCTACAATCAGAGCAGCATCGTGGCTGAAAAATTAGAGTGCAGGATTGCCGGCCAAACCCTGTCCCTGCTGCCCAGGGGAGCAGGCTCCCGTGTCCAGAGGAGCCACAGGCCCAGCGCATGCAGCTGGTAACAGGAATGTATGGGCCATCCTTTCATAGCCCTTAACAGCACGGGCTATTAAATAAGTTTTAATGACTAAGAGTGTAAATGTTCTACACCGAGGAAGATGAGAAGGGGAACACGCACATCCAAGTCCAGGTAATTCCCGAGAAATCCTGTCTTCCTCCCCTGCAGTTTCAAAATCCAACTTAAAACTGTTGTAGATGTCCACAGAAATGCCTTAACACAAGTGTGTGAACATAAAATAATTTTTAAAAAGCCTTATGTTCCTTTCCTGCTGCTTGCACTCAAACCAGAAGGGCTCATTCCCCTGCTCTCTCCCCTCGCTCTGTCATCCTGATGCCCCTACCAGTGCATGCATCACAGCCGATGATATCGTTTTGGAGAAAAAAAAGAAAAAGAAGAAAAACACACAGGAAAAGCCCTTTTCCCCATTGTTGCAGTGACAGGCCAATAAACAAACCCCCATGCCACCCGAATGCAGAAGCCTTCCTGGTTCAATAGCCTTTTGTGCAGCTGGCAGCCTTGCCGAGGGAGAGAAGGCAGTTAAGGAGATGCTTCTTCCGCCACGGCTCTGCAGCTTGGCACCAGTATCCTCGTGCTGTGGCCCTGGCGAGGAGAGGAGGAAGAGCAGGCTGGATGGCCTGGGAGAGGGAAATGAGCTGCACCAAGCAGCCCTTTCTTCTGCGGCGGCTGAAAGAGCTTGTGGGACACAGTGGTCCCTTTCAGAGGAGATGGCCAGCACTGGGAAACGTTAGCCTGGCTCTGCGGTGGGAACCCTTTTCATCAATCTGGTTTTGTTTACAGTGCTCGCAGAAAGAATGGGAAGAAAATACCAGGAGGTGGCACTAAATAATTGTATACTGTGCTCATTTTTGTCCGTTTCTTATTTTGCTAGAGAAAAATCAAGAGAGTCATTAAGAGCAATCTATTTTGCTAATGAGTTTTAGCTTAACAAGTCTGCCCTTGCATACATTTTGGTTAGCACCCCACCCCTATTTCTAACGGCACTCTTTAAATACGATACAAGGAGCTGCATTGTGTCTTCCCCCTGTGTTTCATGCCCAGTTTTACTAATGAGGGGATGGAGTGAGTTGCTGCCAGGCATCTCTCCCATGGCCTCCAACAACAAACCAGTAGTCTCCAACCCAGCTCCCGGCAGCCAGGTGTGTGGATCGGCAGAGAAACCCCTGCAAACCCGCCCTGGCACAGGTGTTCAAGACCAAGTTATCTCTCGACCCAAAGCGACATCCCCTGTGGCAGCAGAAACACGTTGGCCTGGGCTCAGGGTATCCACTGGCCGCATGAGAGTTCGTAGCAAGACATCTTCATGTGCTATGACATTTTTTGAATCTCATTTTCTTCCGTGAACATGTTTGCATTGTGACTGTTTTTTTAATAAACCACTGTAGCCATGTAGGAAACAGCTTATGATGATGGGACTGGTGATGATTTCCTCTGGTACAGCTTACCTGGATTATTTTGGGGTTGTTTTTTCTACACTACAAAGCCAGAGATTCTTCTTTTCTGAGGGTATAATCCCCAGATATAATCCTAGAACTTGCTTGTCAGCTGTTCAATTATACCTCAGCCTTGGTAGTTTTACCTACAAAAAACTGTAGACAGCAGCGTACACACTGTGCCACAGCCTACAGTAATAAAATATCCTTAAAGGAGATCATTTCTGATGATCATTTTACTGCTCCGTATGTAGGATTCAGAGAAAGCAGCCATTTTTCAGACCATTTTCCGTGATAGCCATCATCAAGACGTTTTTGCTAGCAAGTGCTAAATGGGGTAAATCTTCCACATTCAACATTTTATACTTTGCAGCTTTTAATTTTGCTTTTATTTCATGTTTTCAGGGAAGCCTTGGTGGGACAAGGCCCTGTTATGGAGGCACGCACAATCAAATCCAACATGTGTTAAAGCTCAGATTTATTCTTCAGTAAAAAGTTAGTTAGAACTTGGTAACATTTTGTAAACCACAGGCTCAATGATGTAAAGAGAATTAATACGACACGGCCAACTTAAGAATCCCCAGGATTTAAAGTGATGGCTCCAACACGCGCGTATCACTCACCTAAAAGCTGAGGGCTCTCTCCTTCGAGGAGCCACCTCGGGCAGTGCCCCGAGCCCAGGGGGGAGTCCCCGACTGCAGACCCGCTGCTCCCAGGAGGGCTGGTTCCACCATGTCCTCCGGCGGGACCCGTTTATACCCCTGCCGAATCTGACCTGTGGTCAGGTCATCCCTATTGGCCAGGAGGGTCACCTCGGTGTACCTGGCGTGTCTCGACTGGCCAGTTCAAATTTCAGCCTGCAGCCTCCAGGGTTTGGGTTTTTTTTCTCTTCTCCCTGCCTGGAGAAGTTTCGTTTCCTGTTGAGGGGGGGTACTGCCACAGGGCCCCTCAAGTCTGTGGACCTGAGGTTGCAAAGACTGTGCCCAGGATTAATCCTCTGCTCTGAGCCATCCTGTTCAATTAATGGGATTTCTTCTGAGAGGGTAAGGTGGAGTTTGCATGTGGTCCTACACAAGCAAGGTCCAAATAAATTTGAGACGTAGAGGGAAAAAAAAAAAAAAAAAAGACGACTGGAGAAATTTTAGGAGAGATGTGGCAATTTGTCTTCTGTGTTTCACAGCAACTCTTTGTGAATCTATATACAATATCTAACTAAATTAGTCCTTACACTATTAGATTAGAGAAAACATAGGTAACTAATTTATTTGCCTGAATACCAGTACAAACAGCCTCATTTTGCTACAGTTTCTCACTGCAGCCAGCAGAAAACACCAGGTCATGCAGACAGGGATGCTGTTAGTGGGGTGCAATTCTATCTTCTTAATCAGAGATGGTATTTAAAAACCAGATTTATCACACCATGATGAGTGCAGCGACTTTCCCTGTCCTGGCTTGGCTGGTGAGACCCATTTCTCCTCTTCTGGGCATCACACAGCAGATCTCAGATTTATGCAGCGGCTGCTGCGTTTGCTTTAGGAGGAATGTGTCAGTCGCTCTCTGCTTCCTTCTCGGGTTTCCAAGTCATATTTCTGCCTTCATGTCTCAGCTCAAGTTAATCACTCGTACCTCTGACCCATGTCTTTCTAATTTACTCTGGGGGGGTTCTCTCCTGGAGCTTAATTGCTGCTATTACTTGTTGCTCATCCTCTGCTGGAATGTATTTATGTGATTTCAGGCAAGGCCAATTCTCAAAAAATTATGATAATGCTGTCACCAGGTGAGCAGCCCCCTTACCGCTGCCTGTCTCTGCTCCGTTTTCCTCTTGAACTCCTTGTATGCACGTGCCTTTTTGTCTCCAAATGCAAAGCCCATGACTCTACTCACAGTAACTTCACTGAGCGTGAAACCCCAAGAGGACTCACTGCAGCTGCTGGCAGACGTCGGGAGCATTTCTGCGCCAGCTTTCGCCACAACTCTCGGGCCTTGTGCTGCTCACAGATGACTTGGTCTTTCCTTTTCCTCTTCTCTCCCTCCGTGGTGCACATCCAGCCTTGGTATTGCGCCGAAGCTGTGCTCGCCCTCTGCCACTACACCAGCACCCCATCATCTGAAAACCATCCCACAGCTGTGCTGAGATTTGTTCAACCTTTTAATTGCCTGGTTCTTATCTGTCTGGATGCATGCTGCTGTCACAGAAACACCATCACAAGAAGCATTCTGTGGTCTGTCATATACGTATGACACATACGTATGACATATAACTACTGTTTCCTGTGCTGTCCACTGCTTAACTCTACCTAGCTATTCCCAGCGTCCCACATAACTTCGTATCTCTGGCTTCTCATCAGGTTTTGGGGTGGTTTTTAGCTCAAATTCTGGTGCCTCTGAAATGACTTGGTTGACTCTAGCAGAACCAACATCTAACCCTCCGTGCAAGGCTGACTTTTACATTCTCAGTCAGTCCTACCTCAGCATTCAGTGCTGAGCCTTCGTTTCAGTATTTCTTCCTTCCAACAAACCCTATGAGTTGAATTACCATCATCACACACAGTTCCATACATGCAAGTTCAGCTCTAGCTCTCCGAGCAGGGACAGACACCCGTGCAGAGAGAGGAACAGATGCCTCCCTCTGAATGCCTCACAGTGTTTTGACACCGGATTTTGGTAGCCAGAAGCTCCATTCGTTGGGGTTGACATTCTGTTTTTTACCTTTGGGTGGCATTTGCAGAAGGCAATTCAGCTTCGTACAGGCAGCCATGAACACAGGTGTGTGTTGGGTACTGACAGGGGCTAGACTTTCAGAGAAATTCTCCAGACCATTTCATTAAGGCTTTTTTGATCTCTAGGATTCGTAAATACTTCATATTTTCAATTGCTAAAACATCAGCCTGTGTTCTTTCCATTTCACACTTTGATTACAGAAATTTTATTTCAGCTGACCTTCTGTTCGCTTAATCGTTTTGCTGAGTCCAAAATGCCCATTTGATTTTCCTCTCTAATTTGTAGCACACACATTAGAGTTGTTGTTACTCATTTGTATTAGGTGACCTAACACTCCTTGGGATTTCAATGCAAGTTGAGGGATGTTTTGCTTCTGACTGTAGAGTTTCTGTAGACCTAGCCCACGGAGTCAGTGATGGACAGCGTCTCTCCCTTACAAATCCAACGCTACTCATGGCCATGATTATCATGTGAACATTACACAACATGTTTTGGGACCTCATCAACCATAGGCAACGCCCCTCCCCCTTTTGCAGACTATTTCAGCCATAACTGGTGAGCTGCTCAGTGATACAATTCTTTCAATTGTTCTGACTGCTGTCCTCCATTTCCCTGTAGAATGGACTCAAAATGTTATTTAGGGATCAAACAAAATCCGTCATGTTTTCCAATCTTTTTGGCACCTGTGGCGGATACCTAGAAAAACAATGTATTGTGGGCAAAGATTAATTAAAAAAACCAAACTTCTCTTAGGAAGACTATTTCCTCAGGCACAGGAGGTCCCCAGAGAAAGCAAATCCCATGTTCAGCTGCACATTAACTCCTGCCAATCCCATCAACTGTCAGCAGCTTGAAATGCACGGGAGCCGTCTTTCTCTCTTTGTCAGATAAAATTGTGTATTTCCTCTAAATAGGCAATCTCCTGATCCAGAAGATAAATTAGTACAAGAGCCCTGGAGAACATCTGAGCCCCTGCAAGCATCTGAGCATGGCCCAAACAGCGAGGAAACAAGGTCAACTGCGTCTCAATGTGGCAGCTGGTGAATGAATGGTATTACTATCCTGAAACAAATCTCAAAACCAAAAACTGACTTCAATTCATTAGATACAGCTACCTGATGGTCTGGTATGTAGATAAGACAGATTTTCAGAAAATCCATTTCACTGGAGATTCTGTGTTTGACATTATGGAAGGTGATGATGTCCAGGAAAAGCTTCTAAATATTTATAGGGTGAATGCATTTATTCAAAGGAGATGCAGCTTATTACGAATATGTAGAAATTCTACTTTTAAATGCATATTGGTTAAGTAAAATCTTACTCCTGTGAAATACTAGTATAGAAATACTCTTCTCAGGAATCTACAAACTCCTCCCTACTTCTACTCTTCCCCTTCATCAAACTTTTTGCTTTCATGAGGTATTTTTTCTTTAGAGTGGTGTAACAAATTTGTTGCTTGGGACAGATAAGAGATTCACCCGCTGTAGCACTCCAACTCCTAAGACCAGGAGTGTTGGCAAAAATGGCAGAAATTCAGAGTCATCCAAGTAAAAATTTCCCTCCTACTGTGCAACCCAACACTACAATTTGGGAGTACAAATTACTTGATTCCAAATGGGGAAGTGAATATTTAATGTCAAGTATTAAATAAGATACACCACTCCAAAATATGAAGTGTAAAGAATATATTGGTGAGCAAAGATCAGCTAAGGTATAAGGAAGGGCTGAGATCTAGACTTGATCCAAATAGCCCATTTAATTCCTCAAGTCTCAGTTTCCCATCTATGTTGTGGTACAATTATTCACTACTGGCTCACAAAGCAGCTGGGATTCTCATTTAGAAAACTTGTGAAAGACGTGAAAGCTGCTGTCAAGACAATGAGATATGTAAAGAATTATTCACCCTTTCCTTGAAAACATCTCCAGCATCATTATTTTAGTCACCTGAGGTCTTGAGGCAGGATTATCTATACATACAGCTACACTATCCCTTGGAGCCGGGAGCTATTTTGAAGAGATTCAGCAAGAAATTAGCAGGGTATCCCAGATATTACTGGCATTAAGATTCCAGTTGTCTCCCACGGAGATTAAATGAAAGATCAAATCACTAAGGGCATAAAACCCCACTTTGTTCTTCTCCTTTATCCAGTAGTCCATGTGTATCCTGAAAGTTTGCGTTAATTTGCCATTCATTCTAGACTGGTGATGTTTCCACAAAACAAAGGATTCTCTCCAGTATCTCCTGCAGCCTCTTTACCTTTTTGTTCTTCTTTGCACTTGAACTATCTAACCAATGAGCAGTAAAGGGGATCTCAGACCAGAGTCCCTCCAAGTACTGGAGAACATGGAGCGCTGCAACAATGTCTGGTTGTGCTCTCCATGGAGCCAGGAAACCTGTGTGTCCACCCCCTGAGTGAAAATGTACGTTTCCTTTATTGTGTCTTACCTTTTCAATTTTTTCATCAAGCATTCTGAAGAATTCTTGTTGGCTTTCAGAGATGTGCATGCTGAAAGGCAAAGGAAGAGTATCAGTACCAACAGGATTTCTTCCATTTTAAAAGACTGACGCTGCAGTCCAGGGTTGTTGAGGGACTCAACTGTAAGCTTGCACCACTGTGAAAAATAAATCACTTTACACTTTCGTCTACAATGATAATTTTTTTTTTTTCCCCTTTTTTTGGTTTGCCCACAGAAGGATTATTGCATTTAGTTCTGTGTAAGCGTGCTACGCTTGGGATGGTAACCAGGACCCATGTGCATCCAGAGGAGACTATTCCCTTTTCCAGGCAGGTTGCAGAAACTTAATAGCCCGCTACCTTTCCTTGGGACAGTGAGAGCCCTTTCTGTGTCAAGACAGAAGGTCTTCTAAGACTGCCAACCTCGCCACCGCAAAATGAGAAGCCTACAATGTGAGGTTAAAGCTGGAAGACCTGCGTGCCCTGCTACAGATGGGCTCTGCACTCAACACCCAGGAACGTCTACGAGCCCAGGCTGGTCCTTCCCCTCCCAGAGAGGTGGTCCTTACTGCTCCCTGAATGGACCCAGCAGATTAGTCACTTCAATTAATTCTGCAGCACCAAGAGGCTCAGGGTTAGTGATATGATTTTGCATTGCTGAAGAGGGCTGGAAAACACTCTTCTTTGTTGTCTGTAAAACACTGGCAGTGGCACAAGACAACAGGCCCTTCCCCAGGGGAACCAAACACAGGAAGGTCAGATGCAAAGGAAGGGACGAGGAGACAAAGATGAGGATGCGTGGCAGACGGTATTTGGGGTGTGTCTGCTTTATTTATGTTAGGGGGTGGTGAGAGCCTCCTTCCTGAAATAACGATATCCCTCCAGGAAGGTGAAGCTGGAGCGTCCTCTGGACCTGCAGCAGGGAGGAGCGCCTGGGCCCGCAGGGGGCTGGAGAAAAGCACCAGGGACTAAATGCAGGACAAAAAAAGACGTGAAAAAGGAAGGATGGAAGACTGGTGCCGGTGTCCACAGTAATGCCACATGGTTAGAAGGACAGGTCTCAGAGATTTTCTCTGACAGTAAAAGCTGGTTCAGCCTGCTGAATTCCCATCCCAGTCCCCTCTTCCTCACCATGATCCTTTCAGCTATAATGAGTTAATACTTTTCCCAAGTGCCCAACAACACGCTGCGCTTCCCTACAAAGCTCAGCATTCATACTGCACTTGCTATTGGGATGAATGTATACAATGATTTGCTTATGCTGGACATAAATGAAGGCTCAGTTCAGAAGAGGTCTCAGAAGTGGCATTAAAACCTAAAGCTGGTAATTTAGGAGAGGAAACAATTCACCTTTCAGTGGCTGTGATAGTTTCTGTCCCCAGCTGTCTGCCTGTCCCTCAGGTTCCCACCTCCACCTGAGATGGGGAAAAAATAGTTGTGTGGGGCAGCTGACCCTGTCACCTGCATATTCAGGTGTCTTGGAGAGGGGCTTTAGGGAAGTACAGCCCTTTCTGGGTAGGTAAGCACTAGAAAGATATGCTTGCCTTTGCAACGTTATAGATCCAGTTTCTAATAAATGAGGTGATACTGTAATGACTCACCCCAACCATAATTTATAAGAAAACTAAATGAAGGGGAGAAAAAAATGGAGTATTGTGTTGCCATATACATGAAAAGTCCCAGAGGAGGTCCTAAAGGCCTTGCAGGCCATGATCTTCAGAAAAGTTTGGCTGGGCAGTAAAACTGCCCAGCTATTTAGAGATGTAACACACACACACACAAATGCTGACACTGTGTATTCTGAGGAGCTGTGTAAAATTGTAAAATCCATGGCAGGGCAGGGAACTGACAGAGTTAATGAACAACTGGAAGAGTCAGAAAACCACCAAATCTAAGCAGAGTTCTTGGGTATCCCTCCAGAAAAAAAAAGCTTTCCCCAAACAGAAACATGGATTTAATTTTCCTTGTACGAAGCACATCAGAAGGCATGAGAATGCATTTTTAGATCTTTCATGGCAGGCCAAAGAAACACATTTTGCCAAAAGATAGGATTTATCCCCAGTGCCAGTGCAGACTGAGTGATGAACATCCATTCATCAGCAGAGATGCAGCTCTGCTGAGAAGGACTTGGGGACGCTCGTGGGTGACAAGTTGGACATGAGCTGGCAATGTGTGCTTGCAGCCCAGAAAGTCAATCATGTCCTGGGTGCATCACCAGCAGCGTGGCCAGCAGGTCCAGGGAGGGGATGCTCCCCTCTACTCCGCTCTTGTGAGACCCCACCTGGAGTACTGCATCCAGCTCTGGGGTCCCCAGCACAAGGCAGACATCGACCTGTTAGAACAGGTCCAGAGGAGGCCATGGAAATGGTCAGAGGGCTGGAACACCTCTCCTGTGCAGAAAGGCTGAGAGAGTTGGCGTTGATCAATGTGGAGAAGAGGAGGCTCCAGGGAGACCTTACTGCGGCATTTCAATATATTAAGAGGGCTTATAAAAAACATGGAGACTTATTAGCAAGCCCTGTAGTGACAGGACAAGGGGCAACAGTTTTAACTGAAAGAGGGTGGGTTTAAAATAGACACAAGGAAGAAATTTTTTATGATGAGGGTGGTGAGACACTGGAAGAGGTTGCCCAGAAAAGCTGTGGATGCCCCATCATTGGAAGTGTTAAAGGTCAGGTTGGACAGGGCTTTGTGCAACCAGATCTAGTGCAAGATGTCCCGGCTCATGTAGGGGGTTGGAACTAGATGATCTTTAAAGGTCCCTTCCAACTCAAACCATTCTGTGAGTCTGTGATTTAGCAGGGTAAAAATGGTATGAAATACCACTTCTTTCATTTTATGCTTCTGGCTGCCATTACTCCACGAGTTACGAACATTTCTCAGTGTACTTGATGGGGCATACTTGATCAGGTAGCTGGTTAAAGATGTCAGTGGAGTGAGCTCTGAGGATTAGCAACAGAGCAAGTGCCCAAGAGGTCGGGGCAGGGTGCAGTGATGAAGCCCCATGAAGATATGGCAGGTACCAGGACTCAGTGTAAAGAGGAAGGACCAACACCTCGGCCTCTGTCAAAGACGCCCATAAATCTACTGCTGGCTCCCTGTGTATCCTCTTTTTAGAGTACAGGGCTCTAGACATGCAAGTCTAAATCCTCCTACAAATGGGAAAAGCCCTCACAATCTTACTTTTACAAACAACGTACTAAAGCTCCATTGTAAATGAACTTATAATTTGGTACACTGTCCATGCTTTGTTTTGAAATAAACCTGTTCTACAAGAAAAGTCCTACAAGATGCATCTAATGATTAACCTATTCATTTCTGCTCTTCTAGCTGAGTAGTCCTTTTCCTCCCAATGCCACCCATCCTTGCAGTCAGAATTGTCATGGTTTTTAGATGATAAACCTTAAAAAAAAAAAAAAATTGCACATAACAGGTATTTGCTGACTTGGTAATTAGCAACTCAAACACATGTAGCCACTTTATAAACAGAAATGCATTGGTAGGTTGGGTAAACTGCAGAGGCGTGGCAAATAGTGGAGGTTTTACCCAACAACCTAATGTTACATTCTGTAACTCTCTGAGAAGTTTCCTTACTTTTGCAGGACTGTGATAGAAACATTTACCTCTGCCAATGCAATGTCTTTAAGCTTTTTGGTGAATGAAGGTCAGCTCTGATTTCTGCAGGGACTTTTAAAAATCAGAGTTTGATGAAAGAATGGACAGAGTTCCTCTGCCTTGGATGCACCAGAAAAGATGACCCATCAAAAGAAATAGCCCTTTTTTAGCCCAGGTTGAGTAGCCTCCTGTTAGAGCATCTTAAATACATCTCTGACCCTGCTGGGAAGGACCAAGTTACAATAATGAAGCACAGCTTTGCTGAAGGGTGATTTTACCTCCACCTCCCTACTGTGAATTTCTTTGCAATTACATCTGAAGCACTCAATTTTTCCTTTTGAAAGGAGGCTGAATTATACTGTCAGTTCATTAGGAAATAACTAAAGTTTCCAGACTTGAAACCGTGTACAACGCACTTGGTATGCAGCAAGTTTAAGTTAATAAGTGCCTCGAAGGCATGGCATAAAGAACAGCATTTCTGCTACTGTTCAAAATCTAGCAGCAGAGCTTTATCACTTCTTCATTATGAACCTCATATAAGGCTACATGTAATCTGTTATTTTCAATCCAATTAGTGATTAAAATGTAACAGTGATTTAGATAAGAGAAGAGTTACTAATATCAATAACTAGCTCTGTAACAGGAGTTAAATATTTCATGGCATATGTAACACTGACTGATCTCAGCCAGGGTATGGGCACAGAACTGCGAGTGAAGGATGGAGAAACTCTCAGCTACAAAACAACACTGATTTTAAGAATCAACTTGACCATTTTAAATGGAAGAAGTTTACCATTCCTAATCCCAGGCAGTATAGCTGCTAACCTAAGTCAAGAGCTAGCAAAAACTTCCCTGAGAACTTAACCAATAGGATTTAGGAATACTAGTGCATATATAATTTTGTTTATGTGTAAGCTGTATAGAAAGCTGAGAAATAACACAGTATGGTACTCCTATAAGGCACAGCAAGATGCATCTCACACATTTTAAGTCCTGCATCTCAGCTGTGCAAAGGAGAGGATGCTTCAGGGATGCTGGCACAAGCACTGCCCAGCTGTGTTGTTGGTGTCAGGACACAGGTGACCTTACCTATTTTATTTAAATTGAACATGGTTTTAGGGCTGCTGGAACAACCAATTGATTTTTGCTAGGCAATAACTGGGAATCTCACGGATACTGCTTAATCCTGTGTTTATTTGTATTATGATTTAAAAAAAAAAAACACAAAAAACCCCAACTTACTTTGCTCTGGGTTGATGTACTAATCCTGGGATCTCTTTATTAGATTTAAGTCTTACATTTGAACTGGCACTTTTTTCCTGAAACACACAAAAAACACACAACAGAGATACCATCAGCATCTATGAAGCACACAAAGCATGACAGGCATTTGTCATCATGGTGTTACACTGTGCTGGGTTCGGGCTCTTCTACCTGTACAACTGAATGAGAAAAGCTCATTAAAAAAACAAAATTAAAGGCAACACAATTGATGCAATGACCCCAGGTGGGCAATTTTTAAATGTCTTGGGCACAGTGGCCTGGGGGATTGCCTCTGGGTCACCGGGTGAAATCTGGCTGGGATGTGTAGCAATCAAACACCATGCTGGCTAATAACTCTCCAGCAGTCTATGGAAAACAAGGTGTGCAGCTGCGGCTTGGCTCCTTGTAGAGTTGTATCGATAATAACACCAATTGGCACCTTTAATAGAACAAGGCAAAGCATTGAAAAGGCAGAGCCCCAAAGTCACCCCAGACCTGTAGGTTTGCTCAGAACAGAGGTAAAAAACATTGGCATCATGTGGAAAACTGTATATGAGAGAAAGCACAGATTAAACGTGCCAGTGAGAAGAGCAGCAATGGCAGACTTGACCTGCTCAACCAGAATTGGACACAAGAGGCCCAAGGAAGCAAACCAGAATATGTTTATAGACAAGAACACAACCATGTCCTCCACAGAGGACCAGAGCCATTAAAAACATCTTAAAAAAGACATGGAGAGGGAAAAGAGTTTAGCTGAGAGCCAGCAATTCAAGGTAACATCTTGTCCTCGTGCCAAGAGCTTCTGTAAACCAAAGCTTAGTGTACACACATACTTATTGTCTGCAAAAACCTGGAGAAGGATAAGGCCCCTTCCAGATCTTCCCAGTGCTGCATGTTAGGGAAAGCTGCTGGTGCAGATGGGAGAGCTGAGTCAAATCTTACAGCTCACCCGCTCCACAAGCCCATCTGAATTTCTTAGGCACATCATGCCCATGACAATTAAGAAAAGTAAACCCAAGAATTAGTGCTTTTGTGGGCCATTTTGGTGGTTTTGTTTTGTCTTATTTAGTCTTTGAATGTCTGAATCACACAACATGATTTTTAAGAGGGCTACTAAATCACTGAATTTAAAAAAAAAGAGGCTGTCTAGCAGTTAATATTTTAATGAATAATTCTACAAGGGCTGTAAACATCAACTGCCTCAGTATATTTAACACTGTTTAATGCATATCTTCTAATCCTCCTAAACAGAAAACAGTGTCTTGCATGAAAATAACAGTGAAAGAGAAAGAAGCCTTTCTTCCAAGCCTTAATAAACGTCTCTATGTTTGTCACACGCCACCAGCCACTGCCTTCCCGTGATCCCATGATGTCAAGTCAAAGCAGCAGAACAGAAGACAAAACCACTTGTTTTCAAAGTATCTTCTAATTTTAAGTGTTAACTGGGAATGACTATGTACGTGCATGTTGCGTGTGTGTTGAACATGGATGTACATAGTCATACAACTCATATGAGTTGTCAAGCAAACTCATACATCCGTCAAGTAAACTAAAAAGAAAGGGACAGATATCATAGAGAAGACACCAAACCCAGAAATGAGCTAAATCCCGGCCTCATGCACCAGGGGAAACTTCATCCTCAAATCTGCTCCACCAGTTTCATTTGCCACAACGCAGAGGCAGAGACCGGGCATGGTCCACACTGCACATCTCGGATGGCACATCTGGATGGTCCAGCGGTAGGCACGTTCTGCAGCTGTAGCACTTCCTGCCCACCTACCACAACACAAGGTGAATTTTGGGCTATCTTCTGTCTCTGCATACTGTCACACTGGAGGCACAGACCTTTCCCCACCAAAAAACTGCTGTGAATCCATTGCTTCAATTAAAAGGGAAGGGAAGCTCTGATTTACAGCTCCTGTGTTGGGAGTTGTGACAAATCAAGGCAGTGCAAACCCGGCTTCCCACACCTCCACTTGTGGTTTGGCGTCAGTGCAGCCCTATCAGTAGCTGGAATCAGCACAAATCCCAGCCTAAAGAAACTTCAGTCACTGAGCAATATTCAGAATATTAACTGACTCACACAGGAAGGCAGAAATATAATTCCAGTTTACTTGACTTCAAGATCCCAAAATTTACTCTTTCCCTCCTATTGCTTCTGATAATTAACACACCTCAATTACCTATTACTTATAATTCTTCTATTTAATCAGAGTATGCCACCTTCTCCATCTGCTGCTCAGCAGGAACAAACAGAAAAAGAGGAGTTAAGAGAAAAATAAAACACAACCAGGCCTCGAATGGGCTTGTTGCTTTGTTTATAGCTATTATTTACGGCAGTGATATTTCATTACACTGACCGAGACACTGGATTTGATAGAAAGAGATATTAAAAAATAATTCCTCTAAATAAAAACAAATAGAATATTTTTTTCCATCACTTTGAAGACAAACTGATTCATCGGAAATTAAGTTTGGATTCTAACACTGAGCTTACAAAGAAACCTGAAATGCTTTAATGTAGTCAGATTGCTCTTCCAGGCTGACTTGACTTTTGTTGAAGTGTCACTTCTGTCAATCTAACCTCATTTTCTCCCTTATTTAACATTAAATAAATTACCATGCATCAGCAGAATTGCAACTCATTCTAGAGTCCTAATCTGTTGCAAACAGAAATTAAGATGCAAAAGTTTGTTTTTAATCTAGCTCTGCTTATAAAGATTATTTAAAGTAAATGCAGTAAATGATGACTCACACCACAAGCTTAAAAGTAAACCCTCCAGGATGCTGTACTCAGATAGTGGCATTAGCTACTCTATAGTAAAAAGGCAAATAGTGGACATTTTACTTCACATTATTTTGCAATTAATCATTATCAAGGTAAATCTGTCATCCAATCAAGGTGATTTCATTTGATAGATTCGTTAATTATTGTTAATTCCTCCATAAAGGATGCACTGTATTCAGAATTTCAGGGCATTAACAGATGGTGGTGACTCTGCTGCCAGATGCTATTAACACAGCAACAGCCACTACTGCCATTATAATTAAATATCTGTCAACATTTCCCTTGATGCTTCCCCTCTTACAAACCCATTTCTAGAGACATGTGAACTTCATTTGAAGTCTTGCTGCTTCTTCTTAAGAGTGCCACAGATGGACTCAGGTAAGCTGCTAACAGTCCTTTCTTTCAACTCTCTTTACATTCACAGCTTACTAGAGAAGGTCTGATTTTTAAGAGATGCTTCCATAACTGCTAACATATTTTATGGCAAAAATATACATTATTTTATCCATTTTTTAACTGATTCAGTTGGACAGGAAGAAATAAATTAAAGATGATAGCAGAAATTCTATTACCTAATCTAATGGCCAGTTTTCATTAACTTACAGTCACATTTTGGTCTTTTAACTGCTTTTCCTCTAATGTTACAATAATTAAACAAATACACAACCAAATGGGGGAAACCCCCTATAAAACAGTAAAACTTAGTTTAAGTAAAATGGGGTTCTTAGTTTCAAGGCTGTTTTTTGTTTAATTTGGAAAAGACTGAAGTATCCAACTTGCAACTGTATCTTGGAGCCACCAATGTTTGAAGGTGGCACATTCCCCCAAATTAGTATCATATTTAAGATGAATTTGTCTGTAGTTTTGCTACTAAAATATATTGAAGGTGATAGAAACACCAAAGGTCTCTCCAGATAGTGATCATGTTTTACGCAATACTGGTAGTTTACAGCTATTCAAATATTTATAAAATAATATTCCTGATTTATATCAAGATGACACTTTTCCTCAAAGGAGCCCACAGCGCCTTTCAAACTGCTTTCTGGAGTCATGTAATTCATCACTGAAATCATTTAGGGGAAAAATGAAGAATTTATTTTCTCTTTATGCCATAAATTACTTTTTAAAATAATTGTATTTGAAAAGAAGGAAACCAAATGCATCAGTTAGAAACAGCATGAAAGATGAGATGTAAAATTTCAATATGCCAGCTCAGCACTTTTTTCCTCCCTCAGTTACAAGGACCAGCCTCAGGTAATAATATTTTACATGGACTGTCTTGATGCATCAGGGTGAACAAGGGAGAAGTACTGACCTATGAGATTTATGTACTTTATACATACATGAGCATTTTATTTTTTTTTTTGTATTATCATTTGGCAGGAAGAAGCCTCTTTCTTCTTTCTCTAGCTACCTGGAAGCAAAACCACCGGAAAATGTTATTTAGGGTAACTTTATAATGAATGGGCAAATCAAGCATTGAAAAATCTCAGATGCTTGTCAAAGAAGATTATTCTTGGATACAATTTCATCAGAGGAATCACATTATCCCTGCCATAATGTGTATATGCATATATGTTATGCTGTCCAGGAGGGGGTCTAGGGCACACTCGGTGATGAGGCAGGGCACGGTATGGATTGTGTACATTGGACGGTACTAACACAGGGAGTCCATTCTCCTCCTCCTCTTGGGATCCTATGCATGGCATGAGGGTTGATGAAAATCATGGACGCATCTGATGATGGAGGTGGGTGCCTGCACAGGCTGAGCTTTGGAAACCAGGCTGAAGAGGAGTTCGGTTTGCACACAACGAGCACCAGACAGTGGGCTCCAGATGCACGCCTGCTCCAAAATATACATCAGACCTTAAAAGCCAGGGCTTCGTAACGAATTTAACCTTCATGGCATGCACACAAAGAGAGACAAAGAAATAGATGCTCATGGTGAGAAGACACCTACGAAAGATGTTATTTATCATCACAGTCATCAGAAGGACCTTCTACCTTTCCAAAATAAGTCTTTCTTAAAAGCAGCCTTCTCCTGGCAACTGTCATAAGAAGACCAATATTGGAACAAACTCCCCTGATCTCTCCAATACACCTCCTAGGTGGCTGCAACTGTGGATGCAGTCACGTAGACTCCTGAACACACAACTGCGATGCAAGTCAATGGGTGCTGGCACCACTCCACTATTGATGCCCATCTTGCCCCAGGGTCCTAGAGAACATTTTTTGTGATCCACCACAGGAGCTCAGTTTTAAGGAGCACCTTGTAACTGAGGCACCCGAGGTAATAACAATGTTCAGCCTGTCCATTTGACCAAGTGCTGCTGTCCGGCCACCCGGAGCACCTCTTGTCTTCAGGATGAGGACTTGAAAACACGGCTGTTATTTGCAGATTGGAATAAAGCTTGAGGTCATGTTTCACAATAAAATCTTAGTCTTAAATGGAATATTTTAATAAATATTATTGCTGTTTCAGGCCCAAATTTCCTCAATTAAGCCTGAACGATTTGCCCATGATGCCTTAGACCTATAAATAACTCCATCCTTGAAGATGTCTAAAAGCTGTCTGGACTTGGTCCTGGGCAGCCAGCTCTAGGTGGCCCTGCTTGAGCAGGGGGGTTGGACCAGATGACCTCCACCTGAGGTGACCTCCACCTCAACCAGTATGTGATTCTGCGATAAAAGTATCTTTCTTAATAAAATGGACACTGGAAAAAAAAGATTTTGAGTAGGTTTGTTGAGTTTTATCCCCAAGTAACAGTGAGAGAGACTGAAGGCTGAAGACTTCAGGCCCAAACTGTGGCCGTTCAGGCATGCGAAAGGAAGGCAGAATCAGACACACTGCCTGGCATTTATTTTGGAAAGAAATCACATTCTGCACACCCAGCCAACATCACGCAGTGAGTCTGCACTGACGCTGGGAGTATAACCCAGGTTTGGCAGAGAAAAATCCTGTGCTTTCATCAAAGGTCCATGGTTTTCTCAAATTTGTTCCAGAGGGCAGGCCTCATCCTGTAGTGAGCCACTTAACAGAGCTCCTCCTTCCCAGCTATTACTGGGAAATTTCGCTGTAGCAACTCCAGCTCCTGAAATGCAACATGGACGAGCAGGATTCAGAAAGCACAAAGAATTTAAAAATTACTCAAAATGGTATAAAAACAGGTAAAGAAAGACAAAGGTGCAAATCCTGAGCAGCTTTCCACAGCCCACCAGAAAGGCATCCATATGCTACAATCTGAGAAACTAGATAATGCTGCTTTTAGTGTTTACCTACCAGTCATACATACATGCATGCATATATACCCATGCATGTTGTTCAGTAAGACCTGGCTTAAAGTCAGCAAGAGTCTTTCAACTGAGTGCAAGGTGGCTTTCAGCCAGGCCTTCAAAACACGAAAGAGAAATGCCCGTTGTGCCTGTACAAAATAAATACAACCTACATGGAGATCCTTCACCAGACTTAGATAATCCACTAAAGAAGCCAACATAGAAATTCAGGGCTAGTGCAAGTGAGAAGAACTAGAAATGGTGCTACAGAACAGTATGGATTACAAGGAAACTGGGTGACTTTGGAGACCAAGAAAAAAGAAACTGTAGCTGAGAACATGCTACAAACTCTGAGAGCAGTTTAAACAGAGCCTAGTTTATCCCTCCAAGGGAGGAAGCAAACAACCTCCTTGCAGAGCATGGCACTAGCTGGAAGCAGGGCAACATAACTCGCTCTGTCTGCAGATTTGGCCCCATTTCAGTTCTTGCCCTGCTGGCTCTCCGATATTGAGCTCCCTCTCCAAAGACATCTAATCTGAGGTTACTTGCTTTCTGTTCAGGTTGTCACTTGGCCTGCCTTTTTTTTTCTTGGATGAGCTGTTTGCATATTTGGCTGAAACTGGTGCAGTAACTAATTTGTAGTTGACTTTTTTTAAATGCCTTTGAGATGTTAAAAACTGAGGCGGAGGGAAGGGGAGGGAACTATTAGAAGAACATCTAACATGCCCGTTACACTGAACTCAAGCTGCAGGATCTCAAAAATCTGAAAAATCCAACCAGAAATGTGAAGTTGGAAGAAGAAAAAAGAAAAAAGAAAAAAAAGGAAGAGGAAGGAAAAAGCTCCCTCTGGAGAGAGTTGCAGGACTTATGCAGTATCTACATATAGTTCACCCTCAGCCAAAGTTACTGGTCTTTGAGCTTTGACGGAGAACATCATTAAAGAGCACAGAAAAAAACTGAACGGCAATTCCCACCACTAAAAGGTTTTCAAAGGGCATTAATATTTACTAAATCTAATAGCTACAACTTTTTAAATGGCCCCATCAGCTTTTCAACTCCTTCTCCCTCCCAATCAATGTTAAAAAGTCTGGACTAATTGGTTACAGTAATTCCAATTAATTCTGTCAGGTAACCAAATACCAGGAAGGCTGTAGATAAACTGAAAGGTAGACATGGGAGCAGCTGTCACGAAGACAGGAAATTAACGCAGGTAAACAGATGAAAATACAAACAAGGAGCGTATATGATAAATAAGTATGACCAATAAATCCTCCAGGGAAGGACTTACCTGGACCTTGCCATTCTGTTCCCTTTCACAGCTCTGCAGTTGTATCACTCCACACATTTGAATCATCTCCTTTCTATATGGCTTGTGACACCAAGGTCCATAAACATAAAAATGTGTATTTCTATCTCCAAGTTATTTTCTGCAGATAGATTGCTAAACTTAAAGGAGTCCCCTACAGAAAATGAGGGGCGTGATCACTGGAAAAATGCCTCCGTTCTGAAATACGAGGTTTACACTGCCCTAAACATCAGGGTTTTCTGGTTCCTTCAGCCTCCGTGGTACTCTGAAAGGTCAGCCAGGATAAAAAAAATGAACATCACAGACATAAATAAAGCTAAAACACCTGATTCCAGAGAACTGCATGAAGTTTCATTTCAAACGGGAAATTATCTTGCTCCTTCAGCAGGAGTCTTACTTATCCACGTAATAAACCTCTGTGTTTCATAGAGAATGGGAACACGAGCAGGAAGCAGAGGAAGGGACATGTCTGCAAGATTTCCAGCAGGAAGCAATTTGCAAAATGAAGTTGAGGAACATCCCCTCTATGAACAGCTTTGCAAGAGGCTGAAAACTGTCCCTTACAGTTATATACACCAGAAATTAAGGTGATAAGGGATTGCTTTAGAGCATTAAGAATACTTGCTAACAACAAAAGATATCCAGAAATACTGTAAATAAAATGCTATGGGCAGAAAGGAGACCTGCCCTCCAGTTCTCATTAATATACCAGATCTTTAATGGCTTTGGTACATCGGAGTGGTTGAAAGTTTTATCCAGCAAATAAAAAATAGATGGATAAAAGTTAAAAACTGCATTACTGGTAACTTACAATACTAGACTGACTCTTGAGGAAACTTCAGAGGTTTTAGGGCACCTGGCAACAAAAAGCACAACTAACCTTGCTCTTTTGCTAGTATGTCCCTCTTCTGGACTGTACAGCCACCCTGGATAACAAAACCTGGCTCAAAAATTAACTTTCTGCTTATTAAGCCTGTGTCATCAATTATTCTCTCTCTTGCTCAACGAGCTTTTACAAAAACGTAGTTATTTACATTAAATGTATATATTACTAATGCTCTCAATTTTTCGTGCATGTCTCCTGAAGGCAGCGTTCCACCAAGTGTTATAACATGCAAAGAGTTGGCATTAAGCATGAAACAACAGTATTGCGTGAAGTCTGTAAAACATTTATAGCCAGGAATAAATGGTGTAGACGGTCTTGAGAGTAACCTGGTGTATTACACAGCCCATCTGCAGCAGGGCATTAGTTTTTGCTTCCATTAGTTTTTGCTTCAAGAAGGCATTTCACTGGAATGGCAAGCAGGTTATTGCTACTACAATTTTTGCAGAGCTTTTTATTGGGATGGTTTTGAAGAGCTTTATGCCCTTCAAACATATACAAGAGAACATATCCAGAGAACGAGATGTGCCCTGTTTCGTGGCTTTTTCAATAGCTGGGCCTAAAATTTCAGCAGCTGTAGTTATTTCTAAAGCTGGTTTTCTAAAGGCAAAACTGAACCTTTTCAGCCTGTTTTTGGAACATGCTCTATACCCACCCTTAGTAAAACAGTTCCCTGAGAGATGCCTCCATGCCATGCACATGCAAGCGAAGCCTTCTGAAATCTTCCCCCACTGTCAAAACCAACCAAGACTGATGACTCCCTGTGTGCGCATATGCTACCCCACTGCCTTAGTACGAAGTTTTGAGTTACATTTTAAGCTGGGCTCATTGAAAAGACGGTGACCGTCAAACAGCCACTTTGAGGAGGTGTTAAAAAATAACACTTGGTTCCCTCCATCTGCAAAACAAGAGCAGGTTGATGGCATCTCCTCTTGTAGAGTTTGCAGTTATACTGGTCATTGCCTTTTATCTGCAAATTGCAAGTTTGAGTAGACTATGTTTATTACACATTTCTTATTACATCCAAGCAGTTCCATAAAGTGCACTGAGCCCCTCCTAGATGTTAGGACAAGGAGTGTCCCACTAACCCAGTCTTAATGGGGCATTTGCAGGATAGATGTAAGAGAAATTTTCCCTCTTGTTCAAACCTGAGATTTACAAAGGATGGAACAACAAGGGAAAGCAGTGAAAGAAAAAGTCCTTCTGGGTTTGTTGTTTACAGTTAAGAGAAGAGGAGAACAACTGGAACTAATTAGAAGATGTGGTGCAAATGAAAAAATACCGTTAAGCCAAATGTAAACAGAATAAAATGGTAGCAGGAAGTTTTGATCGAGGTAACCCTGAGAAGTGAGATTACAGGAAGCTGAGAGTAGTGCTACTCATCAATACAAATATATATGCCACAGGAAGGTTTTGGGCATTCACGGCCTATAGGGATAAGTCTCATGCATAAAGCAGCAGCATAAATACAACAACTATCTCCATGTGTCCCACTAACATGCAGGCATTCTCACACCTATTATTCCCACAATGTGCTTCCAGTTCCCACAGGCTCCCATCATGGGAAACACCTCCGAACATGTGGAACATCATATGCTGCACGCAGCGTACTCATGTAGGTGGACACTGCTGGCTAACTGCATTTCCCACTTGCGGAGCTGTGTGGCTGACAAAGGGAAAACAACATATTAATGCCTGTTCCAAACCGGCAAGAATTCCCTACAATAAGCTCTCATTCTCCCAGCACTGTGAAGACTCAAATTTTTAGATTTTTGGTAGACTGCAATTATGTAAATGCCATTGCTGGAACATATTTTCAATGTCTGTATTTCTCTCCTCTCAGCATCTGTTTTATTTGCATTAATTCTCAAATTTGCACAAGGCGTAAGATTTAAGACCCAAGAGAATGAAGTTATAGTTCTTGCTACATGGCAAATTTCAGCAAGCATGGGTAAAATGTACATTTTAAAGGACATAATAGTTTGAATATTATTAAATATGACATATGTACTATTACACACATGAGAAGTATTATGGCTGCAGGAGGAGCCTTAAATCTGATTTATGTATTTTGTACCATCCTTTAATCATTTTGGTTAGCCATCACTTTTGAATAGTAGAAAGAATGATTATTATTTCACAAAGAATATAGTAGCTTGGTCACTTGCTGAGTTTCCACTCCTCAGATGTATAAGCATGGATTTTGTCTGGATTCTCCAAATAATTTTACCTGAGAGTAATACTGAGAAGAGATATCATATACATCAGAATTAAAGACAATCACAAACAGTTTAAAAATTTTATAAGCCGTTTAAATCAGTAACAGAGGCTGTGTTTATCTCCTTCAAGTTTCCTTGGAAAAAGATAAATAAGCATGTCTCCTCAGTGTTAGCAAGAAGAGGCACCAATAAGTAAATATATTCCATCAAGGATGTATAAAAACAGCTCTGACACTCAAGATGCTGCAGATTAGAGGAAGATATCCAAGCCAATACTGGGTGAAGAACCAGCTTAAAATCCAATTACAGGCCTGGAAATACTCATGTACTCAACATTTAAGATGTCCAATATTTAAGAGTCCCCAAATGACTGTATGCCTGTTACAGCCTTTACTGTCCACTCTGATTTTAATGTGCCCATCATCTCCCCTTCTGCATCACCTCTTCCCAAAACCACCCCTCACAGATGGGAGAGGACATGGAAAAGACTCAAAATGAGCTCTGCCCTCCTTTTCCAGAAAGTGGCAAATCTTTTCTCCAGGAAAGCGTCAGTACCAGCCAAACGTGGCTGCTGTGCATCAGTCCCAACAGTGGCATGGCCATGAGACAGGCTAGTGTTGGGATACCGCGTGTGTTCCCTTAGGAGGGACTGGCCATGGAAAAGGAGGTCTCATATGCCATGCAAGATCAGGCTGGCTAGGGATGGACCCTTCACTCACCCACAAAATGTCAATGGCTCCTTGATCAGAATGTGAAATAGCATTGTGAAACTCTACAAGGTTAGTCTCCTCAAAGTTTCACATGGTATCAACTGCCACAAAAGAAAGATATTTCAAATTATTACCTAACTGCATCACCTGAGGGCACGTATCCAAACCACTTCAACAGATTTCTGTCTAGCCTGTTCTCCAAACTCCTGTCCTGCAGGTTTTCTCAACAGCCTGTCTTCCATTTTGTCACCTCCCTAAAAGTTCAAATGTTTATCATACTACCCAGCCTAAATCCTTGCCTGATGTCTTCTTGCATCTCTCAGTGGTCATGGAGAAAAAAAGATTGTCATGCCTTTTAAAGCAATCTTTTATATATTGGGTGACTTGCGTTTCCTTCTGTATTTTTAGGCTAAACAAATCAATTCCTTCCATCTTCCATTACAGCTTACATTTGCTAAACCTCCTATTCTTGTCACTCCCCTCTGGGCTCTTTCCCATCTGCCTACATCTTTCCTACAGAGCACATTTCCAATTTTGGTCACAGTATTTAAAGCCTCGCTGAAGTCAGGATGTATCACATGTATTGCCATATTTAAGAGCAAGAGAAGCTCCTGTTTTTAATGCTCAAACCAGCAAGGTTAACCTACCGTATTCAGAGATGGCATTTCTCTGCCTGCAGCAGTCCTATCTGAGAATCATAAGCAAACGGATGGAAGCTGCACTTGGCTTTACCAACTATTTTCACTGTTGAGGTTTCCCTAAAAAAGGAAAGCACATTTATTTTGAAAAGCAGGTCATATCACGTATTTGGGGATGAGAGAGCCTAACTCCTTCAAAAACAGAGGCAGCTCCGGTTCAAATCTCTCCGACTTCTGCAAGCCCTCTCTGAATGTACTTATTTTGTTACTGTAAATCATGGTTTGCCACTGAAATATTATTTTTATTACCACCTATAAAGGGGACATCTGTAAACTGTGCATTTACACTTCAAAAAAACAAGGTAAATAAATGCTGAAGGAGAAATAAGCTGAGCTCTACTTCTCTAATGGGGACGCAAAATTTGTGGTACAGTACTCAAATTCTCTCTCAAGCCAAAAAGCTGGTGGGGATGATCTACTTCCTGCCTCAACCCTTGGATTATTTAATAAAACAATTGTTCGGTGCTAAGAGAATTATCAGAAAGTAAAATATCCGCACGTTCCATGACTCACAGTCCAACAGGTTTTTCCTAAAATTAACAAAAATCACATGCAACAAGCAAAACAGGCATTCATTTCAATTTTGCTATTTCTAATAAAAACTAGCTTTCAAGTCTGCAAGTTGATTTCCAGCCATTTGCAGATGCCAAGTTTTAACACACACTCTATTTTCAAGTCAGGTGAGTGCAAAGATAAGTACCTCTAAAATTTAATAGGGTTGTCCCATCACAGAAATATTCAGAAAATGATGGACCAGTATGTTAGTACCAAGAGATGCAGCATTGCCAAACACAAAAGCTTTCTGTCTCAGTCAGAAGTATACTTTGACGCACGTTCATAGACATTGTACTTACAATGAGGAGAAAACTAGAGTTTAGTATGGAAATACTGCCTCATTTTTCACTGCAGTGTTGTAGTATTAGCATTCAATTACTTCCCTACACTTAATTAACTCCTTGTTGAATCTTAATGTGATAATGAGAACTTAATTCAAACCATATACCACATCAATGAACCTAACAGCAAAAATAGATTTTATTAAAGTCACCAAAGCCCCATAATCCCTGTCTTTTTATAACACTATGAGCCATTTAAAAGCACAGCAGCTGCAACAGGCCAGGAATCTTCTCCGATTGCTACTAAGAACATTAACAAATAAAATCTATTCTGAAATCAAAATCAGTAAGCTATGATTAATATTTCTCACTTGTTCATCTCTCTGGCAAAACGAAGAGCAGCAGAGACATGGTGATCAGGACTCTCTGCAGATCCTATACCTATGTTCAACCAAAGACCATGTTAGGTCATTTGTTCTGTCAAAACTTTCAACTTTTGAACAACCCATAGCAGAGATGCAAGATAAGTATTCCTTCCTCGGCCTTTCTCTGACCCACATTTTGTGAACTGTCAAAAACAGACTAGAGACATAGCAAGACCTAGAACTTAAAGACCTAGGAAGGAGCACACTTGACCTTCAAGCAGGTTTATCAACTCTATCAGGATCACCAACAAACAGATCATATAACTTTTACAAAGACAACAGGAAACACTGTGCTTTGCGCTTAGCAGCCAAATCTGTCGCTTACCCAAAACCTCTCAACCTGAAGAACTGCAAAAGCAGTTTTGAAACAAACTGAGGCATGAACTGTGAGATAGGATCACTTTTTCCCCTACCAGCGAAATACAGAACTGCTCTCATTGCCTGACTCTTCACGAAAAAGCGCAGCCTCTCACATCACTGAGGCTATGGGACATGACGGAGCACGTCCCTAAAGAATCATGTGCTTAAATTAATTTTTACCAGTGTTCCTTTTGTAAACTTCAACCTAGGCACACTTTGCTCCTGTATCTGCAAAGCACTTAAGGGCCTGTTTCATCTCATGGAGGTGCCTAAACCCCCCTTAGGTCAATGGTGCATGTGCTCATAACGCTGCTCTCCTGAATCATGGTCTGCATGACTCTTCCAGCAGAAGACCACATGCACTGAAGACTAATTTTGCAGCTATTAAACATCACCACGACAGCAACTGAATTTATGCTGGAAGAACTCTTTGCAGTACTGCTATGTACGTTTAGAACAGCTGGGTGAGGCATGCAGGGAAGGAAAGCCAAAGGGGAAGACAGGCAAACAACCACAGGGACAGCATGGAGGCCGGGTCAAGAAGCTTGTGCCACGTATAGGCAGAATTGACAAAATAACCTTCACCAGAGAAAGGAAGGGCAAACAGTAGATGGGGGACCGCAAGATGGGGGCACAATTTGTGATGTTTAAACCTCACTTAAACCAAGAGCGATCAACTGAGTGTAATGAGCAGAAGGAAACATGCTCCTTTCAGCCAAGACTCCTCTACTTATTTCTTCCACATGAAACATGGGCAGTCACACATCGCCCTAAACTTGTAGCTATAAATAAGCAGGTGGTAACACTGCACCATCCTATTATGCTCTAGGACCATTCAAGCCTTTCTGTTACTATGTATAGGGCTTGCTCCTTTGCCTCAGCAAACACGACGGCCTCGCCATGCACTGCTTACAAATGCACTTGCCTCAAACCTGTGAGCTCCTGTGCCTCTCGTCTCTCTTCTCCAACTCATCTACGGACTTTCCTGTTGCTCAACCAGCACCAAGTGAGCTATCTGTGATTACATCAACCTCAGACTGAGCTGGTGCACAGCTATTTCCCCTGCCCACTCACTTCTGAAGGGGCACGTTAAGCAACTCACCAACTGGCCAGCAGGTGCAGAGAACACTCAGGATGTTGTCAGGGCTTATCCGGGAAGACAAACACTTAGATGATTAGGTGGTCTCCTCCTAATCCTCAAATTCAGAGTTTAGTTTAAGCTCCAAATTCCTGGAGCTTAAAATCGCTTTCAATTAATATTAGCCTCACTGTTGTGAGCTTGCTGGGACGGTGGCTTTTGGGATCCCAGATCCCCCAAGTGACCCGGGGAGCTGCACAGCTGCTTCCATGGACATTCAGCACATGCTCTCCTGGACCCATCAGAAACTCTGGTCAACCTTAATAATGCAATGTATTTTTCAATATCGAAAGGTATTTATTTACCTCTTGGTAGGCCCCTCTCTCATTGAGAGTACAGTTTCACGATCAATTTATGGCCATTTGACTGAGGTCTGCCACTAAAAGGGTCCCAGCCACACACTTTTGGTATGCTCCTTCTGCCAGGACTAGGACTTGTCTGGCCCCATAAGGAGTCCTACCAACTCAGTGATCTGTCTGAAAAGAAAACTTTAAAGTCTTTTTCCTATGGTTCATTCACACCAACTGACTCAAATGGCTGTGCAGCCTGCCAAGTGCCAAAACCAAAGCACCAGGGAGGTGGCATGGCCGGGGGAAACCTTCCCCCTCTCTTGGTTTCCACTGCAAAGCTCACCTCTTTGGAAAGCTGCACACTATTAGCTGTTCTCCTCTGTCCCCACTCTTACCTTGTCAGCCTTTATCTACTTAGGTATGAATGCTACTGTGAGCGGGAACAAAGATGTCTTTCTTGTAGTCGATTCATGGCTTTGCATTCAAATGATAGCCTTCTCCTTCCCTTTTCTCCTATCCACAAGGTACCTTTGCAAAGACTTTAAACTATGCAACTTGTGTCCTTGCGTGATTACAAATAGTGCCCATTGACATGGCTGCAAAGAATGTTCCAGAGGAGAAAGCACAGATATATCAGGGGTAAGTCCTACATCCCAAATGTTCAATAAACTGGACTTCCCAAATGAGTTATGAAAGCAAATTTCACAGTGTAATTATCTTGCTGAAAGACAAAAAGATCTTTCAGATGTTTTGTTTAAAATTATTTAACATCTAAGTATTGATTAGAACATTTTAGAATGACGATTTATCACCTAGGATTTATAAAACCCAGAATACAGTGAATAATTTCAAGACAAGAAAAACAATGTAATAACAAGTAACATGATTTAATTCTACATGCTGTACTCTGCCTCTTGTTATATTTGGTCTAAGCTATCAGCCTACCGTAAAAGCCAGCCAAGAATTCTTCAAGCACTGCCAGAGCTAGAAATACTGGCCAGAAATATTTGTCATATCACAGCTCAGTTTCCAAAAAGTAAGATGCTGGACTTCCACAGCCAGGAAAATACAAGGTGCAAAGGAAAATAAAAAATCCACTTATTTAATATTGTTGGAATGCGTCAGATCAAATGAATCCAAGTGCTCTTAATCCTGTAGGACTGCAGCATGACAAATACACTTCATTTAGATACTCGGTCCCTGTGAGTCAAATCAGTCTGGAAGATTCAGCTCCACAACTGCTGGATGTTATTCAATTAGCATGAGGCAATGATTTCCAGTCCTCAGCAACCAAGGCAGCCTTCTCCTTTAGAGAGCCAGACAGTTTTACCTTGGATTAAATTTATTGATTTTTCCATTGTGTATAAATAACAGCCTCATCAGGCAATTTCAGATGAGTTCACCAACCACAGTATTAATGGATTTTGCTAATTTTTTCAAAGCACTCATAAAATACAAAACAATGGTGTCTTATAATTAGGTGTAACTGCAGAGGCAGCTTCTGCAATACATATATCTCCAAGAAAAATGTGTTGCCAAAGACATGCCCTTAAGAAGTTTAGGCTTTGTATTTACTTACTGTAGGGTACAATATCTTCAGCCACAGCCAGTCCTATTAATTTCAGCGAGCCTACCTGTTGCAGTAAGCCCTGCTCCCAGGAGAAGGGTACCAGGAGGAATGAGTATCTCAAAGAAGCCATACCTCTTTGCTGTTTTGTTCAGGACTCAGACCTTCACTAATCCTAGCCAAGGTAAGATCCCATGTACAAACCTAACAAATTAGGAAATTAGGAAAAAATTAGGAACAAACCCTAATTCTTCATCTTGGATCAGTTGCAGGTGTGCAGATGCCCAGTTTCAAAGCCAGGATAGCTGCTGTAAGATCATGTTTTTCACACACCTTACTTTCAAGCAGCAGCAGTGCTTGCCCATCCAAATAGCATATTTACCTATTTACAATGAAAACATGCCCTGAAAACTGTCTCTGATTGGAATCAGGAAGGTTCTTCACATGAGTTTAAGTGTAAATATATTCAAGGTACTGATTCCAAAAGAAATGTAAAGCAGGATTTTTATATTATTTTAAAGGAGAAGATGAGAAGACCCTTTTTCAAGCTCATTTTGACATCATATAATGATGAAGTTCACCACTTACACATCTGTGCTAATTGATCAGACTGACTGAATCCGAGCTTTGACTAATACCAAAGCATTATATAACAAAGGCATTCAATGCTCTTCATTCTGCAGCAATAAAACTTGCTCCCAAAGTTCACCCTTTGGCTTTCAATTATACTTCACAATCCAAGCTTGTATTTTAAAGCAAATATCCATTCTGTAGTATTAGTATTTGAGGGAAAACTTTTACATGTGAAAAATGTTGTAAACAGTACTTGAAATTTGTATTAAAAAACCCCCAACAAACCCAAACCCTCATATTTATGTAAATACCATATTTCAATTATATTGGTTGCAGTGAACATGCGATACGCTTTGATTTTTGTAAGGCTTTTGTCATCATGTCTCTGGGCATTTTCATAAACTAGTTAGGAAAACCAAGTGTGTTTGTCTAGACCTACTAGATGAAAACACTCTAGGATAAGTGCAAAGCTGACTGGGAAGCCATACAGAAGGTAGTTTACGACTGCACATTGTTAAAATGGAGGAATACATCAAGTAGGATTTTGTTGGTATCTGTCCTGGAGCTGGGTTTTCATTAGGGACTGGGATGATGAATAATAATGAACTGGAGACTACGACTGCTTTCCAAAATGACAGAGAGCATCAATCCAGGAAAGACTCTACTTTACAGAAGTCAAAGTTATTGTGACAACTTGGAGAGAGGTACTGAAAAACTCAGGAGATGATTCAAACAGGGCCCAAGTGCTAGGTATTACATGTAGGCAGGAATTACCAACTGGATAGATACAACACAGAAATACCAGCTTACACAGTGATTCTCCTAAACAGGACCTAGAAGCTTGCTGGACATGAGCCATCAATATCATGGTCTTGCAAAAAATACAGGCATTGTACTGACGCATGTAAAAGATGTAACAGGCTGCAGAATACGTGACCTTCTTCAGCTACATGCACCAAGAAGGTCTCAAAGAACCACAAGAACAACTAGAGGTCCACAAAGCATGACCATTGAGAAAATAAGTCATGAGCTAGAGCTGCTCAACCTAAATGATGACAGAATTGAGACACTATAAACTTCTGTTCTCCATATCTACAGAGACCCCAAGAACCATGATGACATATAAATCGACCATTAACTTGGAAATTTGAATGGCAGTGCTGTTAACTATTTCACTGCCCCAAATCCTGATGGTGGTATTCAATTGAAGTCCTTGCTTTGCAATCCCAATACACCTTCCCTTTCCTGACAACTATGGATCCTATTCCTAGTCCACTCCGATAACTTTGTTCCTGACAACTTCTTTATTCATATAAGGCAATAAGCTTGAAGCAAGAGCAGAATAATTATTTGGTACCTCCCACCCCAGTCTTAAGTTCCTCTAAACTCAATTAATCACGAACAACCTCTGGCAGCTCACAATTTGCCAGCAAGATACACCAAAGTAATAAGTGATTTCATATTCTGCTTTTGAAGACAAGCTATTAAATTCACATACTGTGCTACTTTAATCAAGAATAGTTAATTAAGCTGTTCCCTTGATACGAATTTTTATCATTCTGCACCAGTCATACATCACTTTTATGGGACTCAGACTGTGGCCATGATGCATGTTTGTAATCTGTCTTTCCAAATTAATCTGTCACCATTTGTAAACTCAAAGCGGACCCAATACATTTTGTCTCACCAGTAACTGGGCCAAGTTTGGGGACACTGAGGACTGGTAGGTGAGTGATGCTGGAGCACCACTTAACAAAGGTTTCAATGGAAAGCTGAATTACAAATCCCTCCGCGGTTCGTCACCCAACATGACGCAAAAGACTTTGTTATTATTTTAGTGCTTTGTATTTGCATCGCTTTTATTTCCTTAAGTGAACTCGGCTTTATGCTCTATGCTACCATCATAAAATCAATTTAATAACTTACATTTACGTAGTAATCATCAGCATATATAATGCAGAAGTCATAAGTATAGGCCATAAAACTAGGGAGATCCGTAGTGTCAGATTATTAAAAACATTAACATATGATAAGGATCTAAGTCTAAATTTATTACAAGCAAAAATCCCCAACGATTTTCTATTACATTACCTGAGCTCAAGGACAGGCTAATGCAATGCTTTTCTAGAAAAAAAACCTTCAGACACGCAGTCATAGGAACTAGATTTCAATCTCTTCTGTTTTAAAGCACTCACAGAAGTATGATACAAAAAAATTACATCACTATTTGGCTATGTGACTTAATCGTAAAAAAAGAGCTTTATTAAGTAAAAAAGTGAACAAAATGAAAACTTGGCCAAGTTTTCCAAACTGGTGCAGGGATCCTTATCCGGGAACACTCTGATATTTTGCTGTGAGAATCTGCTAAAATTTACGCCCAGGAAAATAAGAAGCACAGAAGACAGAGAAGATGGAGAGAAGACATGTCATCTCATCTCATCTAGCCTTTTGTGAATGTATACCATCAAGCCAAACCAAGCCTTCTATATACCCATTTGACCATTTTTATTTAGGTTTTCTAAGAGGCAAACCAATGAGGTTGATATGAACTGGCTATTTTCACACCCTCACAGTTTTAAGGAAATACAACCAAAGGAGGTGGTTTAACATGGGACTACTGGATCCCCATCTCCATCAAGACTCCACTGAGCTGGCCCTGGAAAAGCCCCTGTCTATGGACACAAAAGGCGAAGCACGGAAAGGCACTTAGTTAGGTCACTTATTTTTTAAATTAAATAGGAAAATAATCTATGGTGTGTTTTATTTAAGTGAGAAATCAAGTACAGCCAGAAGAACAGCTTCCAAAACACAACCAAGCCCATGAGAAATATGCAAGTCCACTCAATGAGCGTTCAAACTGGCTGGTAGTGCTTGGGCCTTCTACGTGTTTTGCCCATTTAACAGTTAGATTTGTTCAGATAAACTCATAAATATGATTATTTACATAGCAAGATAGAATGGTGTATTTAGGGATTTTAAGCATAGGAAAATTCTTTCATGCTAATCATAAAATGAAAGCATGCCAAACTTTAACTAAAGAAACATGTTCTAACACTGAGAAACTTTTATAATTAATCCTTGCCTTAGATCATCTCAGAAAGAGTTATGAGTCTAATTAACAAGAGTTGAGAAATTGTTCATGTTTCTGAAATCGCTGAAACTAGACACTGGGCAACAGACAATATGTATCCTTTCTATCCCATGACCAACTTATGGCTAAGCCCTGACTCACCACATTAAGTCCAAAAATATTTCTCAGCATTAGTGATAGCTCATTGCAGGCACAGGCAAAACAACGGACACCATCATGGTGGGGGGAAAAATCCCCTCCAAACTCCACCTCTTTACAACAGGGAAGAAGACAATGCACTGCTAAAATCTTTTTGGGGGGGATTTTTTTAGAAGAGCACCGGGGCTATTCTTAGAGGAGTTATATGGTGTGCAGGCTGCGGCTAGCAAAGGCTTGGCTGGTGGCCAGCCCCGGCTGGGTTTGCTGCAAGGCTGAGCAATGCCTTTAGCTCAGTAAAAGATTTCTGCTTGCCCTTTTTTTTAAAAAAAAAAAAAAAAAAAAAAAAAAAAGAGGATGCAGAAAACTCAATACACAACCCGCTAAGAACAAGCTGTACTTTGGAAAGACATGCCACCGTCTCCTTGCATCTGCCGTCACTACTTCCACAGCACTGCCAAAGTCCTTTTTCAATCCTGAGTGTTTTCCTTTGGAAGGAAATGAGTGTAAACATTGCTTCAGATACAGCATTCCCATACGGATGTTAATCTTTGGAAAAGCTGGGCAGGCCAGAGTGACTTAGAGATCCGGGAGATCTCCAGAAGCAACAAATCCCACAGATATACTAGCTGCTAAACTTGTGCATCCAGCCAAGCCCTTATAAAAAATAAAGCACATTTAGACCTTGACTCACTCTTCAAGACTATGAAGCAACTTGAAGCCAGTTATTTCAGAGCCTCACCAGCCACCTGAAAGGGGTGAGGATTTCCTATGTTTAGCTCAGGTATGCTTGCTAAGGCAATGATTCCTTACGTGCTCTCCAAGTCTAAGAAGAGAGGGAGATCTAGCAAACACTCAGCATTTAACAACATTGCCAGCATCTCTCCAACCCTGAAATCACCCCCCTGCTTCCACTACACCTGACGATAAACCTGTCCCTCCACTCTCTCTCACAGCAGCTTCATTTCTCTGAATGGCTAAAGGAAAGAAGAAAACCAAGGGAAAAGGACAGCTTGACGGTGTGCTCACTCCCAATCCAATCCAAATTGTCCCCTCACACTGCAGAGTCTGACATCCAAATATTGGGGGAAGAGGATGGCAGTGCATCACACTCTGTTGCATACCATGCCTTTGCCCTCTCCAGCTTTTGCCTTTCATTTAATAACTTGGGGTTTGGAAACTTACCCCCAGGTCACTCGCCTGGAAGTAGATGGATTTTGGAATAAAAGTGCTGGTTTGGACGAAATTTCGGGGAAGAACTGGCAATATATGAGCCCCTTTTTGCTGTGTTTGCAGGCAGAGCAGCTGCTTCTGATTCCCAACTACTGCCTTCAGGTGCTGCTGTAATACAAACTACATTTAAATATATATATACACACACACACAATTATAATATTATTACCTTATTAAAAAGCATTGGGTTTGTGTTCCCATGCATAGACTATCTGGCAGCTTGTTTATTTTATTTAAAGCCGCCTGTCTTTGATGCTATCCCATGGAAAGATTACATATTAGATATAAGCAGCACACAGAAGTACGCAGCCAGTGTGGTTTGTGCAGATCGAGTGTGGGAGATGAAAGTGGAGCACCAGAGAGCTGCATTTGAACTCTAACTGCTTCTTGCAGGAGCAAGGAGCAAACCATTTAAAGCCAAAGAAAGGTCTTCTTCCCAGTGAGAACAAACATGAGACTGTTTGGTAAGCTGCATATTAGCTTAGTTCAGTATTACTTTGCTGTGTAAACTAGTGCTTCACATTAAAAATTATTCATGTATACAAGAGATTCATTTTATAACATAACTACATCTAATTCCAAACTGCATCGTCCTCCGTATGCACAAGAGCCTGAATTATCTGCCCAGCCCTTTCATAATATCAAAGTGCTTGCTTTTACAAGCATAAATTTATTTTCATAGATTTCTTTTTCCTCCCTGACTTTGTCTTTGTTTTTACTTAAAAAAAAAAACAAACCCTGAACCTTGAAGGGTATAATCTTATATTGATTCCCCTTCTCCTAATCCATTTTTCTCCTCTTCTTTCCACCAGTTGAAATGCAGAAATCCCTTTCAACACATGCACTTGAGTCTCTCAGCTGCCTGCAGAGCAGGTGGTCTCAGCGACCTGCAAAAGCAAAGGGGAACAACCAAAGCTGAAAAGTAAAATTATAGTGAAAATAAAACCAGGGTGAGCCCCTTCTAGGCCCTGTTTAAGCGTACACAGTAGAGATGGACAGATATGCTCATCGTTTTATCCTTCAAAGTGGCTGAAGCATTTGTAGTTCAACTGGAGGCAGATATCTGATATTGGGAATTTCACATCGACTAGCCAGAGGTGGCAGCAATGCTGAAAACATCAGCAGTGCCCCATCACTTGCCAGAGAGGGAGTTTACTGATGCAGAGGTGATGTGAACCCCAAACATTCACATAGTCCCAACTCCAGCCTCCATCCCGCTATTTAAAACAGGAGCTTAAGCTGCCACCTTCAACTTTGTAGGACTAAAAACTGTTTATGCCCACTCTATTGGGCAAGTGCCTAACTGATGCTCCAGACATCTTATATAAGTAAATAAATAATTGAAAAAGCTTCTCATTTAGAAAAAGAAAAAAAAATCCTCCAATTTCACTTAATACCCCCCAAAATTCCTGAAAACATTACATTTGTATCCCTCCCCTTCCTCTTCACAAGTCTATCGCACTGCTAGTTTCTTTTTTTTTGCAGGGTCTGTGTAGGGCACCAGCAATGCCTCAAGAACACCAGGAACACCATCAGTCTCCCTTAGCCGTGTGTGTAAGTTACACCACCCCGCTTCCATCCACCACCAGGAATAAATTCCTTCCTCTTGGTTCACTCACCTCCTCAGGGATCATCCCACAGCTCACACTGCCCTAGAGACCTCTGCAGTGGCCATCCCAGCACCGGCAAACCCCCTTGGCAAGGCAGACCAACATAGGCTGAGGGACGTTGTTACCTTCCCAATTGTCCCAAAATGTGCAGCAGCAGGAAAGCAAACAGGGGAGCACCTTCTGAGGTCATGCCAGGTCTCAGGAAGACCTGGATTTGCCAAGCCTGTCACCCTGAGAATGCAATAATTAAGGCTAAAGAAGTCAACAAGCCCATTAATACAGCTAATGAGCTTCCCCAACAGGCATCTCCAGTTCTCTTTCACTTTCTCTAGAGAAGACATTAAATCCGGATGTCTTCTGCCCACATGTGGCCTTCACTGCAGCACTGTCCCAGCAAACCTAAGCTGATAAAATGCCTGGGTAGTCCAGCCCCTGCAGAGACTCCTCATTTCCCTGAAAGAATTTTAAACAAACAAACAAAAAAACCACTTAAAAACGTCCACTGCGGTTTCAAATAATTTCATGCAAAATACCATCACTTTCTCCATGGCAAATTTTAAATATTTACCAAATTTATTCACATATTGTGATGAAGCACAATCAAAATATCAAGCAAGCAAACACAAAACAACTGCTGCAGTGGTGGAAAACATTCCTGCTCAATAACAATGTGAGCGTACAATTGCCTAACAGGTGGAAAACCTAACAAAAGCAGCAACTATTGAAACAAGAAAATAACTTTTCATGCTCATTCAGTACAACAAATATTGTTGTTTTGAAGATTAGTTAAATAATTAGTGCTCTCCTGCTACAACTTTTATTCCTGCAAGTACTCCTCACTCTTGGATCTTCTACTGTATGTTGCTTCTAAAAGTATTTTTTACATTTCTTACTAAATAATCAAGAAGAGTGGAGGAAAAAAACAACACTAAAGATAATTTAGGTGATGAAGAAAGTCTTGTATGGATTGGATAGTGAAAAAAATCGCCTTGTTTATGTAAAAAAGGGGACAAAACTCAAGCATTTCAAAACAATAATGGTGCAAGATGGATTGGGAGCTCCTGGTTTTATAACCCTGTAACAGAGAAGCAACTGGGCTTTTAACAGAAAAGAAGCAAATTCAAAACTGAAAATGCTCATTTGAAAAAATATGTTGGAAAACTCTGTTTTTCAAATAATGACAAATCCAGATTATGCAATGTGCTGCTATCACGTGCTGTTCATGGCAAAAGCACAGACCTGCCTCTTGAAATCTCTGCACCAGTATGGCCAGTAAGACCATCCAGAGGTACAGAGTAAAGACTGAGCCATAGGAACTGACCCGACCCACCTCCTACAGGGCAACACTGTGTCTGACCACGGCAATCCCTGTGGGATTTAACTGGGAGAGATCATATAAAAATGACCGACCAGACCACCCACAAAACACCTGGAAAAAAATGCTAAGAGTAAGTTCCCACCTACATCAGAAAGGCCCCATCGAAATTGCTTTTAGAGCTGATGAGTGCCCTCAGCTACTGCTATATGGATTTAATGCTGAGTAAAACGTTGGCTAGTGGTATGCTACCTTTGCTGAAGGAAACCCGGGTGCCTCCCCACATGCCAGTAATGAGGTGCATGTCTCATTAACGTAGCCCGTAGGGTGCCCCACTGTTTACGGGAAGGATGCCTCTCCTCAACTAAGGCAAGCTGAGAAGTTCAGGGCTGCAAAGAGCCCTCTGAATCTCTTCTCGCCACTCCTTGTAGCGTTTCTGCTCCTTCTCCCCTCTTCTGCCCACCTTTCACCTTTTGCCCTTCCTTCTTTACCTCCCCAACCTCTTCCTAGGATGGTCATTTAACTCCCGCTTGCTTTCGGCAGCCGCTAATGCAGATTCCTCTTTGGGGCTTTGGATCGTACTCACCCTAGCAGCTCTGCTGGCTGCATGAGATGCCACCTTTCTTGCCTATCACTCAAGAAGATGCATTAAATTCCACCCAAGAGAGATAGCCAACACAGATGTTGAGGTCTACTTTGCATTAGAGAGCTGTCAAGTGTCATCTGCTTTGCTGCATTTGAGATCAAACCAGCTGTCCCCAACCTCAGAAGACAGCATAAGCAATCTCCTCCCTAAAAAATGAACAAATCCCATCCTTTTATAATGGTCAGTCCTTGCCTTTAAATTTGATCTCTGAATCTATACAAAGCCATCGTAATTCAGTGCAAGCAAGCTGAGCTTCCAGCTACTAGAAACCACTTTAAAGATGCATTTCTCCATAAACAGCCCAGAGGATCAAAGTGTTGACACTGGTCAAAGAAACACAGGATAAAGGTAGGAGAGAAGGAAGCATCTGTCACAGGACCCCAGCCACTGCAGAGCATTAAATCCTGAGAACTGGGTGCTGGAGATCTTTTATGTACAGCAGACAACAATTCATTTGACTAGCTTCAAGTTTACCTGTTTTAACTGGTCTTTGAAGACATTAGTTAGGGAAATTCACAAAAGAAAACACTTTTTCCACTGAAAAAAATAGTCACAGTATAAACAAAGCAAAAATATGCTGACTGTAAGAAGGATTTGCCTGAAACCAACACTGAGTGTTGCAGCCCTGCAAGGGCACTGCCTCAGCTTCAGTAAATCAAAATTAATAAACCCAGTATTGGTTTGGGGTCTGAACCAGTCCATCCCACCTCTCAGCATCTTGAAACTTTCTTTTCCAGTTGCAATATTGTATTCAAACTAAAACCGAGAAATCATTAAGGCTGCATGGTTAAATATCTAATGAAATATCTATGGATAAATTTGCTTATTATTTCTGTGTACATCAATAGTCTGACATTAGCATCTCACCAGATATGTGTAAATCCTGGGCCCTACATTTTCTCCACAGCCATCTCAGTTGAAAGAGTCCTATATCTGAAAAGAAAGCTTCAGCAAACCCATATAATATTGTCTATAATTAAATGTGAACAGATGAAAGTGTGAACTTCTACCTCAACCCTATCAAAAGGAGACAAGAGGACAGAAGACCACAGCTCACCAGTGGTCAGCGGTACTCCCACCCGGGGACTCGCAGACTACCAGTCAACACAGCTGCCTGGATTTGCCAGCTTTATTGTCCAACAGCAACTTTTGATGATTTTCGGCATTTCTGTGTGTTCATTTCTGCCTGTATCTTGTCTTATTCTCTGTTCCAAAACAGCAGAATTAATAATTAACACCTAGCAGGCAATTGCTGAAAAGCAAGTACCAAAGCAGAGAGGATACAGAGAGCTTCTGTTGCTGACAGCTTTCAGTATCTTACTGCTCATCTTTCTTAAAGCTTCAGTTCCTCCAGTTTTGAGATGCTCAAACTCTTAAAAAAATAATAGAAAGAACAAAAAAGAATCTCAGCTCTAAAAAAAACAGGGGGGGGGGGGAGTCCCAGTCCTCACAGTCATGGAAGAAACACTTAAATAAAAAACTTCCAGAGCTTTATGTATAATGTTTTTAAATAACAAATTTTATATATAATCTATATATTTTGGTCAGCTGACTCACTTTCAAATGGCTGATGCTGGCAGCACCGCAACGCAGGCTTGTTTACCGCAACGTGCGCGATAAACTATTATAGGGAACAGTATACATTTCTATACCTCTTCCTGGAAAGCAGCATTGAAAGTTGCACATCCAGAACATACACTCAAATGCCCGTGGCCTTGATAACTTCAAGCACAGGGATGACGACAATGAGAGGATTTGAGAAATGCCCACAAGCTTGTGGCTGCTGGTGGGCCAGCATACTCGGGGCTATGGAGGGACATCGCCGTGCCCATTCCCCTGCCCCTGCCAGAGCTCACCACAGCAGCATCCTGCTCAGGCTTCAGATGCTGACATTTATAAACCCTGGATGACGTTGTGTGGAGAAGTCCGACACGTTTCAGCCAACAAGCAGCAATGCTTTAAGTTTTGCAGTTTAGGTCCTAGGTAGGACTGCTGTGAAAAAGGACTTCCTCGGCAAAGCAAATTTTCAGCCAGTGCCTAACAGTGAAGGGAGAGCAACTTGGCTGGACTTTTAAGAGGACCCTGAACAGAGGGATGCAGCTTATATTGGCAGGGGATTTCAAAACCAGCAGCATCGTTCACTCCCAAAAAGCAACCTTGCCATCACTGCTGACTCCTGTTTCACCAACAGCTCCATGTCCATCTTCCTTCTCAACAGCATCAGCTTTCCCAGAGAGGGGAAAAAACATCCCAGTCAGAAACTCACCCATTAAAATTACACAGGCATGAAAAAATCACAACCCGTATGGAAAATTATCTACTCCCACAAGTGATGGGAACACCTCTGCAGGTTTTGGAAGAATCCTTTACACTGATGATGTAGCTGATCCTGAAAACTTGCTCCTGACACCTGCCCAAAGCTCTTGGGCATTAGACCTTCATTACTATTTTTTTTTCCTAGCAAACATTAGCAAGACTGCAATTACATGTTGCTTCTGGACACTATTATTTTAATATGCTTAGAAAGAAATATATATATATATATATATTTAAGCTTTCTACTTTAAAATCACATCCATCAAGAGCCTGATAAATTTTATCATTCTACCTCTCAACAGAACACTATGAAGACTCATTCAACAGAGGATAAAGACCGAAACAGGGACCTGTCTGAAGAAATGTATCTGGAGCACAATTAGTGTGGATGTTATTTTCTGACTTGCTAAAACCGTTTTTAATAGTATCCACTTATTTTATGGATTTTAAAAAATTAAATACTAAAGGAAAAATTAATACTTCTTCCACCAAAATAATTTTTAATGGAATCCAGAAGAAAAAGAATATTAATACTCAGAGCAATCATTTACTTTGATGTCTAAATAATATGCAGTGACCCATAAGTGGAATGAGCTAAAACTGTCATAAATTCATTATGAGAAACCATTCTTTGAAGAATATCACTGCAAATTTGAAATAAAATGGGCAATATGAAAATGAGCTAATTGCATGGCATTTAAAATAGCTGGCTCTATTAACAATATCCTTTCTGTGCACTTCTATTTCAGCTTCAAATGCATTTCTTCCAAAAACATTCGAGGGGCTGGTTTATGAAAATTGAAATGTTGTAATTACTTAGTGCTGATAGCAATAGGGCAGCATTCATTTAGGATCTCAGACTTTGAAAAAAAACACACCAAAAACCAAAGGATGATTTTATGATTTTAATTTCCCTGGGAAAGGAACCTGGAGTATCTGCAGCATAAAATGCACTGATGAGGAGTGGAGGAAAATACATCCGATAAACAACTATATATTCCCAGGGGAATGTCTTAGGTATCATCTAATAAAAGTAAAAAGCAAAATTCCTCTTCACCGACTTGGGCACATCATTTGCTTTGCCCAGTCTGTCCCGGCACTGCTCAGAGCAGCTCTGCCTCGAGGAAACGACACCTTTGCGCCTGCAGCTGCCGGGGTCTGGGAGGTTGACAGGCACCCCAGCCTGCCTGCCTGCCTGCCTGCGGGGCGTGGGATGCTGCCTCCTTTATCCTAATGTGAACCCTGCCACCTCCGGCAGAAAGGAGTGTGATATTATGCTCGTCGCTCCTTCATTTAGTTACTTTTAAATTTTAATTCCTGGCTTTCATTTACTTACTTTTTCTGTAGCTGTGTTTTGTAGCGACAGCTTTTGTCCTGTGGTTTATTTCTTGAACTCGAGAGAGAGAGAGGAGCAGTCCAGATGGGGAGCATCTCTGCACTGGTCTGCGAGGAGCCTGTGGGACCTGTTTCCACAGATCTCCCTCGGGGCCCCAGGATTTGGCTGATGCAGCATCTAGGCAAAGTGGATGCCTCTCCTTATGGGAAAACATGTGGGGGAGTAGCCTTGCTTTGTACCCCTCAACTTCTCTGCTCTCTTTTCCAGCTCTCAGGACTACAGGAGATGCAATGGGTGGGCAGTCTAGCAGCCCCTGCACGTTATCAAGTCTCCATGCACATCTGGTGATGCTCACTTTGTCCTTTTAGTATTCTTATGCCCCAGGAACTGAAGAAAAAGGGCATCTCAATTTCTTTTTCCCTCCCAGGATGACCTAAGCTATACTTTTCGGTGCGGTTTTGTGCTTTTCTTCCTGCCTGGATTCCAACAAAGAGCCAACAATGTCTTCAAGCATTTTGTTGAGCTGAGGCTTTATATCTGAAAATAGGAGAAGGGAAAATAGAGCAGCAAGAGGCAGAGAAGTTAATAGTCTCTCCTTTATATATAGAAAGATATCTAGATATCCATCCTTGACAGTGGATAATGAACCAACACGATGCAATCATCCCAACACTCGTACCTGGAGCTGACACTGTGCCAGCAGGTGGACAGGGTCTCCTGGTTGATGCTGCATACAGCACCAAAAGCAAATGAGGGGTCAACACAGGATTTAACACACCAAAATTCTTCAGGGTAGACAAAACCAAAGAAAACCTCTTCTTTCAGAGGGCTTGAGGGCTGTCAGTCTTGGGCATTTCTGGTTTCTCTCCCCTTATAAGCAGAGCATGAGCAAGTTCTACCCTGAAATCATGTGTTTCGAAACATGCCATTGTTGCAAAATGATTTAAAATAAATAATTAGGAAATTACAGCCTGAAATGTTAGTACTGTAGTATACATTAATATGATACTAATTCTAATTTTTACAAAGCTCTTCACCAATGTACTACAACAGTGCTGTGATAAATATAGTTACACACTTAAAACATAGTAATTCAAAGCTTATCTAGAAATAGTAAGCAGCAGTGCCTTTAAACACTTTAAAGTACCAAATTAATTGTATTCCCATGCTTAAATTTGCACTTGTAGTATTTTGCATACATAGAAAAGAAAAAAACACAAATACCCCCAATAAATTTAACCCCAGAGAGTGGCAGCTAGCTTATTTCTTTTAGTTAGCTTATTTCTTCTTATTTATTTTAGCGCCTAGACTAGGCAGCTTGGCAATAGAATTAAAAAGCTATTTTCCTAAATAGATCTGGAATTCAGACATATGCCAATATTTGCATTACACATCACAAAATGTTTATGATTGATGTATCTATAATACATATTTTGCATACCTATTTAAATATTTATATTATGCACAATATCCTCACTTTCACATATTACATTTTATAGAGTTGTTAGTTGTTTCGTTCCTTATTTTCTGCTAGGCTTTTAATTTAATACATTTCATCTATCAGATACTACTGTCTACTTTTAACATATCACTGCAGAAAATGATAACTGCTGTTGAATACAGAGCCACAGAGACTGAGGTTTTGCAATACCAAGTATTATGGAGCTGAATGATAAATGGAGAACAGCAGCTGGGCTGAGAAGCTTGAGACACAGTTAGGAAATAACAGAGCATGCAAGGCTGACAAAAATTACATTTGCAGGTAAGTGGAGTGGAAATTTATACTTATTGGGGAAAAAAAAGAGTAAAACATTGTTCGTGTTATTAAAGGCGGAGTGAGAGATAGTAAGAGCAATGGAGAGAGGCAATCTTCTTCCAACTCCAGCAGGAATCTCAAGCTCTCACATGCAATTTCACTATGCAACTTCAGGACAAAACAGGGGATTATGCCCAATTGTTTGGAGGGTTTGGATAACAAAGAATAAAAATCCCATTAAGTAGCCTTTTGTGCTAATGCAGACCAGAAAAAGATTTCTATTAGTAGAAGTCACAAAAACATCTAAAAACTGAACTGCAATAAATATCAAGTTAACCACCTAACACAAAAAAAAAATAGCTTTAGGTATTTGATACTTTCAGAGGTATCTGTACTATTACAAACCATCTCAGAGGAAAACTGATACAGGTCATCAAGTTTGCCAAAGCAATGCTAAGCTGCACGAATACAACACTCCTTCTTATTTCACCTTTTCTGGCAATGAAATTTTACAATGGAAAGCCATTAGTGCTGCAAGAGTATGGAAATGAGGACAATTAAATTCGTCCTATTATGAATGTTAAATAGGCTGTTATGATTGTACTCTGTATATTTAACATGATGGTGTAGAGCTAAACAGTGAGTCCTTTCCAAACACAAAATTAATAGATCTTTAGAAACAGTAAAATGTGTTATTTATTCTGGTGATACCTGTTTGTAGCAGCTATGTTTTAGAGTAGAATTAGGCTTCTAAAATATTAATACTTCCTGATTTTTAGCATCTTAGCTTTCCAAAGTAACAAAACCAGGTATGTGACATACGTGATTAGCCACGATTAGCTTTTGTGGTAAACTCAAAGTTAGTAAAACTCTCTTTGTTTTGGAGAAGGCTTATCATAAAACCCTTAAACAACCCAGAGTCCCCCCCCCGAAAGATGGGGGAGAGCTCACCTCTGCCCCAGTGGGGTTTTGCTGAGCTGCTGTCGATCCACAGGGAGTTGAGGTTTAGTTTTGACACATGGGGGTTCATCACCTCACTTGGCATGCTGGCACCAAGCTGTACATGGAGACAGCATCGTCTTGGCTGTGTCTGAGCCAACAACCCTGCCTGAGCCTAGCCTGCCGGGGGCAAAACCAGTCCTCCTGCCTTCCCAGCCACAGCAACCAGGCCCCCGATAAACCATCACAGCCAGGCCTTCTGCTTCTGAATGCACAAATAACCATCACAGTTGCTTATTTACCTCCAGGAATAATAATACACTCGTGACCTTCTATGTGCAATCACACTTCATTTGAAAGTTAGCACAATTTCCATGTTTTCTGATATATATATATCTATATATCCCAACACTTGCAATTAAGAAATATATATAGTATACAGCACAAATTACTTCTTTCTTTCATCTATCTACTAGTTCTTTACAGATTTGACTCCAAAAGTCCCTGTTTTAGCTGAGCAGCTATTAAAGTGTGTGGTGCAGAGTGCCAACATGCAGTGTAATCCCAGGTCTCCAGCACCTAATCCTGCTACATCCCATTCCTCTCTGCAGTCTACAAGGATGTGTGACTGTCAGCTCAAGATTCTTCCCCACCAAGTGCAATGTGTCTGGCTTCATTTTGAGGATGGAGATCCCAGGCAGGATGCTCAGGAAGGTGCCAGGAGCCAGAGGTACCAGGAATGAAACCAGGACCAGAGAGATCCCAGGAGCAAGTGGAGAACTGGAGGAACAACCTGCATAAAGAAGTGAATCAGGCTGATGGATACAAAGGAACGCCAGGAAAACAGTAAGTGACTTCGCCAGTGTTTGAAACAAGCTTGGCTTTTTAATCTTTTCTTCCTTTCTCCCCTCCCCCCCCCCCCCCCCCCGCCCTTGTCAAGAGCCTACATTTCAATTCAAGGAGGCCTTTGATTCTGCCAGAAAATATCTTCACATGGAGCATCTTCTGTTTCACCTGGCACACAGCCCTAGCACAGCCATTCCCATTGTCAATACATCTTGGGAGTATATTTCTGCTTTACAATGTCAGCCTTGCTCAAGTTAAGAGCCCTGCTTATGCCTCAGGTTGAAGCTGAGAAGATGGTGATTCACTGACAGAGCCTCATCCCTCCCACAGATACCCACACTTGTACCAGCCCTTCCTCAGCTCTCTCCTTAAACAGAACAAAAGCCTGGGACCCTGACCACAGGACCCCAATACAAAATGATAATTTGCCTCATGTCTGCCATGTCCTCCCATTCTCTTTATCTACTTGCATGACCTTTTTTTTTTTTCCCCAGGACTCAGAAAACTTGCAACACCAAAGGCAGAGATGGCACCACATCAAAGAGCTTAAGTTACAAGTGAAGCGGTTTTATTTTCACTTGAGCAGAGATTTTTTTTTTTTAAGTGAGACTTCAAAATACCTTAAAAAAGTAACAGTGATGATAATGGGACCCCAAAATTCAGTGGCATCTGAATAACATAATTCAAGCACAAGTGTCAAATAACCCATACCAGAACAGTTCCCAAGGAACAGACTATAAAGACATTCAGGTTATACATCTCATCTGGGCCATGTTTCTGAAGGAGATGTGAATTAGCAGCCCTGTGACAATAAAGAAACATGGGATTAAGAAACAAGAGAGGAGGGAAAAGGGCTGGTCAATTCTCCCACCGCCTTTTCTTGTTAATAAAATTTCTGTTGCCTGGAAATGGCTGATGAGAAGACGGGATTACGTAATCGCTTGCCATCTTTTCACACGTTAAGAAAACTAAAGCCTGAGTGATGGGTAGCTTAACCCATCTCCTAAGCAGTGAACTAAAATATGTTTACTAAGGAGAACTCGAACAGTGAAACCCCTTTAAAAAATCCAGGAGTGACAAGCACTTGACAATTCCCAGGATTAAAAAGCTGCATACATTACAGACAACGTAATCTACTTATAGTAAGATGAGGCAAAGGAAAATAAAGCCTTTTTAGTGTGCAAGATGGTTTTTGTTTTAAAGTATATACATCCTGTCTGATTGAAGACTTTCTTATGTTATTGTCTTTTTTCTCCTGATAGATACGACAGAGAAGAGAGCTATACCAGCCCTCCAACTCCATATTAAGTTATGTTTTCCAGCAAACCCACTCCTCCCATCAAATGTGACCCGTCAATAATAAAATAATAAGCACTGTGCTGTAGAAATGTCTCTTCCTGAATTTAATCAGGCTAACACTTAAGTGCTACAAGAAAGCAGACACTAACAAAAGTGCAAAATATCTCTATTTAGTTTTGAATACAACTTCAGCGACTGTGTCACCTCAGCACACATAAGCTTTCCTGAACTATTTCTCATTGTCAATCAAGTGGCTTGTTACCTTCTGCAAATATTCTAATTTTAACTACAGCTGAAGGCTAGTTTAAAATTTAACCTGCTAGACTTTTTATGAAAAAAAACCCTGAGGATTGTGCTCATTCTTCCTTTTTCTGTGTTTACCAACAAAGTACTAGGGTCTCCAAAATGAGCAAAAAAATTCTTGCGGTCACACTTTTTCCAGTTCAGAAGGTGCTTTCACTGGTGATAAAGCTGTATGCACTGTGGATGCTGCTAGAAAAGGTGATATTCTCAGCAATGTTTCTGAGGCACTAAAAATCCCCAAACCCTGCTGCAAACTGAAGTTGTGCTTTCCACTGGAGCATCACCAGTGCAAAATTACAGGCGGCAAATATCTAACCTGGAGATTGAAGCAGAAATCGTGTTGCCTGCTGCTCAACCTCCACTTGAGCAATGAGGTTTAGGCCAGCAAAATAAACGCTGCTATTTGCTACAGGAATGGACGTGTAGCTGTGCAATGCAAGTACGTGTGTCTAGAAGATGGAATATAAAGTATCCAGGTTGCCCGGAGCTCACTTACATCTTAAGGAAAAGAAAAAAAGCTCAAACAGTGGATTTTTGTAGAGCTGCCCAATGACAGCAAAAGGCAAATCCTCAGCTGGTGATAATGGTTATGTTTCCACTGAACTCTGATGATGATGTTCCTCCAGTCTTACTGATGGAGGGAAAAAACCAAACAATCCTATGTGAAGAAAAGCTGCAATCAATGAGTGGAACCAGATGTGAAATTTTGCACCCATTATAATTGTGAGATGTCTTCAAAAAGTTAAACTGCACAAAGCCCCAGTCAACCAATTACAAAACATTCCTTCAGCTTTAGAAGAGAAGAAATGACTTCTCAGAAAGGCCAGAATGACTCAACTGTGATTTTTAAGCTGCTTCAACAGCATCCTAGTTATTTCAAGTAGTACTAAGACTTTACCTGAGATTTCCTTCCCGTAAGCGGAACTATGAGCCGGCAAGGTACTCAAATCAGGGAAAAAGAAACACACACAAAAAGATTCTTGTGACTGCTGTGTTATGAATATACTGCTTTTTCTATTCCAAACTACCTTCCCTGTGAATTTTAAAATATGTAAAACTAGGAAGCATAGAGCAAATAGTATCTAAATAAGTAGGTCATTTTCTCAATGGCAGTACGCTGCTGTTTTACTACCAACTCGTTTGCAACATAGACACATACATTTCAAAGTGCATATATTCGGACCCGCAAAGGAGGTGAGCAAGCATAGTTGTGGAAGCACTTGCTCCAAGATCAAGTGGAGCCTAATTCAGAAAAACAAGCAGGAAAAAGTCATATTTTGCACCTTCTATGCAAGCTTCACAGCGAGTTATGACATTTTGGAGAAAATCCTCTTGCTGTGTGTAAGCTGTAGCTTGAATGTGCTGCATGTTGCATATTTCATTACAAAAGCAGAGCCATGTTATTTCATTAGATAAGCGATAAGTTCAATCCTTACCAAGTTTTCTTGGTTCCTGGCTGCTATTTTCTGATCATCTTCTCCCCCATTTTTCATGTATTTGACCTCTTCCACTGGTTTGATCCTATACTCATCTGAGCACCAAGAAAAAAAAAAAAGAAAAAAAAAATTTTGAACCAGTGTAGTTCAACAGCTGGGGAAAAAAACAAACTAAAACCAAAACAGCTGACTAGAAAAGACCCTAATTAAGCAAAGCAGCTAAAAATTACATGTATATAGTTTCAAAAGCTTAAATGTGACTGACACCAAGGAAGTTTTTCCTGACTGAAGCTTCAGTAAGAAATTCCAGTTCTGGCTTCCAGAAATTTTTCAGTAGCTCTCTGGTCTAGTATAGTCATGGCACCACAAACGGGGAATGTTCAGTATGTACTCTCCCCCAGATCCCTAGTTTTCTGTATAATATGTTCAATACAAACAATTTCTTTGTTCCTGCATCCTCCCTAGATTTTTATTATCAGTGGGCAAACAAGCAATGTACAGTAGTTTGTACAGAGAAGAGTCTGCTCATGGATGTTCTGTGCATTGAAAAAACCTCTGAAAAGCAATGCTGGTGGAGGCTATTTAAAATTTAAGTAAAGAGCTAGAAACCGCCCCCCCCCAAAAGCCACTATTGGGTTTTTTTAATTTCATTTTTTCCTGCACTATTTTAACTGAGCTAAAGCAAAAAGTACACAATGCACAGTCATATAACAATTTCCAGAGAAAAGGTTCCCTGCTGAACCATCTTCCTCTCCCCACTCCTAACCCCCCGACCACTTGTCCTCGTTTCATGTGGGATAGAGTTAAGTTTCTGTCTAGTAGCTGGTATAGTGCTATATCTTGGATTTAGGATGAGAAGAATGTTGATAACACACTGACGTTTTCAGTTGTTGCTAAGTAGTGTTTATTCTAAAGTCAAGGATTTTTTCAGCTTCTCATGCCCAGCCAGCAAAAAGGCTGGAGGGGCACAAGGAGGTGGGAGGGGACACAGCTGAGGCACCTGACCAAAACTGGCCAGAGGGGTATTCCATATCATGGGACGTCATGTCCAGTATATAAACTGGGGGGAGCTGGCCAGCGGGGGGATCGCTGCTCAGGAACTAACTGGGCATCAGTCAGTGAGTGGTGAGCAATTGCATTGTGCATCACTTGCTTTGTATATTCCAATCCTTTTATTATTGTTGTTATTTTATTATTATTTTCTTCCTTTCTGTCCTATTAAACTGTTCTTATCTCAACCCAGGAGCTTTACTTTTTTCCCCCCAATTCTCTCTCCCATCCCACTGGGTGGGGGGGGAAGTGAGTAAGCGGCTGTGTGGTGTTTAGTTGCTGGTTGAGGTTAAACCATGACACCATTTTTCCTGCACATGAATGTTACCCAGATAGAAATCCAGCGTGAAAGTAAGTAATAAGAAAAGTAAGATTCCTGGTTTGCCCTTAATATTTATCAACTAGGCGTTTCAGCTCTTCAAATTATAAATTCCCAGTGCCAGTACAGAAATATTATCTAACATACATGTGCTATCCCACAGTAAACAGCCTCACCAAAACTTGAATAAAGGGGTTTTTTCCTTTGGTAGGACAAGAAGGGATTTGGTGATTATTCTTTCTAGCTCAGGAGAAGAGTGCTTACAGTACCAACACTGCCTTTTCTCAGCCCCTATTACAGCTTTTTGCTCCGGTTACCTTTGTAGCACATGAATCTATCAGAAAAACACCAAGAGTTTTGTACCCACACTCCTCCAGCCATGATGTATAATGCAGAAGAGAAACTTTACCCCATGAAAGTTGAAAATGTTAATACAAAACTAAATGAGACACAGTACACTGGGAATAAAAGGTAAAACCTGGGCAAATTAAAAGAAAACACACAAACTTTATTCTTTTTCATTGGGTTTTCAAGCAATTTATTTCACTTGCTAAGGGAAAAAGAAAACACAAATGGATTATTCTGGGTTACTGTATTGTTAAAAAAAATATATCAAAATTATTTAGAAGGAAGCTTGTTTTCAGAAAACTGTTAACCACAGAGTGTATAAGTTAAATAAGCTTAACTTTGAAAACCAATCTTTTTTAAAAAAAAATATAACATGGTTTCGCATTTTGCCTAGTCCATACTTATATGCCTTTTTTATTATAGAGTTTAAATAAAACTGTGAATTTATCAAATAGCAGCATCTCAGGTGCAGAGGCTCAAAAGAGATGAAGAATTTAAGACAATATTATTAGACTGGTAAGTGCAAACAACTTCTCTAAATTTCTTGTCTCTTTTTTAAATGGAATTTAGGTAATCTGGAGGTGACAATTCATAAAACCAAAAAGGCTGAACACAATAAAGCCTGAGAATTAGAAGTACTTGACTGACTGCAGCATCTAACTTACATTTTTCTCACTCCTTCAATGATCTCTGTTGTGATTAGCAATAAAACCCACATGCAGAAAAAGCATAAAACTCCCACGGTGGTATGTAGGGATTTGAACAGGAAAACAGATGAGAAAGCGAAAATAGCACAAAGGAACTTTGCACAACCCACAGCTGGTCCACATTAAATAGAAGAGAGGCATGTTCGACCCAGCCTTGTAAAAAATGAGTAAGGTATGGAGGTCCTGATGTTCAGTGGCAAAAATAACCTCTGAAACGTGTCTCCTGCTTATTCCAAAAGACTAATTGTGACTGAACACTGAGAACACACCCCGCACATCAAACCATCCTACACAGACTGCATGTAAGGGATGCTTCCTTGGAAGACATCATATCTTGTAGCAAGTGGACCAGTGCACTGATGAGCCCATGACTGATAATCAGATTTATATATGAAAGTTTGATAGAGTTCGATAGCAAGGAGGCAAGATGGGAAGGAGGAGTTTTGTTGGAAACTTAATTCTGTATTTCTTCTGTACTGATTGTAAGAGAATGCTGTCAAGCATTGGTGTTTGGGTGTATGAGCTAAGGACTTGCTGGTCCTGGCTTCCCAATCTTTATCATCACCATCATGACACATGACAACACTCTTGTAATTATTGCACCATTACTATTTACAAATTTATGCTGCTTTTACCGGATGAATAGAATAGAAGAGAACAGAACTATTTCAGTTGGAAGGGACCTACAATGATCATCTAGTCCGACTGCCTGACCAATTCAGGGCTGACCAAAAGTTAAAGCATGTTGTTAAGGTCATGGGCCAAATGCCTCTTAAACACTGACAGGCTTGGGGCATCACCACCTCTCTAGGAAGCCTGTTACAGGGTTTGACCACCCTCTCAGCAAAGAAATGCTTCCTCATGTCCAGTCTAAACCTCCCCTGGTGCAACGTTGAACCATTCCTATGCGTCCTGTCCCTGGATCCCAGGGAGAAGAGCTCAGCACCTCCCTCTCCACTTCCCCTCCTCAAGAAGCTGTAGAGAGCAAGGAGGTCGCCCCTCAGCCTCCTTTTCTCCAAGCTACACAAACCCAGAGTCCTCAGCCGCTCCTCACAGCACATGCCTTCCAGCCCTGTCACCAGCTTGGCTGCCTTCCTCTGGACACATTCGAGTACCTCCACATCCTTCTTAAACGGTGGGGCCCAGAACTGCACACACAGTACTCCAGGTGAGGCTGCACCAATACTGAATACAGCAGGATAATCCCCTCTCTTGACCAACTGGTTACGCTGTGTTTGATGCGGTTTGCCCTCCTGGCTGCCCCGGCACACTGCTGGCTCCTGTTGAGCCTGCTGCTCACCACCACCTCCAGATCCCTTTCTGCAGGGCTGCTCTCCAGCCACTGCTCTCCCAGTTTATACTTGTGCCCAGCAGTACTCCATCCCAGGTGCAGAATCCGGCATTTGGACTTGTTAAACTTCATCCCATCAACCATAGCCCGATGCTCCAATCTATCTAGACCCCTCTGCAAGGCCTCCTGTCCCTCAAGAAAGTCAACAGCACCTCCCAGTTTGCTATCATCAGCAAACACCCTATGCATTCAACTCCTGCATCCAGATCACTGATAATCATATTGAACAGCACTGGCCCTAGCACTGAGCCCTGAGGAACACCGCTGGTGACCAGTCGCCAGCCAGATGGAGCCCCATTCGCTACAACCCTTTGAGCTCTGTCCTTCAGCCAGTTCTTCACCCAGCGCACCGTGAACCCGCTCATCCCACAGTTGGACAACTTGTCCAGAAAGATGCTGTGAGGGCCTTACTAAAATCCAGAAAAACTACATCTACCGCCCTCCCTTCATCCACTGGGTGGGTGACCTTATCATAGAAGGATATCAAATTAATTAAACAGGACTTTCCATTTGGGAACCCATGTCGACTGTGCCCAATGATTGCATTATTCTTTACATGCCTTTCAATAGTACCCAGTATAATCTTCTCCATAATCTTCCCAGGAAATGAGGTAACTGAGGTTAGACTAACAGGTCTGTAGTTCCCTGGGTCCCTCATGCCCTTTTTGTAGGCTGGAGTAACACTGGCTAGCTTCCAGTCAGCAGGGACCTCCCCAGGCTCCCGAGACCTTTGGACAATGATCGAGAGGGGTCCTGCCGTAACACCCGCTAGCTCCTTCAGTACTCTGGGGTGAATCCCATCAGGGCCCCACGGACTTGTGAACATTCAGCCGATACAGCTGGCCTCTTACAACTTCAGTGTCCACAAGTGGAAAGTCACTGTTCCCACACTTGTGGTCCTCCAAGTCATGGGACCAGGCAGCCCAAGGTCTATCAGCATTATTAAAGACTGAGGCAAAAAACGCATTCAATGCCTCTGCTTTTTCCTCATGCCTATTAGTCAGGTGAACATCTTCAACCAGTATTGGTCCAATGTTTTCTTTAGACCTCCTCTTGCTATTAACCTCAGTGGAGATCTCCCTGAATCGTGTAGGATTCATAAAGAGAATAGATGTTAGAGAACCTGTGGACAGAGTCAGGCCAGGTGAGGGTAAGGATTATGATGTGGACATAGGACAATTAAGGAATACTTGAGCTGCCCAGGCAGCTTGTTCCCACTCTTTGTGGTTATGCGAATTTCTAGGCCACGCTTCCTTTCCAGCTTCAGCTCCACACGAGTCTTTTTAGAGAACATCATCAACAAAAGTTCTCAAAAACGTAATTTTAAATTCACATTTAACATGGGCACAGATCCTTCAAATGATGCATCGTTTGCCAGATGCATCAAGCAGCCTTGAAATGGTGGCAAGGAGCTTTAAGCAGATTTCTTGTGTAATATCCACAGATATTTACAACAGTGTTAGTAAATCTGCTTCCCCCCAGTACTTTGCTTATGAATACAATAACTATTCAATGATCTGTGCAGCATAGCACAGTTGGCATTACTCTTCCCACCATCCTACCAACTGCAGAAAAAGTGCAGACGCCTGGACAATTCATGCCTGAGACATGCAGCAGCAAGAAAGTTTCCAAATATAAACCAGTCATTTTTCATTACATTTTCAGGACAAATTGAATACACCACACCAACTAGCAAGTCTTACTTCAGAGAAATCCACCTTCTCCTTAGGAGAGTACAGATAAAAGAAATTCAAGAGGTCAAAGTAGAAGATGCCTGCTTCTGTAGATGTTAGCAGAATTACTCTTTTAATAGAAAGTGTCTTACAAAATTAATAGTGTCACGGCTCTATTATATGGTGTGTGTTTCGGCATGACAAATCTCTACTTGTATTGCAAAAAGCAATGTAAATTTGACACAATCTAAAACTGACGACCTGCCTTAAAGGCCAAGAGACTACCTCTTGGGGATGAGACGCATTAAGAAAGAAGCAGGCTGAGTGGCCAACACCCAGTCTTCAGTCCCTAAATAAATGATTAACAGACAGGAGTGCCAAGCAGCTAGCAACTCCATCAAACCCCCATGTTTTGAGCAAGTGGTGCATGCACCATCATCAGACAAACAGGCAAACACAGCACTGGCCTGTGGAACGTGACAAACCTAATTTCAGTTAATGGGAGCAGAAGAGAGGACTGAGCCATGAACAATTGTTTTATCAGATTACACATAGAGATGAAGGGACTGGATCAGCAATGGTAAGTTTGAAGCAACACTATTACTCATAAGCTGTCATAATTTCCTATCATAGACAAAATATTTTCCTTAAAATAGGGAGCAAAATACAACATATTGGCAACATTAGCTCATATTGAGTAGTCACTTGCTGGAAGCAGGTAAATAGATATGATTCCACTTTCAAAGGAGGAAAAAACCAGCTAAGTAATTATACTGCCACAGAAAGAAAAGGGAGGAATATCCAGCTGACTACAAGCCCTACAGTTTCCCAGGTATGAGGTGGCATATCTGGAAACAGCCACTTTCTGAACTAGCCACGGCACTAAGGAAAAACCCCACCTCTAACTAATTTCAATAGTCATTTAACTAGGCTGCTTAAATATAAGTAACTGCCTGAATCACAGATAAAATGTTGATATTTATATTTGCAACCTTCTTTCTATCTGAGGAGAAAGACTAAATTTTGCTCAGAGGTCTCCCTCTAGCATTTACAGTACTCAATGACACAAATTTTACCCTTCACATTCATGTTGAGCCCCCCCCCCCCCTTTATTTTCCCGTGGATCAAGCTAAGCTGTAAAATCTCTTCATTTTTATGGGCCTGTCACAAGTCTGTTCAAGTGGAGACCTGACATGAGAAATGCAGAACAATTCCTGAAAGCAATGGTACCTGTCAATATTTTAGCACGTTCCCAGCTAAGACTGTTGTTGACTGCAATGAGCAGTCAACCAAAAGGGCAACCAGAGGGTGCAAAGGAGAAGGTGGTAGTGAGCAGCTTAGCTGGGGAGGACACTGCTAGTTGGCGTAACAGAGAAGAAATGAGTCTGATGCGTAACACCTTGCTCTTCACAGATAAAACAACGGTCATTATTTCAAATACACTAAATATAGCAATTAAATTCAAATAATTATTTGCAGAAGACAGGTCTTGCACTATATTATGTTATTATTGGGAAGACACAACTACATACAGACTTTTTTGACTAGGTGAAGATAACATTTATCTTTTCTAGATATGGTGTATATATATAAGATAGGGTGTTCAGAAACCACAAATTCTGAGCTATTTATAAGATTGTTCTTGTTCTAAAGTTACTGTCAGGATGAAAGCACTGCAAATGCAGAAGAATGTGTGTTTAAGCAACAGACAGACCATGAAATATGTCGTGGGGTGTATGGTCATTAATGGCTTTAAGTGAATATGAAAATTAAAGACAGGTTGGAGGAATGGGCCTTTGATGCCTTCCCTAAAGGTAACACCTTTAGGTATTTGCTAAAAACTGATAACCAGGTTTTGCCTCGTAAGGTAAGAGTTGGAATTGAAAAAGTAAGGGATACTAAATTCACCTTTTGATTTTTACATTCTGATTTCTACTAAATACAGCTTTTTGAGATATTTTGGTCTGAGCGATCAGAAACGAACCCAGAGAAATCCTGAATCTGACTGAGATCAAGTAGGACCTAATTAAGTCTGACAGTCAACAAGACCTTTAAAACTGTAAGAAGTTCAGGATAAAGCAAATTATACAAAGTCCTATGCATATTTACCTTGCTCTACCTTGCTAAAGAGTAATATCTTTTTTCTTTTTCCTAAATACAGTCTTACATCAAAACCAAAAGTGAAACATCTTTATGCTGCTTTCCTGTGCAAAACTAAAAACTGAGTAGTGAATATGATAAAAGTTTTAGGACACTATCACTCAGTGTGTGGTATAACATATATAACAAGAAATACATCTTTATATTCCTTTCACATGTAAAAGTAAAAACCAAGTATTGTCTTCCATTGTGTGGTATATTATATAAAAAGAGAAGATTTCCAACAACACAAATGGAGGAGGAATGGGTTTACAGGACTTTTGCCACAGCAAATACTGAGTTGAAGAGAAGCAGCCCAATTGGACTGAAAGAAAAACAACATAAGTCAACCACAGACAAAAGACAGAAATATTGTTGAGTATAACACCCACCACAAAATCCATCACAGGATATAAACCAGAAAGCAGAAACGCCTCTAGCACAAAACTCTTTGGAAGGGCAAGGGATGAAGAATTTTTAAGTTGAATATGCTGCAAAAATTCTCAGTAGGCAAATCTTATGAATGAAGGTCTCCATCTGGAAACAGATAATTCTGCTCAAACATGTCACTCGGTTGCCATGGCAATGTGACAATGAAAAAGTGCACTCATTAATAATGATTTCAGTGATAAATGAATATATCAACTTATAATATTGAAACAATTACTAGATATGGGGAAAAAAGAAAACTGTGGCTGTTCCTATGAGAAAAATTTCTTCAGTGCTTCCAGACATCACTATAAGTGCCATTACCACAGCAACATCGGTAATGTCGCTATTTCTGGCTCAGTTAAAGAAAAACAACACCAGAAAAAAGTGTAACTCCATCAAATATATCTGGACCCACTGTGACTTTTGGAGAAATCTTCTGTCAAGCATCAAGTCTTTAAAAAAATAAAATAAATAAATAAATAAAACGCTGATTTACATTGCATTCACATTTCAGACATCTAAGGACGAACAGATTTGGCTCTGCTGTCATCAACAGGGACAATGGATGAGCCTCTCCTCTATTTTTAGTGATGTATCAAGTTTCAGACAGGAGGTAAGTGGTACTTCAGTCACACCACCAAGAAGAAAGTTTCTAACCACATCTGCATCTTCCTGTATTCCATATTTTTCTTTAGTATCTCTTTCCTTTCTATTGAAGGACATGCCAAGATTTATCCTTCATCCATAATAAAACACATGTCTATTCTGTAAAATATGAACTTTTTGTTTAACAAATTTTTCTGTACCATACTTATTTCTGCCAGGTGTGGAAAGTACTCCTACTGCTGTGACCACGAGGAATGCCATGGATCAAAGATTCACATGCTCTCTACTCTCAAAGACTTGAAAGCTAAAAGCTATATTTAGATAAAGGACTGAATTGCTCTTTCTAAGAATATTTGTTAAAAATCCTAAGAGATTTTGATGCAATTTAACTGAAACATATAACAGCAAGTGAGCCACTTAGATGCTAAACACAAAACGTGCCAAATATCATCTACAGTGCCCTTGCAAAGGAGGAATACTCTGAGCTCCACAGCTACACTGGTAGGACATGAGCAGTGGTGGGCTTAACTCTTGAAAGAGCCAGGCCAGACATCAGGAAAAAACTTTAACCGCATGGACAGTGAAGGAGTAGAATTAGAATTAGATTGCTTGGGTGGCTGCAGTTTCCATCATCAGAGCCATCAGCCTCAAGTGCCACAGGTTAAAGTCCATAGTGTTGTAGAGCACAGGAGGGATGAGATGAGCTACTCAGATTATTCCAGCTCTGTTACTGTATGTGGGTATCAGCTGCCTGGATACCAGAAGAAGCTATGTCAAAGATTCAAAAAAAGGTTAACCATTAGAGAAAGAAGTTGCAAAAATCCTGTTTCTCCAACTAAATACTAGGTAATGGAGAACATCTAAGTTATCTTCTTAGCTCCAACTTCAAGCACTCAAAGAAAGTAGCACCTACATGGTTCTTTTGATTCTACATGGTTGTTTCGTTTGTGACTTAATTGCTGAGATTCGCAGCTGTGGGGGTGCATTTCTAATCCACCTGGATATGGGTTGAGAGTGAAATTTCACTGGAGATCAACCAGCTTTGGGTGAGCAGCCCATTGTCTTCCTTCATCAACCCTCAAAGCTATCAATTCACAGGCAATTCTAGATCCTAGTGATCATGTTGTTTTTACTAACATGAACTAAATAGAAAAAACAGCTTAGGAAATAAGCCAAGTAATTTTTCTCAAATGTCTATCTGAAAATGCTCATTCACATTTCCCAAATGAAGTTACCTCACCTTAATCCAATCCAAAATACAGCCACTGCTGGAAGCTGAGGCAGTGGACACCACCAGATATTAAACAGAAAACAGGTGCACAAACAACACACCAATTCTGCCAACAAAATATAAATCATCTGACAGAAAAGCTGTTTAAATATCGAAATGTACTACACAGATCGCAGCACATCAGGAAAGACCACCCTCAAGTATTTTTTCTTCTTCCTACACAATCCTAACACGTGCCTAAGGAATGCTACCTACTGCTTCTGCACAAGGCAGATGTGACTGCTAGAGTTGGTTTTTTAGGGGAAAAAAATGAGATTGAGACATTCAGCATAATAAAAAACAGACCCCATGTGGAGGACTTCGGCAGTATTGGAAGGACACTTGCCCTAAAGCTAGACAAGACAGGGGTAGCTCTTCTCTAAACTATCAAGCAGTTCCTACTACAGCCCTGTGTCACATCCAGTGCTTTATGAAACATTAATTCCCTCAAGGATGATGCTTACTTGAAAAATTTTAGCAAATTCCCTTCTACTTTATCAGACTACCTTTTTCCAGGCCCAAGTCATGACAGCTTTCAAGTGTTCCCCTGAGGCCAACACGTTTGACAGGAACACAGCTCCATTAACTTTCATGGACATCATCTCGATCTTTGCTGTTGTAGAAGCACAAAGCCTCATATTGCCATATTAACTCATCCTTCATTAATGCTGTCAGAAGTTTCCAGTGCTGCAAACTGCTTGCAGCTCTTGATCCTTTGGGCATCTCTGTCTTCTCCCACCAAAGGCCCAGGCTGACTTCTGCCAGTGGAAGAAGGTGTCATTCCAACACCTGAGATGCTGCTGCTCATCAAGTGCCTCAGTTTACGTACCTTGGGTTTTCTGACTTCTTTTCTCTCTGATCTAATAAAGTGCCAGATAATAATGAAGCCATAATTTAACTCCCTTGTTTCCATAGGTTTAATTTTTTAATTTGGTACCCAACTTGCAGAGACACACTGCTGTACACAGGAGATGTGCAGCTGTATCAAGGAGGTCATTACTTGGTTCCTTCTACTACTTGGTTTCTTCTTGGTCAAAAAGTTCCCAAAGCTACTCTACATTTAGACTCTCACACAGTCTAAGTACTGCGAAAACTATAGCTGTACGTATCATTTTCTATCACATTATGCATAAAGGATCATGTTAATTAACCTTGCACCAGGGGCACAGGCCCACTACAGTCTATCTGCTAGGTCTACCTTAGTGGTAGGTAGATCAGAGTAGTACTTTGGCAGGGGGGAAAAAAAAATAAAAAAAATATATATATACACACACATACATATTGGTGTGCAATCAATAGAGTTGTTTTGTGGGAAGTATTTTTTCCATAGATTCCTGCTTCATATGCAATCTCTCTACTAACACTATATGGAAAAAAAAAAAAAAGACAACTCACCATGGTTTGCACAACTGGCTTCCTTGCACGCAGGCCATCCCCGCTGGGTCTACAGACTGAGGCGGGAAGACAGTTCACTGATCAGGATAAAACCTAAATCTTCTCCTGCTCTAGCTCAGACTTCCTCCATGCTCCTCAGGGTTAATCTCTTTAAGTGAGAAGTATGGGAAGATGCATGAACAAGTGGAAGACACTGAGTACCAAAAACCACTTGAAAAACAGTTCTTGAGGACAAGAGGGCTCATAGATGTGTGTGCGTGTGGTAGGGGGAGGATCAGAAATCTTAAAAGCCCCTGGACCCATGAAGGAAGGCAATGCTCTGCTGCTGCTCTGCTCCACCATGGCTCCCTGACAAGAAGGTCAGGGACCCTCTGGCCAACTCCACCAACAAAACCCTCCAGCCAGGTACACACTGCCAGCAGCTGGTTCAGTCATGGGGAAACGTACCACAACCTTAGAGGCCATTTCATTACCTCAGAAAAAGACTTAAGAAAACAATCTCAACATCCTAAAATCCAGTTACTGCTAAACACACAATTTCTGCCTTGCTTGTACTGTCTTTAATGATACAATCTCCAGATCTTTTAGACACCCATTCATATACAGGATCTGAGGAAACTCCATATATAAGATGGTATTGAAAAAACAGCCACGTGATCGTATAATTACAGACTTTCGCGCACTCATCTGTAATTAAGAAGCCAAAAAACAGTGCTGGTGGTGTGCACTCATAACTATCTTGCAGCTACCCAGATTTTTGCTTGCTGAAACTATGTAACTCTCTCTCCATATATACATATACACACACACACACTTTTTTTTACCCTTTATTTTATTTTTTTTATTTAATTAGCACATAACTTTGAGCCAGACACCAGGTTGTTCAAAGGAAACGATTTCTCAGGTGGAGGAGATTACAGCCACAGTGCTCAGCAGGAAGGATACTCAGCAAATGTAATTATCTAGCCCACTAAAAAGATCAAATTGAGAAATGAAAGCAGGAGAGGAAACAAACAGCAGAGAGAATAATTAAAGGAACAGACAGGAGGAAAACAAAGGGTCTCTGCCTTGAAAATATTGCTGTTCGTAAGAAGACATCAGGTAGGTTTTTGGATTGCACAATCCTGCCCCAGCATCCCCAGACCATGACGGGAGCAGCACAGGGCCTGCCCTGCACAGGCCTCCCTGCATCTTGAAGGAGCTGGAAGTTCAGCATTTCCAATCGCTTACTACATTTGAACACCACAAACTTATTTTTGAACAAAACTGTGCGACCCTGCCTTGAAGAAAACACTTTTTGCCACTCAGAAACTGCAATAGCAAAGCTTGAAGAACTGGCTTTGCTGCCATAAACCTCTTCGTTGTGGAAGGGAGAGACAAGAGAGAAGAGGAACGGCAAGGGAGCAAACCTGCAAATGTAACATAAACCACAACACAAGAAGGGCTAAACCTTCTCCTATGATCCAACTAGGTGGCAAAAAACTAGAAGCTTGTAGGCGGTGATGGTAAGTCCTCCTCGGCTGCGGAGGAGAGGCAGGCGCCATCCTCCCTCTCCTCCAGGTCACATCCTGGAAACTGTCTTGATACCAACCCAAAAGTTGTCACCGTGGCCAATCTAGACAGCACAGCACAGCCAGGTCAAAAAAGCTACTTCAGCTTCATTTTACTGCTCCATTTTTAAATTCTCCCTTAGAAAGGGGGAAAAAAACCCCAACCACTAAGCACTAAATATTTAATTCTTTTCAGGTTTTTCAACATCATTAATGAAACTCCCAACCTCTGCTGACTCTCACCCAGCCGGCACCTGTCTACATACTCCACTGCAAAACATTTATTATTTTAGCACAGAATCTGTCCGGGACTCTTCAGATTCCAGAAAAAATACCTAACTGACCATTACTGTGAGCATCCCTTGTACAGCAATGAAGGTCCTGTTCCTTACAGCCCCACTAACGTATTGACCAATTGCTCTAGACACCAAAAGCTCACCTGAACTAAGCTGCCCCAAGAGTTCCCCGAAAGAAAAAGAGTCATTATCACTCCACACCCCCCAAATTCCTATTATTGCAAATACATGACAAGGTGTCTTCAGTTTCCTTATCAATAAAAAAGCCAATTCCTCTTTACTTAAGAATTAATGCCATTCTCAATCGGTCTCAATATTAAATGAGATTGGTGCCCTGCAACGTCTGACTCAAAATGGATTTTCACAACCTTTCTGGCATAGTACCTTTCTTCTATTAATATTAGTCTATCAAATTTTCACTGCTCATGTACCTCAAAGAATATTTGTAAACCAACAGCTATTTCATTTTTATTAATTGCATTATGAAAGGGACAGAATAATTATCCAGGACCAGTAACGTACTGGAGATTCATGATAATCACAAATGTCCCCTCATTGCTGGTAGTTCTGTAAATGAAGAAGGGAGGGGCGTACTAATGAAAACTTGATTTATAAAATACAGCACACATTTCCAGATGCAAAAGATATAAAAGTTAATTATATTACTTTACTTACAGGCCATCCGAACAGCTACAAAATTAGCCTATAGGAAAGATTAATATTTTACTCTGGTTACAATGTTCAGAGTTAATTTCTTATCTCTGAAAGATGCCTACTTCCCTGAGCAGCATCCGTGTTGCAAAAGCTTTATCTAAAGCCCCGAAAGCAAACACCTACCACCCACATGCACCAATGGAGGCACATCGCTCAAGCAATCAACAGTAACGATGAAAACACCCTAAGAAATTCCTGGAACCAGAGCAACACTGGGTAGCGAGGGATTGCCTGGCTCACAGCCCTGTCCACTCACAGGAGATGTCTGGTTTAATATCTCCATCTCACCATATATGCCAAGCCACAAATTAACTCCCCAATTCTCTGCAGCATGTAGTCAGTGCTCTTCCATGCCGTCTCGTATCATTAACAATCTTCTCCCTTGTCCCTGCTGTCATCACGAACATAACCTGTTTATGAGACTAGAAGTACTCGTCCCCATTTGCTGCCTGCTGTCTTGCAACCACATCAAAACCACTCCGTGCAAATAATACATGAACATGCACATTTAGGGTATGCTGGAAGCGCAAAGATGACTGGGTAGAAAAGAAAAGAAAAAAATTTTAAAAAGCTAGTGATTTTCCATGCCTCCTCCCCTTTCCTTTGGGCAACACTTTTAAAAAGAAAGCAAAATATCAGTATGTGAGAAAAGGAAGTTTTTAATAATGGCTAAAAAAAAATAGAATAATCAAAATAAGAAATGTGTGCTCAGAGCACTTACATTAACAAGCACTTTCAGCCTAAGAAGATCTCAAGATCCACCCTGTTCCTACAGTTACAAATTCGATATATACTTGATGACAAAGTACAGGGAATAAAATGTATGTAATTTTAATAAATACAACCTTTAAAACAATTTAGGAGACTTTCATGAAAAAAAACCTACACCCCCTTTTTTCCCCTTGAATAGACCAAGATCATTCCTGAAACCATAAATCCTGAGACAAAGGTGACTTCATGCTATTTCCCAGTATTGGAGAACACGTAGTGCTCTGTGCCTCTATCGCCTGAACAGCCCCTTGCAACACTCACGTTACAAGAACAGAAAGGAAATATATAATTTAAGAGCACCCTAAACCTGATCCTTTTTGCCAAAGCCCCCCCCTCATACAGATAAGAAGAAAAGGTGTGTGGCAGGGCACGATTACACCCACCCAGCAGAAGCCAGGCTTTGTTTTTTATAAGTCCATGAGGCAGCAATCTCAACATTTCCAAATTTTCCAATTTTTGGGGGCGCAAGCTCAAGACAGAACACTGTCAGTCTTGGGCCTCAGAGCAATTGCTGTGTTATAGGATTTATTTAAAATACCCACTATGTCTCAGTGTTTTGGAGAAGTACCCAATGGAAAAATGCCTCCTACATTAGCACATGGATGTTGCGCTCTAGTCCGAGCACATAGGACAACGAAGCATTTCGGCAGCTTTTTAGAAACTGAAGTTTCACAGCAGCTAACCTGTAAAGGCATCTTTGGCTGTGCATGTGAGGGTACACAAATACTTACCGGTCAGGTATCTTTTCCTTGTATTTGACAGGTATTTCTACCAGGAGACACTCCTACTATAAAATAACAGCCTTGTGCTGCTGAAATGAATATGCATCCATGCAGCTTCACAAGGCTTAGCTGGGGCATCAGAGAATTATCCCCCAGACTGAGGATTTCATGGCCAAATTTCAGTCTTTGGGGTTGGTTTTTTTTGTTTGTTTGGTTGGTTGGTTTTTTTACTTTGTGGCCAAGTAATACAAGACTTGGAAAATAACAAAAGGAACACTGCAGTAATTGAAAGAATGTGGCATTTTTACCATGATTTCTCCTTGTTTGCACCTAGAGGTAGGCAATGAATGCCAAGGATTCTGTCTTTAAGAGATTAAGTTAAAAAAAAAAAAAAAAGTTTGTCTGTACCATAAAATAAACGGATTTCCTCCAGCACCAAGGCTGCCAGAAAATACATCCTGGCTTCTTTCTAGCAAATACCAAAGGCAGATGTATGCCCCTATTTATAGTACACTAATGCAATTGTGAAATGCATATCTCACGCACTATATTTGTATTCAACTTTGACTATACTCTTCATTAAGCTAAACAGCTTGTGGGAAGGGTCATTCCCCAGAATAAAACTACGTTAACTCTCTCCACATACTAACTGCTTGCAGAGACTTGGGGGTGTCCTCAGAGCCCCCCATCCTCTGGTACATCTCCTTCAGGTGCTCTGACACTGACAGGCAGATTTCAAAAGGTGAAAGCTTACGTTAAACTAAGAAGCAGGGAAGTTATGACCTGCCTGTGATTAATTTCTCCCTCCAAAATGGGGATAACAACTGTTTCTCCACCTTGGTTCACCTTCTTTCTTTATACTATAAATCCCCGCTAAAGGTGCCGAGTCTGACTGCGCGCGTATCATGCCAAACCCAGCAGACACCAGGCTGGAAACCCAGGCATTGCTGCAAAGCAGATAACAAACAGTAGCTGTACCAGAGAACGTCTGTATAAATACAGTGCACTTACACTAGGTAGAATGACTTTGTGGAATAATTCCCTCACCTAATACCATGACAAAGGGTTGTAAATATTGCAAGATGATTAACCGCCAGAAGAAGGTAACTATACAGTCTGAAGGCTATCTAGTTACTTTATGGACACCTGCTCTGCTTTAAGTCCAACTTTCTTTAAGGTGTCAAGCAATTTCAAATTCATTCCTACACAAGAGAAAAATTTATAAAATTATGGTCTCAGGAAAAAAAATATGCAGGAGTCATCTTCTCTTTCTTCAGTTTTCCTATTGCAAAATTATCCGCACACATTTTCAATCATTCCAAAGCTAAGTTAAATGCTTAAGTTAAATGTTTGATGTATACTAAGGTAAAAGAGCTGCAAAGAAGAAAGGCGCTTTGCAACTCCTGGCTAAATAGCAAACAAAAGCTACAGGGATTATTTTTTAAGTTAAGGGCCATACAGTACTATACCAGCTTAGTCATTGGATACAACAATCTCAAAAAGCAGCAACAAAAAATAAGAATTTGTTTTGTTAAATTTAGTCACTTGTTCTCTGCTTACAGGTAGGAAAACCTCAGCAACATTTATATAGCAAAGATCTGCTATCCATTTGGGAAAGAAATCTCATTTAGGGTCTTTCTGATTTTTTTCAAATTAAAGAACTAAAATAATAGGAAACAGAACTCCAAATATGCACTATTTTTCTTTATTCCTCATTTTTTGCTTCCTGCCAGGAGAAGTCGTGACTAAGAACGGGAAGGCTTTATCTGGCAAATCATCCACTCAATTGATATAAATGCAATGCCTCCCCAAAGCAGGAGCAACGTAGCTGAGGGCGTAGCAATGCAAAACCTCACTCTGCCAATGACTGAGAACAGTCCTCCAGCATGTAAGGACAAGCCATTTGTTTCTGTGCATCTGCTCAGTTGATCTGCTACCTAGCACAGGCTTGCTCACCAGTGGTGGATGTGATGAGCTTCCACGGGTCAGCATTTTCTTCTCCTTTTTTTTGTATTTTGACTTAAAATGAACAAAAAGCTTCTGTAACTATAGGGTCCAAGGTATGAGAGAGGTGGCAACTGCTGCGTGAGAGATGAAGATAGCAACAGGGAAGTATAACAAGTCTTTATCCATGTTCAGATAATTGCTAGCTCAGTCGTGCCCAGTCCTCATAGACTCCAGAGTGCTATCAAAACAGAGTTTATTCATCATAGTGTATACAGACTTGCAGGGTGGGGACACGCTCTTTAACTCTCCCTGAATGGGAATCCCACTGCTATCACTAGAGTTGCGTTGCACGGGGATTACTACACCTGACGGAGGAACACCTTCAACCACTGTTGCTCTACTGCCCCGAAACAATTTTCAACTAAGCAATTTTCCAACACCCAGGTACTTAAAGAGCTACTCTACCATCACTTCTGAACTAGTTTTCTTCACTGCTGGATCAGTGAAACTAGACGTTGAAAACCAATCTTGTTAAAAGTGGTAAGGTATCTTCCTGGAGCCTACAGGCACCTTTCCACTGACTTGGATCTCATCCCTAAGGACCACCAGACCAGCACTGCTCCACTTGCAAGTAAAAACAAAAGGGGGAGGAGTAGAAGGGAGAGCTAGTTCAATCACAATCATTACGTAAAGCTCATGATTAATAGATAGATGCTGTCAGGGCCCTGAGTGCACTAAGAGGCCACGACCAGCCTCACGAAACCCCAATTTGTATCTTCTGCCCATGGATCCAGGAGCTCTGTTTTGGCAGAGGCTTGGGCCTTCAGTCCTTGCCAGAGCAGGTCCGCCTGTCTCTAGTCCTGCCTCTGGTCGAGAGACCTCAAACACACACTGTAGGTACCTTGTCTCCTGGATGGACCCCTCCAGCAAGCTCTAGCTTGTCCCCAGCCCTGCCCCCAGCCTTGTCACCTGCTGCTCCTCACTTGCATTCCCTGGAAAGACCCCGGACCTGGTTCATCGCCGTGCCTTGGACTGCCAACGGACCCTGTCACCAGCACCCGGTGCTGGCCCATGTTCAGGCCCTGTGGGACTGTACCCCATCAGTGAGGGAACTGTGGGTGCTGGGGTCATCCTCAGCTCCCAGCTTATGTGCACTTGTGGGACAACCCTGCTCCTGCTCCAGGAGAGATGCTGGCCCATTACACCTTCTACAAAAGGCTCATTTTATATTCTTCATATATTTCTATATTCACTTACTGGAGTGGAATAAAGAGCTTATCTTCCTACCACTCTTTGAGCAAACCCATAGCCCAGAACAGCTTCTTCCTTAGACTGCAAAAGCATTACCTTTTCCGAGAGAGCTATAAAGGTGAGCCACTTTTACTCACAAAAGGTAAAAATACAGAGTTTGAATTCATGTGGAAAACACTTTCTTTATACACGTTCATCACTAACGTGTCTGCAGACATAACCTGAGGGTAGGATTTCGTTTGGTTTGTTTGTTGTTTTTTTTTAAACCCTGTTGCTTCCGTATGGGAGTAAAATAGTAAATTATTGACTTACTAAGGGTGTTCTCAGAGTTACACAATTATACCATAAACCTAGAGAACAAACACAATTTTATTACATTTCCCACATGAACATAACACCAAAGGATTTTTTGGTTTTATTCTTCTTGTTCACTTCCTGAAACACATGCTTAGTACTGACCCATGTTTCCTTAGATAAGAAAGCAGGCTATCACCAAATTGGGTTGGAACAGGGTGCATAAAAACAAAGATGATGTTAAACTAAAAAAATATAATTTCAACTGAATAAAAAAGTGAGGAAAAACAGAGTCCAGTATAATTCTGGAAGATGCTTGCATACTTCAGCCCTACACTGCAATGCACTCATCTGCTTTTCTTAAGCTTTCAGGCATTGAAGCAAGATCTACTTTGTAACATTAGCTGCTGAAATCATGAACAAGTTGGAAGCTACCCTTTCAGGAGATCAGCCAGAATTTGAATTTAAGCAATGAAACTCTCCTCCTTTGAAACTCACTGTGATATTTAAAGTTTTGCACCCCTCAGACCAGGTGCCTACATGCCACTCAATTCTATGGAGCTCAGAATAAGCGCTGCGTGGAATGAGTGCCTGTGGTTGTACCGGAGATATTTGTTCATGTTTGAAAATGTCTTTAAAAAACATTATTGTCTCAAAATATCCAGTATGGTATTAGGACACTGCATGGTGCTGGTGGTCCCTTTATGCATAATCACTCCTGTCCCTAAAATGAGTAAGATCTGACATTGCAGAAGCATGTCAGGACAGCCAAATGAGCTGGAGCAATTACTATTTGAGTGCTAACCAGCTGACCAATAGTCAATAAAATAAATGCTGCCAGGCAAAGTGAGCTGTGTGTTTGTGTGAAGCCTAGTGCAGCAAGACCTTCTGATCACACCATGCGTTCATGGTCAACATGACAGAAGTTATATTCCTTAAGCTACGGCCTTCCAGATAGTTTCAGTTCAGTAAGGATGGCCATGCTGCCTTTCAGAAGAAAGAATTTCTCCTTCTCAATTTTAGAGGGTTTTTTCTGACAGCTGGGGGAAAGGGAGAGGTAACAGGAAGGTGTTATGAACTGAAAACACTTCTAATATATTTTTCCCACTTCAAGTTTCACCTGAAAACTTCACAACTTCAGAACTTCAAATGGCCAGAAGATGATGTGCAGAATTTTGTGCACAGCAACAAGGCAGGTTTAGGAAGTTATCTCATATTAATTAAGGACATATGAGCAGGCTTGCCAGGCCCAAAGATATTTTGAAGTGTCTTGAGCAACAACCTGAGACGGAAGTTTTGAATAAGATACTTCTAGGCCTGCCTATTAAGGAAAGAGCCTTCAAAACAAACCAATCTCTACAAGGTTTGGGCACAATATTTTTGGAGGTGTCAATGCATATTTAGGAAAGGTAAGTCATAGTCTAAAATTCCCCTTGCTATTCTCTTTCTGTATACAGTGGGCATGTTTTAAAAGTTTCAATTATTTTAGCATATTTAGGCACTTACTTCAAATGCACACAGCATACATCAAAATAAGTCAGAGCTCTGCTGTCTTGGGCAGCAGACTGAGATACCCACATGGATGAGGCACAGCAGACACAAGGAAGGAAATAATTGACTGTCACAAGGCAAGGGTTAGCAGAAATGAGACAAAACCATAAAACATATAGGAAGAAAGAAAACAGCAAAATGAGAAAACTCATGATGAGTTGGTAAAGATTTGGGGTTTTAAATGGTGGTATTTGTGAACAAGAAGCCAAATAAAGCTACTTCCTTCCAGTTCAGATATGGCACTTACAGAGCAGCGTACTTGTTCTGGGTGGCTAGGCTGAACTCCTCAATTTTGGTGAGAGAAGGGAGTCCTCCCTATGAGATGGGTTGTTGTTTTCCTGATACTGCAGAACAACCGCCACCATACAGGACAGGTCAATACTTGCCATCATTAAATGCTCTAACTTTCTTGCTTGGCTTTTGGACTATGGCATTTTCAAAAGATTTGGGAAGAAATATCAACCCAGGAGAAAACTGCTGAAAAAAAACAAGTGAGGAAGAGCAGAGCAGAGATAAGGGCATGCACATCTGCAAGTGATCTGACATCAGGTCCCTCACACATCTTCTCCATGTTGTCCATCTCTAAAACAAGGGTAGGTCTGTAATACAAACCGGGAAAGTTGTGAGGATGACTACACTAGAGCTTGTGAAGCAACCAGGTTTTCAATATCATTATAATACCTCAATGCTGAAGATAGCCTTTTCTAGCATTCTTCCAGCTGCTTTGAGATAAACTGGTTTATAAACTATTGTGCTTTGTGTTCAGCTTTATTTAGACTGGTTTAGCAATTGGAGTTGCTGTTGATAACAGAAATCCTATCTGGCAAATGCAGCATGGATATTCCCAATTTGCCAGAAGAGTCTTACCTGCCATGTTTACTCTCACTTTTGCAAAGCTCCCAAGAACTCCATATAAACACCTGGATTAGCCTCTCAGATTAATAAATAGATTCTAATTTTTTTTTTTTTTTCCCCACAACAAATCACATTACTAGTTATTTTCTTACACAAAAAATTACGTCAATAACCTCCTCCCCAAATGAACATCCCATGATTTTTTAAAAAAGGCACAAATAAAATTAATCTACAAGAGACATTATATCATCAAAACACATGCTGAAATCAACAACACTCAAGGCTCTATCATGGCATTTTGTTCTTCATTGCTATTTACATTATTATAGTTCTTATGTATTGCCCTGGAAATCAGCTTTGAAGTGGAATGATGAACAAATTAAGATGTATTATTACTATCCTTATTAGAGGGATTTTAAAGTCATTAGAGGCCAACAAGACATAATAATGTTATTATATTCAATCTTCTCTAGAACATCTCCTTTGATAGGCTTGCTAACTCAATTATTTAAATATGTATTACAGCACCATGCAGCATGCCTTCTACAGTTGGGGATAAGATGGAAAGTTTTATGTTTTGCTTTCAGTTAACCAGAATTTGTTCTTAGAGAATTCATGGGTTTCATGGTGGATTTCTCGGTTTTAAAAACTAGAAATTCAAATTCACAGTGAACACCTGGCTCAATTTGACCGCTCAACTGAAAAAAAGGTTAATAGCTTGGGAGAAAATAAGGCACTGGAGCAGAATCTTAACCTGCAATGACTTTTGAAAGTAAAAAAAAAAAAAAAAAAAAAAATCCTAACAGAAGCAATGATCTCTCAAATAGTCAATAGACTTGGCTTCAACCAACCATCAGCAGGCAAGAAGGAAAAAGCATCTAGAGGCTCTGAGGAAGAACAGAAGCAGAACTGCACCACTATGAGCAGTTCAGAAAATAGTCTCTGGATTCAAAGTGACATCTATAGCCGAACAAAAACTACTGACTAGAAAAAAAAATATCCAAACACTCTACCTGGAAATTATCTCCTTTTCTTCCAAAGAAGGGTCAATAAACCCTAAGCCACATCACAACCCTTGAAGAATGCTTTGGAAATGTTAAGTGGTCTTCTAGACAGGCCACCTCCTGAGGGCTTGGAGGGAGGACTGCAAAACAAGTGTAAGGCTTGTGGCATGCAAGTTGAGTGACAACAAAAAAGCAGAAGGCAAAGCTGTAGCCATGTTGGCACTCTTAACCCTTGCATTGCTTCTTTGCCTGCTTCTCCCCTGGAAGGAAGAGGGAAAAGTGCTGAAGGCCTAGAAGTGTGTTCATAGCAATGGAAATCAAAGTTGGCCATGCAATAACAATGCTGTTCTGGCAACTTCTGCAACATGAACAGAGAACTGTTATCCAAGGCACAAAGAGCTGTACAGGAATTGCTTAGGTCCTTCCCATCCTTCCTTTTCTCATGATGTCCTGTACCATGAGCTTACCCCAAATGAGAAGCTTGGAGACGCCACCATTTACACAGTTCCGAGACCTCAATTTCTTCTTCAGTTCAGACAAATAAGGATGTTTCCCTGCCTCCACTACACATACAGCAAGAGTCCATGTTTAGTGACAACCAGACAGGTCTTCCCTCCTCCCCCATCAAACACTTTCATTATAGTTACAGTTCTTTTCCATCAGTTACAAGAGGGAACCTTGTAACACCAGGCTATGACTAACCCCCTTCTTTGCCATCTGAAACTTCCACTGTTATTCAACCTTGACAGCAGAGATGGTATAGAGTAGCCCCAGCATCTTCATCACTGTAGGCTGGCATTGGCAGTTCTTATTGTCCAGCTGGAAAACAAGTGCAATGGTATCAATGACCATCTAGTTCATTCCTCAGTAACTCCACTTGCTACTTGCGGAGCTGCAATTACAGCAGTGGAGGAAAGTGGGAAAGCTCTTGAGCACTGAAGACAGAGCTCACAAAAAAAATAACATGAACGACTGCCTTGTTGCCAGTGCACTTATTTGTGGGAAAAGAGTGGTATGTGGGAAGGTGAAGGTTTTTCAGCTATGTGGCTAAGTGCGTGGTGCACTACAAAAATCCTTAAGTGGCAAAAAAACCCAGCAGCCTAAGGCATAGGTAAGAGCAAAGTTGGCTAGAACCAAAGTATTTTCATACCTCTCCTCACTCAAAATGACCTATTTAATATTAATACAAAAGCAAGATAGGAAGTACAATCCTTACTATTGACTCTTTCTGCCTGCAACTTGTCTGGGCATGATGTTCAAGGAAGAAAGAAGCATACCATTTTCATCTCAGGTGTTAGGCAAACAGCAAGGGGCAATATACAGTAAGGCACACCTTTCAGATCACACCAGCTGCCCAGGGAAGGCAGCACCAGCACTGAGGTTATTTTCCTCTAATTCTGTCATTGCTGCTCCAAGTCCTTCAGGAATTCCTCCACTTGTGAGACATCTGAGGCAATCTGGGCTACTACAACTATGAAGTTCATACCTGCTACTTCTGCACAGGCACTTTGTCAGATTAGTCCCCAGATGCGAACACTGCAAGTGTTCATCATCTATGAACATCACAATATATGCATACTAATATTCTCAGGATGTTATTGACGCTACCACTACATCAGCCACCTTTCAACCCCACTTGTCGTCTCTGTTTCTTTTACTTTGCTGCTTCCTTCCCCAAAACTACTTCTCTTACAGACTGCCTCTAATTCCCTTTCCATTACCTTCTTGCTCCTCACGAATGATCTGATTTCCCTGCCACTCACCTTGGTCTTGCTCTGCCTAGTCATTCTGCAGCTAAATTTCAATCCCTACAGGCTGCAGAGACACTCTGCTCTTGGCTACTGGCTGAATGAGACACTTCGGTCCCTTCCCAGAAATAAGGAAGGAAACATTCAGCAGATCTTGGCACCTGGAACTGGACAGGCAAACGCATGATGGAAGTGCTGCAATGCTTTTTAACCTTTGTTGACTCTGTGGATCCTCCTGTATCTCTGGGAACTTATTCTGCTAAGATTTGTCATTCTAGCTGAGCTCGGCTACGCTCTCTCCTTGCAGGGAGTTGATGATGACAGGCCTCTGATACAGCACTGACTTCCTCCTTGATGACTTAAGGAATAACTCTGCAGAATATGTTACATGGAATTAATTTGGGACTAACAACATGGAAGTTTAATAGAAAACGAAGTGGGAAGAATAATCTGAGCTTTCAGGTCTAGCTCATAACAAACAATGCAATTGCCACTATGATTTCCAATATGGAAGCACGGGAAGCAGGAATAGGATTCAGTCTCCTGTGAAAGAGCTCTAGGCATTTGGCAAGTCCAGAAGATTGTTAAGAAGGATGACAAATATGATATTAAGGTGTAATTTTCTTGCCTCTCTTTTCTGTATTAACAAATTGTGTTCAGGAACTACGCACAGCACTGTACATATAAAGCATGAGACTTCCTGCTTCTAAGCATCCTCTTGATCATTTATAGGTCCCAAAAGGACAGCAGTAAAGCCAGGTACACTCCAGCTCACCTTTCTCATACACCTAATTCCTGATCTAGAGGCTGTCCCTCAGCAGCAAGGGAAAAATGTGGCTTCTGTGCTCAATCTGGTTACCATTCAACAAGTTGTTTAAGTCACAGGCTCCAACTCTGCTAAAAAAGCATCAGTCATGGAACTGGATCTTTAGCAATGACAAACTGCATACCTAAAGTATATGCCACAAAATGGTTAACAGCAGGTATTATTCCTGACATTGACTGGTTTCTATAAAATAGGGGACAATTAACAGCACTCGGATGGATTCCAGAATAGCTAAATGATACTGTTGACACCAGTCCAGCTCTATAAAGTGGGTGCCCTTTAAAATTCCTTCACTCTTCTTGATCCTCTGCCTCCAGAGGTCTTTGGCCTGCAGCATGCAGTTAAACAAAACAAAACAAAAAAAAACAACACCCCACCACCACCCCCAAAACTGAGACACACATATTGCCAAAAATTGCTCCCTCGCTAAATATCAGCTAATATATAAACTCAGTTCCTTTGAGAAACTAATAGGGTTTTTTGTTCATGACAGCACTTAAAGCCTGTTTTAAGTAAGAGCAACATACTGAACTCACAATTCCAGAACCAGTATCTCTAGCATTAGTGAAGGAGCATGCACAGGAAAATAACCCATCATTTAGTCCTGAAGTTTGCTGAACAACTACTTTCTCTTCAAATTACCCATCTAGGTATTCCTACTTGGAATCCACAGTGAGAGCAAGCTAGCCCTCAGAAAGGCTGAGAAAGTAAAATATCATTGCTTTTGAAATTAAAGGGAGATATTTTTTAATGCTAGATGTGTCATTCCCACTATTACACAAACAACTGCTATAAAAACCACCACAGAAGTTTGGCATACTCAGTAGTAATGCACCTATTTTAAGAACAACAGTACCAAGTCAGCTTATTCACAGCTGACTTAACTTTCAGATAGATATCTGGGCAGATTAGAAATTTCATTTCTGAACAGTCTTCCAGATAATTCTTGACATTTTAAAAACTTAGTTATGATTTAGATTATTATCTAAAAACTACTTAGCATATACTAACAGAATCGGGGGGGGGGGGGGGGGGAATCATGAAGCTAACTATGGATTTTATCTCATATCACTTTACCTTTCCTGACGCACAAGTATTTGTGACAAGACCTGGATTGTACACCAGTTGTCCCACACAGTGAAACAGATATTTTCATCCCATATTCAGAGCTTCCCAGTACCGCTGAATCCCTCACAGAAGGTTATTTCCAGTTTCATTGTACCTTCAAACCCTGTTTGCTATAGGATTTCAGAACTAATGTTTTATTGCTTTACAGGAAAACAGCATTGAGGAATTATTTTTCTTACTGAATGGATTTTTATTTTTAGGAAATGACTCAACTGTTTTAGTACCTAATGACAAATATATAAGGGAGACACATGTATAAATATGAGGAGGGGTGCAACTTGTTGTCTTTGAATTATTCCAGGATGCATGGAGTTAAAGACAGTGCAGTACTGTACATCACTTAGAATGTTAATTTTCCACTAAGGATTTCACCCCAACCTCTGTTTCAGCTGTCATGGTACTACCCCATGGAGGAGCTAACTGCACTATCATCATGATTTATTTTAACATGCATTTTCCTTTATGTTCTGTGAAAGGCTAAGGCTCTCAAATATACCTTCCAGAACATTCATGATGTTGGAGAAAGGTGAAATCCTGCAACACTTACCACCAAACACATCTCCGTTCTGATAGTTTTTCCCCTTCTGAGTTTCCTCTTCGTTTTGAACAGTAGAAACATGCTTGGCGGAGGCACAGCCCATAGCTTCATTCAGACAGCTCCAGCTGGACCAAACTACAAATCATGTCTAGAGACGCACGCTCATCGTGTTAAAAATAATCCCCCTTCCCGTGTGGTTGTCAAGTCACTTCTACCTAAAGACAGCAAAAGAGAGAGAAAAGTATTTAACCACGTATATTGACAAAAGGTAACGTCTAAATATAGAGCTTCAAGAAATAAAAAAAATGGGGTTTGTGAAGAGGAATACAAGAGCACAGACTGTCTCCATCATCTTAGGTGTTTAAAACCATATTCAGTAAACAGCTGATACAGCTAGAGTATGATATGATATAGGTAGAGTATGATATAGGTACACACAGATGTTTCCCACCCACCCAGCTATTCCCACAGAACATGGGTTTTTTTAGAAAGAAGACGAAACTGGCAATATCTGCTCCTCCTGTTCCTTTTACCAATCTACCTGTCAAGCCAGATTTCTTACAAAGTGTTTAAATGATTAAGAGCTGCTAATTGCAAGTGTTCAGACAAAATAATCCCCCTGAATCAATTCAAGATCTTATGTTAATAGATGTGAAAGAGGATAGCCAGCTTTATTATCTTTTTACTATGTGTTTGTTACTCTACTGGATCCATTAAACCTCCACTGCTCAAAAAGGCAACTATACCCATCTTAAGATAGAATAACACTCCCTAAACAATCCAGATGTCATGTAAAAAAAGGGGGGGAAGAAAAAGCTAATTTATATCTGCAATATTTTATGTAAAAATAAAATTAAAAACATTAACTGTTTAATGACTAAATGGTTCCACACTGAAACAAAATCAACTTCAAAGCTGGGTGAATGACCGGGCTTGCCTTTCCACCAGCCAAATCTTTTGGAAGGGGAGAAGAGCTAGAGGAAAATGAAAACCACACCTTTTTACTGAGTTGTTTAGTTCAGCATAAGATCATATACACAATTTCTTAACTCGTTACTTCTGGGCATTTACTTTAAAAGGATGTTGTTCATTTTACTCCATGCCGACCACAAGAATTTTATCTACAACAGCAGACGGGTGCTCTTACCTAGGATATAGCAGTATCCATCCTACCAGAAAGGTGTAACCCCAAAGAAAATCTTCTGAGTTTTATTTCCCTGCACGCTCAGCATGAACGGCACGCCTGCACGTGCCGAGGCAGCACCGTGACACATCAGGACGTGGTTATGGTGCCTCCACAGCCACCCTTGGAAGGATTTCCCTGCCCATCCCCAAAGTCACAGAAACGAGGATGTGGTCAGCAAGGCCAAGAGGGATTCTGCTTCTGCTATTGCAGCCACAGTTTCCCTGAAGAACAACTTTTACCATGCAAGAGGAAGGACTCTGGATGCAGAACCACCTCTCGCATCTACTCACAGACCAACTTCCACCTTCCATCTTGCTCTGCACAGAAAAGTGCTTTTCTCCACTTAACGAGGGCATTCCACTCAAAGCGTACAACATACATATGCTCAATCCCTGTTCTAAGCAGCTAACTCTCCCAGTCACACCTGTACGTGCATTTTTCTTTATGCTCAGTATATTCCCCAACATGTTTTCTCCTTTTTCCCTTCCCCCTATATACGGACACTTGAGTGTAAATTTCTAATTACCCAGTCCTTCTCTTCTCCCTTAGCCACAGCAAGCTACTCACACAAAAACCCAGGATTTTAAACCAAGCATCCATGCTGTTAGTGGAAGGGAGCAAGCAGATCCCCCTTGAGCTATTATTTTAACTCTATGTGGTTACATACTTTTTTTTTTAAAAAAAAAAAAAAAAGAAAACCTAGGTTTTGCAGCAGAAGTCAGTATTATGCTAGGGAAGCTTTCTGCTTCCTCAAGCAATTGCCAAGGCTATTCTTCAAACCATTTTAATATATCTGCTTGTCAGATGTATAGACAAAGCTATAAGCCCTGCTAAGAAACAAATAGCTCTCAAGATCCCTCCGTGCATATCCAAGCAATCAGCATCCAGACCAGGCCATCCTAATTACACTTGCCATGCGTCATAAATACTGATACACTGATTTTATGTAAACTATATTAGTTGTTCTTAAGTTTTTGCAATGCAGTGCAGGTCACAGCTGACAATTATAATTTATCCTCACACCTGTCCAAAGAGCATGACAGCCTTCATTAAGGTAACAGGTCTTCATCTCACTGTTGGGGTGGGAAATGAAGCTCCATAAGGATTTCAAGCATCAGCCACACTGCTTGCTCAGGAGGTAGGTCAAGACACACAAAGGTGTGCGAGACAGAGGAAAAAGAGCAGACTGGGAAGGGCAACTGCTAACTGGACTGGAAATTAAATGTGGAGTAATTCTCTTAGAGGATGCAAATTTGCTCAAAGACAATAGCTTTAATAGACGAACTGAAACAAATGAGGGGGTAAAAATGATCAAGTTTTTTGCCACAGAGTCCCTGTTTCAGATTTCAGATAAAAGCAGGAGCCTCAAGGTAAGCAGAGCCTGGAAACAGTAACTTTGATTTCTTATTTAAAATATAACCAGTTACATTATCCCAGGGAAAAAGATGTGGCTGGCTATGGGGCAAAGAGCAGGGGGAGACTCGATGTAACCTCAGAAAAGACAACAAGGTATGTAGGTGGGACTGCTAACATGCTGTACATGGAGGAAAATCACCGCACACTGCAAACCCAGCATCTCTGTCACAGAACAGCCAAACTGCACTCACAGAAGTACCTGTTGAAGGAATTACGCTGTTGCCATTTTCAACTATTTTTCCTCTTTCTTTTTCTGTCTCTCAGCAGGGACCATTTACAAAAGGGAAACAGCTGCTTAGTAATAAAAACCAAATGTATTTCATAACATAGCAGTGAGCTGGTTTTGGGGAGGGGATTTTTTGTGAAGCCTTATACACAGCCAACATGCAGCAAAACAAATTGCAAAATACTTAATCGTTGATTAGTACCCAGGAGGTTGATGGTCCCATCACTCAGGGCTGGTGAGCTGTAGAAGCAATCAGGAGCAAAGACACAAAACATGAATGCAGAAGGATAAAGCTCTTTGGAGGAGGGAAGGAAAAAACATCCACAGTCAAATCTCTTCTTGCAGTATCTTGGTAGCACGTGCCAACCTTACCAAAAATATGGTCACGTTCAAAGGCATGCTGCGATTAAAGGAAACAAAGGGGAATACAAGAACTGGAAGTTTCACCTTTTACATTAAAGGACAGTAATCACAGCAGTATCTGAAAAAACTACACAACTAACACTTGGATTATGAAGGCAATTTCTCCTCGTGCCAATAAATTGGGCTGAGAAAGCTACTCCAAAATGACCTCCAAGGTAAGTCCAACACATTTCCAGGCATGTTTCTTGGACTACAGACACATAGTGCAGCAAGACAGACAACACTGAGACACCAATAACTAACACAAGCCAGAATTAGCAGAGGATTTAAAACAAAAAAAAAAAAAAAAAAAAAGAGAGTGAGAGAACAGCAGCATTAATTTTATAAGAGATGAAATCTGAGATATACAACACCATGACGCTCCCCAGCCTTACACTGTCCCCAGCCTCACGGAAACCTCTCTTGCCCGCATATCGAAGCCCACTGTGAGGAGATTCAGGTATCACTCAGAAATGAGGTGCTGGTCCTCATTCAGCTGGATGCCTACAGAGGGTTTTGACGATGTGAAAGGCAGTACTTCGAATAGCAGCAGAATCCGTTCTGCCTCCTCCCCCACTTTTCACAAATATAATTTTCCCTTTTGTCTTCCTGAGCATTTTGGGGGCATAGAGATTTTTACAAGCCAAAAATAAAAAGAATAACAAAACCTCAAACCATTTGCAGTTCATGTTCACCACCCACCATCATTAATTATCAAGATTTGAGAGGCAATTTACAAGCTCCAATCTGCAAAATGCTAGTGAGAAAAATCTCTCAGGCAGATCAAAAGTGTCTACACCACCCCAAATTAAGTGTGGCAGGTTTAAGATTAACATCTTATGTGTGGGTCAAGAGAAGACTACAGATGCTCTCAGATCCTGTACTTCGTACCTCAAGTTTCTTCTGAGCTAAAAAAAGGGGATCTCAATTCTTAGACTAGAGATTGCTACTGGAAACCTTAAGCAAATTTTTTTTTTTTTTTGAAGCTTGTCTATATTGTGCTTTTTCTTTTACCAGCTCTTTCAACACTTCATTAATCCACTTATCCGCTCACCTCTTACTTCTGACAGTCATGTCCAAGGCTGCATCCTTAACAAAACACATTTTGCTTCCACAGCTGAAAACCAAACACTTAATAGCAAATGGAGGATCTCCAGTGTTTTTACAACAAATGTATGTTAATTATTCTGTTACCACAGGTGTATTTGTTTTCATCTTTATTGCACTGAGATAACCAATGTTTCATCTTCTTCAGGCTGCAGATACATCTAAAAGTTTCCTTCCGTGTTGACCACACAGGAAATCAGGTTAAAATTTCACAAAGCTCAAAGAAATCACAGCAATGAGCTTCATGCAACATGAAAAAAATGCTAAGCTACAAAGAAAAACCACACTGCCCTCTCCTATAATACAACCTGGTCCAGGGAGAACACAAGGATTTAACTTAGTGCTATTAATTGTATTTATTTCCTGTAAGAAATAGGCCTGTTTGATTTCCATTTGAATTTTTTTTTCCCAAAAAAGAAGAAGGCAGCAATGTCTTCTAAATTTGCCTTCCACAAGGGCTGTTGGAAGTCAGCACCTGGGAGTCCCCACTATGGTACACCTCCTCCTCAGCTACCCTCCACCACCTCTGCCAGAAAAGCTGGCTTTGGGGTTGTTGGTGTTATTTTCTCCCAACTGTCAAAAGGCATTTTTGACTCAAAAAGTTGGAGCTTTTGCCTTTGAAGTGCACCAATGGCCTGGGGGGGGGAGGGGTGGGGGGAAGATTAAAAAAAAATAAAATATATATCCTATAAACTCTGTTTCTCCTTCTTCAAATTATTCGAACCAGCATTGCTGATGAATAGCATAGTTATATTGAAAATTAACCACTGACTTGCTAAACGAACAGGGCAAGGTTACAGCAGAATGAGAGTCGCAAACACTCTGGAGTAATACCTTGCAGTGGTAAAGGGGAAAAAGAAAAGTCAAAGTGAGTGGTGATGCTCTGTTCCTTTGAACCCGTAGGCAGAACAAGCTCCCCTCTGCCTGTTGATACTAATAGCCATGAAATTAAGCATTTTCTCCCCTCTATTAATGGTTTGCCTCTGTGATGCAAAATTTCTGTGTTTATTACCACATTTCAGCATCCTGTTGGAAACATGCTGTGCCGGCCAGCTAAGTGAATGCAGCAGTAATCTCACTGAAAGGGAAAAGAATGAGTGCGGCACTGTAAAATCAATAACACACAAGAAAACACAGAGAAAGCGCACCACAGTTTTACAGCATTTTACTCAAGCTGCACTAAAAATACCATTGACTAACTAAATAAGCCCAGGATGGTGGAACTGCCATTTGCATGTATCCTCTCTTAGGAAGCCATGCTCAGCAGAAATTGTATTTGAAGCATTCACTTTTCAAAGAGCAAACAAGAATACTGCAATTTGACAGCTAAAGAGACCTGACGGAAAAACCACAGAAGCTCATCTACCTAGTTCTTCCCAGCAGGGAGAGCCTGGTTTGAATTAATGCTATTAATTCATATCATGAGGTTACTCATTCTATTACAGGACAGACTTTGTCCCGCTGAGGCTTATCTTACCCTTTTTATCAGCAAAATTAGCCTCTCATTTTCTTTTCTTTTGTTTGCAACCAGCATTTCTGCTGATCCAATAAATGTTTTTCGATGTATTAAAGCAACAAGTGATTTCCAGATAGAATAGCTCTCAAAAGCAACATGATACTTGTAGGGAACATTTTCTCCTTACTCGGTCTCATAAGGAAGAATACCACCAGTGAGTCCCTGAGAAGAGACCTCACACATCACACAGTAACATACAAGTGAGGAAGGGAAGGGGAACTGCATCTCAATCTTCCTCTTCATTGCCACAGGGCAGAGTTAAAGTAACTCCAATGTGAAAAGCCCAGCAACCCAGGATCAAGATATGTCAGTCACAGGACCTACCATTTTTGCTGTTTCCAAAGAAGATTAATTAATTCTACTGTTTGTTTTTTTAAACCTCAAATACTTTAGAAGTAGTGATAGAAAGATTACCACCACCATTACAGAATGTAGTTTTAGCATCTAATTATTTTTTTCCCTCCGTCTAGGAGAACAGACAAAATATTGAAGACAGATGCGACTTTACAAGACTATGGGCTGGCAATGCTCTAGGGCTTTTCTTCCTTGCACGCAGAGGAAAAACACACTAGAGATTATAAGTTTCTGGTGAGAAAGCAAAATTTTCATACAACATATTTCACCTGCACAGCCTCTTTCAAACCAGTAGCAGTCCCGCAGCTTCTCTTCACCATAGTAGGTGGTGCTACTCAACCAGAATTTCCAAAGAATCAGGACGTTTATCCTACCTACTTTCCCTTTGCAGAAAAAACAAGCACTTCTCATTAAAAATATGATTACATGACAATAAGCTGATGACACCTTAAATATTTCCTGCTTCTATATAAGCAACTGCTATAGCTGTTACAAGGACATTACAGAATTGCATTAGAGATTTCCACAACACGCACAAAAAGTTCAGATGTGTGTTTCCTATTAAACATGTTTCAGTGCCAGTTTCAGAGCTGGTGGGTCACTACAGTATTTCAGTCCGTTGCCCAGTACTTCTCTTTTGGGTCACAGACAGCGCTAGATGATTGAAGACCCAACAGACACCAGCATGAGGGACCTGATTAAAGGCAACAAGACCCTTTCCACTGACTTTAGGTGGCTTGAGGTCACTTCTAAAACTAAAATTTCATGAAAGAAGGATTGTTTTGTGATTTATTTACAAAGGAATTTTGGAAACGTAGTGCTGGTGATCACAGGCCAGCCAGGCATGCTGGTGTGATAGGAGATGCTAGACAGGGCTTTAGAAAAGCCAGTACATAACTTTCCTGTGTATCTAAGCATAATCTCCAGCACTTACCGTAATGGGTAGGGTGCCCACATACCTCTAAAGCATAAAGAAAACCAACAATAAGCTCTCCTATTTAATTTCACTTCTGTCTTCATGGTTTAAGAGCAAGATAGGGTTTACTAAGCAAGATAGAGTAAAAGGCTCTGAGGTTCAGGAACAGTGATTTAAACAATGTTTTGTACATGTCTAAGTATGGGTCTGAGCATCATCTCCCTTTTGAGAACTTCCTCCTGTTGTTTTGCCTTATTAAAAATAATTTAAAGATGCAACCATTACACCTAGCCAATCATCCCCATCTTTTAGAATTAGACTAAAATAAAATGATGTAGTAGCTGCAGCTGCGCCATCAACAAAACCATTTAATTTGGAGGAAAACCTTGAGAGATAATTACCACACTGTGAAAAAAGCAGATTGGTCCTCCCAAATACCTCCTGCCCCTTTCCCACCAGTCATGGGGAATGCACCTCCAGATGTAAACAGTGACTTTGGCCTAGAGCTGAATTCTTTTTAGGACTGCCCCTCTCCCAAAAAAAAGCAGTGGCTCTCCTAAAAATGCGAAGCATGTACTTCTTCATTTCAACAGCAAAAGCATAAAGTATCTAGTACCACACATCAGTGGTATTAGACTTGGAGACTTGGACTTTTAGGTCTAATTAGATTAGACTTGGAGGTCTAATCTTTATTCTTTGTTCTTCCACACTTTTATTTCCTTCCCAAACTACTTCTTAGTCTTTCTCATGTGCCACCACGATAGTGGAAATAATCACACAGAGGTGGGTCTGCTAGATGCCTCCAGCTGTGCAAGATACAACCTCTCCACTCTGTGTGGTGATGATGAGCATCTTTCAAAACCCAACAAGAGCACTTTTTGCTTCATCATATCACAAATCCAGCACAGCTACACTCCCCAGGAAAGGGACTTGTAGACTTCCTGAGAGCTGGCGTGCACACAGGAGTCTCCGTCCCTGCTCTTCAGACCATCCGACCTCAGTGCCATGCACCCAAGGTGGTGGTGGCAGTGCAAAATGATGCTGAAAGACCAGAGATTAATTCTTCCTCTCTGACACCGGAGTGCAGCATCTCCTGTTAAAGCAAAACTCCTTTGAGACCTAAGGGCTGCTGGATCTCTCTGCAGCAATACAGAGCCCACCATCCGCCCCCTGGGTCACTTCCGAGGCATTTTTCATTCAAAGAGCTGTGGCAGGAGCTACTTTGTGTGCCACTTAGGTTGAAATTAAAACAAAACAACTCAGCTATGCAGAAGCCAAGGGGGGTGAGATGCTGGGGACCTGCTGCTAATGTGTCAGCAAGGAAACATTTGCCATATGCACCTCTGCTGTTTCTGTGCAATTAAAGCATGAAACAATTTAAAAGGGCTGTCTGATGTTTTTTTTTTGGAGATGAGCTTGACAAAAAGAAATCTTTCTTCACTAACCTGGTAACACTTAAACAACACAGTGCAACCACAGGCGGTGGCTCATCCAGGCCGACAAGGAGTAATCCCAGCACAGGCACCCGTTCCCATGCACAGCTGCTTCCTCTACAGCTGAAACAACAGCTACAATCTAGCTAAAAATCATCAGTTAAAATTAATGATAAAAGCTAACGAAGCTGCTCATTTCACTCTTAGCTTTTGTGAACAACTGCATAGGATTCAGCATTTCTTCTGGGGATTTTTTTCACAGAGTCAGGACATTTCCTAACCGTAGTCCTATGTAAATGGCACAAGTAGGACTGAAAGGGATGCACACTGCAACCCATGTTCCCAAAATCACACTGCTGACTGCCCCCTCCTGCTTAGCAGGGCTACTCCTCAGGATCAAGGATGAGAAAACAGGATTTTTGGTGCTAAGGCCATAGTACCTGAATGTTTGCATTGGTATGGTTTGATCTGAGAGCCCTATGTGATATCGTACCCTATCGCTCAGGTTATCTCCTGGAAACCTGAGTTGGGAGGGCAGCTGAGGAAGCAGGCTGTGCTCAGGAGCAGGAGAGCTTCAGAAACCTCTGGCCAAGAACAGGCAGCTGAAAAAACATAAGCAAGAGAGGAGCTGGGCTATGGGGAAGAAAAGCAATGTGTCACCACTCTTATAAAACCTGTTGTTATCCATCCCCTTTTTTGCATCTCCCCATCCAGCGCTCAGGCATGGACACTTCTGGAAATCCCTGCTGGAGGCTCAGCATTTCCTTACTCCATTTCATCAACACAGATTTAGGAGCTTACCCAAGCCACTGCTTTGGGTAAGGGCTTTTTCCCTTTTTTTTTTTAATTAATTAAAAAAAAAAAGTCTTAGAACATCATAAATTATATTTCCATACTCTCCATTAATGCTAATAGAGCAAGTAATGGAGAGTTTTCCTTTCAGTGGTGAGATGGTGAATGGATATGTGCATAACCAAACGTGGATACTCAAAAAATAAGATCTAAACCATGTTCCGGCCTATGATATAAATAAATGAGCAGTAGACTAGCCAAAAACACTTGAAATATTTTCAGTTCATATTAACACAGCTATAACTCAAACACAACCAGCAAGCCCAGAGCTGGATCAGTGGCACAGGAGCATGGAATGCCGCAGATCTCTCCTCCCACTGAAAACATTGATGGGGTGCTTGACTTCCTTGGGTTACAACAAGGACCAGTCAAGGCAGCAACACACCTCATCAGGATTAAAAATGTCAAAACCAACTTCTGTCTTCTTGAAATTACCTACATCTTATTCAGGCTGTTAGAATCCTGCCTCTCTACTTTGGTGTAATTGTTACATTCCCCCAAAAGCAACCATGTTAGATTTTCTGCGTATAGGCAGCTGGCTCCTACTTGGCATCTCTCGTGCTTTGTGTTCTTACGCTTTGACCCACAGTTTAGGGAACTATTTGAACTCAAAAAAACAGTGTTTAAAACCAGTTGTGTATAAAACAAATTAAATCTTTCAAATTAGAAATTTTTGGGGAAAATACATCAAGTACAACTTTCTATTTCATGTTGTAAACTTTTTCTGGATACCACTTGAATTTATTTAAACCAAACAGCATGCAGAATAATCATTAAGAAGCAATTTTTGGCACAGAAAGAGGTTTAAGAACCACTCTGAGAACATTTACACCTCACCCGTGAATCCCAGCTCAGCAAAACCCTTGCAGACCTGAAGCAAAGGACAGTTAGATCAAGAGCACGGTATCCTTTTGGAAAAGGTCTGTTACAGTTTGGGTGCTGTTACCCACCAGCTGCTCGTTGCTGAGCATCAGCTGGATATCTTCATCTCTAGGCCTCACCTGCACCGATCCACCGTCAGCGCATTTGTTAACCTGCTTCAACACAAAGGTCAGCCAGCTGAACAAGAGCTGTGACTCATGGTCCATGTCTGCAGAGGTTACTGCTCCCAGCTGCCTGTGGTGTCCCCACTTCAAGGGACACTTGCTCCCAGCAGTGTGAGCAGAACTTCTGCCACTCCACCCAGGACATCAAGGTCACATCAATCTGTGTCCTGACTCCTCTTTGCAAGTGGCTAAATTCAAAGCTATTTGCAGTTGATTCAATCAAGACGTAAGAGTGACTGATCCAGCTACTGTCCCAAAATGTACCCACACAGGATGGGTACCGTCGGATTCAGCCAGTTCATTCAAAGCTGGTTTGAAACCACTTTTGCAGATCAAGTGTTGCAACTCTCCAGGTCAGCAGATCTTTACTGCAGCATCAGTGCATGCAAACACCACACCAGTGACTCTTGCATGCACAGTTTGGACTCTGTGATTGCAAAAGGCATTAAATAATATTGTCTTTGCAAAGCATGCATGTGCCTTCACGTCTCTTGAGGAACAGCAAAGATTATAAATGAATCAGAGTTGCTCGCCATCAAAAACTGAAACTGGAACCGTCTTGAGGACTGGGAACCATCCAAAAATATTTCGACTACTGCTCCCGACTCCCTCCACGCAACACATGGAACATAACTCATCTAGGGAGGAGCAGGGGGGTCATACATCAGTCTAGCTGCAGGACTGTGAAGTTTCCAAAGTCAGGGAGATGAATCGCTGGCTTCAGGTCCTGCAGTTTTGAAAGGTGTATAACTGAGCATGAATAAGCTGGAGGAAATAATCCTGGAAGAAAATGGATGTTCCCCACCCCCCTCACAGTCACCTGGCTACACAGTCGAGCTCTCACTGTGATTTTTCTGCCAAACCAATACATGAAGGGGGGGGGACTGGGGGGGACGACAGACGGGACAGCTGAAAACATTACAGCCTCACAGAAGTCAAAGCAAGGAAAGAAACCCAAACAGAGCAGGGAAAAAAAAATACATTCTGCTCAACTGTAGGAGCAGAGAAGAAATGTGTAATAAATAACTGAAAGGGTTCCAAATACCACTGAATACAATCATTAGGAATTGAAGCATAATAGCAATTTTTTTTAAGAATTCTGCTGCTAGAACAATACAAATGGCTACAGGATTATAACTCTTGTGGATAACCCATGCCAAAATATGCCAGCACAGACATCCAAAAATGCTAAAGCTCTGCAGATGCTCACCCAGGAAGGGAAAACTGATGGGAAGAAAAGTTAATGCAACGCTGCTCGATTTGCAAGAGTGGAACAAAATACTATGGGACCTCTGAAGAAAACAGAAATAGGGACTACAAAAGATTGAGAAGACTTAGAAAAGCAAGAAGGATGCGAGTATATATGCTATTTGGCTGGCTTTGAGGAGGGGCTGAGCAGGCAATGGCTCTGAGGATGCGAATGCATCACCCAGGCTCTCTCTCTCCCCTGGTCTACACTGGGCCTCTCATTCATATCCAAGGGCAGAGGACACCATCCACAGTCGTGTGGAAATTTCACTGACTGCACCATTTTCATCAACTTGAGACCAGAATTATAATCCTGATTCAAAAGTATTTTCCGATTTCTTCTGCTACGCTCTGAACAGGTCTCTTTTCTCATGGGGATGAATTGAGCTGACCCTCCAGGAGCTATTTTGAATCCTTTTCCTTCTGCCTGCAATGAACTCTCCTTACAAATACTTTATTATTCAAATGCTCGAATAGTGTTCCTTTTCCAATTCAATGTCCACTGCACTGAGACCTTTAGAGCCTTAGTTGTTATATACTGTCACTAGTATAAGGGGCCAAGGAACAACATATACCTCTCCATACTACCCATGTAGCCACAAAGAATTGCTAAAGCCATCTTAGCAGCCTTAAAATATTTTGACCTACTGCTGATATTTGTGCAGAAACTACATGAAAACAGTCACATTTCAACAGTGTTTATATTCAACATCGTAGCACCATTTTGGGTTTTTTTGAGAACCTCTCTACAAGGATGTCATATGGCTGTATCCTCCTCCTTAGGGACTTCTCTCAAAACCTTTGGCCCTGACATGTTTATTACTTTGAGAAGTACTGTAGTGTTGGTTAAGTTTCATTTAGATCTTTATTCCTTCTTTATTTTGTTGTTATTCCCCTCCTCAGGTCCAGCAAGGACTAACTGCAATAACCTGTTGAGTTGAATCCTTTCCATCTCCAGGTCTGCAGGTTGACCCTTCCCAGCTGAGTCCGTTCCAGCAAGACCATTTCACCAACCAGGGTCCATGATTCCCTGCGACAGTGAAACTTCAACGCAGCTGCATCCGAAGATAAAAGGCAGCCAACCAACAGCTGTACAATGTTAAGCTCATTGGCCCCTTTACTCCCACATTCAACTTTCTGCACATGAAAATAGCAGCTGCTTTCCTAAGAGTAAATTCTGCAATATCTTTATAGCCTTCCTCTCCCCCCTTTTAGCTTCAAGCATGAGAAGGATTTCTTTTTAAAATTAGAAAATGAAGTAAGTTTATGAACTCTAACAGCAGGCAGGCTCTCTTGGATATGTTTTTATTAGGTTATGAAAGCAATACTGAAACTAAATTCAAAAAATATTGAATTTTATATTAATTAAGGAGGGGGGGTGGAAAAAAAGGAAAATGGGGGAGTCAAACTACTGCAAGGTACTTCTCCAAAACATAACACTCAAAATTAGAGCTTACTAGAAGCTTAAAGGACGCAAAACCATTCCCATCAGAGCAAAGCAGGGCAGAGCAAAGCATCCTAAGAAGCTCTTGCTAGGGTGCAGAGCTGACAGTTAGCCAGCCACTGACTGACCTGAAACACAAAAACTGGTTTTAGACAACTATGAAAAAATCCTTCAGTCTGTGGGACAGACAGAAAGCTTACCCACAGTCTCCTCCAATCCCAAGAAAGCTTGGCAAGCAGACCACAGTTGCTCAGCCCTTTGCAGGAGACCTAGTCACAGACATACAGCCCAGCTGGGTCTGGTCTGCCACAATCCTCCCTCAGGCAAAAATACACTGCACATTTTTTTTTATGATTTTTTTCTTTTTTAAGAAATTTTTTTTTTCTTTCCTTTTCTTTTTATTAAAGTAAGGCAGCACCAAGAAAATCTTTAACACACACAAGTCCCATCCAGCTTGCTAATCTTGGCTTTGCCCTTTGCAATGCTAAAAAAATACACAATAAAACCACTTCCCCCCCCCCCCCCCCCAAACTATGTGATTGAACCACACAAAACCAGTTTTTAAACAGTGCAGCTATATGGCCCCAAGTATAACCCAGTGCTGTACCAGGTCCTGCACAGATTGTGCACCTCCCTCCCAAGCTCTAAATGTGGATGGTTCATGGCTGAGCAAGGAGCCTGTAACTGGAAGTTGGTTCAATGTTATTTGTAAGAAAAACCATATAACTGGGTCCAGCTCCCTAGAACAACATTTAACTCAAAACGACATAACTGTAAATACTGGCGTCATTTATAGCACCTGTAAATCATACATTGCCAGACAACTGATAAACGCAGTCTCTTGAAAATCACCTTCCAGAGCGATATGCACCAAAACACCATAAATCCTTCAGTCAGTATTACTGTATTTTTCCATCCCTATGTTATATGCAAATTCTGCGCAACTGAATTACGATACTGTAGCTGAGCACTTACCAATTATATTTTAAACAGACTATTTAAAGGTGCCTACATCCCACTGCAAAAAAACGTCATTAGGATAGAGATAGCAGAAAAGCATCAATTCCAAAAGCTAGTAACAGGATTCTTCTCTCTCTCCACCTTGTTTCTCTTCTATCGCATTTTTTTATAATTAAAAAATTACATGATGAATAGCCACTGTTTTGTCATCTACAGTAAATCATTTAATACATATGTCAGTTCTCATAAATAAACCATACTTCATCAAGGTGAAGTTCAGATCTTCAAAACTCCAGAGACTAAATCAGAACATCAACATGAGAGCCTGAAGCTAAAAAAGAGCAAGGACAGAGATGGTATTTCTGGTTCATCAAGGCTTTGTGCAGAACAACGTGGCGAGAAGAGCTGTTCTGTGTGCAAAGGCCTTCACAGCTGCACCTTCACCCTCAGCTCTGTGATAAAGTACCAGCACCAATATGGAGAATCCTCTTAGTAACCATCATCTCTTTCGAAGAGCGACAAAATTTAAAATATATTGAAATAAAAACTAAAAATTGCCACTTTTTCCTTTTTTTTTTTCCTTCCCTTTGCCAAGAGAGAAGCAAAGTCTAAGTGCTCTGGTTTACCAAATACGCTGTAAAGCTTAAAACCAAAAATAAAAAATCAGGACACTCTGCCCAGCAATCATTTCACTTTCTGATAAACAGTTTGCCATAATATAACACTCCCTCACCATGTTATTTTGCTGTGCAATAAAACCTGAGGCTTTCCTATGTATGCAGCTGCCATGGCCACCTCGGAAGAGGTTTTTCAATACAGCAAGTCCCCACAGTGCTGCGGTGCAGAGAGCAAAAGCACAAGTGCTTTAACTGCAGCTAGAGAGAGAAAGACTTGGTTCGAAACCTGCCATACAAGCTCAGGAGGAAACCAAGCAGTGCGAGGAGCAATTCTGACAAGGAATTAGGTGAAATCAGCTTTGTGTTACCAACGCCATCCCTCCTCCTCGCAGTTAGACTATGGGAATTATCGACTGCTTGCCGGGATGGAAGAGACCCTCTCAAGTACCCAAAAACACTGGGGAAGGAGAGAAATGCCATGGCAATAAGGGAAAAAGTGAAGAAGTTGCTTAGCAACTCTCTTATTCTGACAGCCCAGTTGTGTGAAAGGAATTAAAAGTATAAGGCTGAAGGAATTAAACACAGAAACTTTGTTTTCTATAAGGTCCTCAGCTAACATGAATCACATCACTCAGATGACTTTTGTAGACCTAAGTCAGTCTGTGTCAGCAGCGGATGCGGGGCAAAACTAACAAGTATCAACAGCTACCCAATGAAGAAATAAAGCAGCAAAAAACCTGAGGAAAGCAGCCTTGATCACCTTCAGGCTCTTTACTGAAGGCACACAGAGCAGCCACTTGGATTTCATTACCCAAACGTCAACAACTCTCCCCCAATCATAGCAAAAAGAGTTTCCGAACAAGCATCAGAGATCAAACTTTAAATACAGCCAAGATACAAAACCAGAATGGCAATTCCTCAGGCGTTTGCCAGCCAGCACACACAGACGGTTCCAGCTGGAACGGAAGCTGTAACCCTATCAGCTTGGTTTCTCCTCTCTTTTTTAGGCAATAAAAAGATCTTATACAGGCCTCTGAATTGAAAGGACAAATTATAATGTTAAGCTAAAATGGGACAGGAGGAATGATGTGGATGCTCACATAGACTAGGATTTAAAGCTGGGCTTACCAACGGCTTCACGTCTTCACTCTATGCAACCTACTTGTCTGGTACACGTGGATCTCCTAAGAGAGACTCAGTAAAACAAGGGACATACGTGATGCAAACAAGCGTTTCTGTAGATATACTGGTTTAAAAAAAAAAATAAATAATCAAGTTTTGCTATTATTTGACACAAAAGATCAATCTGCATGTGACCAGTGCATTTCAGCCTATAACGTAACTGATAAAAGTGAAATGGAACATTAATCTTTATTTAAGGCTGCTTAAGTGCCTTATTGGGAAGAAGAAAAAAATATCTGACTTTATGTAAGCCAAAGTACAGATTCAAAGAAGGACATTAATGGATCTTTTATTTGTGTATAAAAACCAAGCCTGGTATTTCAAAGCACAGTAGACTTTTTCAGGAGGGGAACAGGTAATCCAATTTTTACATGATAAAATCCACGGCTTTTGTATTTTCACCATGGCACTCAGCTTTCCTCAGTGGTTTGTGAGTGAAAAACCAGCCCAGGCTGGCGATATCCCGCCTGAGCCCCAAGGATTTCACTCCCTGTGAGCGGCCACACACCCTTGCAGAATACCAATGACATGGCATGGCACATCTGGGAATCAAAACAAGGGGCTCCAAAACAGGCCAGCAGATTGCAGGCAGGAACCTCACTTTCAGCAGGAATAAATTCTGTTTATTTTAGCAAATCGAATTGAAGACATAAAGTACACACACTGCCCCGATCACTTCTCACCCACTGCGCAGCTGGTAGCTAATGGGTATACTACAGGCAGTGTTTGAGGTACGTAGCATGCCTGTGACATTTTCCTACTCCCTAGTTTGCAAGAACACCGAATGTATGATTTACTCAAAATTTACCAGGGAAAAATACTCCATTTTCCATCCGAGCCAGCTCAAGGGAGGAGTGGGAAACACTCTGGAATGATCTTGAAAATTACAGATCGACCAGCCTTACAAGCTGTTTGAAATCAGAATTAATGATAGTGTTTGAAAATAAGCAGAGGAACACGTTAAATCAAAAAATGTTAACCTAGCTTCAGTCACGGAAGTCAATGTGCTTGGTTTCTTTGGATAAAGAAAATGTCACTGTTATTTGAATGTTCAAAAGCCAGGGACAGCATCCTGGAGGGACTTTATTGCAGAACCCTGGCAAGTGGTTTGGAAGGAACCTTAGAAAGTCACATGGTCTGCCCCAGTGAAAAGAAGAGGAGGGAAAAGAAGAAGAGGGAGATCTTCACAAGGGCAAGTTTACCCTCAAAAGGCTTCCTTGAATGTCAGCACAATGAAACAACTCCTCCGAGAATGTTCCAGAGCAAAAGCCTAACTCAGGAGAGCTGAGTGGTCCTACAGCCTGCCTGCCTTCATTTAATCCTCATTCATTCCTCTCCAATCATGTAGTAATAAACTTCAATACTAAAAAACAAACAAACAAACAAAACAACAAACAAAACAAAACACACATAAAACCCAAAACCAAACCCCACATCAGCATTCTTCATTAAATACAGAGATGGGCTAAACCATGTCTCCAGAAAAGAGTGGCCAGGGAAGAGCTATGCAAGAGGGGTGGCAGTAAACTGTGCAAATTAATCAAGACTAGAGAAAACTGCAGAATCCCAAAAGGCCAGAGAAAAGCCAGACAAATTAAGCTGCCTGAGAGTGGAATAAACTTATCTTGACAAGCACAAGGTAACACAGATTAGAAGGAATAATGTATAACTGTGACCCGGGCTTTACTGTAGACAGCTCAATGACAACATAATGTTGGGATTCAGAAAACACTGTGAAAACATGACAGAAAATAACACATAAAGGTACGTCAGCAGCATAATATTTTATTTCTTGCCTTCATTTCATTATTTACCATAGGAAGTTCTGCATACTGAAATAAAAAACCACTAAATCAAAACAAGAGATTAATTTGTATTGATTTGTATAGCAAGATGAGATATAACACATACTCACATATTTTGTTTTGGCGATCAGGATTGTATCTTGCAATCATCCTCACACACACTTTGTTTATACACATGGACAGTCAGCTCGTCTTACTACCAGAAGGCTTCACCCTGATACACTGTAATTCAGTAGCTCTCACAATTTCTAAAAAACCCTCTTGAAGGCATAGCACCATTTCATAGCAAGTTGTAGTCAGTGGAAAACACTTGGAAGAGCTGTCATGATGCAGCATAATAATATGCAAGACAGTTCTTGCATATTATGCCTGTCTCCTATAATCTCTCATGAAAAATCCATGAGCACCTTGTTGCTGTGCCCTATTAGTGGACCCATGAGCTGCAGTTCCTGTTCCCCAATTTCTGCAGACCAGGGTATCTCGCTTACCAAGATTAATTTTTCATGTTTAGCATGAGAGACTCCATATGAACATTCAGATGCATTCCTTAAGAGGGAAGAATCTGTATTCTTCAACAATAATGCAGTCAGCTTATGCTACCAGACAGATCCTTGCTAACATCCCTTCATTAAGTCTTAAACTCAATGCTAAGCTTCCCATTCCATAAGTTGCCCTGTCAAAAGATGTTCTCCCTGTAAATAGGCATCATATTTTGTACAAAGAGTCTCAATCAACATAACAGAGCCAGGAGGACTGAAAAAAAAATCCTGACTCCTACATATTTACTCCCATTTCCCTAGACTGAAGGCAACATGTTCTTCCCCCTTGAATCACCTTTTATTGGTCCCCCACACCTAGTCCATACATTTTCACTTATCTCACTGTAAGAGTTAATTGAATTTCCTATTTTCAAGGAGTATTTTGGACTGGCTTCTTAGCCTAGAAAAACTCTGGAGCAAAACTCTAGATCAGCTTTTTTTTTTTCCTTAGACATTTTATGAAAGTTCATTAGATGTTTCATAAGAAGTACTGTTTGCTAGAGGTAAAAGCCCAGCCATCTTCAGCTTCCCTGAAGCTCTACACTTGGTTCGGAGTGAAAAATTTGTATCTTCCAACTCCCCAGGGTAAACTAGGCAAATCTAGCAAAAGCTACGAATGAGCAACTGAGCAGAAGCTAGAGACTACCACGCTCTGCAGCGCAGGCTGCAACACCACGGCTCATGCGGTGTATTTTCAGGCACCTCCGAATATGCGTTCGTGTTCTCTTCTATGCCCTTCCCTTTGACATAAAAATGTTAAAGGTGTATGTGCATGTGTGTGTGTATATATATATATGTGTACACACACACACACACACACATATATATACACCCTATAAAGCCAAATAAAATATTTAGAAGGCACAGATACACACATCTTTGTATTTCAAAAACAAGATTCCTAAAAATGCCTGTCCTTACCTTCTCCTCTTGTGGTGCCAGGCTCTCCCAGCTCAAACAGATTTAACAACACTCTGTGCTAGAGCTTCTGCTGGCTGGTTTCAAGGACAGAAAATACCTCTCATCCTCTCAAACATCAAAACTGCTTTCCAGAGTTGTTGTAAGGCAAGCTTTAAAGTCATATTTCTGTTAATTATCCTAACACTGTTTTTAAAAATAATTTTCAAAGTGGTTGCAAATACTTCCTATAATTATAAAAGCTACATTTATTTACTGCCTTTAACTTAAACCTCAAGTGACCTTGATTAATATTAATCCAAATGCCACCGCCCTCCCTAAATAATAACACTGTATGGCACTTCTAATTAGAGGAACTAGGATATTCTGTTATTCTGCAGCTTTCTTCCAAGGAGATGTGAAAGAATGCTTGCAGGATAGGAAAGATGGGGTGGGGAGGAAGAGCCCGTAACCCTTGCAACATGTGCATGTCAAACTCCTGAAGCCAGGGGACTCACAATGACTCAAGATGAATTTTCAGTAAAGCTGGGAAACTTCATTTTTGACAGAAAACAACACAAGCCTTCAGATTTATGTAATTTCTTCTTGATGCCAAGCAACAGCCAGTAGCCTCTGCTAAGTTGTGTTCTGATGGTTCAAGTTAAGAAAAAGCCATGAAATCACAGCAAAATTCCAGATGCACTATGCCATGCAGAGAAATAGCTACACCCTATTAGGGTTATGCTTGCCATGCTGTTTTCAAACATGAGATTAAAAATATAAAGTATTGTTAATATATTTAACAGGCTGGCTGAGCATCAGATTCAAGTATCAAGACATATCTTGCAACAGAGCAAATATCTTTGGTTGCAACTAATAATAATACGGGTTTTAATTAAAACACTGTTGTCCAGGAGCATCAGTTTGGTATGTGCTACAAAGAGTGCTACTTTTAGCACTGTGTTGCTTTTAAGGTTTTTTTCATTAAAAATGAAGCATTTGGTATGCACTGACAATATCCTTATTATGCAAAACAAAACTTTTCACACTGTACACTACCAAAGACTTTAAAGAAGGAGACAAGCACAGAGTATACATGCTAAGAAACCTACAGTAAAGAACTACTTTACAGAAAGTTTCAGATACTACTAATATCCTTATCTAATTGTAGGCTTCTACTGTTAGAGCTTAACATTACAGTGGATGGAAAAAAATACACGAAAAATAAGAGAAATTAAAAAATTTGCTCATGCCATTCATAAATATTAACCATCCCATCCCTTGCAGAAAATAAACTGTTACTTCTAGCAAAACAGTGAGAGAGTAGTTCAACTTGAAATCATTAAAAAAGGTACTAAAGGTTCTTGCTTGTTTGTTTTTACCCCTGCTTTAAATTTTGCTCTCATCTGTTCAGCAGAATCTTGTTTTCTTGCTTTAGGTAACAAAAGAACATGTGGAGTTTGATGGAAGTTCTTGCATGACTTCCCTCTGCACCTGAAAATATTTGTCTCTGAGCACACATATTTTACAACCTTGAATTTCTTTGCTTTAGTGACCAACAACAGCCCTTCTGAAAGATGAAGAAATATTCACCAAGGACCTCCTTGATTCTTACCTGCGGACGGAGAGCTGCAGCTGCTCAGACTGTAAGGCCCCATTGCAGTAGATGGTTAAAAACCCATTTTGTAGATAACCACAAACGCCAAAGTAACTTGTCTCATTTCACCAGGTACAGTACCAACAAATGTCTAACAAAGGATGCTAATTTGGTGATATACAATAAAGACGAAGAGCAACTGTACCACTGAAGGAGATCAAATTAAAACACTGACACCCCCCCCCCCCCCATGCTAAACAAACCTACGCCAGCTTATCTCCCACGCAGTCGCCCAAGGAGAAGAGATTGGGATCACAGCTCTGCACCAGCTGACCACATCCATGGCATTTCTGAACCTCTTGAAGGATACATGAAAAGAGCAAATGATGTTTTTGATAATCCTTTGAGACAGTTCCTATTCATTGTTTGAGCACTTCTTTTGCCTGACATTATTTTATCATGTGGTTTTAAATTTAAAACAGCTCTGGCCTGAGAGAAAGCTTCTCTGAAGCCACAGCTCACTGGCATATTGGGTTTGTGCAGCAAGGTTTTGGTAGCGGAGGGGCTACAGGGGCAGCTTCTGTGAGAAGCTGCCAGAAGCTTCCCCCATGTCCGACAGAGCCAAGGCCAGCCGGCTCCAAGTCAGACCTGCCGCTGGCCAAGGCCGAGCCCACCAGTGACGGTGGCAGCGCCTCTGGGAGAACAGATTTAAGGGGAAAAAAAGTTGCTGGGGCACAGAAACGGCAGCCGGAGAGAGGAGTGAGAACATGTAAGAGAAACAACCCCGCAGACACCAAGGTCAGGGAAGAAGGAGGGGCAGGAGATGCTCCAGGCGCCGGAGCAGAGGTTCCCCTGCGGCCCGTGGGGAAGACCATGGTGAGGCAGGCTGTCCCCCTGCAGCCCGGGGAGGTCCACGGTGGAGCAGATCTCCACCTGCAGCCCGTGGAGGACCCCACGCCGGAGCAGGGGGATGCCCAAAGGAGGCTGTGACCCCGTGGGAAGGCCACACTGGAGCAGGCTCCTGGCAGGACCTGTGGGCCCGTGGAGAGAGGAGCCCACGCTGGAGCAGGTTTGCTGGCAGGACTTGTGACCCCATGGGGGACCCACGCTGGAGCAGTTTGTAAAGAACTGCAGCCCGTGGGAAGGACCCACATTGGAGAAGTTCATGGAGGACTGTCTCCTGTGGGAGGGACCCCACGCTGGAGCAGGGGAAGAGTGTGAGGAGTCCTGCCCCTGAGGAGGAAGGAGCAGCAGAGACAACGTGTGATGAACTGGCCCCAACCCCCATTCCCCATCTCCCTGTGCTGCTGGGGGGGAAGAGGGAGAGAATTCAGGAGTGGAGTTGTGCCCGGGAAGAAGGGAGGGTGGAAGGAAGGTGTTTTAAGATTTGTTTCTATTTCTCATTGTCCTACTCTGATTTGATTGGTAATAAATTAAAGTAATTTCCCCAAGTCGAGTCTGTTTTGCCCGTGGCAGTAATAGGTGAGTGATCTCTCCCTGTCCTTATCTCAACCCACAAGCCTTTCATTACATTTTCTCTCCCCTGTCCAGCTGATGGGCAGGGAGTGATAAGAGAGGTTTTGGTGGGCACCTGGTGTCCAGCCACGGTCAACCCACCACAACTGGACAGGCAAACCCTGACTCTGTTCAACGTGATTCTTGCATCGCTCATGCTTGTCACCAGAAGAGATGCTACAAGCACAGTATTTATACTGTAAATACCAATCTGAGTTGTGTAAACGGCTGTTACAAATCAGTCCTTCTCCTACATACAGATGTTGTTGGCTTACAAAACATCTATCTTCTTCTAAATACCACTAATGTCTTATCTCTTACTGCACATTTGATTTTTCTCCTTGCACCTGAAAATCCCCTTCTTGGTGTCTCTGCAGCTTTTCTCACCATAGCTTTCACCACGATCAAACTGTTCTCCTAGAAGCATCCTCACAGGTACCTGACGAGAGACCAACCACACTTAGCATAGCATGGGTTATTACATGGTAGACTTCTTCAATAAAAGTCTGTATAACCTATAAAAACACCCTCTTCTAGCACAACACGGGCAAGACAGTAATTCCACTAGAACTTAAGGATTCCCCTTGCAGAGAATTGTAATGTATCAGCCAAAAATACTTAAAATGTTTCACCAAAGGTGAAGAAAAACCTTGCCTTCATCAGAGACCCTCCAATGCATCCCTGTGACATGAGACACATTTCCTTGCAATGCCACCCAAATGTGTTTGACTAGCACTGACCCCTATAAACACCTGCATCGTAAATACTCGGCGTTAAAGAAGTTGCTTCAACACTTAGCTCAGTTTGCATGTGACAGCCTGGGTCATCAAACAGATGGGCTTTTACCTTCTTGAGCAACTAAGCAGCAAAAGGGCTCTCCTCTGAGTTTGAGATGAATGGTCAAACCCATTCAAAACAGCTCATGCCAACCAGTGCAGAGGAATGCACACGCGGAGCAGGACTGGGAGCAATATTACTCCTACATGACTCTTCTCCCATGAAAACATGGTTCCTCTGTGTATCCTTAACAGCCCAAAAATTTGCCATGCAAAAATGGAAATCTCTGCTAATCCCTTGGATCAAAGAGAAGCTTAAAGCTTTAGGGATTTGGCTATCCTAGGAATGTTCTTACAGAATTGTATACATGTTAGACTCCTTTACTTATGACTTTTTTTAAATGGTATTTTAAAAAAACAGTACACTAGGTTTATCCTTTAAAATGGCAATATGCTACATTTGAAGTCTGACATTTTTATACAAATTATATAATTAGTTCTTGGGACAAAAAGATCAAGAAAAATTTGTAGCTTCTTTCATTGTATAAATGCAGATACAATTTTTAGGAAAAAGCTGGGTTTCTGCCAAGAAAAAAGCTTGTAGTAGAAATTCTTTGGGGGAAAAGTATCATGTCCTGTTCAGCCTGTAAAATCCCAAGTATTCTCAAAGGTGAGCAAAGAGCTGGGGAGCATCAGTTAAAGGTGTCAATGCTATTGCAATGCAAACAGTAAACCATAATAAAAATAAATTTTAGCAGACTAAGTAAAATGCATTTTAACATAGCATCCTCAAAAATGATACCTACCAGGCATCACGATAGCACAGTTTATTCATTGCGCTTTATAAATAATGTCTCATGAGCCAAAACGTATGAGATTTTATAATCAATTACCATGAATATAATGACCAAGTTGGTTATCACTGCTGACATGTAAAGGGCATAACCTTTTAATGTAATAAGAAAGCACTTTTACTGGAAATAACAATGATTTCGGAGCTGATATAGTAAGCTGTGGTCCTGCAAGGATTACTAGTCTGCCCTACATACAGATACAATTGCATATGAGGCATTCAAGAATTTTTCAGCACATTATCCACTGTTAAAAATAATTTGTATTTCAGAAAACAAGCCAAAACAAAAACAACTCCCCCCTCTTTTACAAAACAGCTGTAACTTCAACTGCAGAGCCAGAGGCACTCAAGTTGTAAAAAGTAAGCATGTAAGAGGAAGGCAGACCAGAGAATAAAAGCTCTGCACAGACAATGATAAATTGAAATTGCAAATTAAATGTCTTCTCAAATTCCTGAAGCTACCTCAAAAGCTGGGGTATGAGCCCATTCAGGAACTGTGGCAGCAGCATTTGGATTCTAGGCACAAGAAAGAAGTGTTCGCTGCCAGCAGTAATGGGGTTTGGTGAACAAAAGGAGAGGGAGGAAAATAGTACTAACTTTCTAACATTTTTAAAAAAACAAACAAACAAATAAACATTTTGGGGTTCAATATTTCCTGTATCCCAAATGCCCAGAGAAGCACAAGCCTCAAATTCACTTGAAAATGTATGCCTTGAAATACTGGAGGTTATAAGATTCAGAGAACTGGATAGTAATACAGCATATTAATCTATTTAATAGCTTCTTAAATGTTTGTTCGGCAAATGAAACAAGAAGAAATACACAGAATCACCATCAATTTTCTCAAACTTCTGAATTAAATTAAAAGAAGTATGGTCTAGACTACATAAACACCCATTACTGTACTTTTATTCACCAGATCGAGGATTACCTTAGTTTATTGCCTCATCCAAAACTTCACTATGACAGCAAATCTATATCCAAAAAATTCAAACACTCACACGCACACTTTTCAATATCCCCATCCAACGTGACATTCTATAGGGCTTCCTTTCCAACAGAAGTGTTTTAATTCTTACGAGTCAACCAACATGCTCACTGAAGTGGCACTTCCCTCAGGAAAACATTCAAATGAGCTCTTCTATTAAATTTAAAAAAAAAAAAAAAAAAAAAAAATCTATCTGCCTGCATTTGTTTAACACATACTTGAGTTTCTTTTACAACAGGGCATCCTTCAGTATTTAGAGGGAGCATGTTCCTATATTGTTCAATTATTTTCTTGCTAAAGAAATACCAGACCTCTGAAAAGAAGGTTAACCATTTTTGACGTACATAAACAGTGTGTGAAGATATTTAGGACACCACTCATATCATTAATGACAATATTGCACTTATATGTAGTCTATAAGCATGGAATTTAGTGAAGAAAAATGACTGCAGGCTGCAAAAGCATGTTTAAAAATGGATGTCATTATAATTCCGCAACATTAAAATCCAAGTGAGGAGAAAACCCCACCAATCTGAACTCTATGGTTTGCCTTTTACTAACTTAAAAACTACATAAGCATTTTATTGCATGGTACTCCTGTTAAAAACAATGATCAGGAATAGAGGAAGGTTTGCACATCCTTGGCAGGACTCACAAGGGCATCGTGGTTGTTCTTCCTTTTACTCTAGAAACACAAGGCAGTTTTGGCCAAGACCTGTTTCAAGACTATGAGGATACCTTCCCTGGAGAGAGGTGGGGAGACCTCTTGTTAGGTTCCTTACCACTTCCTCATCCCCTTATATGTATTTCTTAAACCAATGAGTTCAGTGTTATTGAGCTGTAAGTGACTCCAGATGAAGATGCAGAGATGTGCGTCCAGGTCACAATGACACATTTATCAGCCTGCACTGAGAAATCCTTATGCCAGGCTAGTCAGGATCATGGATTTATGCTCCAAGCATCCTGTCCCTCATATAAACAAGAATGGGTTACCATGAACTACCTGTACCACACAGCTGGAACTGGGACCATCAAACACACAGCGTAGCAGCACCATGGAGTAATGGATCAGGAAAACCATGCCTGAGGCTGTGACAGAGCAAAGCAGCAAAGGACAGGGAAAACACGTCCAGTGACAGAGAAATTGCTCTTTCATGGGTCAGGAAGAAAAAGGCAGTGTAATTTTCACAGAGCACAACCTGAACACAATCAGAGAAAAAAAGTGTGTTGTTTCCAACCAGAGGGGGAAAAAAAAAGTCAATAAAGCCAATTATCACTGCTTTGGTAGGCTTCCAGTCCCCAAAAGCAAATAAAATCTTCCCCTTTCGTCTGCGTGTGTTTCGTTTACAAGTAAAGGAAGGAAGACACTTCCTTTTTAAAAAAAGGGGGGGGCAGGGGGGAAGCATATATAGTTCTCACTATCAGTCTTTACTTTCAGCCACTCATGAAAACCAGCATCTTGTAGAATTCAAATGCACTGCCAATAAGAGATTTCATTTCAATACTACACACAGCAATCTAAAAAGCACTGCCAAGCAAGTCAATGATATCCGAAATTAAATAACCTCCTTCACAAGCCTCTATGCAGATGTGCAGGACAACATGCTACGATTTGCAGTACTCAGTCCCAGAAGGACCGACATTCATACAATTATTACGAAAGCGGCTGAGAACTGTGTGCAGTTGTTGAGCCTTTTAATGCTGTGAAGGCTGCATTCACAAACGTCTGCAGAAACAAAATCTCCAGTGTTTGCTTAATTTTTGTACTTGAAAGGAAGAGTTTCAGATGACAGCAGAAGAAAAGAGACTGATAATGGGAAGCAAGAATTTGTTAGGGAATAATTCAAATGTGAAACTGTTAATTAAATATGCAAAGTACTTCCAGAAGCAGCAACGGATAGACAAAAACCCAAATGCTGCGCCTACTGTAAACAAGTGTGAACACAGAGAATACTTGTCTCTACCTTCCAAACTGGGATTTGACTTTCTAATCCCTTGTCTACAGGTTTCAGATTCGCCTTTTCTTAAAGACATGTTCTGTGAAGGATGTCTCTGCAAGATTAAGGCAAGAAGTAAATATTTCAGCATTTAGAAAAGGGAAAAATTGTTGTTCAAGTTTTCTTGAAGTCCTCAGAACACAGAAAACAGCTTCTGCTCCTGTTTAATATAAAGGATTTACCAGTACGTAAGTAAACAGTGCTTCTTGTTACCAAACAGACAGCAGAGAGGTCTGACAAGCTCAAAACAATTCTAGGCACAATTCACGGGGTTTCAGATAAGACAGGTGAAAGAAGGAGCTGAACAGTTTAAAGCAGTTTGTATACCAGAGGAGTGAGAGCGCTGCATGCAATCTCATTATTACTTAAATATCTGTAGTACGTAGGAGTAGCATGGGAAAGAATCCCACTGTGCTGGACACTGTGTAAACATGGAGCAAGAGCAGACTCCTCCAAAAAGCCTATCATTACAGTATAAAATAGAAGATAAACAAATACTAGCACAAGGTCAAACAGAAGACAATTTGCAATTCCTATTATAAAACTAATTTTACTTCTGTTGAACCCACCAGAAAACTCAAAAAAGGTTTAATGATAACCACTATGACTACTATCATCCAGCCCTTATAAAAAGCTGCTCCTTTCAGGCATCAGGACTGGTTTTCAGAAGATGGAGGGTACCACAATTCCCCTTTCACGTACAGGCAAACAGACAACTAAACATAATTGCAGCAGGTTCCAGATTACAATACATCAGCCTTCAGCCCCTCAATGCAATGAATCACCCTCAGCTTGAAAGATGGATTTATAAAAGCAGATCTAGTCAGTTGAGGTCTATGCAGCAAGTCTGTAGCATCAGCAAAACATACCATGCTCACAGACAAGATGGGGGCTCAGGATGCTGCTGGGCTCCTGGCAAAAGAAGTTTTATGGGGAAAAAAGGGGGTAAGCCTTTTTGGGGGAGTTTTATGGGGAAAAGGTAGATGCAGACAGGTCAGGATGAATCTTATATATACAAACTGACAAGGAGAGACACGCAGTGATTGACACTGTATGTAATAAACACAACTGGTAAGAGTCTAGACAGGCTTTCAGTGCGTAAATATCAAATTATATGAAACATGCTGGAGGGGACTTGCAGCAACCTCTAATTTTAAGATTCTACCTGAAGTTTAAAAGAAAGGCAGCGATACCCTCCCTGGCTCCTTCCCCAAACAGATTCTGCTGATTTGCCTAACCAGACAAATCAGATGAATCCTGTGGTTTATAAATACCTTTCAAGTTTCTTCTCAATAGGTAAACTGAGAAAAACTATGGGTTTCGGGTTTTTTCCCCTAAAGAAAAAGCAGGTGAGGGAGGGGTAACCTATTTATCCTTCTTCATTCTCACGGCAAGCTACAAAACTGCATTGTGCCCAACACCGCCACTGTCCTGCCCAGTGCACACTGGATGGCTGGTTTTTTCCCCTGAGAACAACATGAAAATAGTTTCCCACTGCATTGTTCCCAAACATATTTGCCTAAACTATTAAAACACAAAGTTAACTGTTCCTGCCACAACTCTTCTGCTCTCTAAACATTTCACACAAAGCCTATCTGAAAAATCAATCCTTTATCGTCTGTCTAATTTCAGAAATATTTTCCAAGTATCAGTACTGCGGTTAAAACTCTTCACATGCTTTTGTGATGGATAACAAAGCCAGAAGGTGCGCACGTTACATAAACTGTTGACGAAAGTTAACCAAAAGATTTGGGGGTCTGAAATGGGGGTTTGATCTTTCAACTTAATGAAGTACCCACAACATGAATGCAGCTCACCCTGAACACAGGGAAGAAAACTGCAGAGGGATGACTATAATGGTATCAAGAAAACTCAAGTTGTAAGGATGAGAGATGCTTCCTCTCAAATCATTCCTCTCAGGCGTGAAAATAAATCACTGGTTTTTTTCACTTGACACAAAGCCATCAGGTGTAACTCACCTGTCTCACAAGCAGCTACCTCTTTGTGCCTGCACATCTGTGATGCTCCAGCCATGGAAGGAAGTCAAGAATGTGGAAGAAATTAAATACTTCCCGGCACAGCCTGCTCTTTGGGTTGATTCACTCTGAAAATTTCCTCCCCCCCCCCCCCCTTTCTTTTCTCTGCTTAACAGACAAGCTGGACAATGAAGGTGTTAGCAGACCCACCTGGAAATGCTGGATTTGCTTCAGGAGGTTCCCTGATGGAGAAATACCGGCACAACAGTGAGTTTTTAACAATGGGAAACAGCAAGCCTGAATCCGACTGAGAAAAGTTAGTATTTAAAGCAACTTAATACTTTCAATCTCCTTATCAGAACAGTACTGATTTTCTTCTCAGCCAAAGCACTTAAAACACACACACTTCAACCACAACACTGTCAGCTTGAGGGCTCCAAGTTACACGCTTGCCAAGAGGTTCTGGTGAAAGACAACCAAAACCACCAGCAAAGGCTTTTGGACCAGCAGCAAAACAGCCAGCTTGCTATGAGTACTTCCATGGAGTCCATTCACCACATTGGGCCAAAAGCAGCACTGTGTGTTTATTTTATTAACAGCAAGTTCATTTATCTTAAAAGTATGCCTGACATCGCCATCATTCAACATCAGATGCCATTCTCCAGCTCTGGTCTCCTCCCCTCCTTCGGGCTTCCAGTAAAATTACACCTCGACTTACGTTTCCAGTAAAATAATTATGCTTGGCAGGTATTTTTCAACACTGATTTGGAAGCCAAGAAACCAAAGCAAAACAAAACAAAATCAAATCAAGCATTACTCAACTTTTCTGAGAAACAACTTGTTCTGTAGATCAAGTATTTTCACTGGTGGATGGTTTTGCTCTACCACTATTTCACGTGCTCTGTGAGCTTCACAAATGCATGAGCTGGACAGCTTACTAAATAGGGAAAAAAGCATCTGAAGTCCTTCAAAACAGCAACAAAAAAATGACGACAGAGAGAAAAAGACCTACTCAAAAACAATGGAAAATTTTTGTGGAGAAAACAATTAAAAAAGAAAGCAAAAAGTAGCAATGACCTAATCCTTTTCCAAAGCACACCTTCCACTGGCCACTGTGGGAAGAGGACTGGCTTTGGAGGCTTTCTTCATAGCCACAATTTGAGAAGAGGCACCCTGTCTTAGACTCCCGGCCAAGAGACAGACACCTGGGGCTGGACAGGAAAATACTGAATTTAACTCCAACCTACTCAATCTTCTCCACAGCTGATAAGGACACAGCACAATTTGTTACTCACAATTTCTGCACAAAGTAGGATACACTTATTTAAATTCAAGTAATGTAAATTCTCAGTGAGGCAATCCAAATCATCTTCTCCATTTTTACTGACAGCTATTTTATGAAAGAAAGCTCCCTTGTAATCGGGTGGTACCCATTAAATCATGTTGATCTTCATGTAAATATAGCTTTCTCTTGCTAAAACCAGAACTTTTTTGGAAAACCAGAGGATGCACTATTCCTAATAAATAATTTCATAGCTTCCCATACATTTACCATAATTTCCAATGGTCTACTTTTTTTGTTAGAAAATGTTTCTTATTTAGGAAATATTATATTATTTTGATACCTGTCAAACTACAGTTGAATACAACGCTTCACCCTAATTTCTACCATGTTGCTTCTAAAATAAGCCCTGCCTGTATCACTGTGAAGATCTTTAGGAAGTGTTCTGCATAGGACCAGACCAACATCAAAAGACAGAAGGGACGTATGTCAAGTGGTTTTACTTCCAAGTCTTTTGGTTAAATACCATCCCTTCTTGCGTACTACCCTTGGGATCTCACCACTCATTATTCCACCACCAGCTTTGACAGCTTAGAGACACAGGTGCCCATATCCCATAATTCAGCTTTTCCTTGCTTGGAGATGAGCACATAAAACTACAGCACCCACGGTGAACAAACCTGGAGCAGGACCCCTGGATGACATCTCCCTTTAGGAGGGAATTGCTGTAGTACAGTTTTTTCTTATCCAGACAACCTTTTCCAAAAGTTTTTGAGTTTTGTACTCAAGGGTGTTTTTTCCAGTTGAAATGTGAAAGCAGAAAACAGCAAAAATATTATCTGGTAGCCCTGTCTCAGTTTCCTCAGATCCCTGACCAAGGCAGACACTCTTCTCGGCATTCACAAGCCACCCTCCACCCCCCCGAAACCTTCACAGTAGACTCATTAACCATGGTGCTCTTGATTTGTAGGTTGACTCATTTGAACGCAGAGAGCCAAAGGACACTGTTCGTTCTCAGCATTACGTTGCTCTTGAAGAGGGAAACGTTAGTCCCATGTAGAAGAGTCAAAAGTGCATCTGCGTTGACCAGCCAGCACCAACACAAAAAGAGCATGTGCAAAATCTGATAAATCAAGAGAGTTCCCCCCCCCCCCGCCCCCCCCAACCCTTAGGACAGGCTCTGCAGCTCTGGAAAGGCAGTGAAGTGGTAACAGGCTTTCACACCCTGTGCTACATTTTGCTGTATAATACAGCTCTATTTTTCTAGCAAGTCCATGGGGGAATATTATGAAAAAAAAAAATGAAAAAAAAAATCACTCCATCAATTCGCACAATATCTGGGGAATGATACAAGAGAAAGAAAAAAAAAAAGGGTTGAGGGAAAAAGCAGCAGCTTTCACATGCAGAAGCACAGCATACAGGAGCCGGAGTCCTTCACTTGATTTCTAAGAAGCCTCCATCACCATCATTACTTTCTTTTGCATGCAGATGATATGCTAACAAGCCCTTTAGATAATTTAGTCCATATATACTGTGTAGGTGTTCGCTAAAACACTAGTGCCAGCATCCACTCAATACAATAGGCATTCTTTCTACTTTATTGCATTAAAAAATTGTAGAAAGAGGTCACACAAAAATTTGAGAGAGAACTCCATTTTCAGAAGTTATTTTAAGTCTGTTCACCTCCGGTTTATTTTTCACCAAAAGCAAGGCTGCCATCAGAAAGCTGTTTCCTTCTGGCATTGCTAACTCAGCGCTCACTTTATTCCCACACTTTATCATTCCCTTTTCCTGTTTTTGTACTCATTGCTGCCTTTGGAGGACGATCAGTAGGGCAGGAGGAAAATGGAGATGGGAGCCCTCAGTTTTCTGAATGTCCGCCTCAGGAAGCAGAGCATTTAACAAACACACTGAAATGCTGATCTTTAATTTTCAGGTCAGTTAGCCAAAGATGTGATGTACAGAAAGGAAAAAGCAACATCCTAACAACCCCTGAGGTTTCAAAAACAACAATCCTGTCCATCCAGAAAATCATACCTACTGCTTCTTCTCCTGTCCATACCTACCATTTCTTTCTCATCCCACACTCTTTTAAAAATATAGGATGTTTAACAAAAAGTGAACAAGATTTGACTGCAACCATCTTTAGCCAGCACAACTCTCAAAATTGCCTAAGGGCTTAAGATACTCAGATGCTTTAACTAGTAATTGAACAGGACTTTGCATTTCGTAGGTGGCTCTGAGACCTTTGTCAGAGTTTTTTTTTCCCCCACGTATACATAGTGAAGTGGATGGATCATTCTGGAGATGAGTCACTACTGAAACAACAGAATAAACTCCCATGAAATGCCATGGGGATTGTGTTTAACATTCTCCAACTCCTTTTTTAGAGTATTTGGCAAGGCTTTGGCAAATGCTCCTCCCGCAGAAATCAAGTGGTGATTTTATGTCAGTGAAATAAATCCAGAAGTGCTTAAATATTCATTTCAGCCTCCACTTATCTTCTCCTTCTGCTTCAAGTTTGCTCTCTCCCAAAGCTGACAAAGGAGAAAGGAAAGCCACCGAGAGCAGCGCAGCTGCTGACACTGAAAACACAACCAAGATGGGTTTCTAAAGCTCCAGACCACAGAAGATGCTCAAGCAGATTTGCTGCTGTAGCTAGCTGCTTCACGTTTCTGAAGATCACCCCAAGTGCTTGAATATATACAACGCTTGAATGTTTAGATTGGCTTTCACTTCTAAAGGGTTCGGCAGCAACACCTTTTGGCTAAAGGCCAATTAACACCTTTAAAAGGAGGGGGAAGTGAAAGTTAAGGGTAAGCGAGTCTTTGGTGCAGAAGGCAAAGCAAAAGGAGCCAGCAGAAACCAAACCTAAGCCCAGCACTTAGTGCTGCTACGGCCTATCTGTGCTGTACCCACCTGCTTCTCCAAAAATCTTTCCATACCTGTACATGCTTCCTTAAGTGCAGACACCACAATAATCATTGCAATCCAATTCAATTTGCACACAAATCACTAATTAAGTCAGAACATGCAAAAGGTACCAAACCTGGAATTGCAAGTAGTGTCTCTGTCTGTTGCCAAGGCTAATCTCAGGAATATCAGGGGACACTGGGTACTTCTTTGGGCAGCTGACCTGCGCTGCCATCAGCCCTACTGTTATCTTCATATGTACTGCTACGTATCTAAAAGCTACAATAAACATTATTATTAATGTTACAAATACACCTTCAGTTATCACGTATACCTTATGCTACAGACACTTATGCCTTTGATTACAGTTACTTTTCAGAAGCGTGTGCATTTATATTATTATTGCTCTCACATCTGCACAGAGCATATAATTTCTTTTGCATCAGTGGATACCGTGACTAAGTAGCATTAAGAGTGAAATGGGTATCGCAGCAATCAATGTTTTGTGCAAGTCATCTTACCCACAGGATTTTACACAGTCCCGTGGTAACGGGTGAGCAGCAGAAACGGGTGGGAGCTGCAGATGGGCGTCTGCAGCCACAAACCTGCATCCAAGTGGTGCACAGCAGATGGCCATCCACTGCTGACTCGGATACCCAGTCAAACACCATTTCGTATTGCTACCAAGTGATACGCAGCAGTTTGTGATGAAAAAAATGTATGTATATACACACACAAATAATCAGTGCTTTCCATTCACTTACAACAGAATTCACACAAGGAGAACCTTTATTACAAGTATTGTCTTACACGTTTGCATTTGTCTTTTGTTTTCTATTTTTGCTTGTATTCACATCAAATGAATAAAAATACATTCTACTTGGCTTATAAAGCATTCGCTTATAAAAAAAACAGCTGATGTAAACTTGTCTGAAAGACAGCAACACCAAAAAGAAACAGCAAAGTTCTAACCATGCACTAGACTCACAATTGTTCAACCACACACTCAGCACAAAGGCATGATTCTGAATCCACAAATCCTACATATATTTTTGTCATATAAACAGAAAGCTAACCTCAGCCAGGTCTAGTGGTAATTAAAACAGCGGAGGGGACTTTGAAGGATGGCATGCAGTACTCTCACTCATCTTAAAGAACAGAGGCATTGCAAGTGGCTGGACATTACAAACCCTTTATGCTTAAAGAGCTACTGGCTAATCATTTCTGTCATTATATGCTCTCCTCAGCTAAGGGAGGAATCTGATGGAGGACAGAATACATTGTCAATTTACTATAAAAGGTAAATTTGGATTTAAAAAAATACTATTCTGATTGGCTGTGCATAAGGTGAGGAGGCTGGAAAGATGACGAAAAATGCTACTTGCAGACTTCAGGGGAAGAAAAATGCAATCGTAAAAAAAAGTGACCAACTCTAAAAGTAAGTTCATTTTTCTACTGGCTTAAAACACTAAAAATAAGGGTGTTTTACCAAAACAAATCATTAAGTGTATAAACATGAAAATGAGTTTTCCCACTAGCAAGCATTTGTACACCATAGTCACTGAGTAACAACATGACAAGGAGGAAGTGCGCTCACATACATAGTGCACAAAATTCACTATTTCAGTTAGACAGTCAGTCCCTTAATGGATAATAATCCATCATTCCTCAGAGACTGCAAAAATACCAGCACTTCTTCTAGCACTCATGTAAGAGGAAGATGAGAAAACACTGTCAAAGAAATGAAAGACAGGCAACCGCCCCTTGCAGCCCAACAGAACAGTTGCTCCTTTTTATGAACAGGGGAAATACTTTGCAATTTCACTAAGCTTTTACTTGTTTGACTCCAAATGCTGTGTAGAGGTGGTTTGGATTTTTATACCATTTCACATGCAGGAAACCAAAGGACAAGTAGCACAGCACAGGCAAAAGAAGGCTCCACCTTTCCAGCCCTCTGCTCTCATATGCATGGCAGAAACAGGTCTTTTTTTTTTTCTTTTTTTTTTTTAATTTGACAGGAAGCTTTCATTATATTCCTCTGCTCTCCAGAACTGTTGTTATCCAATAAGCTCAGCCAGGGATGTACAGAAACAAATAAAAATGCAATTCCTTCTCCAGGAAGCCTGCAGTGGAACCTCCCAGTCCCTCAAGCCATTCTGTGCAGACCCCACGAGCCCACACAAGACTTTAAAGATGAGCTGGCAATGCAGCATTATTCTCAACAACTACATCGGGTCAGACTAAAGGTCTATTTCATCCTGCACCCAACAGAAACCAGAAGTGGATACGTGGGAAAGGATCTAGGAATACAGATCAAGTGAACAGTGAAACCACCATGTAACACTCTCTCCTACCCCAAGCCGAGTACATGGACAACTTTTTCCTCTTCAATTCAAGGTGTAACTACAGTTGTACTAAACGCAACACACCAAGTCAAAATGGATTGATCACCATGGCGCAGGGTTGACTATCAGGCTCTCCTGCCCATTTCCCAGTATCCCACTCGCCCTTGGTTGCTCCTCTCCACCTTGTGAGCTTTGGGGAGCCAACCTCCTTGCCCAAAGTCATGGCTGTGCTTCCCAGAATGACACCTGATCTCATCCCGAGTTTCCTTGCACCAACATAACACAATTAGTAATATCACATGGGAAATTTAAGAAAAGCAAACCGAAACAGGAAATAGTATTAGTGCTGGCAAGAGGAAGCTCTGTAATAAAATAATTTTGACTTACAAGTATAGTTAACCAGGGAACATCTTTAAAGGTGTGGGGGGGTTAAGTTTAAGCTTTTAGCATTTTATATATTTAGAAACTCTTTAAAATGTTAAACTAATAAAGAAGATGCCCATGACACAACTTTATGTTGCCTAGGACTTTAGGATACTACACACACAAATTTCCCCACTCAGAACCAGCACTAAAGCACATAGTCTTGGATACGAGGGTCTAGTGCAGCCCGCATAGTGCCTTACCTCCATCATATCTACTGGCCTACAAGATAGCTCCTGTTCTTTGGTGTCCTGCCAGTACTTCTCCTGTCAAATATACTGTGGGCCAACACAAGCAGCAACATACAACTCGGCGGAAATTCATGCTGGTTTGGGTTTTGCAGGTCTGCTGCACAACACAGGGCAGTAAGGGTGGTGGACATAAAACAGAAATACAAACAAGCCTCAATCCTACAAAGCTGGCACATTAGCAGGACCACTAACCAGTAAAAGCTACTGAAATCATGAGAGTTGATGTATTCCCTCAGCCAGTGTTTGCAGGGTCAGCCACTGCCCCCTCTTTCCCAGCAATACGTCAGCGCCACGATGAGCCTACAATTTCTTCCATTAAGCCCCATCCCAGGTTCAAGAAGTGAAGGCTCATCCATAAAACTTCATCCTTACCTTTAGTTCTCCTCTGAAGACATACTCCCAATTAGTTATAGTTAAGGTACCATGGTGAAATGGATTTTAATAAAACACAATTTCTTTTTTTTCTTGTTGCTGTTGTTTTGCCTTTTGCGCACTTGTCTATTTGTCTGTCTTGCAATTTAAAATACCAGAGTACAAACCAGAACTGCTGCAAATCAAGGAACTAACACAAGTGGTGATTATTTTGCCATAACACCAGTTATCTAGGTGGTTTGTGGTAGAAAGAGAGAAGGTTTAGGGAACAAACAAGGATTGCAGCCAGAGATCAGAAGAAATACTGCTCCTAAGTGGAATAGTAACACTGCCACCTTGAAAAGACAAGAAGAATCAGTGAAGCACATTAAGCAAAATCACTGCAGTTCACAACTGTAATATTTACAAGCTTTTTGACTGATCTTTAATATTTCGGAGTTGTAGAAAAACCCTAACTGGAGACCAAATTCTTTCCTTCCTCTTCTCCCTTTTCCATAGCTAGTGATATTGCTCAGCATGATGCAACTGGCAAATGTCCTGGCTGAATCCAGCCCAACTATATCTCACCCATTAAAAGAGAAGGGCACACAAAGAGCCAGGCACTACTCAGTGCCTCTGACAAGAACCTAGGGTGTCACTGGCACTGGGAAGTGACCTGCCCAAGACCCAGCTCTAGGATGTGGCACCACCACCCCTGGTTACAGCCCACTGCCAGAGAGCAGGCTCTGTCCTCGGTGTTTTGACAGGCTCATTTCTTGCATTGCCACTTCTAAACGGAAAACCAACATGAAGCCCAGCATCCTGCATCACAGCCTACAGAAAATGGCTATGGCTCTGAGCTTCTCACTCAGATAGCTTTTATTCATAAAACACACCATATGAAGAACAGGAGAAGGAAGCATTTGATCATTTCTGCCCCCTTGACCACACACCTTGAGATAGTAATGCAAAGCACGTGTATGCCCTTATACAGTTTTTCAACAGCAAGTGCCTTTTAGTTTTGTTAGTCCGTGTCTCACTTTCTCCTGCTCACGTTTCCAGCCTCGTGCCATTGGCTGTTTAGCTCTTCACATTTCATCTCCAGCCCTCTATCTTGCCACCTCCTTGTTTAATACATTTATGAACAGACATACTATTCCTGTTCTCCATACTATTGTTCTGCTTACCGATACCAGCTCTTGATGCTCCCACCCCAAAATGAAAAGAGTTAGCCAACCTCACCTGCACAGCAGTGCTAAGAGAGAGCCCATGCAATACCTCCTTTGATGGGCATCATGGTGGCCAACCATTACTCTGAACTTCTTTTTCAATATTAATTTTTAGTCCATGCTAAATCCAAGGTGCTTGCAGGCTCCAGTCTGTATGAAGTAGGTAGGGGCTGTAGGAAGGATTTGGGGGTGGCAGGGAGTTGAGGTGGAGGAACAATCAAAAGCCAGATGTGCAGGGGAGCTGTACACCTTCTAAAGAGGGCAATCAGAAAGCCAGAAAGACATCTTTTCAGCTTACTTTGTCCCTTCACGCATCTGTGATTATGGCTTTAATAGTAATGTAAAGCCCAAGAATCCTTCTTCTACAGCATTTAACAGTATTAAAAAACCATGGTGCCTCTAAACATTCAGAAGCTAAATCCTAGACTTACTAAGCTCAACAGCAAAATTCTCTGTGACTTCAGCAGTACCCAGTTTTGGCCCCAGGGTATTGAATGCAAGCACACACAGGGGCTAAACCTAATGTGCACTGATACTTACATAATTCCCCTGTATGTAAACAAATTAACACAGCCACTATTTGATTGTACTTCTGTCTTCCATGACCAATTGTGGTGGGTTGACCCTGGCTGGATGCCAGGTGCCCACCAAAGCCGTTGTATCACTGCCCCTCCTCAGCTGGACAGGGAAGACAAAAGACAACAAAGGGCTTGTGGGTCAAGATAAGGACAGGAGAGATCACTCACCAATTACCATCACAGGCAAAACAGACTCGGCTTGGGGAAAATTAACTCAATTTATTACAAATCAACCAGAGTAGGGTAACGAGAAATAAAACCAAACCTCAGAACACCTTCCCTCCACCCCTCCCCTTCTTCCCGGGCACAACTTCACTCCCAGATTCTCTACCAACCCCCCCAAGCAGCACAGGGGGACAGGGAATGTGGGTTTACAGTCAGTTCATCACACGTTACTTTCTGTCGCTTCATCCTCCTCAGGGGCAGGACTCATCACACTCTTCCCCTGCTCCAGCGTGGGGTCCCTCCCACAGGAGACAGTTCTCCACGAACTTCTCCAACGTGCGTCCTTCCCACGGGCGGCAGTTCTTCACGAACTGCTCCAGCGTGGGTCCTTTCCACAGCATGCAGTCCTTCAGGAGCACACCGCTCCCGCGTGGGTCCCCCACAGGGTCACAAGTCCTGCCAGAAAACCTGCTCCAGCGTGGGGTTCCCACGGGGTCACAGCCTCCTTTGGGAATCCACCTGCTCCGGCGTGGGGTCCTCCACGGGCTGCAGGTGGATACCTGCTCCACCATGGACCTCCCTGGGCTGCAGGGACACAGCCTGCCTCACCATGGTCTTCCCCACGGGCTGCAGGGGAATCTCTGCTCCGGCGCCTGGAGCATCTCCTGCCCCTCCTTCTTCACTGACCTTGGTGTCCGCGGGGTTGTTTCTCTTACATGTTCTCTCTCCTCTCTCCGGCTGCCATTTCTGTCTGTCCCAACTTTTTTTCCTTCTTAAAAATGTTATCCCAGAGGCATTACCACTATCGCCGATTGGCTCGGCCTTGGCCGGCGGCGGGTCCGTCCGAGAGCCGGCTGGTATGGGCTCTCTCTCGAACACAGGGGAAACTTCCAGCAGCTTCTTACAGAAGCCACCCCTGTAACCCCCCCACTACCAAAACCTTGCCACACAAAGCCAATACACCAATGAGTCAGAATTGCTTGTTTCTAGTTATTAGCAATATAAACCTGCCATCAATCAGCACTGTCTTCACCCTGCAGAAGTAGGGAGAGAACAGCTACAAAAGCCATCAGGAAATAGCAATGGACATCCCAGCCCCAGGACTGAACTGGGAGCATTAGTACTTGTCACAGACAGCAACAGAAAATACTCTTCTTCATAACTACAAACTTAAAAATAGTATTTGAAAAGCAAATCTGTTATGAGAACAGAATTAAGACACTGAGGTTCAAGTTGATCAAGAGATTTAGAAAAATAATCCAGATTTCACTCTATTTAAAAAAAAAAAGAAAATGCTGAGAAAAGGGACCTGCTTTTATTTTTCTGATAACAAGGCACAGAACAAGATCAGAGTTCTACCACGCTGCACTCCACAAAGATACCATCGCAGCTGCAAAGAACGTGAGTGGGCAACTCCAGTTGCAGCAGCTCCACAGCCTCTTTTTGAAAAAGAGCTGTGGTCTCCCAGCTCCAACCCTGGTACACCACTCGCTACACCATGCCATTTGTCTCCTACTCCAGCAATATCTGGAAGCATGTACACTTTTTTCCTTCTTACCGTATGCTTTGAAGCTGATTTTCTGGTGCATGCTTGTTCTGCTTTATACTTTTTCCCAATATTCCCTAAAACTTTCCTTATGGGCACTCATTTCATCCAAGCCTTTCTGGTATAGATCTGTAACAAAGCAGCAAACAGGATAAAAAAACGGCAACTGCTAAGGGCAGCTGCACGCAGCGCTAAGGGTATACTCCTGAATTTCCAGGTAAGTACAACGAACACAGCACCTTAGAATGCTGTAATTTTGATCAGTTTTAAACTTTGTCCTAGAGTACCTCTGGTGACTAACCAAACACTTGAACCTACTAGACCTGCTGGCTAATGACCAGGTAGGAATGATGAACTAGAGACTAGTAAGCCAGTTTGCAATCCCTACCACCAAGAGGCATATGTTACCTTAAGGGCAAAAGTCACTCTCGACTTCTGTTTTCCATCTCTTCTTTGACATTCAAATCAAGATACAAAACCAGTCGTGTAGTCTGATGATACAGTAAGGTCCCTGCATCTCCACTGGGGTTTTCCCCCCCCCCTCGACACTGTGACCAGATCAGCATTCCCACAGACAGCACCTCAACTCAGCTCAGTTTGCACTTGGAAGAGACCTTATTGGTACCAAACCTAACTCACGGAATTTGACTTTAATGCACAGAAGCAGCAGACTGTGAAGCTCACGTGCTACTTTTTTTTTTCCTATACCCAACCACACTCGGTATTTTCAAAGCAATAAAAGAAATTTCAATACAAAACACAATCCAGGCACATTCACAAGATGTCGCAGGAGCTGGTAGCAGTAAAGAGAAAGAATGAAAAATTATAGGTCAGGAAGAGACGAATGGGAAATTGAACACCTGAAAAAGCACAGAGGTCACCAATTTACTCATTAAGAGAATCCGCCAGCAAACAGGATAGTGCGATTCACCAGGTAGCAACCATCAAAGAGAAACCAAGAAGTCTTCCAAGCCACCTCCATTCTTACCTGTGGCTTTAATTCCTGGGGATATTCAGTCATGACCAAGATCAAAAGTGGAGCTGATCTCACACGCTCAGAAAATCCACAGCAGATTTTTTTGGGATAGTTTCCTTGGCATGGTTAATTCACCTGAGATCTTCCATCCCACCTCTGGCTGTCACAAGCACTGCATTAAAACTTACCTCCTGTTTGCAAGAGACCACGTCTCGGGAATCAGTGTTAACTCGGGAAGTTAACACTGATTATGGCCAAGAACAGCCTGTCTGTGCCTTTTCAAAGCATACATCGATGCAAAAACGCCCTAGAAAAGAGAGTTGTTTCTTCTGCATTTGGCTTAAGGCAAAAAAATACAGGAACACAATAATTATCCTGGTATTTACCCTCCACTAAAAAGATAAGGGCTGTGACGGCAAGAAACAGGAAATGGGTTCTTCATGTGCTTTCCCAGGATAGCAAAAGCTCTTGGGAATGCAGGGTGGAAGAGAAGGGAGAAGGTATTACCACTAGGATGCTATTCTCCAACACTATCCTTTGACATCGGTAGGATCATTCCTGTATCTGAAATAAAGTACTTTACTTCAAAATCAGGCGTTTAGACTGGTGGTTTTTTGCACTTTGGGGTTTCTTTTGGAGGACAGGCAGGAGAGGAAAACCAGCAGTAAAACAACTACTTGCCTTACTCTCATTAATCGTAACAGGAGCAAAGAAATACCTCCTTGTGTACTGCAAGCCAACATAAACCCCAGAAAAACAAGAGTCCTTGACCTGTCATGCTTAATGAATGCTCTCGGTGAACTTCACCTTCTTCTCTGTAGTCTCCTTTGGTCCCATGCTGCTGCCCAACCTGTTCTGCCTACAAAGGAAGGCCAGGGCAGGGCCTAGAAGGGTTTGGACCAATTTTTCACCCAGTAGCAACAGCCCTATGTGCTGATTCTGCCACATTTGCTATTGCTTCAACCTCAGCGCCCTCAGAAGACCAAACCCCGCAGGCTTTGCACAGTCAACCTTCCCTGACTCAACAGGAACACCATCCAAATCTCAACGCTGGCGTGCACCGTGCGTATATCTGCAAGAACAGGATCTCTGCTCGCAGCCTCACACGGGCCGCCTGGCCAGCAGTCAAAGTACTGGGGAGGAAAGGCTACGACGTGTTTGTTTACAGACTCCACAGCTGATGGGTGGGAAGGGAGCTGGGAGGAACGGAGGAGGCAAAGACGGGGTGCACATCCTTAACTACCACTTTCAGAGCAGCTGAATCAGCGCTGGGTGGATGGCTGTTTACTGCTGACACAGACCTGCAGTAAATCACTACCTTTCTGGAGCAACTAGGAATTTGCAGGGGTGACTGAGTCATCCTCCATCCCGACGCCATTCCAGGAGTGAAGCCACATATGTCCCCTGGCTTTGGGCTGTGCCCGTGGCCCAAAAATAACTTTCATCGTTCAAAGCTAAAACACTTTATTTACTCTGAGCAAGAATTCATGTACGTTTTTGACACTGCTAAGAGTAATCGGTGCTTAAATTATTTGCTTAACAAAGAAGTCTTATTTAACTACAAGAGTTACACCAAGTATGCCATGTTTTCTGACCCACATAGAAGGTAATAATTTGCATTTTATGGAACCACTTTGCATAGACAACCCATCTTAATGGCCAACAACACGCTGTACAAAAATTAATAATTGAAAAGCAGTTGTCAGCACTGTTATTTGTGTTACAGGTAACTCACAAACCTCATTAAATTGTAGTATTAAATTTCTAATGACCTTCTGGAAAGCTGTTCACTTCGGGAGTCTTTTTTTAAGGCATGAGCTCGCAGAATGCCAAGCAATTGTGGAGGAAGTACATGACAGCTACCCGGTGTCTGTGGGAGAGGCCAGGCAAAAACCCCTGCCACAAAGATGTCCGTGTGATCCCCCTTTGGCTGAAGAAGTGTCTCTGACTTCATGAACACCCCCTCTCTCCAGCCGGTCACTTGACTGGGCTTCTCCCACAAATTTCTGCCCTAATGCCAGATTAATCCTACTTCATCCAGTCCCCACACATCTAAGAAGCTCCAGCTTTTCTTCTCTCAAATCATTGGCTTTTAAACTATTTCTGTTGCAGCACGCAAGCATTTGCTGTAGATGAAAAAAGGCTCAGAGACTAGCACGGAAATGTAAAGGCCAACAAAAATTACATCACAAAGCCTGGGATTTTCATAGTCTTAGGGAAATTAGGTCCCCTGAATCCCACTGCAACTCAGTGAAGAGTCAAGTGCATAATTTTCGATTATGCTTGTAAAAATCCCCAAATAAATGCACAACTAAATGTAGCTTCACAAGACTGAGTGTTTATTATTCTCCTAAATGCTGTTGCTAAGCCTGAGGCCTTTTAATTTTTTTTTTTTTTTTTTTTTTCCAGGAAACAGTCTCACTCTTGCCAAAATGTCAAAGATGCAGAATGCTAGTTATAGGAAAATCCACCTCAGAGTCAGCTCCTGTCGTTGGGGAAGAACAACAAACAAACCCTATATTCTGAGCTGACAATCATCATGATCTGCCCATTAGTGTTGCATCACTCTTCACCGGTCTGTCACACTGATGGAGTCTGTCTGTTTGTGTTGGGGATGACAGTCACTCCTCGCTGCTGACGTCTTTGCTCAGGGCTGTGCCGCGGTCTCCAGTACACAATCTGCTCCAGAACATGCAGACTGGCTGTTGCCATTTCAAAAGCTTTCCTGGGAGACTGAAACAGGAAGATTTTGGGCAGCCAGGGGCTGATTTATCTCTATATGAATGCCTGCGGGTGTAATTCACGCAGCTCTTCCAAACAAAACATTTTCACTGTGATAGCAAAGGCAAACTCCCCCAAACCCAATTTGTTTGGTGGTTAATTAGTGTCTTCCACTGCAACGTTTGAGACAAAAGAAAGAAGCAGCGCTCTGCTCCTCCCACAAGCATCAAGACTTTTTAATCTCAAAGATATACCTTATCTGACGTGACCAAAGCAGAACGGATACGGCTTCTTTTTTTTTTCTTTTTTTTTTAAACAGAGGAAAAACAACAGAAATTATCTCAGAAGCTCATTCATTGTGAGGTTTTGATTTTCATTTCAGTAGCACTGTCCAGACACTTTTAAATGATAGGCTCCCACACCTGAAAACTAGGTAGTAATTTAAAAACGTAAGTCATAAGAAAAAACAACTATGCCCATAAGAACTCTGAGTGGTAAAAATAACAGAGGCAGTATTAGAAAACCCTGGTTGGCTTTTCTTTCACCCGCTAATAAAACAAGTCCCTGAAGTACTCATATGAGCTTCTCCCCTATGCATTTCTGTGGTGGGTGAAGGGGAGAGCCGCGAGATCTGCTTCCCTGGATTCAGTCCGGCTTATTCAGCAGCTTTGGTTCTGCTATTTCAGATTCCTGCAAAAATAAAGGCTCAGAAGAGAAAGCTGAGCCTCTGGGCATCCACCAGACCACAGCTACTGTGCATACGTAGCAAGCACAACTGCACTGGAAGAAAAGGAACAGTACCCTGTCCCTCAGCATCACATGGCTGACCACGATCAGCAGCCCAAACCACATCTTTAAGCATCCTACTTCAGAGAACACCCTGCTGCTGAAGGTGGCTTCCTAGGGAACGGAGTGCTGCGTAAATCCATCTGCAACAAAAGACTGAACTCCTGCGCATTTTGTTGGTACATTTATTGCACATCAGCTGTGTTCCCTTCAAGATGCAGCTGAGATGAGCAGGCCTTGTAGACAAACCTAAGCAGCAGGATCCAAATCGGGTATTGCCAGAACAGAGAAATATCTTAGTCATCCCTCAAAGTTGAAGCTGAAATGGGCTTCCAGCCCATTACCACCCCTTAAAAAGACAGCATTTGTTTTGTTTTACCAGCCGATTCTTCCCTCAGACTGTTTTCTAGTGGAGATGTGCAAATATCCGATATTCAGAACTTTAAGAGCAATTTAAAAGGAATTCTCCAAACAGATAGGCAAACTTCAACAAGCCTGTTTCCCCAAGAATGGCACACCAGCATTAGCACGTCATCTAGAAACCTGCAAAGTTCACAGAAAATGCTGCCGCCACCCTAAGAAAGAGAAGGAGAGCAATTTGCTCCTTCCTCTGGTTCTTCCTGCTAAAACAATCTCCCTGCCCAATATACTAAATTGCACAGGCTCCTCAAATCTAATTAGCCATGACTCTAAAACACAGAGGTCTGTCTGCCAAGCATGCATAATCACATTAAAGTTGTTTTGCTTTTATTAATAAAAACTTTGGATGGGATGAGATAAAAATCCTAAGGAGAAAAGACTAAAAGTAAGTCCCTCCTCACAGAATAAAGAGCTGTCTTTGTGTGAATAAACTCCTCTACTGGGCAACCTGGATAAACTTTTTCTTGTTTATTATAAAAGCACAAGTTCACCAAGATCCTTTTATGTCCTGATGTATGAAATTAACCCAGCTACATATCATTTCACAGAGTCAAAGGGGTGAGGCTATGGTATTTATAGATATGTTCAGGGCTAGAATTTTGGTTAGCAACAACATAGTTACGGCCTTAACGCCTAACACACACTTTTGGGAAAATGCCCACCTGTATATATGGATCCTGGAAAATTTTTCCTATTAAATACATATTTCAAGTGAACTTGCTTTTTAACTTTTTCCAAACTTGATGGATAAATTCTATTACTTTCTGTTAGAGATACAGAGGCAGAAGGAAAACAAACTGAGGCCGCTTCCATAGTAAGAGGAAAGAACATGATGCAATCCTGATGCTTTCAGACATGTTCTCTGTTTTGGGGTTTTTTTATTAGCAATAACACTCCGCTCTCAAAAATGGGGTCTCAGTTTTACTAAGCACACATCACACATTGAGATGAATCTCTGCAAACAACTCAAAACACAAACAGATAGATAGTGCTCCATGAAAGAGAGAGAATGGTTTTCCCTGATTCGGATAACAAATTAAGAGCTCATAATGGTTTAAAATCTATTTTTTCCAAATCTCTAATCCCGAGCCCTGCCTAAAGGCTGTTCAGGACTGGACCAATACTCCAGTTAAATTAGTTGGCATTGGCATCTCTTCACTTCAGAATTACCTTCCTTTGAAGCAAGCGACAGCAGACATGCAGGCAAGGGATGCTGTTGGATGAACACTGTTGTTGGAGAGATCTTACCCATATGCATCTACTGTTGTTGTGTATAGATAGCATCATTATATAAGTGTCTCTATTTTTAAACAAACAGAAAACATTTGTCTGGTCACTCTCTACTATTATCCCACCCGTAAACCAGTAAGCTGAAATTCCACCCACTTTAATCATAAGTTTACAGGCTTAAGGGTGGAATAACAGTAGAAATGACAAGATGAGGATTTCCTGTTTACTTTAAAAACATGAAAATTTTACCCATTTTTATCAATAGGATTTCAGAAGCTGCCATAATAATAAATAAATTACCAAACTTTGGAGGGCTTCTTTTAATACACCAAACATAACTGCTGTTACCACCAGTATCAAAGTCTAGTACAACAAACTCTGTAACCCAGACAGACTCCTGGACCACCAGTACAATAACAAATCCTGTAGGTCAATTCACAGTCAAAAGATCCTGCTTCCCTGCCATGCAAAGGAAAAGTGGAATCTAAAACACAACTTTTTAACACCAACCTATTCCTGAAATAGTCCAGGCTAGCATGTTGAAAGCTAACCTAAAGAACAATTCAGAGACCAAGTCATTGTTTTTACTGCATGATCCTGCGCCTATTGGAATCCGTATTTCTTAACATCAAGCTCTTTAATACAATTTTTAAATTCTGTTCTCCGCATCCTTCCACATCCCCTAAAATGTTGCACCAGATACCTTGCAAAGATTTACTTTGGCAAGAACTTCAAACAACATTGCTGAAGTCACTCCTTGGCATACAGCAATTCTTTTGTCGTCTGAGTTGTTCTGAATCAAGACTCACTGCAATCTATGTACAGGATGTATAGCTGCAGAAATCACATCATTTCTTGTATCTGAACTTTTTTTTTTTTTTTTTTTTTTGCATGCAATCACCTAAATGTGGCAGCCATAACGGTACGTATCTATGAAAGGCAACTGTAAATGGGGCTGGGAGCATACCTTACTGCAAACATATAGCAGTTATCTTTATACATGTTCTAAGACCTGTTAACATCTGCATACATAGTAGTTTTCTGTGTAAAAAATCTAAGAAGGAAGATATTCTTCCAGAATTCAGGTAAAATCACAGGGCAGGCACTTCAAATGGCAAGCCATAAAACAAATAAAACAAAATCCTTTTGAGAGTGCACAATTATATCAGAAGTTCAGCCACACGGGTTGTTGTGAACACTAATGCCATAAAGTTTTTCAAAACAAATGAGACATTTTTCAGATAAAACAATACATCAGCAGCTATTAAACACAACAGCCTCAACGGAATTGCCAGCCCAAAAACTTCCTAGAGCGGTGACTGCTGGAAGGGCTTCCCAGAAGGAGGATAACTCTGTAGTTAAAGTTTTCCTATGCACTTATAAGTGGCCCTATCAGAAAAGATACTGAACTAGACAGATCTCTAGTCTGACCAAGAATAACTGCTCTTACTCAGTTCACAAAATCCAAGACAAGATACCAACCTGTTAATAAATCGGAGCTGAAGTGAACTAGTACCACTAAAAGAAACAGTCTTAAAATTACTGATCATATCACATTCCACATCGCTCCTCTGAACATCCTAGAATTATATGGTCTTAACAATATAATTTGCTCCCAAAAGCACCTCCTTAGATTCTCGTATACCCAAAATGTGCTTCTGTACATTTAGTCACAAATACCTTATACAGCACAAAGATCAGCCAGTAGCATAGTGATACATATTTGCAAGCACCTGTGAACTCCGTTTGCAACTAGATGCCTGCTTATGTAGAATTAAACACAGTCAGCAAAGAAATAAGTAGTAGTAGTAGTAATAATAATAATAATACCCCCTTCCGGAGTATTTTTGAATGTGTATCCAAAGCATAGTCCTGTTCCGCTGAAGGATGGAAGAGCAGCATCCTCGAAGGTACCTTACCTTTCCCTGAACGACAAGAAGGTTGGAAGGGCTCAGGCTCCACGTGAATAGGAAGGCCTCCGGAAAACTGACTGCCAGGAGTCAGTTATTCCTCCTTTCCCCCAAACAATTGATGCCATTGCATACCATAATAACAGTGGGCATATTTCACGCTACAGTATTTTTAGAGCAAGGTCCACTTCCAGAGCACCAGAGCCCATGCGAGATCACCGCGTTGCAACTGCAGACGGGGCTCCGAGTGAGGCACTGCACACACAGGCGCAAAGAGAGGTCCCTGCTGTAACGCCGATAAACACCTCCCTCTCCTCCCTGCGCTCCAGCTACTTCCCCTGCACCCCAGGCTTCCACCTTCCCCTTTCTATATCGGCTCTCGTCTCTCCCAGCCGGGTCTCACCTCCGATACACCAGCGATGCCTGCACCGACCTTTGCCACGCAGCACGCACGTCATCGCCTCCTCGCTGAGCAGATTCAGGGAGACAAGCCTTAAAAATCTCTCCTGCAGCAACGCTGCTTCCACGACAACAAGAAGAAATAGCCAACTAATAATGGACTGGTTGAGGGGCTGCCAGCTTCAGCGAACGTGTCTGGAATTATTTATTTTTTTTTAATCTAAAAAGCTTCCAGTTGAGCGTTGGTCGTCTTCCTAGACCCAACACCTGCACTGCAATTAGCACAGAGCCCGCACAGCACCCCAGACACCATTGGGCTGTGCACAAAAACGTTTGCCGAGGCCTCTGCCTGTCAACTAAATGAAGCTGAAAGTAAGTTTGCCCATGCATGCAGGGAGTACCTAACACACCGCAGAAGCTCCTAGAGTACAGACAATCAATAGTAAGCGCGTTATAATCCCAAGAAGTTTACCAAAAACTTATTTACTATGTTACTGTGTCCACTCATTGTGTTTTTATCCAGTATTTGCAGTACGCTAACGGCAGCACATCTCTCTCATGTAAACAGCTGCCCTAATCCATGATGTTATAGATAGATAGATAGATATCTCTTTGTTTACCCAAAGTTGAATCATCATTTCAACCTTTGTTAATCTGATTGCATAACAAACTACAGCAGCCTTAAATAACCAAGCTGCTCTCTCCAGCGCGGATTAGTTGAAGTCACTCATTTCAGCACCCCACTTCTTTTAAAAAACAAAAAGAAACAGATAATGGAGAAAGAAGAAAATAAAAGCACCTGGCCACTGCTTTCACAGCCGTACAAGACATACTGCAGCGTGCAGATGCAACGTAGTAACTTCACACCTGGTGCGGGCTGTGAGCACAAGGTAAAGCAAAATGTTTTCAACCGCTGAACAATATTGTGCAATTAAAGCACATTCTGCTAGATCTTATTCACAGCTCCAGCGCAGGCTATTAAGCAAACTATACAGCGTGGATTTTCAAAACAAGTAATTGCACGTATATAAACAAAGGCCATAATTTACATGGTAGATCTCATAAAAGCTTATCTACCGCATGACATCACACCCATAAATTACAACTTAAAGTACCAGTGCCAAACTGCTCCTGCCCTCCCACCCCAAAATGAACATGACTAATATCAAACACTGCTCATCCATGCCTGTCCCTCTTGGAAATAAGCACACACGAAGTACCTCCCGAGACAGAGTAGTAGTGTTTAAAGGTTCTTCAGACAATAAGAAGATTTATAATTATTATTGTATTGCATCATCACAAAGTCTTAAACAAATCAAGCTGCCTCATCATACAACGCTTAGGATAATATAAGGTTAAACAACATCAAGCAGTATCGGTGTGCTCCACTTGTACCAAAGGGCAAACACCTCCAGCCCCCATACATGGGAGATCTTCAGAAACACGTAGCCTTATGACTACTATCAAACAGCAAGCTAGAAAAGCAAAACCAAACCACACAAATTTAAATCTCTGAACAGACTTGGGACCAGAATTTTTCCACTGACATCCAAGCAACCAGGACATGGGGAAGGTGAAGGGCAGGCAAATGCGAAACCAAATAAGGCGAGGAACATGTTTCAGCACCTCTCAGTTTTAGTTTACCAGTCCATGAGAAATCAAGAGGCAGTATCGGGGGCTAATATGAAACTGCCTATTGATCACAGCCAGCTTACTACTGCACGCAACAACATTCATCCTCTTGACTGATACCCGTGGTGGCAGCCTCATCACAGAAGTTACTGACAAGACAGGCATCAGCGAATGACTCTCTAACCAACACATATCTGAATACCTTCGTAAGGGAAAGCAAGCTAAGTATCTCTGCTCCAGGCACAAACAGCTGCTCTTCTGAGTCCGCAGACACCCCCGAATCTGTACCAATTATCCCAGTAGCCCCTACAGTCTGCCGGGGGACTACCTACACAGCAGACCCTGCACCAGGGAAGAAAGAGGCTCCACCGAGTCTGTCCACGCCAGCTGGGTCCCTGCCGTCTCCATCACGCTCAGCCCGCACCGAATTCACCATTTCTGCGCGTTATTACAAATCTGACATCACATCAGTGCAAGCACAGTCTGACATCTACAGTTAACTCGGTGATGGTGTAAGAGCCGCCTGGCTTACAGGCATTTGGTGTTGCAACACGCTTGCTGCTGAACCCTTGAAAGAGAAGACAGATATATACATATAAAATCTTCTACAGAAAGCCTCGCAGTGACTTGTTTCTTCTCCGTGAGGTCGGCAGAGCTGCAGCGAGCTACGGAGGGAAATGCAGCAAGAGACACCCTCCTCCCCCCCACCCCCCCACTCCACTTCTAAGCCGCGGCAACGCCAGCACCCCCCAAAGCAAACAGATGCCGTTCAAACCCCGGGCTGCCCGCCCGGATGGGAAAACCTTGCCCACCCTGCAGCCATTTCGCCTCCAGGCCGCGACCCCTCCCGTCCCGCCCGCCCCCCTCGCCCCAGCCCCGGGGTCTGGCAGCACTTGGCGAACTGCGGAGGAAGGCGCCCGCTCCCCGTACAAAGCCCGGCGGGGTCATGAATAAAACATCGCCCGGAGGCGGCGGGGAGGTGGGGGGGGGGGGGGGGGGGGGGGAGGCGGTCGGGATACGGAGAAATAAGGGAATAAAAAGGCTTGCGCAGCGGCCGGGGGGACGCGGTGGCGGGCACAGCCCCGCGGGGGGGGGCCCCTCCGGACCCAGACCCCAATCCCGGCCCGCCGCCCGGCCCCGGCCCGCCCGCTGCCGGCCCAGGCCCGGGCCTCCGCGGGAGAAGCGGCGCCCCCCGGCCCCCCGCCCGCGGCTGCCCGCCCCCGCCGGCACCCGGGGGACGCTCACCTCAGGAGCCGCCGCTCGGAGCTGCTCCCCCACCGCGGAGAGCCGCCGGCAGGCGCCGGGCGCGGCTCGGGGCCCGGGCTGGAGAGGACGGGGAGGCGCGGGGGACCGGGCGGCTCCAACTAAGTGTTGTAAGCGCGGCCGCGGCGACGGCGGCAGCCGGGCGCGGAGCGGCCTCTCCGGGGAGCCTGGGCGGGCCGAGGCGGGGAAGGGGCGGCGCGGAGCGGGGGGCGCGCCCGGCCGTCACGGCAGGGAGGCGGGGAGAGGCCGCGGAGGAGGAGGAGCCCCCGCGTGCCGCCCGCCCCTCCCGCCGCCGGGGCCGAGCCCGCAGCCCGCCCGGGGGGGGGCGGGGGCCGCGAGGAGCCGGGGGCCCCCTCCCCGCCTCGGTCCTCCCGGGTGGGGGGGACCGAGCGGCGCCCAGCGGCCGCCCCGGGCGGGGGGGCCGGGGCCTGCGCGGCGGCAGCGGCCGCTGCCGCCCCGCGGGCCCCGCTGCGGCCCTTCCCGCTGGGCTGCGAGGAGCCGGGCGGCGGCACCTCAGGCGGCGGCGCCTCCGGCGGCGGCACCTCAGGCGGCGGCCGGTGCTGGGGTGCCCTTCACGGCCGCCGCCTCAGGCCAGCCGGCTGGAGGGGCCAGGCGACACCCTGTCACCCTCGGCCTCGGGGCCGGTGGGAGGCGGAGGGGCTGGCGCTGGGGACGGGGACGCAGGCCTCTTTTGAGAGGGCAGGTGCAAATTTGGTTCGGATGCTGAAGACGACTTTTAAAAATAAAGGCGTGTCCTTAATGAAAATGAAGGGTCTCATAACTGCCCGTGAAACCGTTGTAAATTAGCATTAAAAATGTGCCCTTTCAAAAGCTTTGTTTCAAGCACGACTAACAGGCAAGGATAACGTCGTGTCATTTTCGTAGTCATTTTGGAAATCCTTAAAAAAATTGCCCGCTAGCCAATTTGTCCTTTTCCATTGACTGTTAGGAATGAAGTCGCAGTGATTATCAGCGCTGTGCTTTTTAATTACTTCACAGAAATCTTGTTTGCGCACAGGGGTGGAAAAAGTGCAGGGATAGGACTTTTTCAGGTCAAGCTGTCGTTAATACGCTGTCTGGTTTTAAGTGCGGTGTTCGTGTGAGCAGTTCAGTACCCTGAAAGGCCAGCGGTGAGCACAAGGACATTCCCACTCCCTCTCCTAAAAGTCTGCACCCACCTCGGTGGGTGGACTGTCTTCTCCTGAGGGAGAAGGAAGCCACAGCACCCACCAGAGAGCTCTCGAGCATCCATGGTCCACAGTATCTCAGGGCAGGAGTCTGAGTACGTTGCGGTGGGAGAACACCAGGCATCTAAGTAAGCTCAGAGGTGCAAAAATGCAGACCCCTGTGGTTTTGGTGTCCTTCTCCCACTCAGCAATGGGACAGCAGAGTGGTTCTCCACCTTATCGTGCAAGTTTTTTTCCCAAGAACGCAGTGCGAATCAGCTTTATTGCAGCATGTGCCCAAATTTTCACAGGCAAAACTGTGGTTTTGTGTTCACAGCAGCATAAGTTTTTCAGGAAAATGACTGTTGACTGAAAAAAAAAAGGAGGTTGAGGTGAAGCTTCTTGGAAGATCCTGTTATAAAACCTTTCTTAGATTGTTTCTGCCAGGAAGTGCTACCATGTGAACTAGAAAGACTCTAGCAAGCCTACATTCTTTTCATCACTTACAATATTAGTATCTTTCAATAATCCAGGCAGATATGTTTTCATCGAAGGACATTTTTCCTTCACCATTATGAAAATATTAAAATAAATAAGTTAGTTTGCCAAATCCTTGGCAAGATCCCATTTCCAGTCATTTCTACCTTCATCTTTCTAGCAATTGAATTATTTTTCTCTGCATTGGAAATCCCTACCAGAAAGGTGGACATAAACAACATCAAGAGATTCCAAGAGAGGGAATAATTTCAATTCTAGGTTGACAACTTCGAAGTCGGCCAACTTTGGTTTTCACCCTTTTCACTGCAGAGAGCCTGATACTGTTTCCAAAGACACGCAGAGCATTTACAGTGAAAAAATATGACTGCCATGCCACTATAAACTGTGCTTCCAATAAAAATGGCCATATAAGAACAGCATAAAGCAGACACATTTTGTTTATCCTCCACAAACAAGCCTCTCTGATGTTTTCCTTGTGATGTGTGCAGCTAGTTAACATTCATAATATAATTATTTACATGTAAACCCACCTCCTTATGCACAAATTTAATTGACCAAGTCTTTGTCTACCACTCTTACATAGTCAAAGATACATCTAAAAGCAGAAAACAATTACTTCCCTGATTTCTCATGTTTGTTTTACTCATTTTTGAGAAGAGACATTGCACACTGGAGAGTTATTTTTAGAAGCTGGAAAATGATAAACGGTGTAAACAACTTCTGATATCCAGAATGTCTTTGGTACCAAGCGTAGGCCACGTCAACTGAGCTTGGTGCTCCATCCCTGCCTAGTGGTACCCAAACCAGGTATTAGTTCATTACCCCAAGAATAAATTATGGTTTTAATATCAAAACCAAGAGCTGGGAGTCGTTCCTGGAAGCAGACAACAACTTTCATCCTGACCTTTTTGTACAGCACGAAAGAAATCAGCTTTCCCGATTCAGTTTTCCTGCTGCTGTAGGAATGAATTCACTTGGATCTGGGGAAGTTATGGACTAAAAAGTAGCCAGAGAAAAATATCTGCAAAGACAAAATTACTATTATAAGAAAAAAAGAAATCACCTAAACCCCTCAAAACTCTTGGAAAGGAGAAGGATGAGGATAGAAACGAGTATTGAGAGAGTCAGTGGCTCCAGAGATTGCACCTGGTTGTCTTCTTTTGAAAGAAGCTCCAACTCTGGGCCAAATTCTGCCACACTAAATTTTGGGACCCTTTCTTCTCTAAGGCAATAGCTTGTGTGCCACTGAAACCCGTAGGCTTATCGTCAGGGAACCCTCTCCAAGCAGGGCTACCTCTGGCATCAGTGGGAAGTTCCTTCATGTTGACCCCGACACAGCAACGCAGTAGATGGAGCAGAGAGAGTGATGTGCGCAATCTCCAACAATGCCAGCAGGCTTTAAAGCTGGTGAGTGGGTGTCTCAAAGTCTGAAATTTTGCACTATGAGAGGTTATTTGTTGGCTTGATCTATGCATTGTTTCTATTCTGATGAATCCGTTTGACTAGAGGATGATTTTTACCCAGACTGATGTTGATTATTTCCAACGTGGAGGCAATCATAGTGGGAATATGGACTTGTTTTCTCACGCTTGTACTCACATTATACTGTCATAGTGCACTTAAATTCAGAGAAGAGCGTTTTCAGTACAATAACACTAACTACATAGGGAGAGTTAAAAGTTTTACAGCTGGTGTATGTGTTGAACAAGCCTTGAAGATGCAATGTAAAAGAGAGGGCTGGAAACAGCAAGCCTCTTAAGAGAGCAGTTAAAACAGTGGTGTAGAAATATCAATTTGGCCCATTTATGCAAAAAAAAAAAGTTATTTGGCTTTCATCAGAATACCGCAGTGAAATCAGTGTGTGCATCACACATGTTGCCTAAGTTATATCAGTACAACAATGCTTGTAGGGATCTATCTATCTGCCTTCTTTTCTCCTAAAAATGGGAATACAGTTCGCTTGTCTATGCCAAAGGTATACATGTTGTGCCTGTGTCCTACTTGTTGCTGGTAAAAAATAGTCGGTTACTTTAATCAGGTAGTTGTTACCAGCACAACAACTGTCTGTGTTCCAAGCCTGAAAATTGTTGCAAATGCCTAAGTTTTCCTGTTTTGTTCTCTGAAAGGTACTGGTGACCTCCTGGTACATTAATGAAGTATCAGGAAATTGGAGAAGTTCGAGAAATCACGGCTCGGCTTACAGATAAATAGATGAAATTACTCCACATTTTTACCAATTAACATGAATTCTGAAGAAAAACTAAAATGCTGCACAAACTGCTGCCAAGGAACAGTTTAAAGATTCTGATTAATTGGTATCGTCTAGACCCTGCCTGGGAGACGCTAACGTAAACTGTACAACAACAGATTCGTTTTCCCTTTAAGAATAATAGTTCCAAACATTGAACTATTTCCTAAAAGTGCTGATATTCAAAGGACTCTGACAGCCGGGGTGATGAAGCCATTCCTCCATCCCCAAGGACTGGAGGAGAATTGGTGTCAGGCTCGCATGGACCAGATAGCTGGTGCTGCTGGATAATGAAGAGAGGACACAGAAAGGCACAAGCTCTGCAAATTCAGTTTCCTCCCATGGATTTTCCATGTCCCGTAAAATTGGAAGATGTCACGTACCAAGAATTTTTACAAGATGGCAAACTTGCTGAAGTGGGTTTGATGCTATAAATCAACAAGCTGCTCTTTGAGCTGTTCTGCTGCTTGACAAGCAATACAGGAACAGACGTGTGAACTTCCCGGCTCCTTTTTAATGGTGCATTAACATCAAAGTCTAGCTTTACATATTAAATTATTACAAATTAGTGGATGTTTGTTTTGCACAGTCTGGCCCTGCTTGTTTCATTCGCTATCGTTATTAAAATGGAAATGGTGTTAATCTGCAATAAAGAAAAAGATGGATCACAAATACTTGGCATATTAGAGAATGCATTTTAACAAATAAATTATTATCTTAGAATAAATAATGCCCTTAGAAACATGAACTGCTCTTATTCACCTCACTGAGCAGTACACCTGTTCAGGGAGCAAAAAGGAGTCTGAAATTTTTAAAAAGTGTCTAAGATTAATCTGCATTACTTAAAGCTGCATAATTCTCCTGAATTTCCTTTTTCACATTTTCATCATCACAGGATAGGGCCCACATTAAAAACCTGGGATAGAAAGCAAGCCCAGCTGTAGGAGAAACCTATAGGTACCCCTGGGGAATTTTCAGACAATCTTTACTGATCCCAGTTCTATATGCAATGTTTGTTTATTTACTCTTCAGATTCAATTATTTTCTTTATACTTGAGCTTGCAATTAGGCAAGATAAGACAAAGTAGGTAGACAAGGCCTCTGATAAGCCATGAACATTTTGGATGCTGTATAAAGAAGAATAAAAGATCCGTGTCAAAGCATCCAATTCTGAGGTCCTAATTCCAGATTAATGACTTAGCAAAGCTGTCTATTAATTTCAGGCAAAGGCAGAGAGAGTAAAGAATAAGCAGGAACTTTAGTTTTTAGTTGTTCAACATTTAGATGCAGCACAGATACTTCTAAAGTTAATACGTTGAGTTTCTTAGCCTAAAATATGTTTTGCACTGGGAATGGAGTTGGAGGCCATGTGCCTGTGCTATAGTAAGATAAACCAACCATGATCGACTTGATTTGCGTGCCTGGAGGCACAGTTTGTCAGAAACCCCCACTGTTTGCTATACTACTTCTCTAACAAGGCAACGTATGATCTGAAAACACAGGAAATTAGTGACAAGCGAGGACTGGGTACTATGGTCCTGTCTGGGTCACCAGCAAAAGATTCCTTTGACTTTCTTGGTGCCGAATTGAATCCAAAGCACATGCTGCATTACACTCCTTACTGTTAGCATCAAAAAGCCAAGAACATTTTCTTCTAGTCTACACTCGTTTCTCAGTACCGGTTAGGCTAGCATGACTTTCTGTTTAAGCCTCTTAAGCTTTAACACAGCTCATTTTGACACTAAATTATATAGAGAGCACTTAAGTACCTCCTCATCTGGAAAGGTGGCCATCTCCTGTTGGGAGCATTGAGGGACACTGGTCACCAGTGATTTCTTCTTCCGGCACAGGTGTTTGCAAAGCACAGATCCACTCCCACTCCTCACCTCCATCAGGTATACACACAGTTTTAAGTTAGAGTTTTAAGTTAGAATAAGGGAGATATTGTCCCACACAGAGACCCCCCTGTACACCGAAACTTTGGGGCCTGCACTACCAGCTCATACAGGCTCCTGATGACTACAGACCACATCCATTTGGACATGCTATTGTGGCAAATGCCTCAAAGGATGCTGCCAAGACCTTGGCTCAAATGGGAAGGGTTATGGGGAAGCCATCCTTCATACAGGGTACTTCATATTGAATTTTGCTGTCTGGATATTTGGGAAAGAGTTGGGTTGGTGTGATGGGAGATAAGAGTTGCTATCTAATGGTTCCTTGGCAGGATGGCCATAATACAATAACAGCAGCTTACTTGCTATGATAAGATCTTAACTGCTGGTGTTGAATATTGAGACAACTACATTAGGAGATAAGCATTGTTAAATTTTAAATAAATCAGTCTTTCAGGGGCCCATAAAAATACTGTTTGCAAGAACATAAAGCAAAAACTGGTGGCTATAACAGTAATGGAGAATTAGGGGATTTTTCATGTATTTTAATGCACCAGAAAAAAAAATATTCAGAGTTCATAACTAGTTGAAGGATTGCTTTGAACAGTAAAACCTGGCATGGGTGAAGTCATCATTTGTGTTCTACCCAAGCCATTTATCAGCATTGCAGCAAGGGACTGTGCACCATGTGCAAAGTTAAACCTGAACACAGCTTTTGTTAGATCAAGGTCTCAGATCTCAACATCGCAGATGGCCAAACAATGATTCAGTAAGTAGCCTAAAGCACAGAGTGGGCCTGAGAGTCAAAGCTAAAAGCCATGGCTAAGAGGTCATGTTTTAACTGCTAGCACAACTTCCTTCTTTTAATGCACTGGAAGTGGGCATTAAAAAGAAAGATATAAATGGATTTGGCTGCATCAGTTTTCATACCAGAAAGGAGAATACACTGACTTGAGAATACTGCTGTCCGTATAGGATTGAAGGTCTATTTCATTGTGCAACATGGTGTATTATTCCCTTTTAATTTCCGAGCTGAGGAAAAAAAGGAAAAATATTATTTGTCATTATGCTGCTATTATGGCAGAAAATTTAATTGCATTCAAATCAAGGCAAAGTTATGATTCCCTTAGAAATTTTAACTTGGTCCAAAACACTGAGCTCTTTTGGAGCAATTGCTGTTACGCACCTTTACAGAAAACATTAAACTGACAGAAAGTGTGCATTATAGTTGATAAGGGAACTATTACATTGAATTTCACAACTTGCATGGATATGTGATTAACCACAAATGCATTTTTATTGTAATTTTTATATATAGGTTATGATACAGAGCTGTACAGTAGGATTTGTCTGCCTTATCCTAGGCATCTCAGAGTTAGATGTCCATGCTACATCTAGTCATCCATGGCTCCTTTTAAAGTCAGTGGAGAGAAATAAGGACCTCCAAAGGCTGATTTATCTTAAGATGAAATGAATGAGCTCCCAGAGGCTTGTGTTTTGCTGGGATAACTAGCAGGGGCACAGGCACCTAAGTTCTGATGTCTAAACCATGTGAGGTGAATCCATCCTCAGGGGGCAATTCAATGGTCTTTAGGAAGGCAATAATTCCATCATCATTTTGGGGAGTTTTCCCTCAATACACATTTTAAAAGTTTTGCCCTTCTTGCTTGCTTACTTTGTTTTTGTCTATTTGTCCATCCTCCTCCAGAACTGTCATTGTTCAACCTGGAGATATGTGGAAATGCTACCACTTCAGCAGTAATTACTCAAAAAAGTCTTTTCAGTTCTTTGTCAAAACAAACTTGCTTGCTCCCTAGGCTACTCAAAAGTTTCTCTCTTGGAGGAAGAAGAAAAATAGTTAGTAAAAAGAAGGATGTTCCTTCCAAAAAGGCAGGGAGGGTATTGCCATCAGTCTTGTCTTAATCATCTCTGTAGCTTAGAGGCTGAGAGAGGAATTGGGATAGCAACAGGAGGAATTAAAAGGCAGGTGTCTGAGACCACACTTTGAAAAAAAAAATCTACAAGAAAGTCGTAATGGATACTCAGGGTGACTAAAAATTGAAAATCGCTTAGGAGTTCACTCTAGGTAAGTTTAGTTTGGTTTGAGGCTAAATCAGAATTAGTGTTTCCATTGTACTGTGTTAAAATATGACACATAGTTTGGGTTTTATTTACATGTGTTTAAGCAGAATGAAAAAATGGGCTTTCCATCATTTTGAGCTGATGCCCAAACAATAGGAACTACTTTGGATCTAGAAATTCAGATTCAATGTCCAGCTCAAAAATTTATACATCTCAGTGAGAGGTCATGGTGGAGCTCATCTTTGGTTAAAAATAGCATGAAAGCATTCTGGCCACTCTCAAACCAGTGAAGGGAAGTACCAAAAAGTAGCTCTGTGTTATTTGTTTCCACAAAATTCAATTATATTCCTTTTTTTGAAGTCCAAAGACCTCTGTGTAGTGGGGTGGTGCTCAGTCTTCTCACCAGCTTCTTCTGTTGCTGATCAAGAAGGGCAGGTGAGTGGAAAGCCAAGTTAGGTCCATGGGATGATGTGGGGAAGATTGAAAGTCTTGCCCAGCCTTCCCTGACGCTGTTTTGGTATAACCTGTCTCTGAAGGACTACGCAGAAGATCTACTGGTGTCCCTCATTCTCTTGCAGGATGCCAAATGGATTGAGTGGGGTGCCCATCTCCTGCCCTCCCCATCACAAAAAAGTCCAAATTTGGACATCTGCAAGGAGGAGAGATGCAAGTCTGCGTGTGGGTGAACTTGTCCTTTTTGTGACAAAAAGACAGTGTATACCCAGAATAATGTCTGTCACCAGTGGCCATGGGGAATGGAAGGGAATCTGACCTTAGGAAAAAAAAAAAAAAAAGAAAAAAAAAAGAGAGAGATGGGCAGTTTTTTCCACAGTCTCAGCCTGTGACAGTAGATGTTATTGTAAATTTGCAAAAATTTTGCAAAACCAGCTGAGGATCACTAACAGCTTCCTTAAATTGCTGCACCACAGCAGAGGCAGGAGTCAGGCACATGACTACGTGAAGTGTGTGGTATTAATACCCACCCAGGTGATCAAGCTAAATATAGAGATAATGGAGCCTTTTGTGGGCCGGGGGGGTAAGAAATGAAAGTCTTACCGACAGCAATACAAGGGAAGAAAGGAAAGCTGCAACCTTTCTGCATCAGCTCCAACAACATCTGCAGCCTGCTGCTGGTGGGATGGGGTGCTCCAGGCTTCAAAAAACATGGAGGCATCTCCCCTAAGGTGAGTACTGCCCTGGGAGTCTGAAGAAACTATAAGCCAAACTAAATATTAACCTACCTCCAAGCATCGCAGCAATGCAATTTTTTACAATGTACTACGCCTGAGATGGTGCAAACATCTGTTACTGGGTTTGTTGTTTGTTTTGTGTCTGTGCTCTTCAGAGAAGGGAGAGGGAAAGAATTGCCAGCCTCTGAAGTTCATCATGACTCAGAGGTCCAGGTGTGATGCTAAAGAAAAGTTTGATTGAGCCAGATTGAAAGAAAACACTTTAAAGATACTTGAACAAGCCTCTGTTAATGTTCAGAGGTGGAGCACTTCATCTGGAGTTTAAAAAAACCTTGCTTTTCATCATCTGTGCAACAGTAAAGGGAGATTTCCCAACTTTGCACAGCTACAATAAAGAAATACAAAGTGTTATTTCCTCCCTCGGTTGCTGTGGGGCTGTGCTCTCTCCCATGATCTGCTGTTGGCAGTTCAAAGGCATGGAGCAAACCCGAAGCTCCAGCTTGCACTATTTGCGACTTCTACTGTTGACAAAAAAGGGGAAGGCAGTTCTCAGTACCTGTTTTCCATCTGGCAAAGCCTTTAAAAAATGAAAGAACATAGTACCATCAATGTTGTTCAAAGCCTTTCTCATGGTCCCTGCACATCTCCAACTCCTTTCCCCAAATATGTTTGAGTGGTCTGGAAAATCTGATTAAATCTGAAATTTAAAGATTGGCTGAAAACAGCATGTCTGAAGGTATCTGTCAGCAGCGGGCCTTGATGATCGCTCAGCCATGGTGTTGTGTGCTCTGGTTGTCTTCTTTATGCTCATCTACTCCACAGCAGGCTTTGAGGTGCCTGGATGAGCAGGAGAAGGTATTTTATTAGCTTATTTAATGTGATGAAGGTGGGGCAAAAAGGCTGACCTATTTGTACTCTTTAGCAGATGCCAACACTTGTGACTTTAGCTGCAGGTGGAGTAGTTAAGTGAACAAAAAACCAGAGTAACTAAGAGACTGAGCAGATCCCAGTTATCAGGAAGCAGAAGATGAGTGTTTTCTGTGTTCTGTTTCAGTGAGGACCAAATCAGGCTCCTAAATGTCCTAACACACATCCCAATATCAGGGGATCGAGACTACTCAACTCATCTCTGCAGCCACCTGTGCTCCTCTACTTCCTTTCAGAAAATAGCTACCTCCATTAATCTTATTCCATTTAACTGGATTGTTATCTAAGTGTTATCTATATTTTCTATACTGTGACCAGAAGGGAGAAAACGCCATACATAAACTCATTATATATTTGTGTGTACAACTAAAGAAGTACTGGAGAAGGCTCATGCTTGCCCAACTCCATGGTGTTGGACAGGGAGAAATTTAGGCCAATAACTTGTGTGACTGCGTGGGAAGATCCCCCTCCCTGCCATGCACCAAAGGTTGTGTTTCTATGTTTCAAAATAAGATTAGGGCTTCTCTGAATGAGGCTAACTATTTGCAAAATACAAGGAGCCTGCTCTTCGCTTGGTGTGGTGGGGACTGCGAGGTGAGGATCAGTTTGGGATCCCACCCGGGCTGCATGCTGGGCTTGTTTGGGCACAGCATCAACTTCAGCCACTCAGTTTCTCAGTCTCCAGTGAAACAGCAATAAATACTTCTTAGTTCCTCACCCAAATGGTGCAAAGTTTTATTTTGCTGAATTTGAACAACACTTTGAAGATACAAATCCCTAGCGTTATGATTTGTTTCAACAAATCCCTAGCGTTACGATTTGTTTCAACATGCATGTCCTGCTAGTAAAGTGCCACGTAAAAGCCCAGCTCTCATCTCAGCCACAATGGTATTAAGAATAATGCTAATGATTCAGAAGTGTGAGTGGTTCAGAGCCCATAAAAGATAGCAGATGTAAGCAAAGCCCACAAAAAAAAGTCTGTGTACTACAAAGCTGTATTACAAAAGACTCTCATAACTATGTATGCAGAATATTATTTGTATTGTAGGAGAAGTGCTCAGTATTCTCTCCGGCAGAAAATTGTATGTAAATCAAAAAATCTTTTCCAAGATGTTCTATAAATACATAAACCTTGTGGGCTAGGAGATGAGTTGGAGACTGTTACCCAATCTGCCCTGGAGCAGGCAAGGAAAGAAGATCTGCTGCTGAAAGAGAAATAATTTTCCAAGATTTATAGACTGTAAATATTTTATTTACCCTCCAAAGAAGGAATCCATACTCGTAGCAAAGAATGTGTACAAAGTGTATGCAGGGTTGGATCCTCTTTGGCTTCTGTGACTGTGAAAATAAATTAAAGCATCCCTGAAAGCCAAGAGAGTTCAGGTGTCTTTCGGTCCCGTCCCATTCATCACAGGGAGGTGTGGTGCTGTTTCTCAGGCACATCTGTCCTGGGAGCACTGCAGTGTTCTCACACACCTGTGACTGCACAGAGAGCTTTTCAGACCTTAACTCTGAGCTGAGAAAATACACATGAACCATGAATGCAGCACATTTTGATACCATTTTCAATTCACAAGCTAGTGTCCAGCATAAACTGCAAGCTGTTTCTGCTTTTAGCTTTCTTATAATTGCGTCTAATCTAGCTGAGATATAGCACATCATTTCCAAATGCTCTGTACGCTCTAAGCAATGCGTAAGGGTAATGAACAGGGGGTTTTTGGTATGTGCATTCTCAAAGTCTCATTAGAGGTAGCACTAATATTTACTTGTTTGCATTTCAAACGAAAGGGAGTCTATTTAATAACACCAGCGATTTGGTCAATATTGGCACAGTCCAAGTGCCAAGTGGAGAGCTAGATGATGTTTTCATTAACCTCAGCACTCTATAACGCTGCAGTTTTTCTCGGGGGGCTGTGCTTTCTGTCACTGTAGTGTAACCAGGGCTGCAGAGAAAGAGCAGTTAGTAGGGCTGTCTGCTAAAATCTCAGGCTGGTTCCTGAATGAGGGGCTAAAAGTGCCTCCAAGATTTACTCTTTTTCATCATTACCTCTGTCCCAGAAACCAGCTTGCCTGTGCTTGGTCCATTAAGCATCTTCTCTTCTTCCTTCTGCTCTACCTGCTCAGGTTGAGTCCCCAAAATCCTCAACTGCATGTGGGAGACCTCAATTTTTGCTCCTTACCTGCCACACCACCCTGTCTGTGGAGCAGCTGATACTTCTTCATCAGCATCTGCTTGATGTGACTATAACTTTCTGTTCTTAGGATGTGATTAGCTGGGAAAAGAAATGCAATACACTTATTTGTTCATTGATATCCTTGTGAAAGCACACTGTGGATTATGTTGCTTACCCAGTTTTCTGTGAGAGTCATCACAGTATTTTGCCGATGGAAGTGGATTTGTTCTTAAAATTGATCCGAGGAAGGGAAGTGTACTGATTCCCATGTTAGAGATGGAAAAGTTGAGGCAGGGAAGGAGGATGACTTGTTCAAGGAGCTGTGGAGGAAGTGTGGGAGGGGAAATCCCATCTGCCAAAGAAGGAATTAATCCAGACTACAGGAAGCATGGGAGATGACTCAGTTGCAGATGATAAGAAGGTTGGAAGGCAAGTGAAAGCTGGCCTGAAATCTGGATGGATGCAAGAGAGAGAGAGGAGCTATATTTTCTGAAATTACTCCCAAGAAAGTACCTGTACATATGCACCAAAAGGAAAACCAGTGCCTGGGTTGGGCTAGGGCTTATCTGTCAGAAAATAAAGAGACTATGAATTACAAGGTCATCTCTGCTTGGCTCGAGTGCACTGCTGGGCAGCACGGTTGGAGTAGAGCTGCCTGCTTACGGGCAGTCTGAGTTCAAGCCTCTGAGCAAAACATCCTCTCTTGGATCAATAGTTCTGTTCACAGCTGAGGTTGCAAGATGGGGTCATGAGAAAGAAGTTGTTATTTTGCTACTGAAAATTCTCAGTTTCTAGCTAGTAACCATTGCTGGTTTCTGCCTGTTGTATGTCACTGCGCTTAAGCTTGTGTTACTTTACATATTTTATTATTTTTTATCTTTAAAAGTGATGGCAAAATAGTCTTCTGGCATGCTCCTAAGAGTTTTTATCATTCAGGTTTTTTGCATAGTGACGTGATGGCAGAGATTTAGGTTCTGAGCACTACGGAAGCAATTAGACTGTTCATATGAATTTAGTAAAGTTAATCTACACTGGGCCAAGTCTGTAATTCATCTAAGATATTTTTTCACTTGTCAGGTAATTTCCAAGTAAATAATTCCTAAGAAGAGGATTTCAACTCTTAACTCCAAATTTTGTATTCAGCCACCAAAACACACTTCTACCTCTGCATCATCTAGTGGTCTCATTCAGTTCTTTAGATAATATGCATATTGGTGTCAGTAATGAAAAAACTATGTCCAAAACCAAGAATAAATTGTGTCTTAGTGAAAGGAAGAAAATTCCCTGTCAGCAATGACTTAACTCAGCAGCTGTTATCTCACTGGTATCGGGTTTTCATGGTGCTCTTAATAAAAAATATTGCACTGTATGAGTAAAAGTCCAGGCTTATATCTTCCAACATCAGAGGAAGTTACCTCTGTCTTCCTTTTAGCTGCTGACAGAGTGAATACATCGGTGCAGAGAAGTACCCCAAAGTACAGTGACTCTACAGGAACGAGTAAAGCCCAGTGAAATGTGAGCCAGTATGTATTCCCTGGGGACACTTCACATAGCTCCTTTTTCTATGTGGGCTACAGATTGCGAGCAGATAGCTTCTCAGTAGCTTTTCTGAATCACAGAGGGCAAAGCAGAAGGCAAGTGTAAATCATCAGGACAAGGGAACTCAGTCATCTGAGCTTGGAAAGCATCTATGGCTCATTTTCAGGTCGAGGTTTGCGAGGAAGGTTGTTTGATAGACTCAAAGAACTTCTTTGTCAACCTTGCAATAGATCTAAACTAGGTTATTTCTGCACCCTAAGGTGGCTGCATGTGTTTCTAGAGCTCATATTTGTACACATCTTGGTGCTGCAATGTGCTGATGTTACTTCATCTTCAGCTAAAAGTGAAAAGGAGGAACATTTGCCTCCCTTGTCTTCATGATGCTGTACCTCTTCTGGGCCAGCCCAGACGTTTCTGGCGTGCTCTCAGTTATTGTCCCCTGTGTGCCCTGGCATCTCTCGTGATCACTGCTCAGAATGTGGATTGAAATGTGCTGTTTAAATAAATGCAGTATTTCTACTTGATGTGAAGCAACTGTCCTTCCTGGTATTCACAGCTTCCTGACAGTCATTTACTGATTTTATTAACAAAAATAACCCTCCCCTTTTGGTGTCAGTTTTAATTTACCTCAGCCCTGCCACAAAATTTCCTTTGGATGCCAGTGGGAGGTGAAAGAAACTTCTAGAAATAAAGACTCAATAAAATATAGGTAATATATAGCTCTAAAGGATATAATATTTGAGATGAAAGACATCCTTCAAAGGAGTCCAGCGTATAGCAAACATGATGCCTTTGAAGCTGGCAAAGTGCCC